>NC_058093.1:35187500-35812500 GCF_020171115.1 Neogale vison | reverse complement strand
TTTGACAGAGAGAAATCGCAAGTAGACGGAGAGGCAGGCAGAGAGAGAGAGAAGGAAGCAGGCTCCCCGCGGAGCAGAGAGCCCGATGCGGGACTCGATCCCAGGACCCTGAGATCATGACCTGAGCCGAAGGCAGCGGCTTAACCCACTGAGCCACCCAGGCGCCCCTCCAACAGGTTTTGGGGGTGGATTCCAAGTTCGGCAACTTTGATGCTCAGAGCTGTGGTTAATTTTTCCTCCTTGTGTTTGAAGTAATGATACTTGATGAGAACTTTTTTTTTTTTAAATCATTAGGTGCTCCTCTTAGGACAGAAAATGAACTCCCGAATTCTTCGAGAGTCTTGCTATTTCTGGATGATAACTTGCTGTAGAACTTTCCTTGTATATGAAAATCTGTGTTCTTCATACCTAGAGGTATACTTGAACATTTGCTCATGTTTGCCTCTGGTCTTTTTTTTTTTTTTTTTTTTTTTTTTTTGTAAAAGAAATAAAATGCCCCCTGTTCTTTTAGTCCCTTTCTACACACATACCCTGAGAACAAAGGACTGTTTTGACAGTGTAGAGTTCTAAGAAAGAGGAGCCTAGATTAAACAAACAGTAGTGCCACTACATCGCCTGCCAAAGGAACAACAGCACTTGGGTGATGTTTTCCAGGCAACTCTGTAGCATAAATCTTTAATCCCACTGCCTTTCATGTGACATTTATATATAAAAACTGTTTATAGAGCAATGAAACCTTTACTTGTGTTCACTAGAGTTTATCGGGGCCGCCAATGTTTCGATTCTCATGATATAAACTGCTCACAATATGCCAGCAAATATCAAGGCATTTTGCTTTTGCTCTTTGCTTGGGCTTTCACCAGAACCAAATAAGGTGCTGATGTACCAGTTACAAAACAAGGTCAATGGCAAGAAGATAGCGGACCTTGTGCAGCTTGTGCTTGTAGACTCCGGTGAATGTTTTATATCAGGACAGAAGGGAAGATTTGCTGGTCCCAGCATCCATGGATTTTGACTTAAGTGATCTTCACAGAGAATGTAGGCAAGATAACTTTGATTTAATTTAAATGAAAGAAAACTGATCCAGGAGTGGATACATTGGCAGGCTGTATTAGAAAATAATCTATTTAGAGCATAGAGTACGTTTTAGAATCATAGACCTGGAAAAAGGCCACTGCGAATACTTTTTCCATTTATTGAGTAAATTAGAAAACCAGTTTGCAGGGATACTCAGGAAACTATAGGAGGCTCTTGATTGCAAATGATGAAAACCTACCTCAAACCAGATTTTGTGAAAAGCTTAATCAAATAGCACAGGTAACAGGAGAGGCAAAGAGGAACGATGGACTTTGGGCATAGATGGCTCCAGACCTTTTAGATAGACTTCTTTCAGCTGGCTTCCCTCTCATCTTCATCCTGGGAGGGGGCACAATGGCCCCCAGATGTTCCAGATGCCTGTATTGTTCAATATTCCTAGTTGCAGAGAAATAACAGCTTCCTCTTAGGACAAGAGTCCTGGGGATGTTATGACTTGGCTCAGGGGTTAATTCCTGATCTAATCAACTCTCCCAGAGAGATAGGCTCAGTTCTGTGGGTGATGTAGCCTAGGTCATGGCCACTCCTTCAGCAGGAAGGTGGTAGTGACACCACCTGCACTATGTGTTGTAGGGAGGCTCTATAGCACAGTGGTGGGATCACTCCCAAAGGAAGGGATGCTGGACAGACCAGAAAAATATATGCTGACTACAATTAGACATTGACAGCTATAAGTGGGACATGAGGTTTGTGTCTCTCAACTCCATGTTTCTTTTTATTTGTTGATTCTTAGTTCCTATTGTCTGCCTAATCAGTATTTCTAGTTGAGAGATGGTGGATGTGTGTAGGTTTTTAAAAATCAGTGTATACACATTAGTGCTTGGGTTTGGAAGGCTAAGGGTCAAGAGAGGAGTAAGTTGATGACTGGAAGGAGCTGTCTCTGTGCTAGGAAGTTTACAGATGGACCATAAACCAAAAAACATTGAGAAACTTTGTTTGTCACTAGGTCATGCTTTCTCAGAGTGGTTACATGTGAGTTACTATAAAATTCAATGGTAGTCTGGGTTTTAAGGAGGTGGCTGATGGGCAAACTAAAAAATGCACATTTGGGATAAAGAACCTAGTATCTGGAGTTTTCTCTGAACCTTTTGAGTATCAAGAAAGAAAATCATAAAAAAAAAGACAAATAAATAATTGGTTTGTATTTTCATAAGAAATAAATGTGCCTCCTGAGAGTCATATCTCTTTTGAGGACAGTCCCAACTGGAATAAGGAAATTTAGCAAGTGAAATTTGACAAATAAAAACTTTTTTTTAGTATTCTGGAAACTTGCAAACCTCAAAACAATTCTGTTATTATCTTTTCAGTTTTTATTCAATCAAGTTGAATTATATGTCCTCATACTTCATTTGAGTAAAATTGGAAGAACAAAGTTGGAATATTTCTACTATAAGGTATTAAAGAGTTAATGCAAGAGCAAGTTCCATCTGAGGACGGCACCATCCCAATCTGTGTGAGGGGACAGAAGAAGGAAGATGATTGGTCTTTGTTATTAGGTGTCAGTAGATTGTCTAGTATATTTCCCTTTGCCCTAAAACAGTGGTCCTCAAACTGTAATGCACACCAGTATCACTGGGGAGGCATGTTGAAACCCAGATGTCTTGGCCTCATCCCCAGAGTTTCTGATTCAGTAGGTCTGTGGTGGGCCCTGTAATTTGCATTTCTAGCAAGTTACCGGTGCAATGCTGATGCTGCTCATCTGGGACCACACTAGGAGAACCACTCCTCTAGACAAATCTCAAAGCTCAGCTCTGGATGAATCATCACAATCCATGGTTCCAGATGAGTTAGGGGTAGATGCTGCCCCTGGGGGCATCGATAGCCAGTTTGCAGTAGTGGTGATGGCCTGAATTATGGAATAGGCACAGCTCCAGAAAGGAAGCTGATGGGTGAACACAGGACTCCAGCTCATGTGTCATGTAAAATGGTAGGGTTTGCTTCTTCTGGAAGATGTGCCCTGCAATAATTAAGCAGGTTGTTAGGGTTCTCACTTGGTTGTTAGGGGCAGTTTCTAGGACTAGCTAGGAATTTGCTAATTAGGATAGAAATCCTGTTGAAGACTCTGGTGCTATGATGGTCATGAGTAAGGTTGAACTGGAAGCCATGTAAATTCCAGGAGCTTACCTTGATTAGGCTGAAGGCAATAAGGCTAATTCTAGTATCATGCAAGAAGTAGGCTGGTGCTGAGCAAATACAGAGCTAAGACTAATCCAGGATGCAGGCCTAATTTCTATATGAGTTTTGCCTCTTCAGTGCCTATCATGGTCAGGATTAGGGCAGGTAGGACCTATCTAGAAAACTATTTTGTTTCTCAAACTTCTTTTGACATTGACATACACTATGAAACACAAAATACATTATAGAATAGTATATATACACATACACAGTTTCCCCAAATAATATTTTCCTTACCACGTACAGTGTACCTTATTCTGTTTTGTTCTATTTATTCTATCATATTCCATATGTCATGAATATAACAAAACCTTTTGCTATCCAGTAATTTATTTTATGACCCACTAATGGTCAGAGACCCACAGTCTGAAAACGTTCACTTAGAACTTGCATCATATGCCATCCATACCCTTGACTTACAACTGGCCTTCCCAGCCCCCATGCAGCAGCTAGCACATCAAAACCAGCTGCAGAACACGAAGCCATTTCCAGTTAAGAGGCCAAACCCTTCCTGCTTCACCCAGACAAACTATTACTTCCTGGAGGCTCACTTCCGGGGTCAGCCTCTTCATCTCAGAGCTCTGTGGCTTACTGCATTCTATGCCTTGCACAATTTTTGGTTTTGACTTCTTTGACATTGTGAAAAACCTCAAGGGAGAGGCTTTCTCCTCCAGGCTTGGATTTGGGAACCCCATGGGTTCCCCATCGGTTAAGCTGACACCACCTCAACCATTGAGGCTGGACAAAGATAGAAAGCCAGGCTTATCTTGCTTTCTCCTTTGTCTAAGTTCTCTTCTTCTAGTTAAATGTTTCGCTAACAACTTTTTAAAAGGCCCTATTCATGTTATAAATAATAACTACATAGCCATAAGCTACATAAATTAAAATAACTGCTGATAAGTTCCAGTTGGTAAACAAAACCACACTAGTGTGAGAACCAAAACCAGGGTACTATGCAATAAAGAAGCAGTTCTAATATCTGTAGCAACCACAGTGTGGACAAGATGGATATTAACCAATCAATCAACCAACCAAACAAAATTACCAACAACCCAAGTGTTTGAAGAAGCAAGCCTTAGTTAAAGCCATATGCAAACATAACCAGAGAGATGGCATGGTGATAAAGCCACATTTAAAGAAGACAACCTGTGTTTGTCTATCACAGTAATAAAACAATGATAAAATATCTTTTTTCAGGCTATCAAATCAACCTCTGCCCAAAGATATATTCCAAAATCTTAATACTTTAAAGGATATTGTCATTCGTAAATTGCTATAGTCACTTTGGGACACAGTATGGAGGTTCATGAAAAAATTGAAAGTAGGACTTCCATATAATCAGCAATCCCACTTCTGGGTATAAAGCCAAAGGAAATGAAATCACTGTCTCAAAGAGATGGTCTCTACACCCATGTTCATTGTACATTATTCACAATAGCCAAGACATGAAGGCAATCTAAGTGCTTGTCAATGGGTGAATGTGTAAAGAAAATGTGATCTGTATGTATGGAATATTTTCAGCCATGAAAAGATGGAAATCCTGTCACATATGAAAACATGGGTGGGCCCTGAGGATATTTTGCTAACTGAAGTAAGTCAGACAGAGAAAGACAAATGCCTTATGATCCCACTTACATGCAGAATTTTGGGGTGGGGGAGAAGACAAACTTGTAGAAACAGAGAATGGCATGGTGGTTACCACAGGCTGGAGGGTAGGGGAAATGGGGAGATATTGGCTCGGTGGCACAAAATTCCAGTAAGAAGATGAATAAGATCTAGGGATTTACTATTCAGCATGGTAATGGTAATGGTAATTAACAATTCTGTATTATGCGCTTAAAAGTTGCTAGAAGAGTAGATCTTCAATTTTCTCACCACACACATTAAAAGGTAATTGTGTGAGATGATAAGATGTTGACTAACCTTACTGTGGTGATCATTTCATAATATATATATGTATCAAATGATCAGGTGATACCCCTAAAACTTACCTCATGTTATGTGTCAAATATACTTTAATAAAGTGGGAAAAAAATACTGTCACAATGGCCAAGAAATGTCATAGAAGGTACCCTTCGTTTCTCACCACTCTTCAATTCTTAATCCAAGATGGTACTTTCTTGAGTAAGGTAATTTACCTCTTAAAACAGCTGTTTTTAACAAATCAAAATGCATAAGACTCACCCCGGGAAATGCAGATTCCAATCTCTAAGGCTGTGTTAGAGATTCTGATTCACTACCTCTGGGGTGGAGAAAATGAATCTGCATTTTTAACACTACTGTTTTTTCCCCTGTGCATCTCCTGTCCCACCTCTGCTGCAAGTGATATTAATATAGGTAATTCTCAAAGGCCACATTTGGAAAATATTATCAGGAGATAAAACAGTTTATTTCAAGGAGGTCACAGAGCCTCTTCCACAGATGCACATTTTGGTGAACTGACGTTTTGATGGAAGGACGAAGTTGTTTTTCATTTTTCTTCTCTCACTAGATTAATGGTCAGTTTCCAGAACTTTCCATGTGACTGTTCTCAAAGTCTGGCAGGCTGGCTTGGCGTGAGACCTCTCAGTTCCAAAGTCAACACAGGCTGTGAGAATACAAGGATGGGAAGCATGGCCAGGGAGGCAGGGAGAGACGCAGCTGGTGTCCTGACTGCTTCTAGAGCAGCGTGTGAGTCAGCACCTGCCCCCGTGTGCGGTCACAATGCCCACCTCCCCCCTCACAAGCATTTTTTTTTTTTAAATCCTCAGGAAGTTCCAGAAAACTTCACGACTCAAAATCCGAGATCACAGGTAGAAAGCAAATTTTACCTCATGAAATCAAAGACAAATACAAAAATAAAATGAAATAGTAGGTCATTTCCAGCCAGGTGTACCAAAAAGAGGATCTGAAACCATGATCTTAAAAAAAAAAAAAAAAAAAGGAAGTTGTAAAACATACCTAAGGAGGGAAGTGTGTGGTTTTTAAGAACTTGCTGGCTCATGGTCTAGCTTACTTACAGAGACCTAGAACTCACCATCCCCAAAAAGTTATTTATGCTTCTCTGCCTGAGTTCTTTATTTCTGAAATGGGACACAACATTATTTGCTTCTGAAATGATGCACAGAGTATCATGTGAAACTATTGGGCAGATCTGTGCTCTTTGAAACACTATTCTTGTGATTTTCTTGTGCAAATGAGAGAATTTACCTCAAGCTGATTAGTGCCTTCAGTCAGAGAAAGAGAAACTTTTGGGGCATGCCATTATAAATGATAATAACTATCAGCACCTTATTGGAAAATAAGTAAGTACAAAGAATTTCTCAGAAGCTCCAGCGTGCTTGAATAAAGAATCAAGTCCCCCGCAGATTGAAGTGATTTATTCTCAGACAATTCACCTAGAGACATTTTTCTCCCATTACTAAAGGTCTGGTAAAGAAAAATCTTGAATGGCACATTCAGCAAAAGGTATCTTGGAAGGTCCTCTTAGTTCCTCTTTGAGATCCAGCAAGGGGACAAAGTTAGAAACTGGGAAACATTTGGCTGCCTCCTCAACAGAAAGAGATTTAATCCCATCTAGTATTACATGCAGCTTTGCTCAAAATAAAGCAGCTGCTTGGGAGCTGATTTCAGCCCGTTCCTGTCTAAGCAGATCCATTTGTGTGTGTGTGTGTGTGTGTGTGTGTGTGTGCGCGCGTGTGTGTGTGCATGTGTGTCTTCTTTAGCTGAATCTGACTTGTCAGTCTGAGAACATATGTGTATGCCATTCTAGAAAGAATGCACATTTATTTTCCTCCCATTTAATGTTTGAACATGATCACAGTCACCAGATGGGTCAGAAAAACAATGACAGCATGGTATAAATCTTCAGAGGGTTTATCAATCTGATTGGATTGAGAAGATAAAGTGGATTTTGCTAGAAATCCAATAAACTCTCCTCACCACAAAGAATAATAAGGGCTTGTGCCAATTCTCTCCTTTATTACCATCTCTGCCCTTTCGCTTTTTATTCTCGCTTCTGTTTCACTTCCTTCATATTATAAGGCTCATTTTACTCTCTAAAGATGTTAGGTGAACCTCAGTTCTTCTGGACTAATTAATCAAAGAAATTGGAGACAACATATTGGCAGTGGAAATAACACAGGGCTTAGAACTGGACACGCAGGAGTTTGAAGACAGGCTCTTCCTCTACCCCACTGTGTGGTAGCTGAGGCTCACTGTCCTCGTGTGAAAAAATGAGGCTAACCTTTCCAGGGCTCGTGAGTTCTGGAGGTTATAGACGTGAGGCATGTAGCATGATTTCTGGCCCCGTAAAGGGTGACTATTTTAATCTTGGGCACCTGAGGTTCTATTTGTTAGCCAGAAGTTCATTCTCTTTAAGGAGGCAGAAATTGTTACCAAGAGGGGAGGAACATTCTTTACCAAAGATCTTCAGTAGCACCACAGGATATAACCTGTATCCTCTGATTTTGTAGTGGCCCTGACTGTGGGAATGGCTGTCCAGCTCAGAGATTTTTTTCTAAGCATTGAGATGTTCGATTTGCTATTGTGCACTCATCAGGAACTTGCAGGTCATAGTTCTACATGCAGCAAGGGCTACTCTGTTCCACTCGGCCATGACGCTGCAGATGTCTGCATTTAAAAATGTAAGTGCTGAAATTCTGTTGGAACTTACTAGAGTTCCTGGTGATCTTACTTCCCGCTGTAATTAGCACATGCAAATTTGCAAAATTTACCTCTGAGGTTAAAATGCCTTCATTTTGGCTAATGAACTTAATAGCTGGTAAGATAAAAGGCAAACGATTTCACTTAGGTCATTATTCGTTATTGCTGCTTTCACTGGGAAAAGTAGACACCCCCCTTAAAATGACTTAGAAAACAAGAGAGGGAGATTTTTAAATTCAGTAACAAAGAAGCTTATTTTTATGATCACATTTTAAGACTTCATATTTAAGGGGGGGGCAATCTTTTTGAGGAGGGACAGGTTGAATTGAGCCATGTGAGGAAGAAACGCATGTAAAGATTGAATAAGAACATTCCAGGCAGAGGACTCATAGGCTGCAGATATCCTGAAGTGGGAATGGATTGGTGATTGAAGGACAGTAAGAAAGGTGATATAGTTGGGATATAGGGAATAAGGGGAGAAAGGTACAGGGTGATGGGGGATAGGGAACAGAATGGAAACAGGAGGTACCAACTAAGATCTTGAAGTTGGACAGATTGCCAGTGGATGTCTTTTGGCAGAAAATGGAATGCTTGGCAGAGAATGGAATGGGGTGGGGCATGCGTAAAGGCAGGAGCCCAGGTAGGAGGCTAGTGCTATAGTGCAGGTGGGAGATGTTAGGAGATACTGGGGTCCTGTGCTAGGGAGTGGCAGCAGACATGGAGACAAGTGAATGGATCCAGGATAATTTTGGAAGTAACCTTTGAATAGAATGTGCTGATGGGTTGGCTGTTGGGAGCAGAAAGTATGAGGCAAAGAGAGAAATCAAAGATGACCCTTTGGTTTTTGTTTATCAAAATAGCTGGCTGTAGGTACTGACGCAGAGCTGGGGAGGTGGACAGAGCATGGATGAGATGGTACCGGTCTGGGGAGTCAAAAACCACAGATGGGGTTGCTTTGGCAGGGCCAGTTTAAGACTAATGATGGTCTTTAGAGTCTGATATGGATCAACAATGTAATTAGTGGAAGGATAGGAGGTAAGTTCACCCTCGTTAAGATCAGATTACTGAAGATCACGTGCTCAGAGAAATCTAAACTATGGAGAAAACTGAATGGGACTCTGAATTGTCATGTAGAGCTGCCACTTTTCCTTCATCCCACAACTCTCAGCTGCTCCTTTTGGGTGCATCCTCCCCTCCACGCTTCTCTGGAGCATGCCTACAGAGAGCATGGTGTTTTCTTTTCTCTTTGCGTGCTGGGTTTTGTCCTTGTAATCACGACTAGTTCTTGGTGCCTGGCCAAATGCTGGCACAGACCTGGTGGTCACAAAAGGTTCTTTAAACGAATGAGAGAATGAATGAAGGCATGCTGAGGTCCCTAGATCTCTACTTCTGATCAATCTCATTCCAGGCTGTGATTTGGGGGTTGGGAGACCTTGGACTGAAGGTATGCATCAGCTTTGGCTTGATTTGGATGTGAGCCTCTATTCATGCATGGCACAGAGTTTTCTCCCACTCTCATTTGGTAAATGCCTGTTCATTCTGTTGTGCCTAAATCCTTACCTTGTTAACCTAGCTGCACTTCCAGGCTGTTGAGAACAGACACCCAAAGTTCTTATCAGCTCCCTGTCCTGAACAGTTTCCATCCTCTTTGTGCTCCCTTGAGCCCAGGCTTGTGAGGAAGCTTTGGCCATTTTCCTGAAAAATATTGCCTACTCCCAGGTCCGTGTTTCTGAGCATTCTGGCTCAGCAGGTCAGTCCATCGCTCCTTCTTGGACCCGCCCAGTGAGAGCTGATTGCTAGTGTTCCTATTTGCTGCCCAACACTGTTTGGTTTAACCATATGCTGCTTAACCATAAGCCACCATAACCCTTAACCACACCTTGACTAATGTGCCAACTCATGGAATATAGCCAATTCGACTTACCAGCACCTTCAACTATCCAATCACAGCTATCATTCTCCAGTCTGGCCAAGTCATTAGAGACAACTAATATCATTAAACAAAACACAGAGAGGAGAAAATAAAATATCCTACTGATGTAAAGAAACACAGCTGGCATTGGTCACATGACTCCAGAAGGTCACATGGTTATAAGGTATATTTCACAGAAAGAGAGAGAGAGAGAGAGAGAAAATAACCTAATACATTTATCTAAGAATACTTCCATTTTTCAGTTGTTTACTCCCTTCATTTTCTAGGGGAAAACTTAAGCTCGGCCACTCTGCCAACATTAAACCTTAAACCCTTACTGAGGAGTGGGTATATGCTAGGAACTAGGGATATAAGTTTCCATCCATTCACTTATTTAACTGTAGAACTGAACCCCTACTATGTGCCAGGCACTGCTCTGGCTCAAAACCCATCCTTGAACATCTTTGACCAAGATGAATTTAGGAGGTACCCTCTCTTCTAGGGACTGGCAGAGAATGACAGATAAATTCCTTGGTGGCCTTTTTTTTTTCCCCCACAATACAGTTCAAATTCAGACAACTCTAACTATAAAGTAAATATAAAGAAGTCCAAAAAAGTACTGATTTTTCTTCTGGGATGATAATTTTGTTAAATATCAGTTATCAAAATATTTTTATTTTTCATTTTTGTTGTGGCTATTGACTCTTTTGCTAAAAGAGTCAACAGCATATTTCCTGATTAGTAAGCCAGCACTGCTTCCGGTTAATGGGAGCAATATACAGGTAAACAGATTTGAATAAATAATTGTGACGTAAAGAGACACACCCTGTGATAGAAGTGCATCTAGACCAACAGGGATGTAAACACTGCTCTGTGTGACTATAGCACTCTCGGGCCCTCCCTCCTTCTTTTTTTCCCTTCACATTCATATTCAGGGGAAATTATTTCCAGATTCAGGACAAAATGGAATGTATGAATGTAAATCACAGCACTCACAAAAAATAAGGTAACACATGGTCATTTAGGTCTTTGTGTGAGATGAAGGAACAAACTCAGAAATATCTGCCTGTATTTTTGAAGCTTTGAGGTCTTGTTATTGCAACCCTAAGGTGTGAATTGTGTGCACTGTGTCTGAAATTAAAGTTTAGGATAGCCGCTAGCTCAAAAGCTTCATATGCTGCTTTTTTCTCCTTCACTAAGTTTTAGCTTACACAACTTGTTCAAAGGATAGCATCAAAGGCTCGTTTTATCAGTTAGTTTAGGGTAATAGACTGGGGTTGAACTCTAGTCAGTAAAAGGAAACTTTTCAGACTTGGAGTTAAAGTTCAATCTGTTATTCTTGGCAAATGGCCCAAGAGGGAAACAGAATTCATGGAGGAGGCTCGTTGGCTGGACAGCTATGTGATCCAACGGTTGCTATGAGCAGATCACAGAATGGAATCATCAAATGAATGTTCACGCACTACTGACAGCATGGAAATATTTCCTTTTCCTTGCATATCTGTTTCTTTAAATGCTGTTCTTAATGCTCCTTCAATATAACAAAATCTCAGTCACTGTGAGTGAAAGAATAAACGTCTCCATGTGGACTCAATTCTGGTGTTCATTAGGTTAGAGCAATCAGGAATGTATTTCCCTTGGGACTCATGTTTCTGCTTCATGTTGAAGGTGATTACTTGGCATTCAGATCAGACTGGTAATGATTTCTCCCGCTCTGATGTCCAAAGACACGAAAGAATTCATGTCTGGTGCCACTTGTGAAATGATTGAGAACAGTGGTCAGCTGGGGGCAGTGCCAGGATACTCTTCCTGGGTCTAATTGGTAGTCTTCCCTACTCTTGTCTTAGTACCATCAAGAAGGAGGGGTCATAGGAGTATAAAGAGAGGGAAAAAGAGGCAAGGAATTGGATAATGAGGGCCCAAGACTGTGCAATGGATGGGCACGCTCTTACTTGATCACACATGGGAACTGTCTGCTGCTGCTGAAAGGAAGTCATTGCTGGACTCAGCCCCACTGCTCCTGAGTGCAGGCCATGACCCCTCTGCTGTTCTAGGGGAGGCTGGTCAGCCTATGTGTACATGAAATTGTATGGGGAATGGAGGGGGGTCTGTGTCTAGCGATTGATACCACTTGTAAGTCTGTGGTCTCTCCTTGTCCAGTCACCTTCTCTGGGCTCCACTCACCTCTCTCTGCTTTGTGTCTTCTCTGCCAAACCCAGAAAAACATTTTGGTGTCTGGTAGGAGTTTTGCTCTTCCCCTACCACACCCTTGGCAAACATGTACATTTTTCCTAATCTATTACTTAGGCACAATCATCATTTCAAAAGTATTATCTCATCCGCATCATCCCATAGGGTTCACAGGGGAGGATGGAGAATGAAATTGTCAGTGCAAATGCAAACATGTCCCAAGATGATAAAACTATTCAGAGGTAAAATATTTTAAAAAATATAAGTGAAGGGCACCTGGGTAGCTCAGTTGATTGAGCCTCTGACTCTTGATTTTTGTTCAGGTCATGGTCTCAGGGTTGTGGGATTGAGCCCTGCATAGGGCTCCGTGCTCAGTGGGAAGTCTGCTTCTTTCCCTCTCTCTCTGCCCTTTCCCCCATTCACATGCATGTGTAAGCACGCATGCGTGTGTGCTCTCTCTCTCTCTAATAAATACTAAATTAAAAAAAATATTTAAAAAATATTTATAAATGGAAAGGTAACAAATGTGATTGAAATCCATTTTTCTCAAACATATGATGATAATAATAACAAACACCCATAGAGTGATGCCAAACATTGTTTGAAGGCTTTGATTGTAGGAACTCATTTAATCTTCACAATAACTCTGTGAACTTGGTGCAGTTATTGTCTCCATTTTTAACAGATTGGGAAACTGAGGCACAGATATGTACAGCATTTAGTCACACAATTGGTAAGCGCAGACCTGAATAAGACAGAATCTGTGTACTTCACCAGGGCAACACATGAGTATAACATGCCAGCTGAAGCAAGAAGACATTATGCAAATAGGAAAACCATGTGGGTTTGGATTCAGAGGGCTCTGCTGCTGGACAAGTCACTCACCTAATTTGAGTCTCAGTGCCCTCAGTAGAACACAGAGATAATGTGCCTGCTTCACAAAACTTTGTATTGAGGAAGACTTTCATGGGAAGGCACCTAGCTCTAGGCCTAGGGCAGAATGAACATGCAATTGTGTTTTCTTCTTCCCTCCTATACCTATCCTAGTCCTCATCTGTCAGATTCAGTCTTCAGGTATATTGCTGCATGATGGAGACAATATTATTAGTGTCTACTCCAAGTGGGAATTTTTAATTTATTTGAGAAATACTGAATGTTGTGGCTTATACAACAATGGCTCCCCAAATATATCCATGATGCAACCCTCAGAATCTGTGACTTTACAAAAGAGACTTTGCAGATGGAAGAAAGGTTGCTAATCTTTAAGTAGGGAGATTGTCCTGGATTATTCTGGTTGGTCCATTATCATCACATCGGTCCTTAAAGGTGGAAGAAGCCAGAAGAGTCAAGGAGAAATGCAGTAGAAGAGAAGGCAGGAGAGATTCAAAATGTGAGAGGAACCCCACTCACCACTTCTGGCTTTGAAGATGAAGTGGGTCATGAACCAGGGGATGAAGGAGGCTTCTAGAGGCTGGGGATGAATGGCGCAGTGCTTATAGACAGCAAATGAGCAGGGCCTCTGTCTTCCAGTCATGAGGCACTGAGTCTGGCCAGCACCCAGAGGGAACTTGGAAGTGGCTTCATCCCCACAGCCTCCTGAAGGGAAGGTAGTGCTGCAGACAACTTGATTTCTGCCTGGGAGCCTCTATGCTAAGGGCTCCTGCTGAGCCATGACGTCCCTGGACTGTGGCCCTGCAGAACTGTGGCATAATAAACGTAGTTTGAATCTGCTAACTTCGTGGGAATTTGTTACCATGGCAGTAGAAAATCATACAAATATCCAGTTTGTCCCAAGAACTTGGTGAGGTCTTGGGAATACAGCTCTGAGCTGCACAGATTGCTATCTGGACAACAGGCTCACCCAAGTCCAGAGATCGGCAGAGGCCATTTCTTTTTCAATATTGTTTGCCAATTGTCCCTAAAGCTAGTTTTTGCTGGTGTGTGCCTTGGTCTGCAGCTGTCAGACAGTCATAATCACACAGGGTTTTTCTCTGGAACTGAGGTGTAAACACTTGTGAGCTGTTTTCCATATAGTCCTTGGATGACCTGTGGAAACTCAACTTCCTCCTAACACTCAAATGCCTGTCTCCTTCCCAGACGTGGCTGTGCCCCTGTGTTCACAGATGTGGTTTGGAAGACACTGCCTCCAGCTCAGGGAGAGCACATATTGGATGGAATAATTAGATTAGTTGCCCAAATTAGTTTTTAGGAAATATTCCCATGTGTGTCTTTTTTGACTGTTGCCCCTTTTGTAATTCTTTAGACAATGGTAATTATCAGATGAAGGAAAGAATTAAAATGGAAAGACAACAAAAGCGTTCTCACTGTACTGATCTCAGACAAATTTGAGATCATCAGACAATTGGTTGAAACAAACCAAGGTCACATGCAAACAAACGTAATTATCTAAAAATACAAAATACTGTCCTCTGCAAACAACCTTAAGAACTGAACAAATATTTAGATTTGCCAGCATCTGTTGAAAATCTGTGTGAAATGTCTCCAATAAACTGAACAATGCTTAAGAAACACTTGGGCTAAATAACCTGGAAAGAAATTATTCATATTTATTAAGGAATTACATAAATCAAAGCCACACATGCCAGAATATAATCCTATCTGGAGAATTTACCTCCTGGGATAAGGTTTTCCTGACCATCTTGTCCAATTTATTATACTAGTTAAGTCTCACTTTATCTTATTTATTTTCTTTAGAGTATTTAACAGTGTTTGGCATTATCTTCTTAGAGTGGTTCACTCATTGTCTCTCTTCCTTTCTAGAACGTGAGCTCTGTGAGGGCAGGTCCCTGTCATTCAGTTGAGATGCCATTCAGGCAACTGATAATGAATGTGATTTTTCTCTGGAATCCTGAACTTTCTTCTGCTCAAGTGTTTTCAAGAAATAGAAAATATCCCAAAATCCAGTCTTGAACATGGGCACCCAGAGCCCAAACCAATCAGCATATTCTATCCAGCTGGCTAGAAAGATCAGTTTGTGATGGGCACACAACCAAAGTCATGCATACCAGGATGAATGTGATCAAATTTTCTGACTTTTGTTTGAGCTTTTCTACTTGAGTCTTAAGCCTATGGGGGTTGACATTGCTGTTGCCATTCTACCTCCATATTGAGTTTATCAGAAAGGATGGAGGTTGAGCCCAGAGATGGAGGAAAGGGAATCTTGATGGCACAACTTGGGCCCCACATCCTTCTGTGTTGAGCTCCCCACAAACACGGAGTTTTTACTTATGGACCAGTAAACATTTTTCTCAAAACAAAGATCCTTAAGCTGAATTCTAACCGGTAATTTCAATAAGCCAGAGAAGCATAAAGTGCTGTGGAGTAATGACCTCATTAATCTGGGCACAAAATTTCTGCAACTGCAAGTGAAAAATCATGTGTGTATATGAGCTAGTGGGGGTGTCACTCGCCACTCATCATCCTTTGTCTTGGTTCAGTACATTTAGAAAACTCGAGACAGGAGAAACAACATAGTATATTCACAACTCCCTAAAATGGCAAGTGAAGTTTCTGATTTAGGGCTTTGGAAACCAAATAACATTTCTGTTGTTCCCAAGCTGGCAGTTCTAAACTAGTTGGGTAAGAACCTTCTACTCTATATATTGAATATCACTGGCCTTAGTGTAAATTATTAACGAAGTCAATTAGTTTGAGTTCACAAGATATTTTAGGGTTTTTTTTTGTTGTTGTTGATGTTACTATTTTCCTATGCATTCAGGTAACTATGGAATGGCCAATGGATGTAATCTGCAAAAGCAAGAAATCCTGAGCGGGACTGGTTGACTGATGTATTGTCATGAAATTACAAGATGGCTGTAGTGCTGGGTACGCTGGTGACAGTGAGAGGTATAGTAATCTGACTGGTGCTATTTCTCAACCTGTGGTTCAGTGACTTGGGTTCTTAGTCAATATTTTAATGTGAAGAAGAAAGAGAAAGAAGTGGAACAGCTGCCCTAGAGAATTATGTGGAGACAAAAGAAGAGATTTGCAAGAACAATCCTAATACACCAGGAGGAAATCAAGAATTAATCATTAGTCCTGCTCTTGGACCAACCCATTGGGCACATTCTGAAGTGTTAAGTCCATATTGGTGAGCACATTTTTGTTAGATCATAGATAGGAACAAAAGAAATTATAGAAGGCCAGACCTCGATAATCTCAAAAATCTCATAGAAAAAAGAAAAACAAAGAGACATTCTAGGAACAGACACTTAAGGATATACATCTAAAGGTATGTCCTAAATCGCATGCTTTGGTTCTACAGGAAGGTCTTGGCAAACACCACAGAACACACCACAAGTGCCTTTAGCAAATGTCCAAAATTACTTCATGTAGATGCATGTGTGACCAAAGGGAAAGGTTGAGGTTTCAGAGGGAGGGCTAAATACCTGGACCTGGGTCCAGGAAGATGGGTGAATGTTTTCCTCTATTCTGATGGCCCAGCCTTCGTGAGGAGGGAAAAACATGAATTGAGTACATCAAGAATCAAAATATCAAGACTAATTCAACACAGAGCTAGGAAATAGCTGACCTAAAATCCTCTTATTGCCTAAAGATAATAGGATAAAAATGACTCTAGCTTCAAAGGAAGGGAGCACAAAGGAAGGGAGCACCATATTTTCTGTGGAAAATGTGCCCTCTCTCAGATCCCAGGCTTAGTCAATAGGCTGGCAGGTGAAGGACAGGCCCTGGGAAGAGAGCAGAGAGGTGTGCCGAGGCAGACAGTCTGACCAAGTCTAGCAACGGGTCATAAGAGGAAATGTGGGTGGGTCGTGGGTGAGTGGAGTGACTGGGAGCTGGTGATAAACAAATGGCAGAGGCTCAGAGAAGCAGGTGGTCCCAGGAAGGTAGGATACATCACTCCAGAAATGAGAGCCGTGGCTCAAACAAGGCAGAGACTCCTTGTACCCCTTGGAATAGGGGTAAGACATCAAGCACCAATGTCAAATGTAGGAGAATTGGGTAAACGAGATTTCTAGATCTCAAGCACAAGGATGAGACGATTTGGTGCTGGCAAGGATCTCCTGTGGGTGGGTCTCGGCTTTGTACTCTTTTAACTTTAGGGTAAAGTTCAGTGTGCTGTGGACAGCTTGGACAGCTGTCTGTGGACAGATCCAAATCACAGATCTGGAGATCTGAGGGCCATGTAGGTAAATGGGGTGCAGAAGATCATTATAGGCCTTTGTTCCTCAAATTTCTGTTCTTGGCCATTCTCTCTTCACTCTCCTTGGATGTTTTCCCTCATTGTTTCAGCTTCCAGCTACAAACTGAAACTTTCAATTATCTATCTATCTACCTACTTACCGATCTACCTATCTATCTATACATCATCATTTCATGTTAAAAACTGCCCTCAAAAGTCCCTGGGACATTTTTGGCCACAACAACATGGGACATAACGGAGTAACCCCTGGAAATTAGGAAAGTACCTTGAAATACTACCTTATTGGAAGTTAATGATTCATGTGATACCATCATTCATTCATTCATTCATCTTCCCATCCAAAACATATTTACTTAATGAAATCCCTGCTTTCATGGAACTTGCTATCTAGAACTCAGTTTCATTTCTTAGCCCTGAATCTTACAGACATTTCAGATTCAGTGTGTTCATGTCACATTCACGAGGAAACATGTTATTTGTTGTGTTGTACAGTTGGTCTGAAATGCTGCATATTTTGATGGCTTTGTATTAACAAACAACTTTGATCTTAGAAAGTAGCTTGGTAAAGATCGTCAGCAGTTTCTAGGACTCTTTCAAACCGAACGGCTGCACTTCCAAACAGTCCATAGACTGGTGATGCACAAGCAAAAAGTAACAATAGGAAAATAAGTTAATGTTTCTCATTAGAGATATATGTCTCTTATGGAAAATATAAATAACTAAAAATAATAGATTTACCTATAATCCTACAATCTACAATTAATCACTGCTAATTATCCAATGTATTGCTTGCCAGTTTTTATACATAGCTAACCTATACTATAGATAACCTATACTATTACATGTCCTTTTTTTATATATTATATCACAAATTACCTTTCTATACTATAACCTTAGTGGCTATCCATGTCCCACTCTACAGATGTACTGTAATTTACATAATTTATCTCATATTACTTGAATATAGATTGTTGCCAATATTTTCAGTGCTATAAATGATGCTACCATAAACATATCATAATGTTATCTTTGTGTCCATTTCCTCTAGGACAAATACTCAGAAGAATTTAGGGCTCAAAAGGTATGCAAAACTTTCAATGCTTTTGTTATATGCATATCATTATATTTCACTCCAGAAAGCTATTATGCCCATATTTACAGTGAACAATTACAATCAATTCCTTAATTATGCTGTGACTCTATAAACTCCCCTGATAAGTGAATGCAATTGAATTCACTGTTAAACCTTCTTTGTATGTACCCTTCTTCTGGCAAATAAAATAAAGTATTTTGTATTCAGAACAAATACCTGAAATTCTGGTGATAATGTCCTATTAGACTGTGTGTAATGGTGTATTAGATAGAACTACTTACAAAAATTTATTTAAGTATGTTAAATGTATCAAGTGGCCAGAGACCTGATGTCAGGTTAACCTTATGCTGGTTGCATTTCTGGGTTGTAGTGGAATGTGGAGAGTTTGGGGCTCTTAGGAACGTATGGCTTCATTGCAATTCTGACTACAAGTAACTTTGTTTCCTTAGGCATCTAGAGAGACTGATGAAATTGGTGGCTATTCCCCAATCCTTCATTGTTCGTGAGCTGTGTTCAAGCCAGAATTTTTGGAAACGTTATTAAGTGGGTTGTGGCATCTCTTTTCTTTTTTCTTTCCTTCCTTCCTTACTTTTTTCCTTCCTTCCTTCCTTTCTTCCTTCCTTCCCCTTCCTTCCTTCCTTCCTTTCTTTCTGGCATCTCTTTTCTTAACTTTTGTTTTAAATTCTTTCTGGCACAGTTTTACATAGTCTTCCTAATTTCTCAAAGACTGCTATCCCCAGAGCAGATCTTTAAATTATTGGAGTATTTTAACCTGAAAAAAACTCACTGGTGAGGGAAGTGTGGTGGTTTAAATATGGCTATAAATTCTTTGCTGCTCTTCCCTGTCTCTGCTCCTTTAGAATTTGGAATAGTTTTGTGACCTGCTTTGATCAGTGAAAAGAAAAGGAAGTGAAGTTGAACAAATTTTAGACCCAGGCCTTAACAAGTCTAGCAACATCACCTTTTCTTAGGGTGTAGCCACCAAGCTGCAAGGAGGCTCCAGATAGGCTGATGAGGGACGAACCACCAAGTGGAGAGATGCCTTGGCCAATGAGAGGCTCTCCTTGATGTCCTGGCTCCAGGTGTGCTCCCAGCTGAACCCAGCTGCATGAGTAACCTCAGTCAGCTATTACTACACTTGTGGAGTGGAACTGCACCGCTGAACCCAGTTGCCCCATAAAATTATGAGAAAAACTTTCCAAAGTGTTTTTTAAATTTTTTAAAAGATTTTATTTATTCATTTCACAGAGAGATCACAGGCAGAGAGGCCGGCAGAGAGAGAGGGGAAGCAGGTAGCCTGCTGAACAGAGAGTCCAACTCAGGGCTCAATCCCAGGACCCTGAGACCATGACCTGAGCCGGAGGCAGAGGCTTAACTCACTGAGCCACCCAGGTGCCCTTCAAATGTTGTTTTAAGCTAGTAAGTTTTGGGGTGGCATGCTATGCACAAATAAATAACTGAAACAGAAAAATAAATGTGCAATTTCAATTCATAGTAATACTGGGTATAAAGAAATAAGTGGTAAACATAAGTGAATATCAACACTTGTCTGGGGCAGTCAGAGAAGTCTTCCTTGGAAGAATGATTCTTGACTTCAATTCTGAGGAATGAATTAGGGTTTCTGGGCAGATGGGGGTAAGGATTTTTTCAGTGGAATGAGAAGCCCAAAAGATGAGTTGGAGACTTGAAATAATAGGACATCCTCAAAGGAACTGATAATATTGACAAGGGTTTAATCGGGTGGTCTAGAGAGCACCTCTGTGTAAAACTAAGAGGAAGAATAATAAGAGTAATCTCACACTTCTCTTTATTTTGTATCATTTTATTAAAGGCAAAGACCCTGTAGTTGACACATTTCACCTACTCACATTTTACAGGGCCAAACATTTTTTCAAGTATTAATGAGACAAAAGGAACTGCTTTTGTTGAAAGGCAGTGTCTGATCCTCATTTACTATTCTAGCTAAATGATTAATTCATTCCAGAAACAAAAACAAAGACACAGACATATTATAAACATGAATTCCTCAAGAAACCCGTCTATGGACCACCTAGAAGGCTCCCAGGGACCACCAGTCAGGATTAGTCTGGGCAAGATTATGACATGCTTGGAGTTTATCTTGGTGTTCCTGGACTCCCATCTCTGTGTCTTCAATTCAGTCTCTCAGTAGCATCAGGGTCTCATCCTCTCTGTGAAAATCTGCTTCCCAGAAAGGATCAGATACACATGTTCTTACTTAGAAGCACTACCCTAAAAAGAGGGGTATTGCCTCTCCCCCAGAGGGATGTCCATTATATTTGTTAGAAGAAAAGGACTTAAGCTAAAGGGAGGATTCTGTGATGGTGGACACTTTTTTTTTTTTTTTCTTCCCAATAAGGAGATGCCTGGGTGACTTAATCGATTAAGCAACTGACTCTTCGTATTGCCTCAGGTCATGATCCCAGTTTCATGGGATCAAGCCCTGAGTTAGGCTCTGCACTCAGTGGAGTCTCTGCTTGTCCCTCTTCCTCTGCCCCCTCCACCCCATTCTTGTGCTCTCTCTCTCTCTCTCTCAAATAAATAAATAAATAAATAAACTTTAAGAAAATAAGCAATTTAGTATGAAAGAATTTGGAGTTGAGGTAAGGAAATAGAGCATGCTGCCTTCTCAGTTTTTCTATAATCAAATCCTTTTAAGAGACTCCTATGCCTCTCATAGTCGATCCATTCAAGAAGTTATCATCAGAAATAGCTTAGGGTCAGACTAGGTACTGGGGAGAACACAGATGTTAAAAGAAGTAGCTAAACGCAAGGAGCTCATAGCCTAATAAAAGATGTAAGAATTGATAATGCATGCAATAAAGCAAGAGAGAATAAATCACAGATAAAGACATACACAAGTACTATATGGGACAGCTCCTCATCCCTTCCAAAAAAGAGAGAGAGAGAGAGAGAGAGAGAGAGATGATTATTTCTCAAAAGTGTAATTCACCAGAGTGGAGTAGTGGTCAGGGCAGGAGAAGGGCAATGTGTTAGTATTTTTTTTTTTTTTTTTCATGAACACAGAATCTCTTTCCATTTATTTGAATCATATTCAGTTTCTTATCAGTATCTTACAGTTTTCAGTGTATACATTTTCACCTCCTTGGTTAAGTTTACTCCTAAGCATTTTTTTAAAAATTTTTTATTGTTTATAAACATATATTTTTATCCCCAGGGGTACAGGTCTGTGAATCGCCAGGTTTACACACTTCACAGCACTCACCAAAGCACATACCCTCCCCAATGTCCATAACCCTACCCCCCTTCTCCCAACCCCCCTCCCCCCAGCAACCCTCAGTTTGTTTCGTGAGATTAAGATGTGTTAGTATTTTTAACCCTACATAGGAAGTATTAGGAAGTAGAAGTTTATGAATTTAAGTTACTTCCTGAGTAACCTAGCTCATGACTGGTGTGCTGGAGCTTAAGGTAAGTGGAGGCATGGAGTTGGAGATGGAATAGGGGTCATCCTTTAATTCCAGTAATAAGGGTAGGCATTGAAGCTCTCTTGTTCATCTGCGGGGTAGAGTGTATTGGTGGATACAAAAATGACATGATATACATTTAAGATGTTTTCTCTGATATTGTGAAGGATGGGGTTAGAACAGAAAGAAACTATAGGCAAGAAGACACATTACAAGGATTTATCTATTCATTCATTCATTCATCTATTCAACAGAAGCCTAAGTGTATCTATTATTTGCTAGGCATTATGAAGAGCTTTACAATAACCCCTGTAAAAGAAGGTGAGACATAGAGTGAGCTAGAAAGATGGCAGTAGGATTTTAAGGGGATGGGATCATCCTTCTGCTCTCTTCTCTTGGGTATTTTTCTCAAAAGCAGGGCGTGGCTCTTCCCAGTTGGCACTCTGCATATTGCAACTGGCTGGCTGTAAGGAGAAGGGGTGTGAGTAATGATGACGCTCTGGGAGGGGCCTTTGTTCTCTGGATGAAGGTGGAGATTCTGAATCCTGGGCTTCTTCCCTGAATTCCAGAGGGAGCAGGAGCTCCTATATACATCTCCATCTTACTCAAGCTTCCTTCCTATAAGACCCTGCTAATGATATCAGCTTCTAGCAGCTTTTAGGAATGTTCCCTCTTCAATAGCACTAACTTGGGAATGTGGTCAGAGAATCTGGATGCTGTTGTTCAGTGTGGGTATTCCAACTGCAGAGGTGATGTGTCACTAGGGAGAGTATGGAGGTGACTAATGGTGGGGGGTGGGTTGGGTTGAAGGGGGAAAATGACAGGATATGTATCTAACTCAAAAAACTCGAGAGCAATTGGAATATTACCAGTTTGCATTTATTTCTTTCAAATTTGTTCATTCTCTTTCTTTACTATATGATTTCACCTTTCTACCATTTTCTTTAAAATGAATAGTATAAAGTTGCCTTCTCTTTGCAGATTTCTTGATTTTCCTTTACTTTGGTTAATATCCTGTTTAAAGTACACTATGATCTGTTGTGTTCTTTTGCTTCTGTTGGAATTATCTTTATTTTTAAGTAATGTCCAGTGAATTTAAGTGGGGAGATTTTCCCGTGATTGGTTTAATAAAATAGAGGAAGCTATGTTCTTCATACAAATATTTTATTCCAGGGTGTCATTCAGAAAGAATTCTATTACCATGCTTTCAAATTAAGTCTATGGTGTCAGTTAGGAGATAATATCCTCAGTGGCTGAAACATTATATCTTTGTATTCATATATTTATTTTTTTAATGAGAGGGAGGGAAAGAGAGGGGAAGGTTGGAGCGAGAGAGAAAGAGAAAATCTTAAGCAGGTTCCACAACCAGTGTGGAGCCTGACTCAGGGCTTGATCTCATGACCCTGAGATCATGACCTGAGCTGAAATCAAAATTTGAACACTTTACTGAGTCACCCAGGTGCCCCTAGGTATTTGCAATCAGAGATCCATTAGGGCTGTCTTTCCCTAGGGCCAGAATACATGGGTCTGGGGTGTGGAACAACTGGGAGTTGATCCTTTCACTGATAACCCAACTGTGATTATTTTGCTTTTCATTCATTTTGGAGGTCTTGGTTCCTGAGAGATAAAAGTTTCCATTGGCGACTATAACAGTGCAACACTGATTTTATGGAATTGGAAGATGAGACTACCACCTAGCCATTTTGGGATCCTTGTGCCACTGAGTCAGTGGACCAAGAATGAGTCACTCTACTGGCTAGGCGACTGACATGACCACCATGGGAAATTGGGTAGGTACTCACAGTGAGAGCAAGGAGGAGTATGTGGTAGCTGCTTTCTGCAGCTGCTACTTCTGTGATACCTTAGGGTTCTGTTTCTGGCTTTTCAGTTATGGGTAGCTGAGGAGTATCTAGGAAATAAGGCTAATTTGGAAACATGAGTAGAGATTTTCTATGGAAGAAAATGACAGACTTCAAATATAAATCTTGATCAAAAGGAGCTGGCTACCTGAAAAGTTACTGATAAGCATTCTTTGCGGGGGATGGGTGAGGCTGACGTCTCTTTTTGGTCACTGTCATTGTTTATCTACTCCAGGTTTATACTAAACTGCTCAAATAACGTTTTGATAGGACTCTGGCTAATTCAGAGCTTCACAATACTCAGTATTTTATATATATATATATATATATATAAATATATATATATATATATATATAAAAATATATATATATATATATAATAAGATTTGCTGTAGAGAGGTCAGCTTTAGACACGTAATCCCAAATTCCATTCCCACCATCTGTGATTCACTAACTTAGAGTGCATTAATGAGTGACATGGCATTTAGAGTCCCTGGGGTAAATGAGGAGGGTGGCATCTGCTCTGCCTTGTCCATAAGGTTGGGGTAGGAATGGAATACAATAGTGTCTGAGGCTGTGCTTAGTCAATCATGAAGAGCTGTATACATTTCGGGAACTAGGATGACAAAAGCTGAAGACAGTCTCAAATGAAGACACCGACCTCATCTGTCCCACTAAGCGATGCTTATTGGTAACTTTTCAGGTAGCTGGCTCATTTGCAACAAATGGAAACTGAGAGGACCAAGAGGTCCATAGATGAGTCTCAGTGCTTTTTTTAGATAGAAAATCTCTACTCATATTTCCGAATGGACTTCATCTCTTCCCGATTGCTACTTTCAAATGTTACCCATGTTCTATTTTAGTCTTGGCCAGTTATGAGAAAAATGTCCACATTATTATCATTGCAATTTTGCTTTTATATTTTAGATTCAATGTGGTCCTCTTGTGCTGTAAAGCATTCTGGATTTGCTTGTTCCAGGGCTTGGATTCTGGTTTCATTTCTGCCTCTTGCTAACTGCAAGCCAATTCCTTACCCTCCTGGTGTCAGTTCCCTCATCTGTTAAATGGAAAATATGTTTTGCTATCTGTCTCACAGGACTTTTATATTTCATAAAAAGTGCTTTGTCAATTCAAAAAGGGGTGTTACTATTATTGTCAGTGGTGTTCATGGTAGTGGGAATTCAAGATTGTTTAAAAGGATCCTTGAAGCAGTGTCTGGAAATAGCTCCTTATGAATTAGCATTAAAATGTGCTATTTCAAATCTTTCCCATTGATGCACATTAAACACATCCTGGTAAAATACGTGGCATTGAATTTCAACAAAGCATTAGTTTCTGGAGCAAGATCAGACACTTCAGCATCTTTCCTGGCAGTTTTGATCTCATGAATTTATCCTAATACTGCAGCCACTTGCTCGTGTCTGGAAGAATGATTACATGGAAGAGACGTTCATGTGTCGGGAAAGGAAAGACCGACAAATGAATACTCAGAGATTCCAGAATCAGGAGCAATTGAGTCCAAGGTTTTAAATATCAGAGATGTCTATGTTAGAAGTGACATGCATGACAAAGCCATTGAACAGAAGTGTAGAAAATACCCCAGACCACATTACTTCTCTGATGGAACCCAGAATAAATGCTCACCACCCAAAGCTGACGTGTCGTACATTTTTCTTTTGGCTACTGTTTTAAGCCACTTCCAGACACAAGAGGGAAATGGAGAATGGAGTCAATTATCTGCAGAACTCCTGCTAACAAGCAGTAAAGGCTCATTACATACTTATTAATTCATACAAAATCGGTTATGTCTGACTTACTTGTGTTGGCTGTCTATATTGATTGGATTCATTATATAATTGCTAACTAGTTGAAAGATGAAAGGATATCGCTCACTTAAGAAACAACGAAGACATGATTTGTGTGCGTGTGGTGTTTTTATTTCCACTGTAAAACTAATCAGATTTAATAAGACAATCGAAACAACTCCTGCCAAAGTAACGCAATTGAAATACTTAATAGTTATTGAGTCTCAAAATCATATAACAGGCTGTTTCTTGATTGAAAGGGCATATGTTCATACATAGAAATGCTGGCAAATCACTACTCCCTCCTGGTGAATTATTGGCTGTCTATCCAGTTGTGAATGTGTGAAGATCACAAGCTGAACTAATTTTAGCTTTTTGTTAGATTTTCCATTGGGTGGATTAGAAATAGTTTAGAGGTCTCCTCAACTGTCTCTCAAATCATTCCTCACTTTGAAAAGAATGTCTTCATTTAAGGCTACTATTTCATGTGATGTTTTCCTGTTTCTTAGAATTTTATAGTTAGACTTCTCAAAATCATTAAACTGCCAGTGGTTCACCACAAAACTCTCATCTGTGTCTGCAGGCTCAAAATTGTTCAAACACTTATGGATTTTAGGTATTTTATTTCCAGTACATACCTGGTTTTCTAGCAGAGCTAGCTCCTTTTCCAGCAGCCTTGATTTAGTATGCGAATGTGATTTGTAGCACAGTTTACTACTTAGGAACTAAGGACATCTTAGGTGCATATCATCATGCCTCAGAGGGTTGAAAGAACTCCTTGATGAAGTTACAGTCATCTCCGGACACAGGGGTGGAGGTGGTCTGAATCTGGCTGACCTGAAGTGGGATCCTGGTAAGATGTTCACTTAATGATATGAATCGCTGGGCCTTATTTTGTGTTTTTTGTTTGTTTGTTTGTTTGTTTTTAATCTGCTTTAAAGGAGAAAGGCAGATCTTTTACGCTGCTTAGGCAGCAACAGTGCTTAACTGAGATGGTTTTTTGACTAATGCAATTGTTTGTCAGTGAACAGCACTATCTTTAACAGTCCCCACTGCTGCGCTGGATCCTCTCATTTACCTTTTATGTTGGGAGGAAATTCAGATGTAACTGTTAGCCAGTACCTTCACCTCATTTTATCAAAGAGCAGTGCAAAGCCTGGAGAGATTAACTGACACAGGGCTTGTGACAGAGCCAGGTAGTTTTGACCCTTGGCCCACTGCCTATAGACTTTTCCAGTGATAATGAGGTGAACAACACAGGATGGTTATCTTTGTCCTTCAAGATTTCTGAAATCAGTGTTCTTATTCTTTGCAGATATAAATGAGTCATGTCAAATTAAAAATGACTCCAAACACTTCTCTAGAAGAACTTGTTATGGGAAAAGGAGATTTGCTGTTAGCTACCACTGCATAAGAGATTACCCTAAAACTTAACAGCTGTAAACAAAACACACTTATTATCTCACAGTTTATGTGGGTTAAAAGTCTGGGAATGTTTTAGCTGGGTTCTCTGCTTCAAGGTCTCTCACAATGCAGGTGTTGGCCAGGACTATGGTCTCATCTGAAGGCTCAACTGGGGAATGATCCATTTGTAAACTCACTCATATGGTTGTTGGCAGGATTCAGTACTTTGTGGGTAGTTAATCTGTGGGCTCTTGTTCCTCACTGGGTGTTGGCTGGAGGCAACCTTCAGTTCCTTGCCCCATGGGCTTCTTCAACATGACAGTTTGTTTCATAGAAGCCAGAAAGCTAAGAAGGCAAGAGAAAAAGAGAATGCTAGTAAGACACAAGTTACAGTTCTTTATTGCCTAATTTTAGGAATGACAGCCCATCACTTTTGCTGTGTTCTATATTCATATCCACTAGAAGCAAGTCCCAAGGTCCAGCCCATCCTCAAAGGAAGCAGGTCACATGAGGGTATGAATACCAGAAGGAAGGAAACACTGGGGAGAAAGTTTTCTGCCATTTTATAGAGTTATATATCATAAATGTATCATCCTACTTGTCAAATATTTAACACATATTAAATCTCATTTACTTTGGTTTGCTAGAGTTCATCACAATGTACTGTCATAACCTGAGTTCACAGTATTGTCACTAGAATACAAATGGGGATAAAGAGTGGATAATCCCCCTCTACCTTCTTTATTCTCTTTGGTTCCTCTTTCTCTATTGTAAGGCACACAGAGGAAACTGTACTTACAGGAAGTGCTTCTGGATCTTCTGTATCCTTCTAGATCAAGATAATCACAAATTTATCTCCAGCGAATCACAGCAATTCTACTGTGAAGCAGGGCTGATGAGAGACACACCACCATCCACCTACGCCTCTACACTTTAGGGACAAGGAAGCCTGACTGAATCTCAGGTCTTCTCAAAGATTTATTGATTGTTTTAGGCACTAAACTGACATTTTGAATTATGTCTGAGTAAAAATAAGAAGTTACCTATTTGTAATGATACAAATAAATACCTTTTATTTCAAACCCTAAAAAGTACACTTGGCAAAGAAGAGAAAATTCTAACCCTCTATACTCAATTTTTTCTGTTTCTCCTAACAGAACCAAGAGCTTGATTTAGATCTTTACACAAACATAGAGGAAGAAACAAGTGTGAGAGCCAAACATAAAAAAAAAAAAAAAAATCATTCTTTTTGGCCACTGTGCTCTCATACCTCATGTGGGTGATGAGCCTGAGATCCCCAAAGACCATGTATGAGATATACACGATAGTATCACATTCAAATGGCCTTTTTTCATAGGCTAATGTCTTTGGTTTCAGCTATTCATTCTTTGTGCTCGGTTAGCATTTCGCTCACCGAAGTGGATGGATACACGTGCTCTTTGATGTCAGTTTGACTTGCTTTCCTCTTGAATAGTTGCTGCGGAAATTTAGCCCTGGTTTAAACATATCAAATTCACCCATTATCCTCAGAGAAGCAAGCTGGTTTTCTTCCCTGGGAAGAAGTTGACCTATAAAAAGGGATACTCCAGGACAATGATGAAAATTAGAGGTTTCAAACATCCAACAAAGGATATTTAGAGCAATATTTGGCCACTGAGCGAGAGAGAATGAGAGCAAGAGTGTGTCATGAAGAGAGAGAGAGAGAGAGAGGGAGAGAGAGGAAGAGAGGAGAAAGAAAAATCCCTTTGTAAATAGTCATTGAAATACAACTTCAAATACTCTGTGTTTCTGGGAAGAAAGCCTCTATGTAAAAAAAAAAAAAAAAAAAGTAGCATCCCTCCAGTACGTTCTAAATTAAGTTAATAAAAACAAATCGAAGCAAGGGCCAAGTCTGCTTTCTGGATGCCACTGTGAGAGTCGGACTCTGGCAACCGTTTCCGTGAGAAAAATTGGTTGATTGTGGGAACCTAATGATTTCTGTAGATTTATTTCTGCAGCAGATATATGGTGAATCAGGGCATCATGTCACTCTTCCTCTCTTGTCCTCTCTCTTTTTAATCTTCCTTAAAATTTTCCCTTTATCATCCCAAAGCAAAACAAATAAAGTCCCCGTCTCTCTGCCTTTGGGGGCCAAAAAGCAAGTGAATAGATTTGTCACGGGCCATTCAGCACTCTTGAATTGGAACAGAGCTGGAACAGCTCAGGTGTCTGTAATACAGATAAAAGGGGGTTGCCCCGTTCCAAAAAAGAATCTGTTTTTCTTTGATGGTACCTCAGGAAAGGTCAAATAGGATTAAATTTTTAAGTTGACCAGAACAAAGATAGATGACTTGATTTTCAGTGCAAATTTGGTTATGTCAAACCGAGGAGCACCAGGAATATGATCGATTAACCTCTGGAGAGCCAGTGGCATATTTCATTTCACTCCCTTCAGTGTCACTGTGGGCATAGCGCTGTCTTTCAGGATGATGGATTTACAGGGATTTCCAAATGTCTATTAATGCCCTTCACCCACTTTGCTGAGATCAGTCATGTGAACAAATGGTTTGAAGATCTTGTATGAAGATGCTGTAAAAAGAGTCATTGGTTTTTCTTATTCATAGTAGTTATCATGTACATGGGTAGAGAGACTTGAATTTGAGAATTAATGTCATTGAAGGTAGAGCAATGTTTGAGAGCTATGAATTTCCTGAAGGGTTCAAATAAAGCTGTCTACTTCGAAGAGGATTTTTGTTTTCCTATTTGTTTTCTGGAAGTACATTTTTCTACAGCTTTCCTTACACACATTTTATTTTACGTATTTCTACATGCCTTGCAAGTTACAAGAATCCCGAATTTTCCGTACCTGAGTGCAATGGGGTTGGGAGGAAGGAAAAATGTAAAAATAAAAGCAAAATGGAGAATGTTTAGGGACAGTGATAATGACTGTGGAACGCGGTGGTAATTTTCAACCTACACATTCTGAGATAAGGTGGGGGAGGGCCAGCAAGCACTATGCGAGCTGCTAGAATCTTCTCAAAGACAGAACTGAAGACATTGCCTGAAAAACGCATTTTTAAACATTTCCAGTGGAAATAAAAATTAAAATATACAAGATGAACACACATACACACATATAAAATAGACATTTAATAATTTTCTATTGAGATTGTTATACATTGGGTAGCGTGGTAGTTAAAAATGGTCATTTTGGACAGTCTGCCCCGAACACTGTGTATGAGGTGGGGACAGAGTCTCACAAGCGAAAAAAAAAAAAAAGGAAAAGAAAAAGATCACACAAACTCTAATACAACGTGAATAAAACCTAAATGTTGGACAAGAATGATAAATTATGCACTACAGGGAAAACACAGGGGGATGGGTTGCTTTGATTAAAGAGGAAGAAGAGAAGGATGGGAGGAAAAAGGAGGAGACACCCAAGGAGGTGAAAGCAGGAGACTTAAGACATGAATAAGATTGGGGCGCCTGGGTGGCTCAGTGGGTTAAGCTGCTGCCTTCGGCTCAGGTCATGATCTCAGGGTCCTGGGATCGAGTCCCGCATCGGGCTCTCTGCTCAGCAGGGAGCCTGCTTCCCTCTCTCTCTCTCTCTGTCTGCCTCTCTTCTTGTGATCTCTGTCTGTCAAATAAATAAATAAAATCTTTAAAAAAAATAAAAAATTAAAAAAAAAAAAGACATGAATAAGATTTAGGCTTCTTAAACCAAAGGGTAATGAATGAAGGAGAGGGTTAAGAGGAAGAGGGAAGATGTGACTGATAATAACATTCATTCCACAAATATATATTTACTGCCCACCATATGCCAGGAACTGTTCTAGCATATTCTAGTTGATAGTGTTCTCTGTGTGTGTTACTTAGGAAACCTAGCGGGGAGATACTGGGATAGATAAACAATGTTAAATGCTAAGGAGAAGAAAGAGAGGAGGGGAATAGAAAGTCTCAAGGAAGGGTGGGACTATTAGATGCGTGGCCAAGGATGGTCTCACTGAGAACCAAAATCTTGAGTGGAGACCTGAAGGGAGTGGAGACCTGGCTCCTGGGGAAAGAACATTCTAACAGAGGGAACAGCATGTGCAAAGACCCCGGGTGGGAACATACCCGTGAGAGAGAGAGCACAGAGCACAGGGGCCACTGTGGCTGGAGCAGAGGAGGGTGAGAGGTTCAGGGGATGGCTGTGAGGGTAAGAGATTGGAGAGGAGGCGCTCTGAAATAGGGGCAGGCCTCTGGCTCTTGGTCTGAGTGAGACGGGAAGATGTAGAGTAGAGCTGTGGCATGATCTGACATGATTTCAGCATCTCCCCAGCTACTGAGTTGAGAGCTTATGTTTTTGTACCACTTGGCAGTTTGTAAAGTGCTTTCACATAAAACCCCACACAACTCCTCATTCCCCTGAGAAAGAAACTGAAGCGCAGAGATGTTAGAGCAACTTGTCTGAAATCTTTAAGCTCATGTTGTGTTGCACCAGAATAAACCATCCTCTGTAGGACCCAAGTTGGGGCCGTTTTCATCACATTCCCCTCACTCGACCATCATAGGAAAACAGGGACACGCAAAGGAAAAAAAAAAAAAAAAAAAAAAAAAAGGAGAAACTCCGAAATTCCCAGTTTATTCATTTTTCTTTTTTTCTTCTCTCTTTTTCATCCAAAAACACTTTATAAAGTTGCTGTTCCCACCCTTTACTTCAAATGCTGTTTTGGTGAAAGGCAGTGTCTTAAAGTTTGGGCGTGTGAGAATTAAGGCCTAAATCACAGATGTTGGTGTTCAGTTTATCAACACGTAAGCATTTGGCTGAAGAATGTAGGCTTATGCTCTTTCTTAAGGCTGGAGACAGACTTGGGGGGGCGGTGGAGCTAGTCATGACTCTCAGTTTCAGAAAGCAATTCTGGCAAAACTGAAGGCTGGCTGATCAGTTTTCTGGCCGTATAAATCCCATCACCAAGTCAGGACGGACAGAAGAGAGGGCGTGGCTAAAATGTCCTCTCTACTTCCTCGCTGGCTGCGCTTTTGCATTGCAAGGGGCGTGTATGTAGGCAACAGATCATGTTTCTCAATTCTCTGGTGTCTTTGCCAGAAATATTTCCCTGACTCTAGAAAAGATTTGTGTTATTTTTAATTTTCAATGCCTTTATGAATTTTTACTTTTTTGGAGGGCTTTGTGTTAGCATTGCTATATAGAGATAACTAGCATGGCCTCAGTTTTAACTTTTTAGAAGAAATTAGTGCACTTACATCTTGATGAATATTTACATGAATAAAGCTGTGTAATCATTACCCAAGATGGACAACTGTTCCAGCCCCCTAGAAAGGCTCTCATGTGTCCTTTTCCAACAACTAGCCCTATTTTAACTCAAATGCTTATCTGTGGTTTTGACTTTCCATTTTGGCTTATTTTCAGTAAAAATTTTACTCCTCGTTCAGTGAAAATTTTACTCCTCGTTCAAAATAGAAGAGTTTCTGATTATGTGGTTATTATTAATGTCTGTTACAAACATCTGTTTTGATGAAAATGTGTAAGAAAACACAAATTATATTTTACTTATTATCACACATCATGTGTGTTTAAATAACCAAAGAAAGAAGATTTGAGGTCAATTACCATTAAAGTTTGTATTCAACACAAAGGTATAACAACTAGCACTTGGAAACCTGATGCCAAACCTCAATTGCCTACTACTGCCCTTCCATTTATCGCATGTTCTAAGACCACAAAATTGAGGTACTTAATGGGGACTTCTGTTAGGAAAAAAATAAAATCCTCATCATCACTTTTTTTGTTGACTTGGTATGCTGCACCTGGCCACAAGTAATGTGGAGGAAGCTATTTTCAGCAATTTTCATTTTATTCAAACTGAAGAGAAACTGACTGATTCCCATTTGGGAAGGAATCAATATTCTACTACCAATACATCAGTTTCCAGTATAGATGTAGATTATCAACAGTGATTGTATTTGCTCTTTCTTCTTCAGTGAACATTTAAACATTCCTGTTGGTTTGATAATGCATATTTCTTCATGCTAAATAGTTCCTTAATAAATTCATTGCTGAAATATGGAACATGTATTTAACATAAAAATGTGAGTCATATGGGTGACTTAAGAGAGACTCCTGGCAGTTGTTTGAAATTAAGCTGTATATTGTGTTTGCTTGTTTCTTACCCCTCCACACTTGAGAAAAGCACAGCACATACTCCTGGAAAGGAGTGCTTGCTTTATTCTCAAGCTGTGGGACTGAAGCTTATTAGACTGACTTAGGGAACATGCCCATTCCTCAACCAATCATTAGGATCAAAGAAATAAAATGTAGTGATGGGTCATATTTGGGAAATGTGCCCACACCTGGGTATGGAGGGACATAGGAGGTGACTCACTCTACAGAACCACTTTAGGCAAAAAGTGAGGGAATGGCCTATTCCAAAGGAAACTCTAATATTTCCAGAACCAGGAGGAGTGTAGTTTCAATAGACAAAAGACTTGCAGGTACATGGGAGGTGTGGGGAAGAAGTAAGCTCCAATTTCAAAGTTCAGATTAAGAAGGACCATTTATAAAGCTGGCATTTTAACACCCATCTCATTCTTTGAATGATTTGTGGGAAATTGGAGAGGTGATGATGTATCCTCCAATCTCCAAAAATATGACCCGCCCTGAAAAGTTGTGTGGATTTCCTGTGATGTATATGAGCTGTCTACTCTAGCACCTTTTGCAAAGAAAGGTCTTTCCAAAATACATTTTCTTTTTCCTTACCTGTTGCTTTATAACTGCTCCTTAGCATTCCTGCAGACAACCAGGACTTGAATTTGATTGAAGGTATTATCAAGGGAAAAGATGGTTATTCTTGGCTAATATTAATCAATTTTTTAAAAATATTTTATTTATTTAAGAGAAAGACAGCACCAGAGCAGGGGGAGGGGCAGAGGTAGCGAATCTCAAGAAGACTTTATACTGAGTGTGGAGCCCAACACCATGTCTATGCGGGGCTTGGTCTCACCACCCTGAGATCATGATCTGAGCAGAAACCAAGAGCTGGACACTTACAAACTGAGCCACTCAGGCACTCCTAATATTAACTGATATTTTTCACATTCTTTTAAACCAGAGTTGCAACTCATCTTAGAATTGCCTATGCTCTTCCAACTCATATATATGCTGGGACGCCTGGGTGGCTCAGTTGGTTAAGCAGCTGCCTTCGGCTCAGGTCATGATCTCAGCGTTCTGGGATCAAGTCCCACATCGGGCTCCTTGCTCGGCAGGGAGCCTGCTTCTCCCTCTGCCTCTGCCTGCCTCTCTGTCTGCCTGTGCTTGCTCTCTCTCCCTCTCTCTCTGACAAATAAATAAATAAAATCTTTAAAAAAAAAAAAAAAGAAAAAAACCAAATTACCAACTCATATATATGATAGAAGTTAATTTCTGAAAGAGGGTCTTAGTAAATATGGTTATTTAGTGTATTTTTCCATCCTTAGTATCTAGTTCTGAAAGTTTAGAATATTTTTTAAAATGTTCTTAGAAATGATTTGAATGTTCTGTTGGGTTCCAGATCAATTTTCATATATTTGTAAACAAATAGTCACATAATCAAGCAAAATCATGACAGCAATGAACTAACCAGTCAATATTATATGTATGCTTGGGCCCCACAATCTGGCTTTTGCTGTCCTGTTGAATCTTGTTTTCTCCTTGGTCTTTTGGTGATTTCTGGTGTAGTAGATTCTTTTTTCTTGCTAAGAGATACACTATTAATGAGCTCAAGAATGAAGATTATTTGGATCAGAGCTTATTTCTCTTTTTGTCTATTTTTTTAGGCATGGAGTCAATCAGTATTTCCCTCCTAATACTACATTATTTCTCTCCTCCACAGTCTCTCATCAATGTGAATTTTTTTTTGGGGGGGGAGGAGGTGTTAATGGGGAAGGGCTCTTCCTATGTACGGGAAAACCCATCTCTTATTTTTGATATGTGGGCTGTACGCTTCTGTGCTCATCCTGCCAAGTTCTGTCTCCAGTGTCTTTGTTCTCTTCTCACTGCCTTATATGGGTGCAGGAAGGGTTAATTAATTAACACTTAGAAAGAGCTTTGAAGATGAAAGTGCTTTGTTAGTGCCACCATCTTCTCCTGGCTTCCCCTGTCTCTGGATTTTACTATGTAGAGGTGCCTCCCCATTCTGCACAGCAACCCCTCCTTCAATGCAGAGACTCTGTTTGGACTTGTAGGGATAGATTACTGGATTTTCAAAGAAAGAAAACCTGGGTTTTGTAGAAGAGGATAAAACAAACCTAATGGAAGCATTCTTTTTATTACTGGACTTGCTAAAACATAACAATCAAATTTTAGGTCAAACTCCTTAACTTTGGTTACTTTTTCTGAGGTGGGCTACACCTCATATGTGTAATGGCTTTATATTTCAAAACTTCTTGGGACGCCTGGGTGGCTCAGTTGGTTAAGCAGCTGCCTTCAGCTCCGGTCATGATCCCAGCATCCTGGGATCGAGTACCACATCGGGCTCCTTGCTTGGCAGGGAGCCTGCTTCTCCCTCTGCCTCTACCTGCCACTCTGTCTGCCTGTGCTCACTCTCGCTCCTCTCTCTCTGACAAATAAATAAATTAAAAAAAAATCTAAAAAAAAAAAAAAAAAAAAAGGAAAGAAAATTACTTTCATCTAAAAAAAAAAAAAACAAAACTTCTTATAACCCCAAATGCCCTTTCTACCATGAGATAATGTCCAAGTTGTCATTTTCACGAACTTTTTGTCCTCACCCCCACTTTCTCTGAAGCTGACTGGGGTCCTAGTTTCCTCATGTTCCCCTGAGGTTCCAGCCTCAATCTTCTGTCATAATGAAATCTCACATCCTCAGAATATCTCTGCTGATTTCTTCCTTAAATCACATAGAGAAAATTATTATTATTATTACCATGCCAATATCTTTCCAGTTTGATGCCCCTTGTCATACCACCACGCTATCCAGAAAGTGCATTGGTCATTGTTGGGCTTTGGTTGATACAACAGATGCAGCCATAAATTCCAGTCCACTCACTGTCATGGAAGCATGGCCCTTCTACTGACAGTACGTGGAGGCTTGCCCCTTCCTACTAGTGCTAGTGAGCTCTGAGACCAGCCTTAAAGCCTTAGTGATCTATTACTATCCTCTTTGAATGACCTGAAATGGCTTCTTGCAGTGGAGGGGAAGAAAAACTTTTGTGAAAATTTCAAAGACATGTAGAATCCAAACCAAATGAAGACTATATTTCTTAATTTTCACAGACAATGGTGATGACTTGTAAATAAATGTACAGCCAAATAAAATATTGCTTCAGTACACTTTGCCCTCATGAAAAACGATTTCCTTCATTTGGGATTGCTGAACAAGTATTCAGGATTTAGTTCTTCCTTGTATGTTTTATTTGTCTTAAAACTGTGTTTTAAAAAGTCAGTTTATTTCTTGTGTCTTTATAGGTTCTTGCTTTATAGGTTCTTCCTGTTTTCTCACTTGATTTAGAGGAGCTTTACAGAATAATTATGATAATTGCCATAGAAGAGCACCTGCAATCTGCCAGGTACACACGAGATAATTTTTCCCAATATTTCATTTAATCTTCATTAGAGTTCTCTGAAGTAGATTTTACCATTCTCATTTTATAGCTAAGGAAATGGAGGCTAAGAGAGATTACTAATTTGTCCAAAGTCACGGAGCCTGTAAACAGTGAAGCTGGGATCTAAACCCAAGAGGAGCTGTGTCCAGATTCTATGCCCAGAGTCTATGCTCCCACTGATGTTCTTCCCTCTTTAGATCTGAATTTATTGTAGCAAGAAAAAGCTGCTTTTCCTCTGGCACAGAAAATGGACGAAGGACTTTACAACCCACCCCAAGTGTCATCTAGCATGGTTGAGTTGTTATATCACATCGGTTAGGAAGCAATTACATTATTCTTGATGAAAGATTTTGAAACTCTGAACTAATGATAATGGAAAGAAGACTACAGGGAGGGATCACAGGATGAGAACCAGGCTTATCAGGGGAGATTGGGAGTTCAGTTTGAGCTGAGCACAGGGAGCTCTGTTTGAGGTGATGGGAGAATTTCTCTGTTGATGCATTTAGCAGGACTTTGCATGGGAAGTGAGAAGGCCAAGTTAAAGATGTTGGCTTGAGAATCATCTGTACGAAGGAGATATTTTGAGATATCAAAGTGAATAAGATTGTCCAGGAAGGAGTATGAAATCCAAAACAAATTCTGGATACATAAACTTGTGAAAGCCTACACTTAAAGAACAGACATTTAAAGGGGATTCTGAAAAGGTTCTGAGAGGGCATGACACAGAGAGAAAAATGAGGGGATGAATTCTACCACAAATAAGGAAAGAGGGTTTCAGGAAAAGTTGGCATTAGTGCTGAGTGTTGCAGAAATTGACAAGGATCACAGGGTTGTGATTTTACAATTCAGATATTATTGGAAACTGTTGAGAAAATAGTTTCTGAAGAGGAGTGAGAGCCAAAGCTGCATTGCAAGGGTCTACAGAATGATTCAGTGTTGTGATGCTGGAGCAAGTGAATGAACACTACTCAATGGATCTCAAGTGGGATCTTGACCACATCTTATCCACTGAGGAGTGAGCTGGTCTAAATGTTTGGTTGGGTAATTTAACCTCTTGAATTGGGTTCAACCAAAAGCTGACTCAGATGAGGATTTGAGTACAAGTAGTTTATCTGGGTGATGGTACCAGAAGGACCCAATAAGGGAATGAGGAGTTGAGACAAGGAAGGGGGAAAAACCAATACTCAGTTGTGAGGCATTATGCTCAATTACTTTCTTGGCAACTGGAGCCCATTTTTGCCAGAGACAATATAGAACACACCTTGGACTTGTCCTTTTGGGGAGTCAAGGAAGCTTAATTATTCTCCAACTCTTATCTGTATCAACTGAAAGTTGTTCTCAGGGTATCAATCCCTAGCACCCCTGACCTGCTTCATGCCTGTAAAGTGCAAACAAACAAATAAAAAATCAAAACCTCTAAACCCAAAGCCAAAACCAAATGTGAGATAGTCTCAAGGGTTTGCAGTAGGAAGCTATCCTTATGCATGGTGAGTTCAGAGGGCGGTGGGCAGGGTCTGTTACAACTAGGAATGGGCAGGGCAAAATGGAGACTGAAGAAGGGGAAGGAGGAAGGGATTAAACTTTATTGAGTGCCTAATATATATAAAGGATACTGTGGGTGCTTTCGGGTGTGTGTATCTCAGCCCAATTTATCCTCAAAATTTCACATGAGAAGAAAACCGAAGTTCAGAGAGATTAAGTAACTTTGCAAGGAACAGCAGAGATTCAATTCTTCCTTAGATCATTGAAACACAGAGTTTCCCCACCATGGGGTAAGTGAAACTGGTGCCTTAATGGGGCATAGCTAAAGTAGTGGCCCGTGGTGTGTTTGGACAGATCATCTCATTGAAGTGATGCTCTTTGTTTCTGAATTTGTGCTTTCATACCTTCTCTCATTTGGAAGGAGTAATTAACAGTTTGGTTTTTAAAAGGTCCCCTGCAGGCTTACAGGCTGCACAGGGAAATCAAAATAACTAAAAGAATAATGAAGTGTGTTAACAAAAGATATTATTATCTCTTCTAATTATTTATGTTGTTGGAAACTTGAATGTAGGATTTGCTATGATTATCTTGTGTTTCTGCAAATAGAAATTATTACACCCATCTTGTCCTTCTTGGCTTCCTTCCTGTCTTCTCTCCGGAGCTGTGTCCTATGTGTCTCCTACCTGTGCTCAGGCCTTCAGATTCCTTCCCCACCTGCTGCCCATTTAGGGCTCTGCCTGACAACACTAATTTACTTGCCCTTCCTGGTTGAACTCTGCCCTTCTCTTCCTATTCATCTTTTTACCCCTTTTCCTTAAAGGTCCCTTTCTTTACTCAATTGATCATCAGTCTGGGGCAGTAGTGTTTTTTTCTGGCTTCCTTCTGCTTCCCTTGATACTTTTCTGTGTCCTAATCCTCAGACTTTTGGCACCAACTCCAGCTAATCTGATAAAGATCATTCTGGTGAGTGCTCTCAGTGGGAGAGAGGAGAACAGCCGGAGGCCCTCCAGGCAAACCCCATCCCCCCTTCCCAGTAAGAGTCTCCCTATAAATGGTAGTATTCTGTTAATGATTTTCCAGTTTGGGTTTCATGTTTTTAAAATGGAAGATATAATGATAATAGCAAAGAATGTTATTAAAAAAAAAAGAAGAATGGAAATAAGCACCCTCACCCAACCCACCACCTCAACATCCTAGTTAGTTTCTACTTATTCCCTGCAAGTTTTTATTCTAGGCTGGAGTCTGGATTACTGCATTTTTTTTTTTTTAAACATGACATTATTTCAGAATCATTTTAAGTCTATTTAAACATGATTGCTGTCATTGTCCTTTTTAATGACTGATTAATATTCCACTGTGTTGGGGGCACCATATTTAACAATTCTCTTCATGAAAACATGTTTTCATGTCTTTAGGACTAATGCCCAAGAATGTAATTGCTGGGCCTTATGATAAATCTATTTTTAGTTTTAAAAGAAACTTCCAACTATTTTCCAGAGTGGCTGTACTGTTTGACATGCTCACTGGCAATGTGGGAGAGATCCAGTTTCTCCACATGCTCCTTAGCATTTATTTATTACTAGCACTATTTTTTATTTTATTCATTCTAAAAAACTTGCCTGTGATCTTCTCAGATCTAGCTTGTTCCACCGAAATTATTGTTTTAAAGATTTATTTATGTATTTGAGAGTGATAAACAATGGGGGGGGGTTGAGGGAGAGAACCCCCAAGCAGACTCCTCAGTGAGTGCAGAGCCCAACTCGAGGCTCAATCCCATGACCCATGAGATCACTACCTAAGCCAAAACTGAGTGTTGATGCTCAACCAACGGAGCCACCCAGGCACCCCTCCATTGAAATTATTAATGGTGTGTCTTCTACCTTCATATGGTACCAGTTTCCTTAGTGCAAGGTATGGTCACCCTGCAGGGTCACGTTATAAAAGTAGTCACCTACTTCACCCCTACTTATCACCATTATACCTCTTGGTGGTTTAATTGGCATTTCCCTAATGGCCAGTGATGCTGAACAGTTTTTCATGTGCTTTTTTGTCATCTGTATGTCCTCTTCAGTGAAATGAAAAGTTATGTCCTTTGTACATTGGATTATTTATGTTTTAATATTGAGGTTTTTAAAAAAAATGTATTAAAATGCCTATAGCATGATTTATACCATCTTCACTAATTTTTTTTTTTTTTTTTTTTAAGGAAGAGAGAGAGAAAACAAGTGGGCATGAGTGGGGGGAGGTGCAGAGGGAGAGGGAGAGAGAGAATCTTAGGCAGACTTTACTTGGGGCTCAATCTCATGATCTTAAAATCATGACCTGGGCCAAGACTAAGAGTCTGAAGCTCAACTGACTGAGCCACCCAGGCGCCAACCACCTCCCCATCTTCACCATTTTTAAGTGCGCAGCTTAGTAGTGTTACATACATTCCCATTGCTGACAACCAAATTTCCAGAACTGTTTCAGGCAGAACCGACATTCCGTACCCATTAAACAACAACGCCACTATCCAACCCCCCTGCTCTCACCCCTTGTGATCAGGAGTCCTGCTTTCTGTCTCTATGAATGTGACTACCCTAGAGACCCTATGTACGGGAAATCATATAGTATTTATCTTTTTGTGACTTGCTTAATTCACTTAGCCTCATATCTTCAAAGTTCATCCATGGTTTAGCCTATGTCAGTTTCCTTTTAATTTTTTTTAATATGGAATGATATTCTATTGTGTATACGAACTACATTTCATTTATTCATTTATTCATAGATGGATAATGCTGAGTTTTAGAGTTCTTTATATATTCTATAATTCATTCATTGGAGGTGTAATTTGCAAATATTTCTCCTAGTCTGTGATTTGTTACTTATTCTGTTAACAGGGTTCTTCCCAGAAGAACCCGCTGCTCTCTCTCTCTCTCTCAAAATATAAATAAAATCTTTAAAAAAATAGAAAATCATTAGAAAAGCTTTTAATTTGAATGACATCCAATTTATCATTTTTCTTTCTATGAGTCATGCTTTTGGTGTCAAGTCAAAAAATTCTTCACCTAATCCTGTGTCTGGAAGACTTTCCTCTGACTTTTTTTTTCTAAAATTTTTAGTAGTTTTATGTTGTGCTCTTAGTCTGTGATCCATCTTGAGTTTACTTTTGTATAAGGTGTGAGGCTCAGGTCAAGATTCATGTGGCTTTTTAAATGTAGAGAAACTTATTTAGAACAGGAGTGAGATTGGTAAAGCAGAAAGTATGCAACCTAAAAAAAAAAATCTGGGTTTTGGGGTGCCTGGGTAGCTCAGTGGGTTAAGCCTCTGCCTTTAGCTCAGGTCATGATCTCAGGGTCCTGGTATTGAACCCCCATTGGGCTCTCTGCTCAGCAGGGAGCCTGCTTCCCCCCCACCCCCCGCCTGCCTCTCTGCCTACTTGTGATCTCTCTCTGTCAAATAAATAAATAAAATCTTAAAAATAAAAATCTGGGCTTTACTTCTAATTTAGAGGGTGACTATGATACTGGGAATCTCAAGTGCTGGAAAATTCAGACCCAGTATGAGGAAGGAGGACAATGTAGCACTTATTTTCATTTTATAGGTAAGGTCATTTGGGGGACAGAGGAGCTTAGGAACATGCATAAGTTTTTGTGGCTAAGAATGATAACGCTGAGTCAAGCTGGGCAGAGTGGCCCCAGAAGCTGCACTTAACCACCACTGGTCCACCCCTGTCTCCATGGCCTTCAACACACGTGCAAAGAGAGCAAACCTGAAAATGTTAGAGTGGTGAAGGAGACCACTCCAAGTTTCCATATTTTACTTCTCACACATCACTGTTAAGCTTAACAGTGATGTGTGAGAAGTAAAATAGATTGCGGACTAATAAAGCCAGAATAGTTCTCTGTATGTGGGAAGCACAGGTGTAATAAGGACTTGGTTAGAGTTGCAGTAACACATTGGGAGATCTTTGGCAAGTCAACCTCTTCATTAAAGAAAGATTAAGGAATATTTAATTTGCATAAGATGTGAATATATATAGGCATATGATGAAGGTTGGTGGTGTTATCTGAGTTATGTATCAGAAAATCACTGGAGGGGCACCAGGGTGGCTCAGTTAGTTGAGGATCTGACTCTTGGTTTCAGCTTAGGTTGTGGGATCAAGCCCCATGTTGGGTTCCACAGAGTCTGCTTGAGATTCTCTCCCACTACCCTTCCCGCTGCTCTCTCTCTCTCTCTCAAAATATAAATAAAATCTTTAAAAAAATAGAAAATCATTAGAATGTATTGAAGTGGTGGTGTTTATACTTTGGTCTGCAAAGTCACATTCATTCATTTGTGTTCTTCTGTCTGCCCTTGAACAGGGGCAGAGAAGCTTCTGTCTCATACCCTAACCTTATAGAAGGTAAAGACCGAAGTAACCTTAGCATACATGTCAACAGAAGCCAGAACTTGGGTTGATATCCAGGTCTTGTCTTTGTTTCTGAAGCAACTTTCTCTTACTTTCCATCACATTGCTGAATGGAATAGATTTTTATAGCTTAACAGTAAGTGTCCGATTTATAGCACAGAACTAGAGGCAGCATAAAGAGACACTTCATTCTGAAAGTGCATGGAAATTTCCACTGAATATATGGGAAGCCATGTGAATGCTCTAGGTACGATGCCATTAAGCTCTGAGTAATTTTTATTAGAACAAGATACGTTTACCACCTATACGGATGGTACTGGAGCATTTCCAGTTGTATCACTCTGCAGGGGTTTGAAGAAAAACAATAGCAGATTCAGTTAAAAGTAAAAAAAAAAACTTAAGCGCCCCTTCTAATCCAGCTCAAAATGAAGACCAGAGAAGAGACCTATCTTGACCATCTCAGTGTCGTGGAAAACACAAATTAAAACTGTGGTAAGAAGAGGCATTACAAGAGGCTCTGGGGTTATGTGCTCTGGAAGCCAGGTTTGAATCCTGATGGAACTCTCCATGCTGCCATGCATGAGCTGGGGGCCCTGACCAATTTCTTATTCTTTGTGACTCAGTTTCCTTGAGATGGGGATAATAACATTGCACATGCATCATAGGATGCTGGCAAAGATTGAACAAAGGAGCCCATGGAGGGAGTTTAAAACAGCAGCTGGCACATAGTAAGTCCACAGTATGCATTGATTTTTTTTTTTTAATATTATCTAAAAACCAATGCTTCTAAGTCAGCTTTTCAATGAAGAGTTTGTGGAAATTTTCCTGTGACATCATATACAACGTCCTGGTAGACCAGGACTTCTCGACATGTCTGTTGAAGAGGAACAGTTTTTACAGATCTCAGTTTCTAATCTGCCTGACCAGACTGATCATTTTGTAAAACAATTACATTTTGCAGTGATGTGAAATTGCTCTAAGAGTTTCTAAATACCTCCTCTCACTTTTTCTCCTTACCTCATCACTGGCCAGCAACACCTGTCAACGTACCCACCCCAGTCCCTTGAGGATACTCTAAGTGGCACTGGCCCATATTTCCCCCTAGGCCTTTGCTGTCTGGAGTGGATGTGTGCTCTGCAGCATCCCCTCACCTTTGCCCTCGAAACAGCATCTCCTTTCCCTTCGGGAACTGCCCGTCCTCCGTCCCATATGGTCCAGTGGGGTTCTAAAGCAGAGTGCTCTGCCCCTCCTGAATACAGGATGGGTCCATTGCAGTCCAGAAAGGAAGCAGATGGCACCCTCGAATTAGGTAATGTGAGGACAATTTAATACTGACAATGTTTACATAGTTAGGGGGTGGGATTGAGAGAAACAAACACGAGATAATGCAAGACTTTGAAGCTGAGAAGAGTGAGGCACTCTTGCTACCTATAAGCCTAAAAGGCCAGAGGAAGAAGTTGAGACCAGGCCCTGGAGAGGGCAGCTAATGAAGAAGGTTGTCTGAAAGTAGCTGAGGAGTTTTAATGAGCCATAATTCAGGGACCAAAATCATAACCCCATGCGTCTCTCATCCTTTAATCTCATGTAAGCAACTCCCATTAGCCAAACCCAACTGGAAGCCAGAGAGAAGGGAGCACTTGAATAGAGGTAGGTAGAGAGTGGATCATAGGGTGACCGCCCACTCAGGTTTGCCTAGGTTGGGGGCGCTTCTGGGCCCTGGGAACTTCCAGGAGCTGAGCCAGTTCCAGGTACCCTGGGACAGTTGGTGACCCTAGATATGGAGGAGCAGAGAGGGTGGCTTAGGTCTAAGTCTGGCCGATCATAATACATCCACTTTTTTAGCCACAGCAGTGTGCCTACTTCATCCATTCATCACCTCAAGCTGTGTGTGTGCGCGTGCGCGCTTACATTGGCGTGGTAGTGATCTAATGCAATTAAGTCTAATAATGAGTGTGAGGCCCTGAGGCCTCATTGAAATCACTGGGTGTTCTGGGCAGGGGCTGGGCAGTAGGGAACCTTAGTGAATGGTATAATCTTAAACACACTGACGAGTTGTTCTCAATTTGGCTGCACTCTGGAATCACCTGGGGAGCTTTAAAATTACTGTTGCCATGGCTTGTCTCCCTGATAATCTGATTTAATCGGTGGAGATGTGGCCTAGGTGATTCCAATGTGCAGCTGGGGATGAGAAATGGAATGACCACAAATGAGGATACTAAGGGACTTCATTAAGGTGGAGCGGGCTCTAGTTTAGGCTGAGAACTAAATGATTAGTTTCATGTTCTATCAGCTGGGAACAGGGCTTTATGCAAATGTCTTGCCTTGGTAAGAACTGAGACACTGCACATCTCAGGCTCTCCCAGTGACCCCATCTGGAGAGGTGGAGGGGGCGTCTAGGTTCTTCCAGAAGTCTCCTCCCCTAAAGTCATATCTTCAGAGTATGAGGCTCTGCCATGTTCCTGATGTCGGAGGGAGAGCTTGCCATCCTAAGTGATGGCAGCATGCTATCCCGCAGAGCACTGGGACAAGTCCGCTGAATATATTATCCTTCTCAGCACTTAGATGGCCTTCCAGGAAGCATTTGGGAGAATCACCCATACGAAGTAAGTACCTCTGCAGCCCAGGGTTGGGACCAGGTGAGGCAACAGAGGTGTCTGGGAACAGAATGCAAGGAGGCATCTCCTCTGGCCCTGAGAACAGGTACCTGCTTAAAATTTGCACCTTTGACACCTTGCCCTGTGCTGCAGTTCTGAAGTCACCCCAAATGGCCCACTTGACGAGCAGCTCACACGTGTAGTTAGCAGCATCTGCTTTCCTGATGGAGGTTGGCTGGGGCGGGAGGGGGTAAGTCACATCAGATTCCACTGTTCGTTTTTCTCTCTCGAGTCCACAGTGACACAGATGGCAGTCGCTTCCTGTGGTCCCGGGGTCTCTCCCTTCCTGTATCAAATTTCAACTTTTCAGAAGGATCCTTGTATCTCTTGGAAGTAACTTCTGGTTGGGCTCTCCCGCTAGATTTTTGTTGAGCCCCATATGGCCTCTATATTAAGGCAGACAAGCTAGACTATCCCTTCCAAATTGGAACCCAAGCTGGACCTCATCTCCAGGAGATATAGCTCACGACCGACTGTCCATTTCTTTCAGGAGCCTTGCTGATCTTTTAAACGATCAGCTGCAAACATGTTCTCCACATTTATTCCAACTCTCATCTGTTTACACGATGTGTTTCCAAACAGGAACTTCGTTGTATCATGTGAATTGACCTTTGTGTACTCAATAACTGTTTCTACAGAAAATCGTCTTCATTTACAATAATGAATTTAGGAGTTTAATTATGAATCAATTTATATTTCTGTATATTTATTTTTTCCCTTAAATTACAAGTCAGTATTATTTCTTACCAACAACGAAGGCACTTTCTGCCTTTTCGTCAAGAAATATTCTTAGTATCAGAAACTCTAAAGTTTCTTTAAAGGGAGGAGTGCTTTAGAACCGGGCTCTGGCTTTTGCTGGTGTTATGGGGTGCCTAGCACTTTGCAATACTTAACACAGGAAAACTATAACAGCCACTTTGTACTCATCGTGCAATAAAGGCATTGCCTATCACCGAACACAGCACAAAGTTAATATTTCATAGTTGTAATGGCCACGGGCCAGAACGTATCCTGACCTGACCCTTTTTGTTTACATAAAGCAACATAAACTGAAGAATCCACACAAAAGGTCCTTTAGGGGATGGCTGTTGGCTCTTGTCTATTTCCCTGGGACAAAGAATATGGTCTAGAGAATCCCGGAGTAGAAGAATGTTGTAATAAGAACCCAATGAAGGCCTTAAGGGTGATTGTAGCACCATCTCCCAGGAAGCCTGTGGGGCATTCTTCATGCCCTTTTGCCTTTTTGAGAGAAACAAGGACACAGGTGCATTGCCTGAGGTCACAGAATGAATCAGCATCTACTTGGAGATTCTGATTCCTAAACCTTGGCTCAGGCCTTGGCAGTGGTGCAGGCAGGGATGGAGTGGTGGGGGGAGGGTAGGTGGTGTCAGGGGTGGTGTGGATACCTATTGACACCAAACTTTAATTTTTTTTTAACATGAATAAAAGCTTTAGAAATCAGTTTCCCTTCACCACCACTATTGATTTTCTGCTATTGATAGATTTTTTTAAAAAGACCATTTGCATGTAAATTGAGCAGACACGCAGACATTTGCATTTATATTGGCAGGGTGCTCATTGTCATTAATTATTTACCATTTTTTTTAGTTATCCAGAAAGTGGGTTCTTTAGTTTCTCACAGTTGAAACAGGTTTCTGAGGATTATGCTGCTAATTCCAAGTCTGGTGGACTTTTGTAGCTCATTCAAGCAGGAGGGAAGGACCTTCCTTACCTAGGGTGGGTACTCCTGTGTTTAGTGAATGAATTTTAACATAGATTATCGTTTGTGAAAATAATCTTTGGCATTTTGAGTTTTCATTCACTATGTTATGGAAATCTTTTGGTGATTTGTTGTCAGCGTTGTTGGTGAATTTTACTGTGGAAATTGTCAAGCATCCACACAAGCAGAGAGAAGGTATAATGAACTCCCAGGGATACCCACCCCCCTTCCCCAATGGGTAAAATCTTACCATATTTGCCCGCTCTACCTCTATTTTTGTTTGCTGAAATACTTTAAAACAAATCTGAGATTCTGTAGACTTTTTACCCATAAATGCTTCAGAGAACAGATAAAGACTTAAACCGCCCCCCACCCCCTCAGGATCCTAATACTATTATCACACTTAATAAAATTAACACAGTCATAAAATGTTATCTTAATCCCAGCCCATGATTTTAAAATGCCTTATTTTGTTTGGTTTCTTGAGTCCGAATCCAATGTTTGTTGCTGTTGATTTCCATTCTCTCAATTTGATAAGCACCACCAAGCATCAGTTATAGGCCAGGAGCAGGGGCAATGAAGACCAATACAAGCTTAGTCCCTGACCTGGGTGTGGTCCCAGTCTTGTAGCAAAGACAGACACAGAAGACAGACACAGACACAGAATCACTCTAATATATATACAGTGCAGGGAAGGCTAAAACCAAGTTGTGTATTGTGGGTAGTACGGACACTGGTGAGGGTTTCGGGAAGCTGCAGGGGTGATAGCAGGACTTTGCAAATCCCAATAGCTACATTTATAAAGCAGTTACTATATGGCAGGGACTATTTCAGTGATTTCTTTCTTAAAGTTAACTCTAAACCCAACATGGCGCTTAAACTCGGGACCCTAAGATCAAGAGTCTCATGTTCTACTACTGATTGAGCCAGCCAAGTGCCCCACCAGACACTATTTCAAATGTGTATTAACACATTTAGTCCCCTCAACATTCCATACTGTTATTATAATACCTTTTGTACACATCGAGGCCCAGTATGCTTAAATAATGTAATTATTGAAAGATGAGTAAGCGTGGCAGGTAGCAAATTGGGCAGGATATTTGGGCAGAGGAAGTCCAGTAAGGAGGTGACTCTGATGTGAAAGTTTACAGTAAGGTACCCACAGTGGCTAAAGTGTGTGTGGGGTCAGTAATGGGGTGGGATGCTGGCTGAAGTGGTGGTTGGTTGACTGGTAGTTGGGAATGCTTTATAGATACCAACAGAGGAGTCTCTACTCTTTAGGAAATGGGAGATCACTGAAAGTTTTAAAGAAGATAATGATAAAACTGGATTTGTATTTTGGAAAGAGAAACAGACAGTCATCATGAAGGATACAATAGAATAAGGATTGCTTTGAGAAATCTCTGGGAAGGAGATTGTCAGTGGAACAATCCAAGAAAGATCAACGCCGCACTGTTTTTTTTTTTTTCCCTAAAGATAGTTAGGATGTTATTTTCTTACTATAAAAAGTAATCCATGCTCATTATAGAAAATTTGGAAAAGATAGCTTTTGACTCTTGGGAAAAGATACCCCAAAGAAGTATCTTCTAATATTTCGCTATGTCTCCTTCCAGTTTTATGCACATATATGTACACACATACACACACATTTTTTTTTCTTTAAAATTTGGATCATAATTATATATTATTTTGAATCCTGTCTCTTTCACATAATATTATGTTTTCATATTTTCAGTGTCACCAGGAATTACAAAACATGGTTTTGAATGAGCATGTTATTTCATCAAATAGTAACATCATCATTTATTAGTCATCCTCCTCTTTTTGAACATTTAGGTTATTTACTCATTTTTATTTTCTTTGTTTGCATTTATACCAAACTTCTGTACCTATGTCAGAATTGTAGTCCTTGATCCCTCATTCCTCTGCCTAAAGCAATTACTCAAGTTTTCCACTGAAACTATCCTTGCATGTCCAAAAACAACCAAGCAGTAACCACAAGAAAAGGAGACATTGAACTTCAAGAAGCTGGTGTGCAGTCTGGACTTGCAGTTCCAAACTCCACCCACAAGTGTATTTTGGATAACAGCTCATCAAGCAAGTGGGTTGACTGGGCTTTTACCTGGCTCTGTAAGTCGGCTTGGTACTCCTGTTGTTAAGGTGCCCACAGGAACACATTTTTTTCTGGATGTTCTTCACTTACCACAATAACCACTCTTTTAATCTATTAATCATAGCTACTTCCATAATAGAAGGGAGTGAGAATGAAAACTTTTGACTTTTGAAAATCTGCAAAGAAGGGACAGGCTACTCAGCTGCTGCCAGTAGATGCTGTTTTGTGGAAAACATTAGAAATACTCCAATGGTCATTTTTATGCCATCACGGACCTTAGTAGAGTGAGTTCATCATTTTTCACTGAAACCCTAAATTGATCATTTGAATTCTTTCAAAGAATGCTATGGTTGGATTACTTGAGAATCTGTCTGTATAAAATAAAATATAATCTGTCCAGTGTTTATATGTAATCTTATCACACCATATCTAATTGAACAATAGGAATTATGGTAATGGATCAAATCAATTATTTATCCTCTTCCAAAATAATATGATAAGTCAGCAGAACAGCGTGAGAATACAAGGAATTTAGTTGGTAGTACTCTCGATTTTAAAAAAAAGAAGCAGAGGAAAAAAAAAAAGAAAATGATAAATACAATAGACAGTTAGTTATTTCTTCAGTAGAATCCATTTTGATGTCTCCAAACTTTGCTGTTTCTATTCAATGCATTTTGACTACTAGTAAGGTGAATGGTTTATTAACGTAATTGCTGACTTTGAGAAATAACCATCATGTACCACTTGAAAACTGGTCACACCTGAGTAATATGTGTGCACCATGAGACTGGAAGGCCCTGAGCATCCAGGCAGCCCTCTGGAAGATGGAAACCAGGTTGCTTTCCTCAAGAGAGAGCCCTGCGATCCATTAAAACTCATTTCTGCAGAGGCAGCCACATATGTCTGTTAGGGATGCTTGTATGAAGCCCTATTTCCCCACTTCCTTCAAAAGAGTGGAGAAACTTTTCTTGCAGTTTGATCAGGATTTGGTTGGAGTGGGTGGTCTGAATCTGAGGTTCCAAATTCCTTTTTAGATTTTTAGAAGCATGATTTTCAAATACCGACCTCGAAGTTTCTTCTCAGACATCTCTGCTGTGATGCAGTAAGAAGCACAGAGCAGGCATTTGTTAATTGTTGTTACTAAAAGGTAGAAATACAGTGTCCAAAGGAATTGTGTCCATGGAAGGTGAGAAAAATGGAATGTGGGGAAAACAAGACACTTCATTGAAATACTGTCATTTGGCAGGATATAGATATGAACTCATGTAGTGAAGGGCAACTATTATTATTGTGATGTTCCCCTTCCTCTCCTTTTTGTTGAATTGCTCAGAAAAGAAATTGAAGAGGGAAGAAACAGAGTAGAGATCCCAGGAGTGTGATGGGGTATGGGGTGAGGGACAGAGGAAGAAAGCAACTGGTTTATGTAATGCCTTTGCATTTCATTTCCTGTTTTCCTAGGGTGGGTTTTGATTCTGTTTGTGTGTGTAGGAGTCATATCTCAGGGCTCTCAGGAGGAGTTGATTGAAAATCTTACCCTTAACTCCGATATTGGGGGATAGTACTGGCGTTCCTATCTGTCGACTTTAAAAGGTCATTCTTCTTTCTTTATTGAGGTATATTATGAAGAATCTGAAAAATATAGAGAAACAAGGGAAAATAAGATAATTCCCATAATATCATTATCCAAAGAAAGCCTTTGTTACTGTCCGTGTCTCTTCTTCCAGTGTTTGTGGTTTTCCATATGTATACAGGCACAATGTCAACATTTTTGGAATCAAGTGGATCTCAGCTCAAGTATCCATTCTTCTATCTTCCAGCCAGGAAGAGAGGTATCAGCAAAAACCAAGCCTGTTAACACCTTGAACTTGGACTTCCAGGTTCCAGAACTGTGAGAAATAAATGTCTATTGGTTGAGAACCCCAGTGTGTGGTATTTTGTTGTGGTAGCCTCAGCAGACTGATAACCCTCCTTACCCACCCTCCGTGCTCACACACACATACACACAGATGAACCCTCCCACACGTACTGGTGAGAGAGAGGGGGCACCCAGGTGATCTACTTTATTTTTTTGCCAATACTCTGACTCTGTGGGATATTCTTTGTGAAATGTACCAGTTAAAGAAATACACATGTGACAAAAATGATCCTTAATTCAAGGTTATTTGTATGAATCACTCTGACTAATAGGGCAGCTAAAATGCAAGCGGAGGAAGCTTCCAAAGAAGGAGGAGCTAAAATTAACTTGAGGAAAAAAATGGGTCTCCCATTAAGCAATAGAAGGCTAAGATGTGTTCATGTTGATGTCCTCCCAGGCCATCACCAAGAGACACCTTCCTCTCCTGAGCAGCTGTTCAGCACCGACCTCCTCATACCATTGCTCTGTATGCCCCAGCCCTATCATCAGCCACCTTAGTTCATGGTCCACCTGAAGAACTCTTTGCGACACTCAAAGGAGGCCAGGGTTCCTGCTGTATAACTACATGGAGGTTTTAAATGTCATAGGTATCCTTCAAAGATTCCCAGGGGATTTCAAAACACACTTATCTCAGGGAGTCTATCCCAAACCCTAAAAATGTATTGTTGAACAAACTTGAATCCATGCATCACATACTTTATTTAATGACTTGAACCTACACTCTTTTTAGTGTTATCTACTCTTGTCAGCATGTCTGGGTAGTAAAACATTCATGCATTCTGGGCCTTTAAAGGGTGCTCTTTCTGGTTTGGACAACAGCTATTAACTTTGTTTACCTACCATTGTTTTGCTGGATTATAAATGGAAAGATTTAAGTCATCTCAAGTCCTCAAGCCACCATTGTGTATCAAATCAAATCAAATCAAATCAAATAAGCCCACCCCCTGAAAGCTTTTTAGGTAGGTGTGGTTTGTGATGCAGAGAAATTTAAACTATATGCCTTGGCTTTAAGGAATTGAGAGCCTAACCTTAGACCAGGGGCTTGCATCTTTCCAGCCTCAAGAAAAAGAGAGATCAAAATAAGATATTTCAGAAAGAAAGGAAAACAATGATCACTAGTCATGGAGTCATGTAGTCATGGAGGTTTGTTGGTGGTGATGGATATAGTGACAAAGTAAATAAGATAGAATAAATGAAAATCTAGCTCGTAGAGTCTGTGTTTGGTGATACCCTGTTTCTCACCCAGATTCTCAGCCTCTCTTCCCCTTAGTTTCCCTGGGGTGGCAGGGAAGTGGCAACAAAAGCCCATCACCAGATATGGTTGTGAAGGGTAGTAAGCAAGGAAATGCATATAAAGTGTTTCACAAGTACCTGCTAGGGAGTAACCTCTCAGTAAAGTTTGTTTGCTTTTGGCTTTTAAATATAAAATGCATTTCCCCATAGTTGGGATTTTCAGAATAAACCACACATTTTTTTTCTCTGTACTTATATGAGTTATGTATGTACTTTGATCAGGGGACCTTAAGTGTAATAGCATGAGGAAGAGAGTTTTCTCATTCCCAATGTGGGTTTGCTATTTTCTTCCTTCTCTTTCTGTTGTTGTGAACATTAGGAGAACAGAAGGAAGCAGACCCCACCTGGGACTCTGGGGCTGGGAGAAACAATGATCTGTCCCCAGCTGCCTTATTTTTTCCTCCCTTTAAGTTCTAAACCTTATGATTCTTTAAAATCTCTAAGTGTCTTCAGTTTCCCTCCTCATGGGCATGGTTGGGATACCCTCTGGTGTGTTGTGATATGGGGGATGGGGAGGTGGGTTATGAGCAAAGTGGCTATGAGAATCTGCCATCTGTAAGTTGAGGGTTTGTAAGTTGTCTTTTTCTGTATACAAACAGTAAACTGGAATATAAACTAAAGTTCTACATAGAGTTTACTGTGGTCCAGTTGTCACTTTTCGTGTGTGTGTGTGGACATGGAGGGAATTTTTCTCTTGTGCTTGGACACAAAAAATCATTCTGGACTAATGTCTAAGGGTCAGTCTTTTTTCCCCCCACATTTTTTAAGAGCAATACCATAGAATGATACCTATATTCACTCCAAGTCTCTTTTGTGTGTTTATTTTTCTCTTTCTATAGCCTAGAACATTTTTTTTTCCTGCATTTCATCACCTTTTATAGCCAGGAAGTAATTTCTTTCAATTGATTAAACCGCAAGACTGACTATCATAATTATATTATGACAGATATCATTAAAAATACATACAACTGAATAACAACAACAAAAAATTTCTTTGACTGCATTTTTCTTTGTTCTTTACCCACAGAGGAAATAAATTTCAAGTACCCAATTTTGAAAGGTGAGGTTGGCTAGCCATAGGGTTAAAATTCATGGTAGATATTAAATTTGTTAGAAAGCCAAGAAATTGACCATATACTTAAGTTGTAAATTAACATACTCTTTATATAAATATAGACTCACACAATCTCCTTCTTTAGTAACTTCTTCAATGTGTGCGTGTGTGTGTGTGTGTGTGGTGTTTTACAGTCTAATGAAATCATAAAAAAGGACAGAGAATTTTATAAAAGGTAAATATATAGAGAATAATAGGTGTTATGTTAATGAGAGAATTACAGGTGTTGTGTTAATGACTTTACTGAATAAATATTGCTTCTTAGGTAGTTGCATTAATAATAAGAAATAGTCAGTTGCTTCACTGAGGTATTTAAATTTTTGTGGCCGCCATGTACCAGACAGGACTCTTCAGGTAAAAAGGGAAGCCAGCTATTATAAAACAAAACAAACAAACAAAAAAACTTAATAACTTTTTCAGTTTGGATTTATTTACATTTCTTAAAGATCGAATAGTGATTTTTTAGGTCTATTTGGTGTTCAATTCTGCCAGACAAGGAATCCTATTGTTTAAAATTCAATTGTGTTAATTTCCAAGGATTCTGTCCCCCCACCCCCCGCCACTGCAGAGTGAGTTTTTTACCTTTATCTGTGCTGATTGCTGATTGCTTGTGTACTTTTAGTTTATAATGAGTAAAATACAATTGAGGGAACTCTTAATTATCAAACATGGCTGAGAAATAGGATTCATGACAAGTAAGAGTGTTGGAGCAAATATGAGCCTTTAATGCATGGATACAGGGTGATTAGGGAGATGAACAAGGGTTTCTCTTTGTCAGAGGAAAGAACCTTACTGCTAAGTTGGAGAAGGCACATGGTAATGACTTGGACATATACCAGGTCACTCACCTTGTGAGTTGTCCTCAAGCACACCCACCTCCCTAGCTGACTCCTCTCTGACTTGTTCTTTCCGAAGTGTGGATCACTGTTCAGCCAGGCACCGAACCAGCTCCTGTACTGGGAGAAGAGGAGCAACTCAAATTGTTAGTTTTTGACTGGCAAAACAAAATTAAACATGTTTATTCTAATGCTCTTTATTAAGAGAAGGAATATTTTGTTATTTAGATTGTAAGTTTTACTTACTATATAGAGTCATTGATTTATACTATTCGCTATGGACCGAATTGTGTCCCCCTCTCAAATTCAGATATTGAAGTCCTAACCCCCCACTGTAACTATTTGGAAATAGGGCCTTTTAAGAAGTAATTAGGATTCAATGAGGTCATAAGGACGAGGCCCTAATCCAACTGGGCTGGTGTCCTTCTATAAAGAAGAGACCCAGGTATGTCTATGCACAGAGAAAACCCCATATGGAGACAGTGAGAAGATGACTATCTGAAGGTGAAGGAGAAAGGTCCTAGGAGAAAATAGCCCTGTTGATACCTTGATCTTACATTTATTTAGCTCCCCCAAAACTGTGAGAAATAAATGTTTGTTGTTTAAGCCACCCAATCTGTGGTATTTTATGACATCCCTAGCAGACTAATACACTATTAATTAGTGATTTTAAAGAAACTGTGCCTTAAAAAATAAGTCTATTGTATTTATTTCTACCATTTGCATGTATGGTTGAGTATTCTTAGAATACTCTTCCTCTACTTATCCTTCCTTTTCTAGATAACAATTCCATGTGCTTGGCATGAGGTGAAAGGCAAATCTGAAGAAGAAAGTTTCAACATCAGTAGGTTCTTGAGAAGTGGCCCAGAGCTAGCTTGGGCAAAGAGTAGGGAACACATAATTGAAATCTCAGGTGGGTTTGGTCATGTGAGAGTTGGGAAGACATATTCCTTCCTAGGTACAGCTCTTAGATATAACTATTTGCTAAGTTTACAAGATGCTCTGCAAGGCAGGGGTGCTCTGAGCAGAAGTGTTTGGTCATGTGGGTCAGAAATGGCCATGTGGTGTTTCTTCACTTGCAGTCATAGATTTCCTCTGTGTTCACAAGGGCTTCCAATGTGAACCTACGAAGGTCTTATGCTGGGAGAAAGAGACCTCACAGCACTGCTTCTGAAGCCTCACCATTGAAGAGCTGAGACCATGAAGACATTTTAGGGGCATGGACAGTTGGTGCATCTGTGCTACTAGGTTTTGATCTATGCGTGCCCAGAGCAGTCCTTAGGGCTATCTCTGGGGACAACCCTGAATTTTGTGAGATTATGTTTCTCTCTTCCTTATCCTTGCCCAATGAAATGGGCACTCTGAATGAAAACTTGAGTTTATTATAAACATGGAAAATGTTGGAAAATATTTGTTGTTGATCTGAGTTTGGGCTTGAAGGTCAACTGTACTTGGTTGCTACAACTGTATGTCAGCAGTTGATTTTAACTGTTCCACTCACGTTGTAGAGTGGAAGCATTTCGTATTTGGAAAGCACATGTAGAAAGGGGAGAGATTGTCTAGGTCACTTCCTTGGGCCTTGAATACCTACTTCTCTAATTGGTTAACTTTGAAATATTGGGAACTTATGGTTGATCACTTAAGGTTGATTGATCTATTAGGGCTTTCAAGTGGGTGGGGAGGCATTTGCTTCCAGTTCTTTATTTTTGGTCTTGTTTCAAATCCTTTAAAGAGACTACTCATAGCCTAATCTTCAACCTGGCCATGTGTATAGTTCAAAGGTTAGGAGGTCATTCCAAGCCACCCAAGGCAAACTAGATTCTTACTACCAACTGGAATAAATGTGGTCAAACTGACCTGGGAGCCATGCTGACTTTCTTAGAACATGCTGAATCTGGGAGGAACTGGATCAGGGACAGAGGCACTAGCCTGAGAATAGCCCAGAGTTTGCCATTCCCCACTATGCATTCATCTTTAGTTTTAGTTAGAATAAGAATGGTCTTTAGATAAGTAGATCCTCTCTTATATTTAGCCCCCAAGACATTTTCCTAAGGGCACCTAAACAACTATTATATACATAAATGACTTCATACCAGATTCCGTTTCAGGCCCCATTCTTAATGACTTATGAGCAAATCTGATTTTATACTTTATGTGTCTTCTTATATAAACTACCCTCCCCACCCCATACTTTGCAAATAGCTCTTCAGCTCTTTTTTGCTTGTTAAGTCCCTGAAGATCTGCAAGTATTTCCTCCTAGGGGTGGAAACTCCAATTTCTCCTTTAGGCACCTAAAAAGCACAACAAAAGTGCATAATAATTAAATTTTCTTACACCTTTGCCATGTATTGATCTTAGAATGACCTGCTTCTTTTCTGCCTTCTGTTACAGAGCTGTTATGAAAGCCAGGTAGAAAACAGGGCATACAATTTGCTGTGTGCTGTGTGCTGAATGAGTATTTTGTCTTTCGAGGCAAGGCTGGGGTTTGCAGTGTCAGAGAGAGCTGCAATGGAATTAATGTCCTAAACAGGAGACATTTAGTAGCTGGTAAGGGATTGGGAGACCCAAAGATGTGGCTATTAGCCCAAAGCTTCCTTCCAGAAGTTACTTAAAGAATTTATTAGCTGAAAGCAGTGAGTGTCCTCCTCCTCAACATGAGCAGGATTGTCCAGCCATGAAGGGCCACATACTAGCTGAGATTAACAAATTACAAATACAAGAGTGCAGTGAACCCTAATAACATGTTTGGACAAGGGAGAACCACACCCCCAGGCATTCATTTCCTCCAACCAAGAATAAAGAGTTCTGCTCACTTCCAGAGCAAGCATGGTTTAGCAAGGGGCATGGCACAGTGGTTCTCAACCAGGAACTATCTTTCCCACTCTTTCCTACCTTATATCATGACGAACATTTGGCCCTGCCTGGAGATATTTTTGGTGATCACAAATTGGTATAAGGAGAATTCTACAGGCAGCTAATGAATAGAAACCAGACTTGCTGCTAAATGTCCTACAATTCAAATGACAGCCCTTGACATTATCTAGCTCAGAATGTGAATATACTGCTGTTGAGAAAGTCTTATCTAATGTTAATTCCAAATGTTTCAAAATCAAGTAGGTGCTCAAAACACAGAAACTCTCATCAAAAGATTGTTTTCTAGACACCTGCCATGGATTAAACATAAAGAAAAAGTGATTTGTAGTTGAAATCATTGTGAAAAAATGACTACAGTTAAAATATAAGCTGATGAACCTGTTTCTCTTTTGGAAGAAACTGATTTATAAAGAAAGGATGTTGCTTTTTGTTGTTGTTTTCAACATTTTTTCTTTATTTCCAGAAAATATTCTTGCTTTTATGTGCATCGATGAATGCAAAGTCTTCATAAAATTTCCACACATTTTTGAGCATGAATAGTGAACAGACACTTAAAAACCAATTTATTAGATGATAGGTTGATTACATCACTCTGATGCACACATGGATTTTTTTATTCCAGATTTTGTGGGGAACAAAAGTGCTTATTTTTGATGAAAATGGACACTGTACTCGAATGCCCCACAAATATGCATGTATTTCAGCTTTGGAAAGAAAATTGATCGTTCACTACGAGAAAGATTACAGCTTGTCCCTGCCATATTTAAAGCCTGAATCACTAAAGTTTAAAAGTTTCACAAGGATCTTGTATTTAACCGCTTAGAAGCTGTCACCAGCTGAGATGTCCTTGAGAATGAATGAGGAGATGGTGCGGTGTTCACAGTGGTATTTTGCGTGTGTGTGGTCGTCCACCCTTCCGTGACACCACTCCATTTTTCCTGTTGAGGGACAATCAGTGTGTTGTAAGACTCTTAAGTCAATAAGAACATGACTTTCCTCTATGATGTTTCATCAAGCAGTTGGATTGATAATGAGAAACATTTTCAAAGACAGAATCTTAATATAGACCTTTCAAGCTCTTAGAATTCACATCAATAGAACTAATAAGCTCACTGTCACTAGGCTAGTGTGTGTGTCTATTAAATAAAACTAATTTCACTTAATCTTAATTAATTTTCAATTTCTATCTTGTCTCCTCAGTTCCCGCATATTCTCTTAATTACAGCTTATGCTTAGCTTTGCTGATACTAGAAATAAAAATTAAATGAGGTATGGAAGCCAAGTCCAAGGCTACTTAGGTGGTAGGGTCTCTATGACCAAACTCTTACTTGAATATGGAGATGGAATTTTCTCTGTATGTGTGCATACATACATGTGTGTGTGTATGTGTGTGTGTTTACCTCTAGTTTCTATTTCCACAGAAACTAGTCCCTTTCCCAAAGTGTCAGTTTCCTTTTGAAACGGTTGGGGCCTTTTTCTACCTAGAAAAACCTTTTTGAACTATCCATAATCATACTACTCTTTCTACTTAACAGTTGCATAAACTTACTAGAATATAAGTTATAAACTATAGCAACCATTCTTCCTAAACTGACCTAATTATTTTAATATGTATATACAGAACTGAAGAATCCTGGAGCCTTTTCAGACAGGAATTGTAGACTGTCATAGCCAGTCCCAAACTGAACACTCAGTGTCAGTCAATACTTATTTAATCTAATTTCTAGGTATGTGGTCTTGCTTCCCAAATTATTATTTTTTTTAAAGTAGGCTCCATGCCCACCATGGAGCCTAGCATTGGGCTTGAACTCACAACACTGAGAGCAAGACCTGAGCTGAGATCAAGAGTCAGATGCTTAACTGACTGATCCACCCTGGAGCTCCCTATATTAATTTTTTATTTTATAGGATTGGGTTGAATTTTTATATCTTTGTTCCTGGTTGTTCTTTTTTTTTTAATCTTAGGGATTAAATCTTATTTATTTATTTATTAAAGATTTTATTTATTTATTTGACAGACAGAGATCACAAATAGACAGAGAGGCAGGCAGAGAGAGAGAGAGGGAAGCAGGCTCCCTGCTGCGCAGAGAGCCTGATACAGGACTCGATCTCAGGACCCTGAGATCATGACCTGAGCCAAAGGCAGCGGCTTAACCCACTGAGCCCCCCAGGCACCCAGGGATTAAATTTTAGAGGTTATTCTTAGAAATTTAAAAACAAGAGTTTTCTCTAAAATTTTATTCTGAAAAGTAGTTGTATCATCATAGGCCAGTGTGAAGGCTGTTCCTGAGCTCCCTCTGCCTCATCAAATTCAGTCCTACTGAACTGCTGGGGATTGCCAGGGAAGCAACATCTTATTCACTGCAGCTCCTTGTGCAGCTAGAAGAGCTTACCTGTTTGAATTTTTATCCTTCTCCTTAATGCTGTCAGAAAAGGAATGCAGGCACCTCCTGACTCTGGTTAATGGTCTGCCACTCCCACCTTGTCACGAATAATAATGTAATGAGGGTAGAGGAAAAACCCCTTTCTCAGGATCCACTTCAGAACTTCCAGTTTAAGGGGTGCCTGGGTGGTTTAAGGGGTTAAAGCTTTTGTCTTTGGCTCAGATCATGATCCCAGGGTCCTGGGATTGAGCCCTGCATGGAGGGGAGGGGACTCTGTTCAGTGGGGAGCCTGCTTCCTCCTCTCTCTGTCTCTGCCTGCCTCTTCGCCTACTTGTGATCTATGTCTGTCAAATAAATAAAAAATAAAATCTTAAAAAACAAACCCTTCCAGTTTAAGAATAACATCTGGTTAGTGGGCCCCAAAACAAACTGCTTTATAGAAAAAGTAAAAATGTACACCAACACTTAAACCTAAAACTAAGCCATTTACATCTGGCTAGCAGCTAGAACAATTACAAGGAAGCACTGGTGGCGGCTTTCTACCATTGAGTCTGAACAATATCCTCCTCAGTGGTCCTGAAAGTGGACATGACCCTCTTTTAACCATTTTCCAACCTCTGCTAGCAAGATAGAACCAAAGACTTTAGTTTTTTAGTTTTTAGCTCTTTTGTATTTTTAGATACTGTTCTAGCATCATAGGTACACCAATTCTTCTACTTCTCTTTCTAGTCCCAGGCTAACATTCCTAGAAAGCAACTCACTGAAAAGGAGAAAGGTGATGACACAGGGAGGAGGTGGGATGGATTGAAGGGGTAAGGGTAGATGCAAGCAGACACAGAAGGTATCCCGGCTGTATTGTATTTTCTTTACTTACATTTCTTCAAAGCCAGAGAGCTGCACAATGAGGTTGAGTTGAACCCATATCATTCATGAGAGTTACGTGTGTTAGTGAAGGGAAATTCGTCTAGGAGCTCTGTACACGTCCATCTGCCATCCACATGGAGATCCAAGAAAGAAGAGAGAAATTTGACCAGGACCCAACTGGGCAAAGAAGAAAGCCAAAGTTAATACATACATCCTGTCTTTTAGATGCAGGGTCTAGACAGATCTCTTATTTAAACAGAAACACACACACACATATGTTTATATAAACCTAGTGTGTGTATGTATGTATATATATGATATATAGTTTTTATATATAGTTTATATAATACATATTTATATTAAAAACTATGTACACATATATATCTTGTTCTATCCTACACAAACACACACACACACATCAGAACAAGAGAAATAAGACATTATTCAGAAGATACAAAGGAAGAGCACACTCCTGAAAAAGATATACTGTAGGAATATGAAAAAAAAAAAAAAGTAGAAAGCTGGCATCATCTATGAGATTAAAAAAACAAAAAGACAGGGGTACCATAAGATAAGAACAGGAATCCATATTAAATGAAATGATAGCTGAGTCAATTAGAAATACGAAAAAATAAAGGTGCACCAGCAGAATTAAAGCAGGAGAGTCAAAGAGGTGTTATAAACAACCAAAGAGCAAAAAGGAGAGAGGAATTCTACGAGGATATAGAGGAAAAACAAGGGTTGGGAACAGTGACAGAAAATGATACATCTAAAGGCTAGAGAACAGGAGAGGTAACCTGAGAATTACAGGTGTTCCAGGAGAAAAGTAAGTAACAAGCAGAACAAAAGCAATTATTCAAAGATATAATTAAATAAAAGTTTCCCAAGTTGAAAAAGAGTGAACGAGAATAGATCAAAAGGGCTCACTGTGTTCAAAGTAAATTAAATGAACAGAGAACTTTGTAACATTTGAATTATAGGGATGGAGAGAAAGAGACCATAAGCATTCGTGCAGAAAAAATAGGTGAAAAACAAAAGAAGCCTAGGCTGGCCTTAGATGGACTTTTCCGTGGACACAATGGAGCTATGTCTGCAGCATTTTGAAGAAAAAAAGCCGTTACATGACCATTTTATGCTTAGCCAAGTTTTAAAAACATGTGTTAATATAAAAAAATAAGACATTTACACATACACTAAAAATATCCCAACCATCTGATTTTTCTGAAAAAAAAAAAAAAATCCTTTAATACATGAAATTCAAGAATAGTGAAGCCAAGGTACATCATGACTGCTACAGTACGCAGTGGTACAAGAGATGGGCAAGAATACAGTTTGTTTCTCAAGTCCAGAGGCAAGCTGTCATCCCAACAAATGTGTTTAAACTGGACATGCTAACAAAGCTACAAGAATTTGAAGGAATCATTGTCTTTTTCTGGAATGTCATCAGGGGTAGACTACAAGGAAGTTCTTTCGTTTTTTATTTTTTAAGATTTTATTTGTTTATTTGACAGAGAGAGAGATCACAAGTAGGCAGAGATGCAAACCGGGGGAGGAGGAAGCAGGCTCCCTGCTGAGCAGAGAGCCCTACACAGGGCCTCAATCCCAGGACCCTAAGATCAGGACCTGAGCCAAAGGCAGAAGCTTAACCCACTGAGCCACCCAGGCACCCCAGGGAATTTCTTTCATTATACATTGTTACTCATTGTTATGGGAATAGCTTTTCAGCTAGCCACAAGTTCATCCAGGAGCTCCTTTTATTTTTTGGATGAAATTTACCACTAATCTCAGAAATACATATAGTGATTGTGAAATAGGAACACATACAAATAGCTTTATGTTTTCTTTGCATTATGGTGGTTTCTTTTCTTTTTTAATTGTAATTGAAATATTTTTCTTTTGAAGTATAATCAACATACAAGTTTTATTAATTTCAGGTAGGCAGCATAGCGAGCGATTGGATGTTTGTAATCATTGCAAAATGATCACCACAATAAATCTAGCTGATGTTCATCTTTACATAGAAAAGTTTTTTGTGTATAGCTTTTTTTAACATTGATGTGCACTTTTAAGATTTCTTCTCTTAGTAATTTTCAAATCTATAATACAGTATTACTTACTGTACTCACCATGTTGTACGTTATATTCCCATGACTTACTTATTTTATAACTGAAGTTTATACCTTTGACCCCCTTTATCCATTTCTCTCCCCTAGCCCCTGTTCTCTGGCAACCAATCTGTTTTCTGAATCTATGAGCTTGTTTTTTGCTGTTGTTCTTTAGATTTCACATATACGTGAAATCATGATACTTGCTTTTCTCTGTCTGACTTATTCCACTTAGCATAATGCCCTGGAGTTTCATCCACATTGCTGTAAATGTTAAGAAGACTTCACTTATTCTTTTTTTTTATGGCTGAATAATATTACATTGTATCTCTATTGTAGTGATATCTTTCTGTGATTTTCTAGTTTACAAGATTTTACTTAATGAATTTGCATTACTAGTTGAACAGAGTATAAGATTAAAGAAACTGATAATTTAAAAATAAAAACAAATTCTAGCTCTGTAATTCCACATTTATTATAGCAATAATGGGCTTTACAGTTGGAGATAGTTCTAGTTCTACCACTTTCCTCTAACCTGGACTTGAATTTTTCTTAGGATCTAGGAAGGAGTGACATTTCCTTTTAGGGGTTACTGCAAGTAGACATTGTTTTTACCCCCATCTTGACCATGATTGGTTGAGGAAATCCAGTGTTATGGCTTTCTGTATAAAAGAATTTGTCCTAGGGGCTCCTGGGTGGCTCAGTAGTCAAGGGTTTGCCTTTGGCTTAGGTTATGATCTCAGGGTCTGGGGATCAAGCCCCACATTGGGCTTCAAGAAGCCTGCTTCTCCCTCTCCCACTCCCCCTGCTTGAGTTCCTTCTCTGGCTGGGTCTCTCTCTGTCAAATAAATAAATAAAATTAAAAAAAAAAAAAAAAAGAATTTGTCCTAAAAAAAGTGAGTAGGAAGAGAGAAGAGCCAAGGAGGTCCACAGCAAAACAGTTACTAAGATCTGTCCCATTTCTGTCATTCTTGTTTGCTCCATCAGTCTGTCCCCAAATATAAGCAGTAAAGGAAGAAATTTGTTCCAACTGCTTTTGTGGTGTTCATGGTATGACAGCAATTCTCCATGGTCTCTTATGTCCACGTTGAACATTAACTGTGGAATCAAAGAGCCAGCTTCTGCTTCATCCTAGTGGGGAAACTAGGCAGATTTAGGTATCTGCTGGATGACTGCAGTTTTGAGGTGGTGGGAGAATGCTATTAGACTCTTCTAGATTTCCTTGTTGTTAATTTTTACCCCTTGGTCCACCCTTTGTTCTTTGGTGCTTAATTCCAGGATATAGAAGATGGTACAGCGCTTTTGAAAAAACCATTCTTCCATCTGTGCTATAATGCCACATTTCATTCTTACAAAACCTCTATGGTTTTAGTGGCCAAGCCCTAGACCATGTATTCCATGTCAGTAATTGAACATTTCACTTTTGGAGAAAACCAGGCATGTAACCATGGTTTGTAAGTAACTCATAAAACGTATTTTGAGATGTGCGTGTGTGCTTTTTTTTTTTTTTTAATTTTTACCAAGGTTTTTTTACACATTATCTCATTTCTCCTGAATAATATTTTTTGTTCAGTGACACCACTAACATACTGCTTACTTTGAAATCAATCTCTCCAACTGTTTAAATTTTTCTAAATTTGTTTGGTGGTGGTGGTTGTTTACTGGCTTTCCTTAGGTCTCCCTCCTTAAGGATTTTAATTTAGTGTCTGACTAATATACAGTTGTTATTAACATCCTTTTTACATCAGTTTTATGAAAGTCAACCTCCCAAAGAGGGGATAACTATCAAAACAAACCTCCATGGTAACTGTCTGGAGTTTTGGTTGCTAATAATGACGAGCTAAAATTACCAAGAAAGGTCACTATGTGCCAGGCACTAAGCTAAGTGCTTTATTTTTGTGGATTGTCTTCACAAACCCTCCCGATAACAATAGGATGCAGACACTATTTTTGATCACTATTTTACAAACAGAACAACTGTGGTTTGGAGAGGTCAAATGGGTTTGCAAGTTTATACAGAGATGACAAGGGTCTTGGGTCAGATTATTTCCAAAGCCCATTCACTTAATTTCTACACTGAATTGCCTCTAATTGGACAACTCTGCTAGGTTTCAGGGGATGAATTTTGTACTTCAGAAACCAGTTTGTCCTGAACACCATAAGGATGTTTCGTCTTTGTCGTTTCTAAGAAGAGTGATAAAAATCAGAAAAAAAAAATATATTTCCTAGAATCATCAAATATTAGAAAGTTCCAGGATGTCAGTTTCTGACCAGCATTAGTAATCTATTAACAAGCAGGTGGAAACAGAATTAAATGAATTTGTAACTATATGGAAGTATTTAAAAAATCAGGAATTTTGTCAGGGGCACCTCTGAACTTTCACATGAGGCAGATTTGCAGGAGTCTTTCCTTTTGTTTTAATTTGGGCACTGGACTGTTGTAATGGAAAAGCAAAGGAAAAACATCTCAACTGCAAGTGGCACATGTTCAGAAACCACACCTCTTCTGAACATCATTGACCGTTTAAAAAAGTAAGTTTTGCTCTTTAGGTCACATGTCTTAAAGCACCTAACACAGTGAGAAGCCTTAGCATGTCTTCTGAGTATAAAAAAAACAAAAACAAAAACAAAAAAAACAGCCCTGCTTTGTCTGAAAGATGTTTACATCACAGATGGTTTTGCTTTTGAGTTTCTAGACAGGTGACTGTACCTTCGAGATCAGATCTAACCAATCCAAATCCTTGCTCTCAGCAAAGAGTGAGGGGAGTTTGGGTGGCAGACAAATGCCCATGGTGTTGGACCTAGAGCCCCATTAGGAGCAGAAATCCTTCCCACACCCTGTACTTTGACAAACCTGTTCTTGCTCTGCTGCCATTGTGCAAGGAAGCAGTTTTCTAAATAGCGATGTTTAAATTAGAACTTGGTCTAACAGAAGTTCTAACATGTTGTACTGATTAAACAAATTGAGATCAAAACAGACAGGCAGAGATACAAACAAACAGGCATCCTTCTCTGAAATGTCCCATTTCTTAGAAAGCATGGAAAAACAATCTCTGTGTAATTTTGGAAAAGGTTGCTCTAACTCTGACTAGAACAAAGAGACTTTGGGAAATAGACTTGCTATTTGTTTGATGGGGATAAATGAAATGCAGGAATAAAAAAAGACTCGCATTTGCTTTGAAGATAGGACTTCATGCCTGAGATTAAGAGACTCGCTGTAAGGGATGGAGGGTGACCCTGAGTCATTTGGGGGTCATAACAATTGAGAATCAAGAAACTTTGCCTGGGGATGTGTCCTTGCACCAAATCCCTCCAGCCCGTTTGCCAGATGCTAACTCAATTGGAGGAGAGGGGATTATGCCCAAGGAATGGATAAATCTTCTCACTGATACTCAGACATGGATGTTATTTTATGGTTCTTTTTACAAAGGCAGATGATCGGATTTAAGGAAGGAAAGTGGAGAGCAGGGACAAGTGTAAGCTGTCATGGTGATCTTACTACTTTAATCTTTTAAGTGCATTACCTTATGCATTACCTTATTTTCTGTAGTAGATAGAGTTCCTCAAAAGCTGCAATGCCATTAGGGTTTTTTTTTTTTTTTTTTCAGTTTCAGTAGTGGTTTTTTTTTTTTTTTTATAAATTAATTTATTTATTTTCAGAAAAACAGTATTCATTATTTTTTCACCACACCCAGTGCTCCATGCAATCCATGCCCTCCATAATACCCACCACCCGGTACCCTAACCTCCCACCCCCCCCAGTTTCAGTAGTTTTGATACATGTATTATTTTAAAAAAATATCTTTAAAGAAGAGTCATTTAAAAAGATAAATGGCATTTTCTAATATAATTATTTAAAAACTAGTAAGTCCTTGTATTGAGTTTATTAGAGCTTTGTGCTCTTATCTAAGAAAGGGCCAAAGTAAAACATACAGAAATAATGATATTTACCAAATGATTACGTAATGATTGATTATCTGTGTAACTGTAACTTGCTGAGGAATAAAGCAGAAAATTGACTTTTGATATCCCCAGTTCAAGCTGTGTTGTGCGAAAATGGAAAATCTTTAAAACTTCTTCTGGAGTGTGCTCAGGAGTCTCCAAGATGCTTTCTTTACTCTGCTGTTTACTTGTTCTGATTCAGAGTAGACTACTTCCCTTTCCAAGTGGATCAAAGGCATATAATTTGAAATTTAAAATGCAGGCAGTAAGGAAAGTATATTTGGGATACCTTCTTTTTTTTTTTTTTTTAAAGTATTCGTATGCTAATAAAGATCTTCTTTTGCAATATCTTTCAGTGGCAGGCTTAGTTGTAGGTGCTTAATAAATTCACTTGTGATTCTTTTCTAAGACATACTAAAGATAATAGTAGTTGATGCTTTGATAAAGCATGACCCAGTGAGTGTAGGGAGAGGGGGCCAAGGCAGGGATGGAAACATTTTTGGCCTTTCATCACAGATGCTAAAGCACAGCTGTTCCTTGCCAGTTGTCATAGACTTTTGGATAACCTGACCTTTGACACTGCTTAGGAAATAGCTTCCTTGCTTCCCTCTGGCAGGGCTGAATTCCTTGCCCGGTCTAGACTTGGAACCATCCCTTTAGAGACCACAAACCCTCTTTCCGGTTCTCCTTTGAGCCCCCAGTTATGTCCTGATACCTTGACTGCCAGTTTACTCTAGTAAATCACACTGGACTCCACTGGGTAGCTTGGGCCCTGAGGAGGCAGAGCTAAGTCTTCCATCTTGTGATCTCTCAACATGATGGCTCATTAAGGTCAACACGATTACCCGTGCCTTGGTCTCAACCAGTCGATTCCTTACTCAGATTCTACTTGTCCTCTGAAGACATGAAGAAGGTCTTCAAACACACGTGAGGGTCCCTATGATTCTACACATGCACACCCACACCCAACCCGCACACACTCACTCTCACACACTTTTCCTTTGAAGGCTCCCTTCCAGGTTTCTGTACATTTCAGCCTTATAAAAGAGAAGGGGACCTGGACTGGCTTCACCAAGTACTGGTCTTGGGGCCTGATCCAGAGATTTGCCAAGATGTCCTCACTCAAGATAAAGGGAGTTGGCAGTACTGGGAGATCCGGGTAGGAGAGCTGAGGGTGAAAAGCCATGAGAAGAGCTGGTAGAAGCACCTAATCCAGGAGGCACCAGACACAAAGGAAGAGAATCAGGCAGTTGAAACAAACCCACTGCTAACAAAGCAGTATTCATGAAGGAGGTTAGGGCCGGATGTTTCCCTGAGAGGCTGCTTAAGTAGACAGGTGGCAGTTTGTTTGTTTTCATGGGCGACAGAAATGAAGCACGTATGTGAGTGGGTTAGTGAACAGAGGCACTGGTTGGCATGCTGTTTCTGTATTTCCTTTGATCATCAAGTTTCATGAATGAATTAACTATGCCTTTCATATTCCCTCTGTAATGTCTACTGTCTCCTTTTCTACCTGTGTAGAAGAAATCCTCAATTCATTAAAAGCCAGAAGGAGGTTGGTTGATGATTGCTGAGTTAGTGGCCAGGGCTGCGTAACAGAATACCACAGACAGGCATCAAACAACAGAAATTTATTTTCTCACAATTCTGGAGGCTGGAAGTCCAAGATCAAGGTACTGGCAGGTTTGGTTTCTACTGTGGACTCTCTCTTTGGCTTACAGATGGCTGCCTTCTTGCTGTGTCTTCACATGGTCTTTCCTCTGTATCCAAATTTCAACTTAAAAGAATGACTGGTCAGATTGGATAAGAGCCCACACTAATGGTGTCATTGAACTTAATCACTGCTTTAAAGGTCCTATCTCCAAACATAGTCACATTTTGAGGTACAGGTGATTTGCAATTCAACATGTGAATTTTGGGAGCACACAATTCAGCCCCATAAAACTCTCCAGGCTCCAAAGCCATGCAGCCTAGGCTCACTCCCAGCGGGTGGGTAGGTGAGGTGCCATCGTTAGGGTCCCACCAGCTCCCACATCACATGCTGGTGCCCTGCTGACAGCTTAGACCATTCTTCCATGTTCTCTGACAGCTTTTCTTCTTTGAAGTTGAAATTGGTCTGCTCTCAAGCCAGGGCTGGCTTGGGGCCAGGTTGAGTTTGAAAAGTTTAATTAGTGGTTAAGATTAAAAAGTAGATGTTGATATTTTACACAAATATCTAACTTTCTGGCCTTTTCTTCAGAATCTGGAAGACCTGTGAATACTGGGGTTGACTTCCACAAGACAGTCCCTAGTGAAGACTCTGGTCTTCTGGTGGACACCTCCAGCTTCAGGTCCATTCAGCTCGGGTCTCTCCTGTAATTGAACGACCTGAGCCCTGAATGTATTTGGATTTTTGACTCCTAAATTATTGACAGACCCACTACCCACCCCCAATCCCTAATGCTTTGACCTGGTTCTAATCTTACACCTCTCTGAGCAGGCAGAAGCTTTCCATTTGATCCCATTCTGACACTTGTAATCAAACCTCTTCTCATGTGTTAGCACAGGTTGGTTCAAATGCCTGTTTTTTTATGTTAATAAAACCTTCTCTGTACTTAGTTTTGGGAGTTGGGTTCATCACTGACCTCCATATCCAATGCCTCTCTTTATTTCATCTCATTCACCTGGCCAGAGTGCCTTGTCTATCTACTACTTCACTCTTGGTCAAGCCTTCACCACCATGTGATGAGTCTGGCTCATTGCAAAAACTCCTTAGCTCATCTCTCTCTCTCTCTCTCTCTCTCTCTCTCTTTCCCCCCCCAGATTCTACCTCCTATCTCCAAAACACTAAAACATTATTTTTAGTGTTACCTTTCTGTTTATTCTTTTGCCTGCAAGTCTAGGCTTTTACAGCTGTTTTCCATTTTAGCTTTCTTTCCTTCCATTTTGCTCAGCGATTGGTATGTTAGTAGGCATTCAGTCACTATTTGTTGAGGAGTGAGAGGTCCTTTCAGAACTCCTGAGTGTGTCATTGTGCTTGCCTTGGCCTGCACAATGGCTTCATCTATATCCTCCCACCCTCCAGCTCTCCAAATTCTTCTTAATCTAATAAAAAAAAAAAGTGCTTTAAACTTGTCTTTTCCTTTTCTTTTGTGTGTGATCTATAGCTTTGCACACAGGAGGTATAGATTTCATTTTAAATCACTAAAATACCTAACAGAAGTCTCTATGTTCTCTGATCCCCAACCTAGTTCACTTATGGTGAGATGGCCTTCAGCGAACCTTGTGGTTTTCTTTTACTTGTAATTCTAGTAAATATGAATGAAATAAATGCACAGCTTTTAATTATAGTAAAGACACTATGGAATTTACTCTCTTATTCAGTTAGTCAGCCAGGAATTACAACCAGACTTTGACTTAATGAAAGTTTGAAGTTCCTTTCAATCAGAATAGTGGAATAGTTCACCTCATAAGCAGAAAACTTCCTATTCATTCATTCCTTTATTAAACAAATAAACATTAAGGGCACAGCAATAAAACTGCCATCTTTTCTACTTTTTCTTTGAGAAACACAGTTCAAGGACAAAATTTTAAGGAACAGGAAGAATGTGTATTAGTTTCATATTGTTGCTATAACAAGTTGCCACAGATACTATGGCTTGAAACCACACAACTTTATTATCTTATCATTCTGGATTTCAGAAGTTTGAAATGGTTCTCACTGAACAAAACTAAGTATTGGTAAGGTTGTTCCCTCTGAAGGTGCTAAGAGAGAGTTATTATTGCCCTTTTCTACCTTTTAGAGACTAGACTGCTCACATTTCTTGTCTTCAGGCTGTAGACCCATTCTAATTGGCCCAGAACAACTGTCTCACAACAAATCTTGCATTATCTTTCTATAGTCTAAGCTCAAAATTGAATTTATCAAAAATTGTCTAGCACAACATACCAACCTATTAAGGTAAAGTTGATTTTACAAATGCAAAACAGCTATTTTACACAAATACTCAAAGTCTATTTTTATAAATGTACTCATTAGATATTTTCTTTTGAGAAATGGTTCAATAGAGCTCTTACTGTTTCTTCCAATTAGTAATCATTAGCGTTCTGTAACATTTCCCTGAGAAAGAATATTAAAGGGCTAGAACATTGTCACTGGGGGGAGAACTTCTAAATTTGGAAGCTATGTGAAAATCAATGATTCTGGGATCAAACACTTAGTTGGTCTCATGACTGCATAACATGGTTCTTAGTCTTTAGGAGGAAGATCATCAATATAGATGGACGTTAAGAGAATCATTCTTTTGTTCTTTTGGCATACTGCAATTAAGGAAGCATTGGCTTCAGTTCAAAATTTAATTTATACTTATAAAATTATAGATTTTCTGTGAGTTACTAAAAGCTAAATAGGCATGGAAGAAAACACCATTCAACTGAAATGTTATTATTTGAATGCCAGGATGGATTCCTTGACTAGAGATCCAGAAAGCTTTTCTTAACTGTTATTTTTAATAGTATTAATAGTACCTTACATGTATAGCATTTTACAGTCTGTAGATTTATAAATAAATTATTTGGTAATCCCTAACTTCTCTGTGTGTTTCTGTACAATTATATTCATCTTCCTGTATTGAATTGTCTGTTGTATGAATTCTTTGAGGGTAGAAAGTGTCTCTTCTCAGCACATATCAAAATTCCCAGGTCATAGCTGTGATTCACTGCTGTTGAATGAATAAAGGGATGATGTCCATGTTTCTTATTGTTGCTCAGTCTTCTCTTTTTGAAATTTTCTTCTCCCTTGGGTTCCATCATGACATACTCCCCAGCTCTCCTCCCATCTTCTTTCTTTTCCTTAAAAAAAAAAAAAATATTTATTTGAGAGAGAGATAAAGAACAAGTAGGGTGATGAGCAGAGGGAGAGAGACACTCTTTAGCAGACTCTCTATTGAGCATGAAGCTTGACTCAGAGCTTGATCCCATGACCCTGATATCATGACCTAAGCTGAAATCAAGAGTCAGACCCTTAACTGACTGAACCACCCAGGTGACCCATCTCCTGCAATCTTTCCTGACCATGCTTCCTTCTTTGGCCTTCTAACTTTCATTTCTCTCCTTTGACTCTAAAGTTCGAAGGTTATCCTTTGTTACACTCTCTTGCTACTCTCCCATACCCTTTCTTGGCTTATTTACTAGCAATTCTCATTGTGTCAACTCTGGCTCTTTAACTCCCATGTTATTTCCAACCTTGACCACTTCCCTGAATTCCAGTTCTGTACCTGTTAGATATTCTTCTGACACTAAGAATATAATGTTGAAACAAAGTCTGCAGTTGTATTATTCAAGCTATTCAAGATTTTATCATAAAGAATTCCTGATTTCTTTAATGCCATTAATAGTTTACTTATCACCAGTCACAAAACCATGAGTTCATTTTTTATTCATATTTCCCCTCCCAAACCTCAACCAGACAGCTACCCCAATTTAGCACTGAGTTTCAGTGTTTTTCACATTGGAATGAAATGTTTTGATTCTTCCTTTTCCTTTTCCCTTTCCTTTCTTTTCCTTTTCAATCCTCTCTTTTCTTCTCTCTTTTTTCTTTTCCCTTTTTTTTCTTTCTCACTGATTTTCCACATTTTCCTGTTATTCTACTTTTCTCAAGAAGGTGTCTTATTTCAAGATCATCCCCTTTCTCCTCCGTCCATCTGAATCTTTCCTGCACCTAATTTTAGTACCACCTCCTCAGAGAAACCTTCTCTTATCTTCTACTAAACAAATGTGAGGTCTCTTTCCTGGAAACAAATTCAGACTTTTATTTTTATGCGTTGGGACTTCGCACATGTGTCTTTACTCTCTACCAGAATGTCTAAGTTCTATAAAGGTAGGGGTTATTCTTGAATGCTTTTGAAATCTGAACAGGGCTGGCACAGTTTCTTACACATATTAGGTGCTCTTTAACTATTTGCTGTTCAACTATATGAAGACCAGAGGTGATAAGATGTTTCTGTGGAGACCAACTTGGTAAGAGTTGTGTCCCTCTGTAGGATAAGCTTACATGTTCAACGTGAGGCCCAGGGGACACAGAGGTGGAGGGGTAACTAGCAATGAATTAGACATTTTTAAGATGTAAAATTTTCTTGTAAATACTCTGGACTCCTTTAGTCTCTTGTGCTTACCTCTGAAATACTTTCCTTAATAACTATGCACTTGTATTCTTATCTTATTCTTATTATGCATTGTATTCTTATCTCTATGTATTTTCTTCTTTCTTAATTCACATTCAGAGATTTATTTTTTCAAATATTTTATTTATTTGAGAGAGAGTGAGAGAGAGAGAGAAAGACCACAAGCAGTGGGGAGGGGTAGACGAAGAAGCACACTCCCCACTGAGCAGAGAGCCCAATGCAGGACTTGACCCTAGGCCCCCAGGATTATGACAGCAGTCGAAGGCAGACACTTAAATGCCTGTGCCACCCAGGTATCTCTCACATTCAGAAGCTTAGAGAGAGGAGCTGGTGTTGGGAAAAGATGCTTTCTATAGAAAGGGTATCGATTTGACCCCACAATATTGGTGGTTTGCATCTGCTTAAAGATAACAGTGTTTGCAACCACTTCACAAGTGTCTGAAGTCCATCTGCTAGAAATATTCCTGACTTCCCTATTAGTCAGAAGTTTATTTTAAATTATAACTTTCATAGAAATGAAATTTCTCTACCTAGAAATCAATGTTCACTATTTTACTTTCTTACATATTTGACCAACTCTAAAGTTGGTTCAAGTAAGTCTCTCTTTCATTACTATATCTTGACACCTTTTTCATTTCTTGACTTTTCACTAATTACACATTTTCAAATATTCTACTAGAATTTTTATACTCAATAAAAAAAATAAAGATAATCACACTTGTGGAGAGCCCTGGGAGAATTTATTTGTCTCTGGTCCTTATTACTAAGAACCTTGATAATGATGTGTGGCTATTAAAAAAGTCACAATATGCTTTAACAATTTCCATTATGAGCTAATAACTTACCAATTATTTTCCTTTAATCTAGAACATGATTTTGTTATTATCTATCAGTTTAAATAAGAGTAGAGATTAATTATATCAAGATGATCTCACTAGCTCAAATAATTGGTAAAAGAGCATGAGATAGTTTGGATGAAATTAATTATATGTGCCTGAGTTTGTGAGGAGAAAAGGAACAGGGTTGGCAAAGGCGGGTATCAACAAGGCTTTGCTATTTGGCTTTCATCTAATCAGGCACAGCCATATGAACATTTTAGGTACCCATGGGGAAATTTAAGTGCAATTTCTGATTTTCTGTCCAAATAAGCAATATGTTTACTATCAATATATTTCCAATCTTATGTGAAAATGACATAACAGAACTTCGCAAATTTGAAGAAATTCTTTAGATTTCTAACCTCCTTTTATAAGAAGCAATTTTTTTTCAAGTTCTAGACTTTTGGAAATTTTCCTCACCCAAAGAATATAACTATACTAATAAAACAGCCATTTTCTCTTTAAGTACAAACCATCCTGTAGATATGTGGTACTAGAGACATTTTGGTTATTTCCCCCCTGTTAATTAACACATAGAAATCAATTAGGTTTGCTCCTGTAATTTTCATTTAGAATAGAACATTAAATTTAACAGATGATCAGTCTCATTACTTTCACTGAGAGGTTTCTTGTAGCTAGTAGCCACCTGCTTGCAAGCATTTTTATTTGAAGTTCCACACTTCTGTTTCTGAAAGCAGATTCCCACACCATCTGTATCAGAATCACCTGGGATGCTCATTAAATATACATGTTGCTGGTTCTTAGGGAGGTCTACTGAGTGTGGCCCAGGAATGTTAACCTTAATGAATACCCTCAGTGATTCTGATGTACATCAACATTTGAGAAATGATGCATTCAGGAGTATGCTTTCAGGCAATTGGGATGATTCATATGACAAAGAATTATGGCGATACAAATCATCAGTGTCAAAAAGTAGTATTAGCCAAGAATTCGTGTGTATACTTTCACTTTTGACATAAAGTGGAATGGTCATTTGTGTGTTGCCATTGAAATGAATTTAAAAAATTCAATCCCGGGCACCTGGGTGGCTCAGTGGGTTAAAGCCTCTGCCTTCTGCTCTGGTCATGATCTCAGGGTCCTGGAATCGAGACCCGCGTCGGGTTCTCTGCTCAGTGGGGAGCCTGCTTCGCTCTCTCTCTGCCTGCCTCTCTGCCTACTTGTTATCTCTCTGTCAAATAAATAAATAAAATCTTTTAAAAAAAATTCAATCCAGAATTGCAAGATAATTGCTATAGATAAAAGCTTAGTTTGAATTGATAGTATCACCTCAGCCTTAAGAGCATCTGATTCTGAATGGAAAAGATGACCAGGGAACAATGGTCAGAATAAAAAGAAGTCAATGCCATTGAAGGTATAGTTTTAGGGAAACAAAAATTTCAATTGTTAATGGATATATACTGTTCTGATTCACAGGAAAGTACAAATTATATGGGTAAATCTCAGGATTGCATATGGAAAATACTACTCATCATCTTTTAGAATTATGCATAAGAGCCTAAAGCAGACAAAGTCAAGAAGATTTTTAATGTTTTTTTTCACTTGATTTTATTTTTTTCTTTTTAAATAAGAGATAGATGTCAGAAAATTATAGAATAATGTATTTTCAAGGGAGGACAAATGCAAATACTTACACAAATCTAAACAAGTTATGGTTTTAATGCAACTAAAACTTATTTGGTATCTTTTTTGTGACCAGAGCTAGGGTAGGTCTCAGGAAGTCAAAAAGCCACTGAATCCATGGAGGAAACTTATATGCATATTACTAAGTGAAAGAAGTTGATCTGAAAATGCTGCATGCTATGTGATTCCACCTATAAGACATTCTGAAAAAGGCAAAACTCTAGAGATAGTAAAAACATTAGTGATTGCCAAGAGTTAATGGAAAGGGATAAATAGAGGAATATAGAGGATTTTTAGGACCATGAAACTACTCTGTATGATACTGTAATGGTGGATACATGTCATTATACATTTGCTCAAAACCATGGAATGTACAACACCGAGAGTGAACCCTATTGGAGACTATGGGCTTTGGTGATAATGATGTGTCAGTGTAGGTTCATTGATTATAACAAATGTACCTTTGCGATACAGGACGCTGATAGTGGAGGAAGCTATGAGTATTTGGGGGGGTGGAGGTTAGTGGATATATGGAAACTCTCTGTATTTTCTGCTCAAATTCCTGTGAATTTAAAATTGTTTTTATAAATAAAGTTTATTAAGAATAGTTATTGAGGGGTGCTTGGGTGGCTCAGTGGGTTAAGGCTCTGCCTTCAGCTCAGGTCATGATCTTAGGGTCCTAGGATTGAACCCCGCATCAGGCTTTCTGCTCTGCGGGGAGCCTGCTTGCCCCTCTCTCTCTGCCTGCCTCTCTGCCTACTTGTGATCTCTCTCTCTCTCTCTCTCTGTCAAATAAATAATAAATAAAATCTTTTTTTTTTTTTTAAAGAATAGTTATTGAGAATTCTTTAAAGATTCTAACAACCTAGTGCTTGAGATTGAGCTGCAAAATCCAGTAGAGTCCAGAGTCATCAAGGGAACAGGGAAAGTAAATACTAAGAAGCGGGACCGCATGGAGGAGGGAACAATTAACTATGGAGAGGGAAGAATCAGGGAAGACCTTCAAAAAATGGGACATCTGAAATGGATTGTGAGGAGTTAGAAAAAACTGTATGATGATACAGCCCATCATATTGACATTCTAGGGTATTGGCCTTGGTTGGGGAACTGAAAATCATTTGGTATGGTTGGAGCAAAACTGGGATAGTGGGGAGAGCAGTAGGAAAGAGGCTACACAATAGGCAGGGGCCAAGTCAGGAAGGCTGACATGCTCACACGTCTGCAGATTTTATACACACACACAAATGCATACATACACATGCATGTACAGAAACATACACACATATTCTAAAAGATTAAGGTCTTTAAACCTGTTGGGGAATACTGAAAAACTTTTAGCAGGAAAGAGATGTGGACTAATTTGCATTTTATCAAGAGTTCTCAGGTAATTCTGGGGAGGTGGAAGGGAACAGAAACTGGATGGAAATATCCAGTCAAGTTAACTGGCTGAAGTTAAGATTTTGTGTCAACAAAGGAAAGAGAAGATTCTTATTTGAGATATTTAAGAAATTGGATCAGCTGAAAGAAGACTTCCCATAGTATGAGACATCAGACAGGTATGATGTCTGTTAAGAAAGAGAATGTATAACTATCCATATAGGAGAGGTCTAAGATGGAGATAGTTTTGAAAGCCATAGATATATAGGCAAGAGTTGACAACATAAAGATAGTTGAGGTAGTCAAGAAAGGATGACAGATGAGAAGAAGAGAGGGTTGCAGAACAAAGGGTGCATAAAGGAATGGTCAGAGAATCATGGAGGGAGAATGATGACATCAAGGGAGGAACTTTAAGACAAATGAAGTGGTCAGAACATGTTATGGAGAACTGAAATTAGATAAAGCCTCAGGGTCATCTCTGGGTCTTGCAATGTGGAAGACCTTGTGATATTTGTGAGAGGTGCTCTTGGCATGGGTGAAGCCTCATTGGAGTATGTTGAGGATGAAGGAAAACTTAAAAGGGAAGACAATTAAAGATGACATCTTTCTGATGTTTGGTCCTAGAGGGAATGAGAGAGAGGGGAACATAAATAGACACAGGATAAGGATCTTGAAAATGGGAGGCAATTGAACACTCTGAGTAATGAAAGAAAAGAATCTAGCAGTGAGGGAGGGGTTGAAAACGAAATAGAGAAGGGCTAATTTATGAAGCTATATGTTCATAATGAAGCTACATGTTCATAATTTTAAGGCCAGGAGGGCATAAGGTTCATTGATAGGTCTTGAGTTAGCTTTAGACAAGGAGAAGATAGTTTTTCTTCAAAGCTAAGTGGAAAGAGGTAAGAGGGTGTATGGATATATGGAAGCAAGGAAGGAAGGCTGGGGGAAACCTAGGGAACAGGTTACTAAAATAGAAATGCAACTTTTAAAAATGTCATTAAACTTGTCAGTCTTGATCATTTTGGTATTTATATCCTATAACATATTATCTCACACTTAAACTTTTGGCTTATCAGATTAAGAAAAATAACTTAAAAATTGTGGCTCCAATGTGAAGTGAATGTCAAACATAAAAAAAATGGTTTCAATTTTTAAAGATCCTCCCTAGGGCATTATATTTATACAAAGCAAGGGCCTCTGAACCCTATAGATCACAACAAGAATGTGATTCCAGAAAATTCAGAGGCCATGTCATTCTTGGAGATTTTTCTAACAAACAGAAGCTTTGCTGTGGAGTTCTATAAATATTTATCAAGCACGACTTTTACCCACAGGAGGTTAAAGATCTCCGAGTTTTGGATGAGAATGCATGGTTGTCTGATTTGACCTGAATTAGTAGGCAAAGGGAAATCTTCAGATTCAAAACTATGAAGTACAACAAAATAATGACATCTTTTACAAAACATCGTAAGATAATAGGAGTTGATCCAGTCAGTTTGAAATAATGCAAGTACTGTAATAACTTTTAGCATTATAATCAGATTTAATACATTATGTTTGCTTTTAGATTGGTTTTGATTGCCTCAGCAGAAAATAAAATGGGACATATCTCAACTTTGAGATTTACATGATATTACAGAAAAAAGCCAGGAAGCTGAAAAGTTTTATAAACTGTCAATAATAACAAATATATTTCAACTAACCCTGTTAGAGGAAAGTGCATTTTTCCTCTTCTCTCTATTGAAAATAATATTTCAGCATAGTTTTCATATGAAAAGGCCATCAAACAGGAAGCAGTAAAAAATATAGGAACAAGTCTTATAAATATGTTTAATTAATAAAAGGTGTTTAATTAATAAAAATGCCGTTTTTCCAGATTTTATGTTGTCAGCTATAAAAACTTTGCGATATCCTGTGGTTTATTTTCTTATTATAAATAAATATTCCTTTTCATACTTAACTTTGTATTTCACATTCTTTTCTTTTAAAGGCTCCACAAAATCTTATCTCCCCTAAGGCAAATTTTATGATTTTCATTGAAAATAGCGTTATCCAGAGAATTTTCAAAAAATGTTTCAGTGTTTGATGTTCCCCAGGAGAAACCTCATTTAGCCCTGTCCAAGGGGTCAAGGTGTTTTCCTTACAAGTACATTTTCATTGCTGTGAAACCTTGTATTTTACAGTACTTATAGCTTTCTTAATGAGCAATGACTCTTTTTATAGTTTATTTGACTTTATCTTTTTCATACTAGTGATTTCCATCCCACAAAAGAAGGTTAAATACAATGAAGGGATAGATTGTGACTATAAAAATGAAAACTAAAAAAGATTTTTGAAAATATATTGATAAGATAAAACAGTTAAAATAGGTTAAAATAAGAAAGAGGAAAAAGTTAAAAAAATAGAAAAAGAAAAAAATAATGAAAATTTAAAAAATTTAACTTTAAGAGGCTAAAGAATCATGGGGGAAAAAAAGCCATGAATTCTATGTGCTGTATTTCCCTAGCACTGGTGTTTTGCAGTTTTCAGTGATAAGTAAGCTTGGTCTTGGCTGGATGTTCTTGCTCTGGAAAACAGGATAGAGGTTCCTCAAAAAGTTGAAAATAGAGCTGCTCTATGACCCAGCAATTGCACTACTGGGTGTTTACCCCAAGGATACAAATGCAGTGATCTGAAGGGGCATGTGCACACCAATATTTATAGCAGCAAAGTCCACGATAGTCAAACTATGGAAAGAGCCTAGATGTCCATCAACAGATGAATGGATAAAGAAGATGTGAGATATATATATATATATATATATATATATATATATATATATATATATAATGGAATTCTATGCAGCCATAAAAAGATGAAATCTTGCCATTTGCAATGACATGGATGGAACTAGAGGGTATTATGCTAAGCAAAATAAGTCAATCAGAGGAAAAAAAATCATATGATCTCATTGATATGAGGAATTTGAGAAAGAAGACAGAGGATCATAGTGGAAGGGAGGGAAAAAATGAAACAAGGTGAAACTAGAGAAGAACAAACCATAAGACACTCTTATTCTCAGGAAACAAACTGAGGGTTGATGGAGGGGAGTGGGGTGGGAGAGATGGGGTGGCTGGGTGATGGACACTGGGGAGGGTATGTACTATGGTGAGTGTTGTGAATTGTGGAAGACTGATGAATCATGGATCTGTACCCCTGAAACAAATAATACATTATATGTTAAAAAAATAACATTTAGATAATGATGTGCATGATTCGAAGGGTATACATAGAAGTTAACATACCTGCTGAGTTTTCTAAGCAAAAAATATCTGGAGTGTTTTTTCTTCTTGTATTACACTTTCTACAATTAGAAGCATTTCTAAAAACCAATACATATAAAATCCTGAATATTTAGGGAACATTTCATTGAAGGGGTACTTATGTTTGATGCATGTGTCATTAGCAACAGGTTTATTACCCTGCAATTATGGCAGTTTTAGAAACTCTACTGGTCGATTTCTATTTCAGGAAGAATTCAAAAGTAGTTATTTTCATATTTGTTTTCTGGAGTTCTGTATCCGGAGAAACAAATATGTATTTTTATATATCTTCATAGTATACATTTGATAGTCCAATATGAACTGGTTACTGCAGAGTGACTTGGGTTTTTTTTTTTTCCCTGCTCTCTGGTCATGGCTGCCTCAGTATTCTTAAATGTAATATAAGGTGTCTAAATGGGTCATTGAAGTCCTTCCAAGTTCGAGAAGACTTAGAAATTCTTAGAAGTCAGGGCAAGGTGAGTCCATAGCATACATAGACTTTCACTCTCTCCCCTTTTCTATATGGACATGGTAGAAAGAAGAAATATATGGTAAGATCGTGTTTTGAATTGCCTGTATGAGAGGGCAGTGTCCTAGAAAACAGGTGATTGCTCTAATTCTGCAGCATCTGATAAACTAAGGATGTTGTCTCCAGGTGGCTTTCACAAGGTCAAGATTGAAGTTGACCCTGAGGACAGAGCCCTGGCTGCCGTCTGTACCCGGTTCCCAGCCAACTGTCTAAAGATGTGTGCTAGTGTTCACATGTTTGAGGAGAAAGGGGAAATTAGGCAGAGATAAGTGCAAATGTATTCCTGCTAGTGACAGACTAATTTACCGTCTACCTACTTGGGCCTGGAAAATGGCAAATCTGTAGCATCATCTCCATAAATGAAGGAGAGCATGTTACTGTAGACACCAATTAGTGGGGGGTGGAGGGGAAAGAATTGCCAGTTTGAAAGCAGTTTGTCTGTCACTTTGAAAATCAAGCTCAGTAAACAGGGTTGCATAAAAAGCAATCCTGAAATATTGCATAACTGTCATACTCTGGCGTGTTTGGCAATATTTCCATTTATGTGAAAAGGTACGATGCTAGTTTTACTGTACTCATATCTATGCATTTCTGTTGACAATTGGCTAGAAGTTAAAAGGCTCTATGCAGTAAAGACAAAATTCCACCCATACAAATGAAATAAAGGATATTTACTTGGACTCATATTTTTTCATGTGTGGCAGCTATGGAATCCAGCTAGACACAGTGTATATTTTCCCCTAGACTTGATGCTCTTTAATGTTAACACAGCAACAGATCACAGATTTATTTTCCCCTGTAGAATCTATTGCAGGCTACAACTACCTTGTTTTCCTGAATTCCACTTACAGAGGTACTTTGTCTTTGGAAATCGAGTTAGAATTGAGTGTCGTTGTGAAACATATAAATGGCATGATGATAGTTCTTGATGAACTATAGTACTTGGCAAAAGTGGTTTCCATCCAGGGCTGATACAAATCAAGATGGGAATATGATCCTTTATACTAATTGATAAAAGATTTCTCTGCGTACCCTATAAATCATTGACTCCCATAAATGAAAATAGGAGCTCATTAGGCATTGCCAAGCAGTAAAGTCTGTGGACTAGCAAGAGTAATTATAGACCAGCTTTATCCATAGGGCAGTGAAGCTCACAGACAATTTAGGAACAAAACAGTTTATCACATATTTTCTTTCCTCTGCGAAAATCTATTCCTTTACACAGTGAATTTTACTACATGCCACCCCATCATGTTACTGCATTTTGGAGGCATATTTAAAGACAAACACTTTCAGTAGCAGAAAGCTCACCAGAGCCCACGTAATTCAAGCATTGATTTTAATTCTCCCATGCTGTTTTAATGCCAAATTAGATTTCATTTTGAAAGCTTGAATTCATAATGAATTTTTATTATTTGTTTATTAGTCCATGGTTGGAGTCTTAGAACAGTTTTTAAGGCATTGGTATTTTTTCTTTTTTGCAGTTTTCAAGCAGGTTACAGAGAAATAAGTATTCTGTATGGTATCTCTCCTCCAAAGGTACCCAAAAAATCCCACAAAAAATCACTGTGAAGTTGAATTTTATTTTTAACTCAGTGGAAATTCACTACTAATTTGTAATAGATGGCTTATCCATGACAATAAATGTATGAATTCATTATATATTTACTAAACATACTTATTTATAAAAAGCCATGCTGAGCTGTTCTTTACCATTTCAAATGACAAACTATATTTTGGTCATAAACAGAATTATCAAGTCGACAACATCTGGCTGTTTTAAATTAGGATGGTATAACATGTTGGTTTTGCCTGCTGATGAGTAGGAAATGAAATCAAGGTAAGGCAGATGTAGAGCAAGAAAGGAAAGACTAGCTGCGATGGAAGACATGGTTTATTCCCCCTGGTTCTGATCAAAAGTCCAGTTGAATTCAAACAGGCCTTCTCCATGGATACTGATGCAGGTTTGGGCAAACAACAAAGAAGGTGAAGGTAAAAGTCAAGGTGAGAGGAAGGAGACCAGAAATGAAATTCACCTCTGGGTAAAGACACATTGGAATAACTTAACTGACAAACAAGCAAAGAAGCAAACAAAAAACACCCCTTTTCATCATTCAATGACTAAATTTCTTCAGGGAGGACTTGTTAGTTAGTGGAAAGTTGAAATGAGTCCCAGGAGCTGTCCGTGGTTAGGCGGGTAGGAGACACCACATTCTGTTTTCTTAGACTCTCTGTTGGTAGATTCATCAGAGCATTGATCGTATTAACTATATTTTCTTTATTTTTTGTATCCTTGATATTCTGACATTTGTGGTCTCACTTATGGAGAGTCAGTGCCCCTTCCCCCCTAGGCTACCAAGGTATTAGAGATAATGAAAAGCTCATCTGGGAAATCACCTTCCCTATGTAAACTAATCAATTAGGAGCCCGCACCCCCTGACTATCTGCTTTATCACACTCTCACACACTAAGCCAAGATCAACCAGGGTCAGGTACCTGACAACTAAGAAGAACCTCTAAACCTCAGGTTCTTCTGGAATTATTCAAACCAGCCAGTCCTAAGCTGTTTAGCCTCTCCTGCCATGTATTCCCCATGAAAGCCACTAAGGTCTCTGATCTGGATTTTCCTTTCTCTCTTTCTGCTTCCTGACCAACACTGGTGCTTCCTCATGGGCCCCTGTATGATGTGGCACGTCCCTTCTTCTTGGGAAATGTGAACAGTAAAATTCTTCTCTCAATGCCATTGGTCTCTCTGTGTCATCATTCAGTCCCTTCTATAAATTAAAATAATTTGGGTACATTTTAAGACATACAGTCTTGTTTATGTAGTGAGTGGTCAGGAGATAAACACTCTTCTCTAAAGTTCTATTTTCTAGTAGTTAGGGTGTTTTTAAGAACCTTTCTTTGTTCAACACTGAATGGGCGAAGCTTATATGTGACAACCATCAACTTGGGAAGTTGGAACAGACAGAGACCAAGAAATGGCTAAACAATATCAATGTACCACAATAGTTCAGTCAATGTGGAAAAAGAAATAGAATTTATATCCTATATTAAGAATGCCTTTCCTTGGGGCACCTGGGTGGCTCAGTCAATAAGCATCTGACTTTGGCTCAGGTCATGATCCCAGGGTCCTGGGATCGAACTCCACATCGGGCTCCCTGCTTAGAGGGGAGCCTGCTTTTCCCTCTCCCACTCCCCCTGGTTGTGTACCTTCTCTTGCTATCTTTCTGTCAAATAAATAAACAAAAAAAATTTTTTTTAAAAAAAGAATACCTTTCCCTTTTTTAAAGTCAAGTCTTATGTTCATTAGTTAGATTATTAAACTTAATTCTCTGGCTTAATTTATCAACATATATCTTCTAAGCACCCTGCCAAATGTTGTAGAGGCTGAAAACATAGGCAAAAAATTATTTTTACTCTTAAAGGCCATACAGTCTAAATAGCAGTGCACCATTTCTGCTAACCTGAGTTTCCTAGAAGTGGAGGCCAAGATAAGACTAGATGTAGAAGAAACTTTTATGATGAAATGAGAGACACATGGATCTCTTGCATTTCTATACATCTTGTGAGGAAAGACACTGACTATGCTTGTTCCTAGATTATGTTTTCAAAAGATGTTTGTATAGTGAACAGCCTGAGAAATCTCCTTCCAGAGTGTAGGACAGAATGTTTACTGTCTAGTATAATGAAAATAATTTCTCCCTTCCAGGTGAAGTTCAGTCAGACCTAATACTTGTTTTAAGAAATTTAAGTTCTCTGGGGCACCAGGTGGCTCAGTGGGTTAAAGCCTCTGCCTTCGGTTTAGGTCATGATCCCAGGGTCCTGGGATCGAGCCCCGCATCGGGCTCTCTGCTCTGCGGGGAGCCTGCTTCCTCCTCTCTCCCTCTGCCTGCCTCTCTCTCTGTCAAATAAATAAATAAAAATCTTTAAAAAAAAAAAAAGAAAGAAATTTAAGTTCTCTAAGCTTGGAGAAACCCCGCCCTCCCCCAAAACCGTCAAGAATAAAATCCAAATATGTCTGCCTCCTCTCCCTTATGTAAGGGTGTCACTTGGCCTTCTTAATGTCATCCTTTGGGATTTGAAGTTTGAGTAATTAGAGCAAATGAATATATTGTAACTACTGCTACTGTAACTACTTGTCTACTGACCAAGACACTCTCCTTTGTCTCTCATCCAAAAGGCTCTTACTTCTGCTGGCATCAATGAAATGGTGGCAGACTAACTTGATAGCTTGTAAGTGGGATAAGAAAATCCCAGAACCTTCAGAATTCTTGACAAATTATTTGTGAAGGAAAATGGGAAGGAAACTGGGGTATCCTGAGATAGCTCTTAGACCATGATATATTTTCTTGTATTAGAGAAAGGGAAGGGAAAAAGGTTGGGTGGAAGAATCTTGGACAGTGTGTAGTTTAAGAAATATTAGAAAGGCTGATGGAAATTCTTCCAGCCAATGACACTCCTCAGAGCTATCCCACATCTTAGTGGCTTGGTCAATATTCTTGCTACACTCATTGACTGGTAGCAACCTGTGCAAAAAATGACTTTGGATCAAAATTGCTGGTGGATTCAGAACATAGCATCTGGGACATTGGTCAGTACTTTTTAGTGAGAGAGCTGAGAGGCATATTTTCACGACTGTCACATCAATTGAGGGTCCTGTGATTCCAAAATGTTTTATCTTAAAAACAAAGTTGACCACACTATAACTTAAAGAGTTAAGAAAATATGGCACATGGAATGTTTAAAGGTTAGGTTGAGGCATGTGTTGAATAGGACACTTGGTTATAAGCATCCGAAACCCAGGTCATAACAATCTGAGCAAACAAACAAACAAAAGGAAGTTTAAGGCCTCATGTAATTAAACAGTGAAGAGTCAAAGCTGGTATCCTAGAGATATGTGGGCTGGTAGATCAGATGATGCCTCTTGTTCAACCTTCTTCTCTGCTTTCCTCTGTGTTTGTTTTTCTTCAGGCAGGTTTTCCATGTGATGCTCTATTGTCCTTGTAGATATTGATCCCAGAGAAAAGGGAGTTTCTCCTCTCTGATTGTGCCAGCAAAAGCCCTTGGACTGACACTCATTGGCTCAGTTTGGATCAAATCCCTTGTCACAACCAATTGCTTGAGTTGAGGAACATTGTTTTCTGCTTGCTTGGCCTTAACCACATGCTCAGTCTTAAGCCAGAAGTGACTTGAAGAAAATCAGTAATGGTCCAGTAAGTGGAAGAGCAACAGTTGCTAAAAAGTAATGATGTTGCATAAATAAAGGTGTTCATGAGAAGGGGAACTTTTTTTTCTCAAAACTTGCATGATGGTGATGACTATTAAGGTTGAATGGTTGTGCCCAAATTGGCCGAGAAGATTAGTGTCAGCGAGGATATATGTTGTATATGTGTTAAAGAAAGGTGTTGACAGAGAAAGCAGATGAAATCAATGGTTGGATTCAGAACTCTCTCAGGCAAACTGGAGCCTGTAGGCTGCATATTGATGCCCCCTACATTGTTGTTACTCTTTGTAATATGATTTTGGTGATCGAAGATACCTTCAGATGGCATGGTCTCTAAGAATACAGATTATAGTAGAACACAAACCATAACTAGATAATAGAATTTTTAGAAATTCAAAGAAAGAAGAGACACATTTGAATTTACCCTTACTTATATTGCTTTTTGGGAAGAAAGTGTTTAAAAATTTGCTTTCAAGAATATTTGAGTTAGTAATTAGTAAATTTGGCTTTATGAAAACGGTCTTCAAATACATAAAAGTATATGACAATTTTGGGATTTGTCCTGTGTCTTTCCTCCACTGAAGTTCAAGGTATCAACAGACTAACCTGATGAATGACATTCTTTAGAGTGCATATTACCTAACATCTTCTTGGACCCAATGGTCTCAGTATTTCTTTTCTTACTCATTCTCAGAGACAACTGTAATACTAAGGCTAGGAGTTGGAATATCTGGATTTTGGATCACCGCTCACTATGTTCTTAGGAAAACCTTTTATTTTTATAAGGAAAATGGGTATAATGATACATTTCTTAAATTGTTGAGCCAATCAACAGATAATAACATGTGAAGCTCTACTGAGATGCCAAAGATGAGAACTATTGTGACCTTATTCTCAGGGATGGAACATTCAGGCCAAAGATGGAGATATAATGAAATCACCTTTTTTGTTTCTTTTAAATTATAGGACATAGGGTGGGATCTCTTTAGCTTACACTGAGAATAATTTTTGTCAATCAATTTGTTTTAAAAAAAAAAGTTAAGTTGTCATACCTCAGAACACAGGCAAACCTGCAGATCCCCATGACACTGTGAAGGAACACACTTATATTTTCGTCTCTTTGTTTTGGTAATTGTCAGTCTCTAATTTATGTCCTTTGAGGAAAAGCTTATCTCACCATCAACTCATTAGTGGCTTAATATAGGGAAAGCTGATTATAGACAATCTGAATAGCAAATGTTCACACTGCAGAGCAATCAAGCTAATAATACCTTTCAAGAATATTTCCCCTGGATCTATTATTTTGGTTGATCTTCTCAGATTTTATGTGTATGGGCATCTTCAGTTCTTCTTAGCACTCTGCTTCTGGGATCCTGCATGCACTGTAGTCTTTCCAGAGGAAAAAAATCCACATGAAGTCATGTGTCTAGGGGGAGCGGAAATGAAATTGTTTATACGTTACCACTTGTTTCTCAGTTTGTTACTTGATCAAGATATCCCAAGATTTGGTCTGAAGGAAAATATGAGATAATGTTACCATAGGGTGCAGAGATTAGGTAACTAAAGAGGAAGCAAAGGAGATTCACACTGAGTACCCAGGGAGAAAGGAGGGAATTTGAAACCCATCCGAATCCTTTCCTTTTAGTCTGTCTCCAAGAGGCTAAAACATCTGGTGAATCACGTCAAAGACTCAATCAATCATCCCTGTGTTTGGTTTTTATGATGCCAAACATCTGGATTGACTGAGTTTCTCTTTTCTTTAATTAAATCAACTAGATGTTTTGGCTTCCTGCAGAATCAGCTTCAGTCTAAATATTAGACATCACTGTCCTGTTTGCACTCCTATTCAGTTGGGCTACTTTTTGTTTTAGTTTTCATTTCTAGTAATTGTATGATTGATTGAAAATAGTTTTGAATATTGTATAATATATTTGAGCATCAATGTAAGTTTTAAAAAATAAATCCAAAAAACAAAATTGACTTGATTGTTTTGCTTTTTCTACAAGGAATCCAGGATATTACCTACAATGAACAGTAGTTGGAGAGTTAAAGAAACAATAAATAATTATATGGCTAGTTCCCAGCAGAGATCAAAATATCCTCTTTGATGTAAAGACAGCTGGCACCAACAGTTGTTTTGACTGTGTGTGACAAGAACACACAATTTATATAATTTATGCATTCCTAGGTTTTTCGGTCTGTAAGGATTTGGTCTGGCTTTGCATTCTTTTCAGATACCCTTTGCATCCTTATCTGGAAAGGCTTCTGGGCAACTTGATAATGGGAGGACATTAAAAAGAAATGAAAAGAAACTGTGGACACACACTGGTTTAATGAAATATTATATTTTCCAGAAGATAAATGAAACCTCAAAATAGACAAAACAACATTTCTCACTCTAACTATGGGAGAGAAAGCAATTGAAGAATTTTGGAATATATCTCTTACCTCACTCTTTTATGGTGCTTACATAGGACCTGCCTAGCACACAAGTGCTTTCTCACTAAGGTGATTGTGTTCCTTGGTTTCAAAGAAATCTTGATGTAGTTGTAGTTCATTTTGAAAGACAGATGAATTATGATTTTAGGATTCTTAGTATAATCATTGAGCCAAACTGGCCATTTTATACCTATGTTGTAAAAATTATATGATACATGTCTAAACACAATACCTAAACGTTCTCACCTAAGTGAGGCACAGCCCCATTTCTGAAGAAAGCTCCCTAATGTGCCTTTAGTCAGACCAGTTGCTTAAATAAAAACTAAATGTGAACTTTGATACTACTCTATCAGATGTGGATATTTCTTTATACTTTTTTCTGGAGTTGACTCTGCAGATGTTTCCAGAGCTTTGTCTGGACTCTCCACTGACACTCTATTGGTTGATAGAAAGTTCCAGATACTCCCATGCATTTTATGTATATTTTCTTTTAGCTACTGCTCACAACAGGCCTATGAAGAGCATATTAACAGTGGCCAAAACTAAAGCTTAGAGAGGTTAAGCAATTGGCTCAAAGTTAAATCAATTTTTGAATTAGCAGTATATATTTTTAAAAATATGTTTATGTGTATACACACATATTACTGCAGACATTTTAGAAAAGATAGAAAATTAAAAAAAAAAGAAAGAAAAACATGTCATTTTCCTGAGATAAGGACTATTAATTTTTGGTGTATTGAAAATACACCAAAATGTGGTGAAAAATGTATTTATCAATAAATTGAAAAATATAAGTCAATATGGTGACTTACATATGCATATACACATAAATATTTAAATAAATGCATTTAAAACCATAGACTCCCATTAAGCACATTATTTGGTACTATTCTTTTTCATAAACATAATTGACAACTTCCTCCATATCATATGCCTTTGTCTATAGCAGGAATCAACAAACTTTCTATAAAGGGCCAGAGCGTGAATATTTTTTTTAAGATTTTTAAAATTTATTTGACATAGAGAGAGAGAGAGCATAAGTAGACAGATTGGCAGGCAGAGGGAGAGGGAGAAACAGACTCCCCACTAAGCAAGAAGCCTGATGTGGGGCTTGATCCCAGAACTTTGGGATCATGACAGGAGCTGAAGGCAGACTCTTCACCTACTGAGCCACCCAAGCACCCCCAGAGGGTAAATATTTTATGATTTGTAGGCAGTACTATCCCAGCTACTTAACCCTGATAAGTCAACAATACACAATGTGTAAATGAATGTGTATGATTCTGTTTCAATGGTACTTTATTCACAAAAACAGCAGTGGGTCAGATTTAACCCATGGGCTATGGTTTTCTGATCCTTGTTCTATAGAATCATTTTAAAACATGACAGCAATCAGAGTTTATCACATGGATATATTATTATTTGCTTATAAGTATTTAGTTTGTGTCTATTTATTAAAAATAATGTGATGAAAATTCTTATAACTAAGAGTTGGTACACATGCGCTAGATTTTCCTTAAGATAATTTCCTAGGGAAAGAATTTCTGGGTCATATGGAAAGTCTTTTCATAAAGTATGTGATATTTATTACTAAATTATTGTCCACAAGATTATAATTTCCATTCTTACCAATGGTATAAAGGAGGATGTCTTATCTATACTCTTGTTAATCAAGAATACTAGGGTTTTTTTTTTTTTTTAATCTTTGCCAATTTGACAGACAAAAACAATAGCTACTTGTTTAAATTTGCATGTATTGATTTTTATTGACATTGATGGTATTTCTGCTTTTTACATGCCTGATACTTAACCATAAGTCAGTTATTTCTTTAGATCAACTTAATTTTATAAATGATGGAAACAGGCAAATTTAGTTTTAGTACATTAAATGATTTATATCCATAGTTAGATCAACCCCTAAAGTGTTAGATAAACACACAGGTGCTATTAAAGAAGTCCCTGCCAGTGCCTCTTCATCTACTCTAATGGCAATATAAACTTTCTCTTCTAATATTACTTCCTTGACACTTGTCCTTAAAATAAGGAAGTGTCTTTTTTTTTGGAAAGTTTTTGCTCTTCATTTCCCCCTCACTGGACCCTCTCAATGGAAAACATACTTTATCTGCCATACTGGAAGGCAAAATTTTGATATCCCTTTATCCTGGCTTCTCTATGAGGTGAAATAAATGTAATAAAGGTCATGCACATTGTTATGGATTGAAGTATACCTTCCAAAAAATCTGTGGAAGTCCAAACCCCCCAGTACCTGTGAATCCAATCTTATTTGGAAATAGGGTCTGTGCAGATGCAATCGAGTTGAGATGAAGTTGTTCATCTGGACTCTGATCCAATACAACTGCTATCCTTATTAAAAGTGAAAGAGATAGAGAGACCTAGGTAGGGAAAAAAGTGAAGGGGGAGACAGAGTCTGGAATTTTGCTGCCACAAGCCGAGGAACACCTGGGCTACCAGAAGGTGAAAGAGAGAAGGAAGCGTCCTCCTTCAGAGACTTAGGAGGGAGCATGGCCTTGCCCACAGCTTGATTTCAGGTTCTAGCCTCCAGAACTGTGAGAGAATATTTTAAGCCACCCAGTTTGTAGTACTTTGTTATGGGCACCCCAGGCCCCTTGCACAGGCACAGATGGCTGTGAACTATTTTGGAATTACACAGTCCAGAGGTTCTTCCCACTCTCCTCTCCTTCAAGTGGGGTTTTCATCAGAGCAAAGCTCTTATTCTCTGATGACTGATCTGCCAGGGGAAAGAAGGAAGGAGCTGGCAGCTTTTGTGGCTTTGAGTCAGACCCCTGTCTTCTACTTAGCTGAGCTATCATTACAGCTGGTATTTTGATCTCCTACCTTCTTTCCTCCAAATTCTCCACAAGAAGATTGACCTAGAAGTCTCAAGGTCAACATGGAAGCCTGGCATTTTGGTGACCAAAATACCACCTGGAGAGGCCTGGCTCCTTGCTTTGAGTGTGGTGGCTGATGTCTGAGTGGGGATATAGAAGATTTACCTTAGATTTACAGTGAATGTGGCTTCAGGGCCCCTGTGCTTGATATTGATCCAAGAAGACATGTTGTGGTCACATCTGGTATCAGAGATCTTTCATGGTTGGAAAGGGAGACTTTAAATTTCAGTTAAGTTTTACCTTAAAACAGATAACACCATTGTACAGATTTTTTCAACACTGGTGGAAGAAATGATTTGTTTCCTTTTATCTCTCTCTTTCTCTCCCTCTATCTATCTATCTATTTTAAAGCCTTCACTTTGAACTGCAAAAGCAGGTACATTTCCACTGGGCCTCACAGCATCTGTGCATGAGGCTTGAACATTTTATTTAGCATTATCACAGATAGGCCACACAAGGTGCATTGCCCTTTATCTATTCCTTCTTGTATTATTTTGAAGGATGAGGAAAGGAGTTGTAGAAGGATGAATTTCATGAATTCACGAAGAAGGGAAATCCTTATCTCACACCAGGTAAGTAATGTACTTGAGTTAAACAACAACAACAACAACAAAACCCCAAAATGAAAAACACTCTGTGATTATTTTTAGAAACTCAAAGTTTGCAATGAAATCTAATAAGCTTGTTCCTGGAGCACTGATTTTAGAAAAGCTTACCCAGAAAAGCTGGAAGGGATGCAATTGGTGTATGTAATATGTTTTCATCTTCATGTCAAACATGAGGAAGAAGAAAGAGAAAGTAAAGTCATACTGATTTCAGGGGGTGGGTAAGTGAAGGATTATTTTGGTAGAAACATTAAAACCTTGGTCGATAGATAAAAGGGCAGTTGGTACAGACTGGTTTATAAAGGTGGGTCTGGGGGCTTTCTACAATGAGGTGGTAGGGTCAAGGGGTGGCAAAGGACATGGGAGAGAATCAGAGAGGTGTTGGCATGATAGAGAGAGGAGGCAAATTCCTATTAGCTAAAGTTCATGACTAAGCGGTGATGGAGCTGGAGGGATCAGGCCTTGAGTGCTACCATCACAGGTCCCAGGAACAGGCAGATGCCACAGGGTGGGGCCAGTTCAGAGCAGCAGGCTTGGGGCAGGGGTTGTCGGAGCCACCATTCAGGTACAGGGTACAGGAGACACAGACAGTACCATGTAGATTCAAATACTCCATTTCTTCTTTTCTGGCATAAGGCACTGATGGCTATGCCTCAACCTCATGTAGCTAGAAGCAATCTTAGAGAAGAGGACTTGGGAAACCAAGCACTGATCTCAAGGAACTGTTTAAACTATTGCTTCAAACCACATTAATCTATTGAACTGAAGTATTGTTTGTTTCCCCTGCTACCCATCAGATAGGGTGTCACAAATGGTTGGATAAAAGATCAGATTATGTTTCTCACTTTTAGAGAAATAAAGTACCATGTCTTGTTGTTGCTGCACATTTGAGTACAGTGAAAGCAAATCTAGTCTTCTAGTATACAAGGGTTTTATTCTGCAAACACAGGTTCATGGGCATATACTTATTTCTAACAGGCTTCCAGAGAGCTGGGCCTTCTCCTTGCCCACTGGTCCCTAGACTGTATCCTAATCCCACCATCTCTACCTATCCCCTTTTCATGCTTGGATTCCTCTAGGATGCTATTTATTTATTTGAATGCTCTTTAATTATTGGGTTACTCCAGAAACAGGTATGGAAGTTGAAGAGCCAGGTACATAATTTTAGGCCACCATCTCCTCCAAGTTATCCCTTTGTCAGCTTTGAAACGCTGATCTTTCAATGGGGATCCGGGATGAGGCTCACTGAAGTGATTGCTGTGTGCTTGCAGAGCTACCCTGTACTGATGGGCTGGCCATCAATCTGGGGCTGATGATTCCTCGTCCATTTATTCCTTCATTCAATAAATATGTGCTGATGAGGCTAAGTAGCTCTCTTACAACCAGAAAGAAGATTTGTTATGCATTTTCCCCTTAAGGAGCTTATAGTCTGAGAAGTAAACAAGGAGCAAAAAAGGCAGGAGGAGGATGGTGAATTAAATCAGTATTTTTCATACCAAACTTGTTTCAGAAGTTGAATGCAGGAGAATAGGGCTTGGTAAAATACGAAAAATAAAATTATATATTTTGGGTAGACTCTATAGTAGACTGATGTTTTCTGAATGTCTTTGGCAACCAGATATCATAAAAGGTCAGAGAAAGAACACTGTGTAATAATGACCTTGTCCAATTATCTCTGTATCTGACTTAATAAAAGAATTTCTTTTTTTTTTTTTTTGAAGATTTTATTTATTTATTTGTCAGAGAGAGAGGGAGAGAGAGCACAGGCAGACAGAGAGGCAGGCAGAGGCAGAGGGAGAAGCAGGCTCCCTGCCGAGCAAGGAGCCCGATGTGGGACTCAATCCCAGGACGCTGGGATCATGACCTGAGCCGAAGGCAGCTGCTTAACCAACTGAGCCACCCAGGCGTCCCTTATACCATAACAGCAAACTGAGGAAAGAGGAGTATGGGACAGCAGAAACTTATTCCTTAATTTGGAAAAAAAAAAAAAAAAAAAGAGGAGTTTTTCTGTTATTGGTTTGTGATGTCATCTTTGAATGCCAGGGAAAAGCCATGCTTATACACATCAGGGAAAGGAAGCCCAAGTATAGCCAATATTTGCAGGAAATGAGCACAACATGTGGGACCCAAACTTGCTTCTGTCTTATTTCCCAGTCTTTTGCTGTTTTGCCACACTTGGCCACCCAGTGTCATCGACTTTTCAGGCCCACCCAGGCGATCTTGGTGTCAGCAAGAAGAGACACAATTGCAGTTAGGCGTAAACATGAAAATTTGTGTTAAATGTGCTAAATCACAGCTAATGGGATTCCAGGCATTTCCCTGTGACATGCAATGGAATTTATAACAATATACTTGTATTAACCATGCTAGTAGGACTACTGGACTACCAACTTATAAATAAAAATTAAAATTAAACACAAAGATACTTAATATGAAGAAATATGGTAAGTGATAAAGATTATGTTCTCCAGAAGAGATGAGGATGCTTGATTTCTGGTCATCTGAATTCAGTTCTCCAGCACAGTCTATGGAGCTAGGAAAAACACTGGCACCAGAGTTACTTCCTGTCCTGGGCTAAAGTCTGGTGGTGTCCCTCCTTCAGAGCCTTCTTTTCTTGAGTGTGAGAGCAGCTATACATTGTTTACAGAGATACATGTTTTATAACTGACCTATAATTGCTTTATGTGAATACATGGCTTCCTCACTTTTATAATGAAAAAACTATAACCTATTAATAACCTCTCTAATGGACATGTCATAATTTATTTAGCTTTACAGTGACCATACTTTTCCGTTTGTCTCTGAGAAATCGTATTTTTTTTTTAAAGATTTTTATTTATTCATTTGAGAGAGGGAGAGAGCATGAGAAAGGGAAAGAGGCAGAGGAGAAAGCAGACTCTCCATTGAGCAGGGAGCCTGATGTGGGGCTCAATCCTAGGAACCTGGGATCACGACCCAAACCAAAGGCAGATGCCCGACCATCTGAGCCACCCAGGTGCCCCGTCTCTGAGAAAGCTTAAGGTACGTTTGTGATCCAGTGTGTTTATTAATAGCAGTCTTGGGCTCTCAGGAATATCCTGTTTTGGGTGGTAAAGTATAAACTCAACTTAATTTAGTGCTGTTGTGTCCCTGGATCTATGCTAAGTATTTGATAAGTATTGTCTCATCCAATCCAATCCTAAGCAAGCAAGCAAACAAACAAACTTAAATTATTTCTGCCACTGCCTTTAACAAATGTATCAAAATCATTCTCACACTGAGATTTGATGGTCGAAGCTCTCAGAGAAAAAGGAAGTACATTCTCTGCTTCTTTTCTCCTTCAGACATTTGTTTATTTGTTGGTCATGCAAAGGAAAGAGGCTAAGAAGTACTGGTTCAGAATTTTAACATATACACTATATTTTTAAAAAGTACATAAATCATAAGTATATGGCTCAGTTAATTTTCACAAAGTAAAGACTTCCAGGTAATTACTGCCCTCATCAAGAAACAGCATTTCGCAAATGACACTACAAAGATCTGATTTCCAAGATCTATAAGGAACTCCTCAAACTCAACACACACAAGAGATAATCACATCAAAAAATGGGCAGAAGACATGAACAGACAATTCTCCAAAGAAGACATAGGAATGGCTAACAGACACATGAAAAAAGGTTCATCATCATTAGCCATCAGGGAGATTAAAATAAAAAACACATGGAGATACCATCTTACACCAGTTAGAATGGCCAAAATTAACAAGACAATAACCAACAAGTGTTGGAGAGGATGCAGAGGAAAGCAGAACTCTCTTTTCTGTTGGTGGGAATACAAGTTGGTGCAGCACTTTGGAAAAAAGGGGAGAGATTCCTTAAGATATTAAAAATAAGTCTTTTTGAAAGCCATATAACAATGAATCTTGGAACACTGAAAAAATAAAATTAAATTAAAAAAAAAAGAAAACCACATAACAATTCCTTAATTTGATGGTTTTGCTAAATCATAAATTTTGCCTGAATATACCTCATGTTGGGAGTTAAGAATATATGCTAGTACAACCACCTCAGATAATAACATCTACTAACAGTGGCCAGATATATACTCTTTTTTTTTTTTTAAAGATTTTATTTATTTATTTGAGAGAGAGAGACAGTGAGAGAGACCACGAGCGAGGAGAAGGTCAGAGAGCGAAGCAGACTCCCCATGGAGCTGGGAGCCTGATGCGGGACTCGATCCCGGGACTCCAGGATCACGCCCTGAGCCGAAGGCAGTCGTCCAACCAACTGAGCCACCCAGGCGTCCCAGATATATACTCTTTTACCCTATTCTACACTAGGGATATGTTAAACAAAAGTGTGTTTGTATCAACACTATTCATAATAGCCAAACACTGGAAATATCCATCAAACAGTAGTATGAACAAATAAATAGTGGCCCATTCATACAATAGAATACAGCAACAAAAATAAACAAACTACTACTTCACACAACAACATGGGTGAATCTCACAAAATAAAATTGAGTGAAAAAAAGCCAGACACAAAGAGTATATATTATATGATTCCATTTATATAAAGTTCACAAACAAGCAAAACTAACATATGAGAGATGTCAAGACAGTGGCCACTATTATGGCAGGTAATGCCCTTGAAAATATACATGGACACAAAAGAGGATGCTGGAAACTCTGTTTCTTTTCTCTTTCTTTCTTTCTTTCGTTCTTTCTTTTTTTTTTTTTTAGTATTCCAAGATTCATTTTTTATGCACCACTCTGGTGCTCTTTGCCATATGTGCCCTCCTTAATACCCACCACCAGGCTCACCTATCACCCCACCCTCTACCCCACCAAAACCCTCAGTTTGTTTCTCAGAGTCCACAGTCTCTCATGGTTCATCTCCCCCTCCAACTTCCCCCAACTCCATTTTCTCCAACTCCCAATGTCATAACTACCCTATGACCCTATCCAGATGTAGTGTAAAGAAGGGCCATCTGTATCCCAATGTTCATAGCAGCAAATGCCACAGTCACCAGACGGTGGAAAGAGCCAAGATTCCCTTCAACAGATGAATGGATAAAGAAGATATGTTCCATATATACAATGGAATATTATGCATCCATCAGAAAGGATGAATACTTTTGTATCAACTTGGACGGGACTGGAGGAGATTATGCTGAGTGAAATAAGTCAAGTAGAGAAAGTCGGTTATCATATGGTTTCACTTACTTGTGGAGCATAAGGAATAACACAGAGGACATTGGGAGTTGGAGAGAATGGAGTTGGGGGAAGTTGGAGGAGGAGATAGACCATGAGAGACTGTGGACTCTGAGAAACAAACTGAGGGTTTTGGTGGGGTAGAGGGTGGGGTGATAGGTGAGCCTGGTGGTGGGTATTAAGGAGGGCACATATGGCAAAGAGCACCAGAGTGGTGCATAAACAATGAATCTTGGAATACTAAAAAAAAAAAAAGAAAGAAAGAAAGAATGAAAGAAAGAAAGAAAGAGAAAAGAAACAGCGTTTCCAGCATCCTCTTTTGTGTCCATGTATATTTTCAAGGGCATTACCTGCCATAATAGTGGCCACTGTCTTGACATCTCTCATATGTTAGTTTTGCTTGTTTGTGAACTTTATATAAATGGAATCATATAATATATACTCTTTGTGTCTGGCTTTTTTTCACTCAATTTTATTTTGTGAGATTCACCCATGTTGTTGTGTGAAGTAGTAGTTTGTTTATTTTTGTTGCTGTATTCTATTGTATGAATGGGCCACTATTTATTTGTTCATACTACTGTTTGATGGATATTTCCAGTGTTTGGCTATTATGAATAGTGTTGATACAAACACACTTTTGTTTAACATATCCCTAGTGTAGAATAGGGTAAAAGAGTATATATCTGGCCACTGTTAGTAGATGTTATTATCTGAGGTGGTTGTACTAGCATATATTCTTAACTCCCAACATGAGGTATATTCAGGCAAAATTTATGATTTAGCAAAACCATTAAATTAAGGAATTGTTATGTGGTTTTCTTTTTTTTTAAATTTAATTTTATTTTTTTAGTGTTCTGAGATTCATTGTTATATGGCTTTCAAAAAGATTCTTTTTTTTATAAAAGAACCTTAAGAGAAAGCTTATTTCATATATTTAAATATTTAAAGATGTATTCAAGTTTTCAATTAATTTCTGAGATAAAAACTTAATGGGATTGCCTCTTTGTTTTTTTGACTTTTTCCTTTGCTGTGCAGAAGCTTTTGATTTTGATGAGGTCCCAGAAGTTTATTTTTGCTTTTGTTTCCTTTGCCTTTGGAGACGTATCTTGAAAGAAGTTGCTGTGGCTGATATCAAAGAGATTACTGCCTATGTTTTCCTCTAGGATTCTGATGGATTCCTGTCTCACGTTGAGGTCTTTTATCCATTTTGAGTTTATCTTTGTGTACGGTATAAGAGAATGGTCGAGTTTCATTCTTCTACATATAGCTGTCCAGTTTTCCCAGCACCATTTATTGAAGAGACTGTCTTTTTTCCACTGTATATTTTTTCCTGCTTTGTCAAAGATTAATTGACCATAGAGTTGAGGGTCCATATCTGGGCTCTCTACTCTGTTCCACTGGTCTATGTGTCTGTTTTTATGCCAGTACCATGCTGTCTTGGTGATCACAGCTTTGTAATAAAGCTTGAAATCAGGTAAGGTGATGCCACCAGCTTTATTTTTGTTTTTCAACATTTCCTTAGCAATTCGGGGTCTCTTCTGATTCCATACAAATTTTAGGATTATTTACTCCAGCTCTTTGAAGAATGCCGGTGGAATTTTGATCGGAATGGCATTAAAAGTATAGATTGCTCGAGGCAGTATAGACATTTTAACAATGTTTATTCTTCCGATCCAAGAGCATGGAATGGTCTTCCATCTATTTGTGTCTTCTTCAATTTCTTTCATGAGTGTTCTGTAGTTCCTCAAGTACAGATCCTTTACCTCTTTAGTTAGGTTTATTCCCAGGTATCTTATGGTTCTTGGTGCTATAGTAAATGGAATCGATTCTCTAATTTCCCTTTCTGTATTTTCATTGTTAGTGTATAAGAAAGCCACTGATTTCTGCACATTGACTTTGTATCCTGCCACGTTGCTGAATTGCTGTATGAGTTCTAGTAGTTTGGGGGTGGAGTCTTTTGGGTTTTCCATATAAAGAATCATGTCATCTGCAAAGAGAGAGAGTTTGACTTCTTCATTACCAATTTGGATACCTTTTATTTCTCTCTGTTGTCTGATTGCTGTTGCTAGGACTTCTAATACTATGTAGAACAAGAGTGGTGAAAGTGGGCATCCTTGTCTTGTTCCTGATCTCAATGGGAAGGCTGCAAGCTTTTTCCCATTGAGGATGATATTTGCTGTGGGTCTTTCATAGATAGATTTGATGAGGTTCAGGAATGTTCCCTCTATCCCTATACTTTGAAGCGTTTTAATCAGGAACAGATGCTGGATTTGGGAGAAGATATTTGCAAATGACAGTACAGACAAAAGGTTGATATCCAGGATCTATAATGAACTCCTCAAACTCAACCCACACGAAACAGGCAAACACATCAAAAAATGGGCAGAAGATATGAACAGACACTTCTCCAATCAAGACATACAAATGGCTATCAGACACATGAAAAAATGCTCATCATCATTAGCCCTCAGGGAGATTCAAATTAAAACCACATTGAGATATCACCTTACACCAGTTAGAATGGCCAAAATTAACAAAACAGGAAACAACATGTGTTGGAGAAGATGTGGAGAAAGGGGAACCCTCTTACACTGTTGGTGGGAATGCAAGTTGGTGCAGCCTCTTTGGAGAACAGTGTGGAGATTCCTCAAGAAATTAAAAATAGAGCTTCCCTATGACCCTGCAATTGCACTCCTGGGTATTTACCCCAAAGATACAGATGTCACGAAAAGAAGGGCCATCTGTACCCCAATGTTTATAGCAGCAATGGCCACAGTCGCCAAACTATGGAAAGAACCAAGATGCCCTTCAACGGATGAATGGATAAGGAAGATGTGGTCCATATACACTATGGAGTATTATGCCTCCATCAGAAAGGATGAATACCCAACTTTTGTAGCAACATGGACAGGACTGGAAGAGATTATGCTGAGTGAAATAAGTCAAGAAGAGAGAGTCAATTATCATATGGTTTCACTTATTTGTGGAGTATAACAAATAGCATGGAGGACAAGGGGCGTTAGAGAGGAGCAGGGAATTTGGGTAAATTGGAAGGGGAGGTGAACTATGAGAGACTATGGACTCTGAAAAACAATCTGAGGGGTTTGAAGTGGCGGGGGGGTGGGAGGTTGGGGTACCAGGTGGTGGGTATTATAGAGGGCACGGCTTGCATGGAGCACTGGGTGTGGTGAAAAAATAATAAATAATGTTTTTCTGAAAATAAATAAATTGAAAAAAAAACTTAATGGGAAAAGTAATATGCAGAGCAATTATCTTTTTGTTGGTTCTCTAGGTCAAAATCCTGAAAGTGAGACATAGGGTATAAAATAATATTATTTAGCTGTTACTTAATCAAAATTGGAAATTCAAAGTATGTGTATTATTATTCTGCACTCACTACTTGAGGATTATGTAGAGGAAATAATTTCTTGGAGGACCAATTTTCCAGGTATTCCAAGATAAATTTTGGAATTTAGTCACAGAAGGAGATTGTTCTCTGATTTCATCATACATCTGAGAGTGAAAAATATTGCAGTATCATTTATATTTGCATTTATCTGGTATTTATTGGGGTTAATGACTTTTTATTTTTATTTTATTTTATTTATTTTTTTAAAAAGATTTTTTTTTTTTAAAGATTTTATTTGTTTATTTGACAGACAGAGATCATGAGCAGGCAGAGAGACAGGCAGAGAGAGAGGAGGAAGCAGGCTCCCTGCTGAGCAGAGAGCCCGATGCGGGGCTCGATCCCAGGACCCTGAGATCATGACCTGAGCCAAAGGCAGCGGCCTAACCCACTGAGCCACCCAGGCGCCCCTGAAAAGATTTTATTTATTTATTTGACAGAGAGAGATCACAAGTAGGCAGATAGAGAGGAGGAAGCAGGCTCCCTGCCGAGCAGAGAGCCTGATGCGGGACTTGATCCCAGGACCCTGAGACCACGACCCGAGCCAAAGGCAGTGGCTCAACCCACTGAGCAACCCAGGCGAGGTTAATGACTTTTTAGAAGGGTTTACATTTCTTAGTTTGGGAATTGCCTGTTCATATATTTTGCCTATTTTTAAATTAGGGTATGTAGAGGAATGAATGGTGGCTCTCAAAATACATGTCCATATTTTAACCCCTGGGACCTGCAAATGTGAACTTATTTGGAGAAAGAGTTATTTTGTGCATTCCAGCCTACTAATGGTGATGCTCTTGATTAGAATGTTCTGAGACTCCCACCTAGGCAGTGTTACTAGTAGCAAACCCCACAGACTTCTCCCCCGCTAGGGTCAATGTTGTGGATGGACTAGCCCTTTTAATTCCTATTATGATCACAGGATACATTCCAGCAAAGAGCCATCAGGGAAAATTGAGGAACAAGATTTATTACTCATAGGTCCTGAAAGGCACATGACACGAGGACATTGGGAGGAGGGTGGAGAGACAAAGAAAGAGAGGGAGAAGCTAGGCCTTGGCCTTTATTAGGATCCAAGGATGGGATTTGGATTATTAAGATCCAAGGATGGGATCTGAGGTTTCAAGGCCACTTATCATTGGCTAATTTGGGAATTAGGGTGTGGGAGAGTGGTTGCAGGGTTATTCAAGCCACAGTTATCTAGGTTGCCCTAGGTTTTCTGAAAGGAGAACTTCATGAGTGTGGGGGACCTGGCTACTTATTTGTTTGTTTTTGTTTGTTTGTTTATTTGCTAAAAGCTGCTGCCAATCTGTTTGTTTTAAACGAATTTTTTAAAAATGATGCCTTGACAATCAAAAACTTGTAATGTCAGGCACTTACACTGCACGGGACTTTGCAGCTATAACTAAGAATCTCAAAATGAGATCATCCTGGGTTATTTGGATGGGTCCTAAATTCAGTAATAAATATTCTTATAAGGGATATGAGTAGATGATACACACACGGAGGAGAAAGCCACCTGAAGATGGAGGCAAAGATTGGAGTGTTGTGGCCACAAATCAAGAGACTCCTGAGTCATCAGAAGGATGCTAAGAGTGGAAAAGAAGGATTTTTCCCTAAAGCCTTTAAATATTCACTGTGAAACCTTGATTTCAAACTTTTGGCCTCCATGACTGTGGGAGAATAAATTTCTGGTTTTTCATTTTTTGTTTATTTTATTTTATTTTACTTTTTAAAGACTTTCTTTATTTACTTGAGAGAGAGAGAGAGAGCAAGAGAGATCACAAAGGGAGAGGAAGAAGGAGAAGCAAATTCACACTTGAGCCAGAAGCTCCATGCAAGGCTTGATCCCAGGACCCCGAGATCATGACTGAAGCCGAAGGCAGACACTTAACTGACTGAGGCACCCAGGTGTCCCAAAATTTCTGTTGTTTTAAGCCACTAATTTATAATTCCTTACAGCAGCTCTAGGAAATTAATATAGTGTGTTTACAAATTTTTTTAACTGAGCACAATTTATATCTTAAGGCTATTAACCATTTTCCTATTATGCATATGACATATTTTCTCTTTAATTTTTGATTTTTTTCTAAAGATTTTATTTATTTATGACAGACAGACAGAGCACAAGCAGGGAGAGAAGCAGAGGGAGAAGGAGAAGCAGACTCCCTGCTTAGCAGGGAGCTCCATATAGCTTGATTCTAGGCCCCAGGATCATGACCTGAGCTGAAGGCAGACAATCAACTGACTGAGCCACCTAGGCGTCCCCCTCCTTTTTTTATTTAAAAATTTTTGTTATGGTTGTATTGCTTCAAGGTCCTATGCATCTTTGCCCATGCAGGATGTTTGCTCTGCCTGCTGCCAGCACCAACTGTGCCTGGAAGTAGATATTGGTCTCTTAGAGCAGTTCCCAGAGATCCTAGTCCATCTGCCTGTTCTCTGGTAGGTAGAGAAGATCTCATGGGTATCCCTTCACATATTTCAATTTGGGCAGCAGTGATGTGAGAGGTACAGAGACTCTCTGTCAAGTAGACTTCAAACACAAGCCTTGTGTTTGAGTCTCGATATGTATTTCACAATCCAGGTCAACTTTTTTATAATTAGTGCTGATTTCTTTTAGATTCTGTTTTTAGGAAGATGATCAGTCACAGTTTTTCTGAGAGTTGTCAGTGTGTGCCTTTTTTGTGAGTGTTCATTTGTATTTAATGAGAAGCTGGGGGAGGTTATGATGGGGACTGCTTGTCATTCAACGTTTTGATCTTGTCTAATGTATGGTTACTCCTAAAGATACCTGTTTATATTTAACTTACCCTGGTCAAATCTTGTAAGGTTAAGCTTGGTCAAAACATGTTGGTTGTGTTTCAAAATCTTGTACTCTGATCTCTTTGAAAAGTTTGCAGAGTCATGCTGAGTCGTTCACAGGAGACCTTCTGAAGTTGGTTAATTACAAGTAGCTTAAGTAAAATCTCTTATAGGAATAAAACACAGGTATAAAGAATAGGGCAACAATGTTTGAAGAAGGGGATAACTCTAAAGGGTTTCCCGGTTACCAAGCTACTTTTCTTTTCTATAAAACTTATCACAATTATGATTCAGTTATTGCATGACTAATGTTTTCCTACTCTTTTTAATGCAAATTTGATGAGGATGAGGACTGTGTCTTTTTCACATAGAACCTTGCACATAGTGAGTGCTTAAAAATATGTATCAAATAAATGAATAAAGGTTACTATTGTCCCAACCTCCTCCCATGCCATACCTAAAAAAGCATTCTTGCCTTAAAAGAAATGGAAATATTTAATAAAAACTAGCTCTTTTGAAAAATTCTGACCATATGAAGGAAAAATGGCAATACTGTATGTATTAAAAAAACCCAAATTTTTGTGTTTGAACTTTGGGCTGGGAAATGCTAAGACAGAGATGACCAAAGAAAATGATCACGATTAACTTTATATTTCATTAAAAAAGTAAAACACCAAAACAAAACAACAATAAAAATAACTGTCCTCAAAAGTGTTCATAGTTAGTTTAAAAAACTAAAATATAACTTAAGACAATAATATTAGCCACCCATATATATGTGTTTGTACATCTTTTAGGTGTACAGATTTTTGGACAGTGATTGTCAGAAACATAAAGCAATTGCATGCTTTTTCCAAACATTCTCAAATTTTGGTCTAATGTCTTAAATCATAAAAAGTACCTCTCTAGTCACTAAAGTAAGCGTCTCTATTTGGCTTGATGTATGTTTAGTCTATTTCTTCTTGGCAAAAATATTTTAGTGTAAGTGTCCGAGCACAAGGCTGACAAATGTTTTCTTTCCTCCCCATTTGTGTGGTCTTCTTTAACAAAAATTATATAAAAAAACTAAGATTTGTTCAGAGGAAAGATGTCTATATATAAGCAACTTATTTGGCATTAAGAATAATTGAAAGGTAGATGAGTTCCAAGTGAGAAAAAGCAAGATAGCATTTCTATCATCAGTGTTCCCATTGTTTAATTACAGTTTTGCCTTATTTCATTAGAAAAAAAAAGAAAATCACAATAATAAGAAAATAATTATAATTTTTAAAAATAATTGTATTTATAATACCTAACTTCTTTTGCTCTCACTGTTTAATAATACATAAATGTGGATTTGCTTCTACTTTTTTTCTTTTTTCAAGCTGTGGACAGGAAATTCTGCATTCCATTACATTGTTCTTACAATAATAATACATAGGTACATGGGATAAGAATCAATCTTAACTCAGAAAGTATTTATTGAATTTGTCTTAGGTGCTCAATAATGTTGGTCAAGTATTCTAAGGACTTCACAAGTCCTTAGACTTGTGATGAGATACATTCATATAGTATAATTACATGTACCACAAATCATTGTGTGACAAGATACTATAGCGGAGAGTTGAGATTTGCTATAAAAATAAGGAGAAGAATGTTGCAATGGGCTAGAAGAGAATGAGTACAATTTATAGTTTAATCCTAATATAGATCCTGAGAAGAGTAGGTTTAAATAAAACAAATGAATGGTGGAGGTCATGTCCTCTCAGGAAAACAGTATGAGGAAAGATTTTAAGTTGAGAATGAGAATGGGCATAGAGCAGAAAGTTTGTGTGTGATGATGTTGGCTGTGAAGAGTGGGACTAATTTCAGGAGTGTCTTGAAGACCAGACTCATGAGTTTGGATTCCATACTTCAGACAATTAGGATGAAAGTTTTGAAAAGGGGAATGAAATGTTGACATTTATTTAAATTCAGAAACAACATATAGGATTAATCAGAATATGAAGGGGTTAAAGGCAAGCAAGACTGTATCTGGTGTTCAGGAGGTACCAATATTAGGGTTATAGCTGTGGCTTTCTTTTCCTTCATACTTTGTGTTTTTTTGTGTTCTTAAGTGTCTTCAACCTTTTTGCCTGGGCCAGCTAGAAGAATGAAAGTGCTGAAGAGGCTGAGGTGAAAGAATCTTTTCTGTGGATGATAAATTTGTTTTTGATTATATTGATTTGGAGGCAAAGCTTGGTTGTGCATATATGAATGTCCCTGGTGTAGATGGAGATCCAGGCTAGAATTACCCAAGATAACAGAATGGAGATGTAAGTCTGAATCATTAGCATAGGAGCAATGACTAAAATAATGACACGTGATAACACGCAATGATGTTTTAGATAAAGGGTCAAGGGTAGTTTTGGACACTTTCCCCAGTTAGTGACTGGGGAAAGAAAGAAAAGGTAGAAATGAGCAGTGGGCTTCAGGAAAAAATGAAACAAAACCAAAACAATGTCAGTCAAGTACAGTCTTAGAACAAGATGGGTGTTCACTGGCCCACTGTACTTAAATTAAAGGTCTAGTATGAGGATTATGAAAAAATATCTTTAATTCACCAAGAAGAGAGTGATTTAGCCTTTTGTGGGAGTGGGGAACATGTAGGTGGAAGAATGTTAAGAGAAGTATAATAGGATTTCAGGGGACTAGGGAGTGGACTGGGGTTGTAGAAACACATCCATGATTGTATGTTGCTAGTTTAAAAAATTTGGCAGGGAAAAGGATGGGAGCACGACTGTAATTAGGGAAACCAGAAGAGTCAAGGAAGACATTTTCAGAATGGGTAAATGTGTGAAATATACAAAATAGAGAGATATCATCAGGGAAAAGTGAACTTTATAGGTGGCTGGGAGTGAAAAAATGTGTAAGCTGCAAGAAGACGAGGTGAGCAGGTGGAGTGCTTTACTTTTAAAGGAATCACGTTTTATTTTCTAAGACATTGAGAACAGGGTCTAAGGGACAGTAGGTGAGGGAACTAAGGGCTGATAGCTTTGTCTTTTTGCAAATAATAGGGCAGGAAATTGCTGGTAAGAATAGCATGGAGGAGTGAAAGGAATAGAAATATTTATTTTAGCCATTCTGACTGGTGTGAGGTGATAGCTCATTGTGGTTTTGATTTGTATTTCCCTGATGCCGAGTGATATGGAGCACTTTTTCATGTGTCTGTTGGCCATCTGGATGTCTTCTTTGCAGAAACGTCTGTTCATGTCCTCTGCCCATTTCTTGATTGGATTATTTGTTCTTTGGGTGTTGAGTTTGTTAAGTTCTTTATAGATTTTGGACACTAGTCCTTTATCTGATATGTCGTTTGCAAATATCTTCTCCCATTCTGTCAGTTGTCTTTTGATTTTGTTAACTGTTTCCTTTGCTGTGCAAAAGCTTTTGATCTTGATGAAATCCCAAAAGTTCATTTTTGCCTTTGCTTCCCTTGCCTTTGGCGATGTTCCTAGGAAGATGTTGCTGCGGCTGAGGTCGAAGAGGTTGCTGCCTGTGTTCTCCTCAAGGATTTTGATGGATTCCTTTCTCACATTGAGGTCCTTCATCCATTTTGAGTCTATTTTTGTGTGTGGTGTAAGGAAATGGTCCAATTTCATTTTTCTGCACGTGGCTGTCCAATTTTCCCAACACCATTTATTGAAGAGGCTGTCTTTTTTCCATTGGACATTCTTTCCTGCTTTGTCAAAGATTAGTTGACCATAGAGTTGAGGGTCTATTTCTGGGCTCTCTATTCTGTGACACCAGTCAGAATGGCTAAAATCAACAAGTCAGGAAATGACAGATACTGGCGAGGATGCGGAGAAAGGGGAACCCTCCTACACTGTTGGTGGGAATGCAAGCTGGTGCAACCACTCTGGAAAACAGCATGGAGGTTCCTCAAAATGTTGAAAATAGAACTGCCCTATGACCCAGCAATTGCACTACTGGGAATTTACCCTAAAGATACAAACGTAGTGATCCAAAGGGGCACGTGCACCCGAATGTTTATAGCAGCAATGTCCACAATAGCCAAACTATGGAAAGAACCTAGATGTCCATCAACAGATGAATGGATAAAGAAGAAGTGGTATATATACACAATGGAATACTATGCAGCCATCAAAAGAAACGAAATCTTGCCATTTGCGACAACATGGATGGAACTAGAGCATATCATGCTTAGCGAAATAAGTCAAGCGGAGAAAGACAACTATCATATGATCTCCCTGATATGAGGAAGTGGTGATGCAACATGGGGGCTTAAGTGGGTAGGAGAAGAATCCATGAAACAAGATGGGATAGGGAGGGAGACAAACCATAAGTGAATCTTAATCTCACGAAACAAACTGTGGGTTGCTGGGGGGAGGGGGATTGGGAGAAGGGGGGTAGGGTTATGGACATTGGGGAGGGTATGTGCTTTTGGGTAAATTGGAAGGGGAGGTGAACCATGAGAGACTATGGACTCTGAAAAACAATCTGAGGGGTTGGAAGTGGCAGGGGGGTGGGAGGTTGGGGTACCAGGTGGTGGGTATTATAGAGGGCACAGCTTGCATGGAGCACTGGGTGTGGTGAAAAAATAATGAATAATGTTTTTCTGAAAATAAATAAATTGGAAAAAAAAGAAATATTTATATAGTAGGGTCATATATCAGTCTTATATTTAATTTATGTGAATATTACCAAATATTCTTTGGAGACAAAAAGCAAGGTAACAAGTGCTTTCAGTTTCATATGGATAAAATTATTGAATCTGTTCTTCATATAAAAAATGATTTATTTTTAAGTTTTTCCTTGCCTTGAAATGAAAATATTAAGTGTATCTTGCATGGTAGACACTGTGATATGCACCCAGATCCTCCTGGGTTGAAGGATCTATTTCCCCAGCTGCTGGGAATACTGCCAGACAATACTCTTTAACTGTATTTCCACTTTGGAAATTGCCTTGGCTGAAGACATATGCCTCACCCAAGGTCGTGTCCCCTTCTGGATGGCCCACACCCACTGACTGATCAGTATAGGAGGTAAAGACCCAAATCCTTTCCCCCAGCAGAGAACAACCAATCTGAACCATCCAAGTTCTGGAGCTTCCTACAAGGTTTGCTAAGCTCCTCACTGGGATGTGTCACAGCTCTTGCTTTTCTTTCCTCTCCTCTTAACAAGTGTTCAGGAACACTCCCAAAACATCCTTTATCTATGTTTTGAAGTCTGCTTCCTAGAAACACAAACGGGCAAAAGTTGAGACACTTATTTGGCCAGTAACTGGAAAGGCTGCTAGAAGATAGCCATCAGATATTAGTCGCCTTTAGGATTTATCTCAGTTGAAGCATTCTTTGTCTACCAAGCCACGTCTCCTTCCAGAAATGGTCCACATTCAATGGCTAATCAATGAGATGACATAAAGGGCTTGTCATTCTCACTCTAACTTGGGACAATTCTGATAGGCCAACAAACATTCCTATGTCATTGGCTGAGGTCTTAGTTGGGACTATATTACTATTCAACTATTCTCCAGCTCAATTCTCTTTCCTTTCTTTCCTTTGCATAAGGGCAATCCTTAATCAGTTTTCTGCATGCTCAACTCAATCTGAAAGTCTGCTTCTTGTGACATCTAACCTGTGCCATCTTGCTGACCCAGGTTTTATTTTTTTGACATTGGTTTTTTACCTTAGCAAAGTACTCTATCAATAAAGTTCATTCTCTTATTTGACACTTCTAAAATAAATAAGTTGTTAATACATTCTGTTTCTTTTCATGAAGGTATTTTCCACCAGTGCCTATAGTTTAAGGTTTTAAGGCTCACTGATAATACTACCTGGGTTAGAATATTTATGAGTCATATTTTGCTTTATTATCTCAATTACTGAGTATTGTTATTTTAAATTCTGAACTTCTTTTTATTAAATTAAATTTCTAATTGCTGGTTAACTATAGACTATTAGTCAACACTTGTACCTATTTTAGCCACAATATCTAGAGGATGATTTCTGTTATTCTTTTACTGAAGTGGTCTTATCATACTGATAACTTAAGTTGAATATGACAGAACTTGCTGGTTGTTCTCCAATATCCATTTCCCTTTATGATTTAATTATAGCTTTTCCCTTTTTCTTTTCCTTTCCTTCCTCCCTCCTTCTCCCTTCTTCTTTTCTCCCTTCCTTCTTTTCTGGAGCATAAGATTATTTTGTTAAATTGTATCTTTTCTTGCAACGAGGTGTGGCCATGTGACTAAATTCTGGGCATTTGCCATTTGAATTGGAATGATGTCTGCAACTTCCAGGAAAGAATGACTGTCTGCTGATGGATGCGAACACAAGGGCAAGAGCTAGAGGAGGGACCTTGAGCCACATTGAGGATGGCAGGATGGCAAGACAGATGGAGCCTGGCTTCCAACATGGGCCAACACATTAGCCAAGACTTTTACATGAGACAGAAACACATATCTTATTTAAGCTATTATTATTTTGGGTCTTTCCATTACAGCAGCCAAATCAATTCCTTAACTAATCCTCTAGGAATATGCATATCTCAGGATGCTTCCTAATGTTATATTCATGTAATCAGTTAGTAGTTGCTTGCCAATAGATTGGGAAATAAATGAATTCTGCTAAAACTATGCTTATTAACCTGGGCTTCTTGTGTCTTTTTAGGTAAGTGGTGATGTGCAGAGTTTGAGAACACTTAGAATCAACATGACACATCTTCCCCAAGTATTGCCTTTACACAAAGTTTAATAAAATATTAAATGTCAAAAATTTCCCAAATTAAGTCACTAAAATTTAATACAGATATATACAAATGTTTAATGCAAAGCTACCATGGTATTGTATGAGAAACACAAAGCTTAAAGACATTTAATGCTTAAGATGAGCTATTTTTGCTGTATCCACTGCCTACCAATAGGCTCATGTTCTCAGTCCATTTGCTTTTATGGTACTTCTGGGGAAATTTTTAGAAAGCACTTTTCTATGGAGATGCTCTGTGTTAATGTCAGGAGCTCCCAGGCTGCATCAAAATAATGTTTTCCTTATTTATATCAGCATCTAATTTGTTGCATAGAAGTCAAGATACCACTTACAAAGTTGATGTTTAGACATTTTAGAAATAACATATTTTAGAAATTTTAGAACAAAGTTTTGTAATTTTTCTTGACTTTATTCCTTGAGTCTTTTTTTTTTTTTTTTAAAGATATTCTCATTACCATTTTCAACAGAGGTCTTATTTATTCCAGCTCAGTAGTTATACATGGCTGACTCTGGCTCAGACCACGGAGGCCAATTTATTGTTTTTGGCTGTCCTTTTCCAACTTTGTTATTCAAACCCTTGGGTGGCTGTATGCTCATTTTTGAGTGTCTGATAGAGTTTGAGAGATTCCAAGCACATAAAACAGAATGTTAGAATGCTTCTTGGGTTCTATTCAGTGGTATAAGTTTTGGTATAAATTTTCAAAACTACAAATATGAATGGGTTTTCTTCCTGACTGCAATTAAACTTTAGCCTCATTTCAACCTTCAGAATATTAAACCTAAGAGCTAACAGTGGGAACAAAGTTCAGATAGAGAGTTGAATGTGTTTAATATAGTTTTGAAGAGGGATATTTTAGGTGAGCTTTAGAATGTTGAATGGAGCTAATCAAGATAAACAGAAGCTGGCATTTATGAAACACAGGTAGCACGTCTTCTGTCTATGTCCTTATGAAATGTGTGTATTCTTGAAGGGGATGCAGAAAGGGTTAACAAACACTCTGGCTTCATACTAGTCATCAACAAAGTGTCCCTTCTCCTTAGCGGAGTCACTAATAAAATTAAAATATTGGATACAGGAGGCAATTGTCTTATATTTGTAGTTTCAGATCAACCTCCGAGTGCTAACCTTATGCTGAGCAGCATGAGAAGTATAAAGAACAAGGGACAAACAAACAAATGGGACAAATGGCACACGAAACAAAGAACAATGCAAAGCTACTAGTGATTAACTGCCAAAGTGCTGTGGAAGTTGCCCTTGGAACATGTTGGGCAATTGATCATGGTACTTGGCAAAGTCCACTGCAGCTGAAGAAAAGCCTGAAAAAAAAGAAGCAAAACAAAACAAAACTGAGGTGTTGTAAAGGGGACTCTTTACACAACCACAGTTATGTTTCAGCAACTCAGTAACAAAAGCTGTCACTTGGCAAGAAGATGAAGTGGAGAAATGAGCAGTGGTAGGGGCCTGATACTTGTGCCCGCTCTATGTGGGGAAATGCCAGCAAGTTACAGGTCTGCTCTGGCTCTTGTTCTTGTCACTCTAACATGTTTTTCCTGATTCAGTTAGGGTACTTGGTCTGCCACCATGGAACCCGGTTTTGGCTATTTAACCTGAAGAGGAATTTCTTGGAATGCTGTGAGGTTGTTTAGAGAATCAAGGGGAATGCTCAAAGAACCAGGTTAACTTTGAGAATTTAGGTAGTAAAAAAGGAAGAATGTCAATGCTGGGATGAATCCAGTATTTGCACCCTTTATTCTAGAATCAACTTTCAGAAAGTTTCAGGAAGACAGAATCTGATTTTCCTAGTTTGGGTCACATGGAGGAAACTGGGGATGGACAAGAGATTTTGCTTGACAGAATCTTGAAACTTATCCAATGAAGGTGGAAAAGGGGAAAATCATACAATCTTTTTCTACCTTCCAGTTAATGCATAGCACCATTCTGACTTTGAGCATTTGTTGCTACATTATATTGAGGAAGTTAATTAACATGTTTTGAACTTCAGCTTCCTCTTCTGTAATGACAGTGTTTAATTTAAAGCATTTTTGAAAGTATACATTGAGGTCTGTTAAATCTTCAGCTATTGCATGGAACATAGTAAACATTCAATGAATATTTTTTTCTTACTCTTTGGAGGATGGGCCAGTCATATATCTGCAAGTATATTCTTATATGCACAGATGTGTTGATGGTGCTCTCATGTCTATCTGTGCTTGTCTATTTCTGACTGTATCATGAGCAAGGAGTATTTACAAGTACTTCTTTGGGTACACTGTGCTAGATATACAAAGATATTTTTTTTTTTTTTTTCCCAATTTATTTATTTTCAGAAAAACAGTATTCATTATTTTTTCACCACACCCAGTGCTCCATGCAAGCTGTGCCCTCTATAATACCCACCACCTGGTACCCCAACCTCCCACCCCCCCGCCACTTCAAACCCCTCAGACTGTTTTTCAGAGTCCATAGTCTCTCATGGATCACCTCCCCTTCCAATTTACCCAAATTCCCTACTACTCTCTAACGCCCCTTGTCCTCCATGCTATTGGTTATGCTCCACAAATGAGTGAAACCATATGATAATTGACTCTCTCTGCTTGACTGATTTCACTCAGCATAATCTCTTCCAGTCCCGTCCATGTTGCTACAAAAGTTGGATATTCGTCCTTTCTGATGGAGGCATAATACTCCATAGTGTATATGGACCACAAAGATATTTAATATGGTATGTGCCTTCAAGGGAAAGTATAAAATGCTAAAAAAATAAGTTAATGGAGCACATTAAATGTAAAATATATATGGTAATGTTTCCAAGGGCTAAATAATAACTTCTAAGAAAAGTGTAACCACTGAAGGTTAGAGTGGTTATATAACTTTTTCTAAAGAAAACTGGACTACTTTCTTACACCATACACAAAAATAAACTCAGATGGGTTAAGGACCTAAATGTGAGATCTGAAACCATAAAAATCCTAGAAAAGAGCACAGCCTGTAATTTCTCTGACATTGGCCATAGCAACATTTTCTAGACATGTCTCCTGAGGCAACAGAAATAAAAGCAAAAATGAGCTATTGGGACTTTATCAAAATAAGAAGCTTCTGTACAACAAAGGAAACAATCAACAGAACTAAATAAACAGCCTACTGAGTGGGAGAAGATGATTGCAAATGACATATCCAATAAAGGGTTAATATCCATATTAAAGATTTGATATAATTCAACACCCCCCCCCAAAAAAAGCCAAATACTCTGATTAGAAAATTGGTGGAACACATGAACAGACATTTCCCCAAAGAAGATATGCAAATGGCCAACAGACATGAAAAGATGCTCAACATCACTCATCATCAGGGAAATGTAAATCAAAACTACCATGAGATTTCATCTCATACCTATCAGAATGACTAAAATAAAAAAAAAAAAACACAAGAAACAACAAGTATGACAAGGATGTGGAGAAAAAGAAACCCTCATGCACTATTGGGAGGAATGCAAACTGGTGCAGTGATTGTGGAAAATTATATAGAGGTACCTCAAAAAATTAAAAAAAGAACTATCCTACAGTGCAGTTATTACACTACTGGGTATTTGCCCAAAGAATATGAAAACACTAATTGAAAGAATATATTTATTCTTTTTTATTGTGGCATTATTTACAAGAGCCAAATTATGGAACCAGCCCAAGTGTCCATCAGTAGATGAATGGATAAAGAAGGTGTGATATATATATATATATATATATATATATATATATATATATATATATAATTTAGCCATTAAAAGGAAAGAAATCTTGCCATTTGCAACAGCATGATGGAGCTAGAGAGTATAATGCAAAGCAAAGTAAGTCAGTCAGAGAAAGACCAATATCATATGATTTCACTCATATGTAGAATTTAAGGAACAAACCAAATGAACAAAGGGGAAAAAGAAGATAAACCATAAAACACTCTTAACTATAGAGAACAGAGGATGCCCTGAGGGAAGGTGGATGAAGAGATGGGTGAAATAGGTGATGGGGATTAGGAGTATATTTACCATGATGAGCACTGAGTAATGTGATGAATTGTTGAGTCACTACATTGCACAACTGAAACTAATAAAACATTATATGTTAACTATATTGGAAGTTAAAAAACTTAATAAGATAAAAAAAATTGAGCCACATCATATATTCAGAAAAGTTTACATATTATAAATAAGTGTCTCAAATGAATTTTCAAAGTGAATACACCCATGTAACTACTACCTGAGTCAAGAAAGAGAACATTTCTAGTGGCTGAGAAGCACCCCTTTGGACTCTGTCCATTCAATAACCACCTTTCACAAAAGATTAAAATTCCTGACTTTTACCACCAAAGATTAGTTTCGTCTATTTCTGAATTTTGTCTAAGCAGAATCATATGCATTTTTTCGTATCTGGTTTCTTTTGCTCAATGTTTGTGAGATTCTTCCATGTTGTTGTGAATAACAGTGGTTTGTTTATTCCTGCTGCTGTTTGGCATTCCATAGTGTGCCTATATTAACATTTATATATCTATTTTACTGTTAGTAGACGTTAGGGTTGTTTCTGATTTGGGCTATTATGGACAGAGATGTTATGAGCATTCTTGTACCAGACTGGCAATCTCGGATAATTATGAGAAATTAGAAGTTTGAGGATATGGTACTAAAAGGAACCACTGTGTATTAGTTCCCTAGGGCTGCTGTAACAAAACCACATGCTGGATAGCTCAAACAATAGAAATGTATTGTCATACAATTCAGGAGCCTTGAAGTCTGAAATCAGGGAGTTGGCAGGGTTGTTTCCTTCTGAGGGCTGCGAGGAGAATATATCCTCTGTCTCTTTTCTAGTGTCTGATGATTTGCTGGCAATCTCTGGCATCTCCTCTCAGGGAGATCTATCTCCCTGATCTCCATCTTTACTTTCATCATTATATGGCATTTTTCTTTGTGTGTGTCTTCACATCTAAATTTCTCCTTTTCATAAAGATGCCAAAGGTATCAAAGGTATTGGATAGAGACTACTCTAATGTCCTCATCTTAAGTTGGTTATCATCAAATATCTTATTTACTTAAATAGGATCATCATAGGATCCTGGGGGTTAGAACTTCAACATTATTTTGAAGACACAATTCAACCTATAACATAGAGCATGGGGCTGTATCAGAGTACATTGTTGTTGAAAAGGGTACAATATTTCAAGTGGGAATTAGAGATTTCACCATTTATGATATTTTGTTTTCATATTTTATCACACATCTTATCATATTTCACCATCATATATGACTGCATGGGCATGCAGAAGTTGAACATAGAGTATAAGAATATCTGGTGAATGTTTACTTGTTTTCTAGTAAATGATAATTTCTATTTTAATTCCTTTTCCTTCTAGAATTGCCTTCTATTTGTATGCCAGATTCTGTCTATATATGTTCTGAATTTCACTATTATTTTTAATTAAGGGTTTTCTTATCTGTAAACAATTACTGTCTCCTTCTATGTCAATATTTTCTTCTCAGCAGTGGGAAATTAGCTTCCTGACTCTATATGCTTAAACCAGTGGAACTGAGCACATACTCTATGCCAGCAGCTCCTGCCCCCTCCATACTCCTATAGTCTCTGTCTAGCTACTTAATTATGGAGTTAATCTTGTACACAGAAAAGGGAATTTAAGAGTGCTTCAGGCCAGCAGCTCACTGAGACAGATTCAATTATGATGCTGGCCCATGGCTCTTACGCATCTTTGCGGGCTCATATTTCCTTTCCTTTGTATACATTGCCTAGGCCCTTTTAGTCTTATGCTTTGATCTCTGAATCTCCTTTATTTTAACATTAGCTGAAGCCTTCTCTGAGAGTCAGCAGAGTGAAAGGACTTTGGAAGGATAGGTGTTTGCTCACTGTGGCTACACTGCCAAGACTTTCTTGTATGTGTATTCTTCTCTTAAGTATCTTTTGGTATCTCCTTTGTGTGTGAACTTTATTTAGCTATCCTGGCCTTCTTTTCAGAATATACCTGTATGTTTTATCATTGTTTCCAGTTCTTTCCAACCAAGAAATACTGCTCTCAGTAGTCTCCATCTTTCCTTTACTTTCTACTTTAATTACTCAAGCTCTACAACTGGGACTTATCAGTGCCTATAACATTACATATGTATGCTCAAAATCTAGGTCTTCTAATTGATCCAAGAGAAAATACCAAGGTGACATATTCATTATAACAAGGTCTTGTTTTATTAAAAAAAACCATTGTACATTTGAAGTAAATTGACCACTTTTATGAAGGAATGTTTAAAAATAGAATAGGAAAATGGATGTATATTAAAAAAAATTGGGTGCCAATAGTTAGTTCTGAGAAAGAGTTGGAATATTTTCTTGCATGTGTGTGTGTATTTCTTTCTTTCTTTCTTTCTTTCTTTTTTTTTTTTTTGGCAGAAATTACACATCCACATTGCAAGTTTAATGATTCTATGTTTGTGATTAAAACTAGAGTAATAATTTTTTTTCCTTTGAAGAACATAAAAAAATGCATGAGGCGTCCATAATATTCAGTACTTCTCTGTCATATGGTAGAGTTTCTGGGTGCTTAAAAATATTAACTCCTTTGCATAATACCACTTGGGAATAATTTCCATCTTATGGCTCCCTTTATATCAGTGAGAAAATAGAAATGGAAGGATTGTGTCAGTATGTGGCAGGATCCCAGTAAAAATTCAATCACTCTTGTAACCCAAGCCTGAGGTTAGAGCTCCAGGTGGGGAATTGAGAAGACCTTATTCAATTATCTACCATATGGGCTCATGAAGTTAGAATCAAAGAACCTTGCCTCCCTCCCATTCTTCCTATCATATGGACCTTCCATGGATGGAATTAATTTCTAGGAATCCTTATGCAATTCCACTTATACTTAATTGGCACAGAATTAAAAACACAAATCTTGTTCCTGATGGGTAATACAGAATGTATCATTGCTAAACCACTTATTTGTTCCCTGGCTTCCTGAACAAACCAGTTTATTAATTCATTAGCATGTTTTCCCTATTCTAACACCCTACCCCCCAACAAAAAGGAATCGAAGTGCAAGGGAAACACACAGTAGGTTCCTCAATTTTATAGAGGCAAATATAATTGAAACTCCTCATAGGAAACCCTAAGCTTTTTTGATCAATGAACCTCTTTCCCTGTTCTGGCAGTCCTATCAGCTTATGAGCTTGCCAGGTTGGCTCTGGACAGCTGGGCATCAAACAGATGACTCTGGTTGTCTGTTTCTTGAAGGTGAAGTGTTTACTCTTGGTTTTGCTCAGTTGCCTGGCCAATCAAATAGGATTCTATTTAAAATAGCATTTTTTTTTTCAACCTTGGCCTCTGAAGTCTTCCAGAATATTGGAAACCTGCTAAAGCATAAGCATATGTCATGCAAAGAGAGGGATAGTCAAAGAAATCAGGATAGCAAAGTCAAAGATGCAAATTAAAACCCAAGAAGAATCAATTAAAAAGGCACCAAAGGTCTGTTTAAATGATTAAATGAGACAGAAGTGCATCTTGAGATGAATAAATTACAGGAATGTGAGAGAAAAGAAATGAAGGCATGAGAGACTCCTGAGGGGGAGGATAAGTGAATAGATGTGAGAGAAGTGATTTAATACATAGGTGATATGCATACAGTCTCAGGTTCTGATTATTAGATTGATTAAGTATGCAAAAATGTCACCATACCCTCTGGGTAATTGTACAAAACATGACTACAAACAGTGATCTCGCCCTGCTAGCAGAGTAACAAGAGGAAAGCCATTGCATTCCTCATGGAGCTTGGGATCAGTGTCTCCTGATTCCTCACTTTTCCTCTTTGTACAAAATGCAGCATGTCCTCAAGCCTAATCATGACCAACTGTGCCTTTTTGTCTCCCTCCTCCCTACTGCCTGGCTAGAGAGATCTGGATTAGGCTGTTCTGTAATAATCTCTGTCATTGTGTATGCTCCCCAAAGTGCTTTCAAGTCCATTACATAATCCTTAAAACCAGGTGAGAGTGGCAAGCATGATTAGAATTCCAGGTCTCCAGGGACAGAAACCAGAAAGCAGAGAAATCTGGGTACCCACATTCACAGAAAACTGGGAGCTGGCATGTGCAGTTAGGTAAGTTGTACAGTGCACAGGATTACCAGCTATGAAGACAAATGTGGGAGTGAAAAGCCAACCTTGTCCACAGCACCACACTGAGTAGCTTGGCATGGGGCTTGTCTTCCTGGGGCATGGGCCTTGTTTCCTAGTTTGTAAGGGAATGACTTAAAGGTCTGTGGTGGCCCTGAGCTCAGCTTGAATCTCTTGATGCTCCCCCTTTCTGTTTTGGCTCTGCCTTAAGATAGTTCTCTTTCTTCCCTACTCTTATCCAAGTCAGAGTCCTTTCTTCATCTCAGACCCACCAGCCTGAAAATACAGTGACCCTTGAGCAATGCACTTTGTACAGTCAAAAATCCACATACAACTTTTGACTTCCCTCAAACTTAACTACTAATAACCTACTGTTGACCTTACTGGTAATAAGCAGTCCATTAACACATATTTTGTATGTTATACATATTACATACTATATTCTTACAATAAAGTAAATTAGGGAAAAGAAAATGTTATTAAGAAAATTATGAGAAAGAGACAATAAATTCACACTACTCTCCTGCATTTACTGAAAAAAACTGCAAATAAGTGGACCCATGTGATTCACGCTCATGTTCTTCCAGTGTCGGTGTACTACTGTGTTCAGTTATCTTTCTTAATGGTTTTCCAGTTTGCTTCACATAGTAGTCCCTTCAATTTTTATTGTTCTTTACGTTTCTTCGGGTTTAAAAGTAACCTCATATAGAAATGATTATTCTCACCTGACAGAAAAACACCTCAGAGAGAATGTCTCAAGGCCATAGTGATCACAGGAGGCAAACCCTGGATTAGAACACAGTGTAGATGGCCCGGCTCTGGGCTCTGTCCACTGCATTACACTGCCTCAAACTTGCTTCCTTCCCTAATCATTTTTAAAAAATATTTTACTTACTTATTTGAGGGAGAGAGAATGAGAGAGAGAGAAAGCATTTGAGGGAAAGAGTCAGAGGGAGAAGCAGACTCCGTGCTGAGCAGGAAGCCCAATCCAGGACTTGATTCCGGAATTCCAGGATCATGACCGGAACTGAAGGCAGTTGCTCAACCAACTGAGCAACCCAGGTGCCCATCCCCTACTCTATATTAATCCCTCCTGGATTCTCTCCAAGTAACTGTAACCATTTTTATCTCTTGCATAAATCTATGTATGGATTCATCAAAGGGGGTCCAATAACTTCTGCTGTCTTCCCTGCTGAAGTGTGCTGAAATGTCCACTGAGTCTTGGCCCAAGGCAAGTTAAGACCAAGATTTCAGCCTTGGCTCAGTTCCTTTTGTTAACATTCTCATGTGATGCAGATTTTCCATGGGGTCTGTCACTCCTCCCCTCCTCTCCTCACCAAAGCTTCTAAAGGAGCCAGTTGATCTCATCTCCATTTTTCTCTTTACCAGACTCTGAACCAATCTGAAATTGTCTCTGGGGTTCAGGAGAGAAATATGAGATTTATTTATGGATATAAGGAGGATGTGGCTAGGACCCAACACCAAAATGTAGTTCTAATTATCTACTACCCTGCCACAGGTGGCACAGTTGGGGAAGGAAGATTTCCTGAAAGACAGATGGACATACAGAAAGATAAAAGGGCTCACTTCACAGACAGTTGTTTCCAGAGTGAGATCCATGAGCAAGAAGTATTGCCTATTAACTCTTATTGCCACCCCGACAAGAGAAGCTTTCGCCATCTTCCTCCTCACTTGAGTTGAGAAAATGGGTGGTGGGACAGAAGCAATAGTTCTTGCTGGGTATTTTCTTTTTTGGGGACAGTGGAAGGGGTGGCAAAATAGCAGAAGAGCTGTGGCAGGAATGTGTGCAGCAAGACGATCTGGTTCACAGGAATGGAAGGACCTCAAAATAGCCTTTAGGTGAGCTCATTCTTAGAGCAAGCACCTCTGAAGTTTTCCCTGTCCTGCCTGTTCCACATAATGGGAATTCCTTCCCTGTGAGTATATTGAGGCGATGATGTTCCTGGGGCTAAAGGAAAAAACTCCTCACTTTTCCTTGGCAAGCTATTGATGTTTGGCCAGACCATCCTCTGGATAAAATGGAATTTTATCCTGTATGCGTAGTAAATGAGAAACACATCCATTATGAAATTATTTACATGTCAACATGTTACTGGATAATTTGAAGACCAAGAACACTGAGACTTAATTCAGTCGAACAGGCCATGCAGACTGGCCTGGGATTTAGGAGACAGATGATTGTTCAGACTCTGGCACCTGTGGGATGTTGGATATGTCTGGATATGTCCTTTCACCATTTTGGGTGTCGATGTTTTTCCTCACATAGCAATGTTATTTGAGGTGAATCCTTTGAGGTTCCATATCTCCCATGTAATGACCTCTGAGATTTTAAGAACAGTAAGAAGGCTCCTGGTTGACTTGGTATTAAGCATCAATTTGTTCATCTCCAAAATAATTTTTCAGAGCAATAGGAAGGAGTTGAATTTGACACAGATGTGTGCAATATCTTTAGTTGTCACTGTCCTAGCAAGTGGCCAGACTGCTTCTGGTGTAGTAGTGGAAATATTTTATTTACAAACACTATCTCATTAGAAAAGACAAAATGCACTGCAGAGCAGAGCAATGGTAACAGGTCAAAAGATGGCTGGGTAATATTTCACAAGCAAATTATCTCTATGAATATAATCTTGTTGCTACTGAGAATGGGTTATTTCTCTATGTCTCTGGAACATTAAGGACAACATTGATTTCCCATAGATATAAATCAGCAGAGAGGGTGAATATACATTTTATAGAAAAATCTATAGAGGAGGAAATAAGGGAAGAATAAATGGATTTCTTTAGTGGTAAGGATTAGGTACATGAAAGGCTATATTGTTATACACACTCACTCTTCATTTCTCTAGGATGTTAAATGAGGATATTCCTGCAACGAAGAAAGAATCATATTAATTGGACAATGTCCCTTTTTACAGAAATATGAAGGTAAAAGGGGAAAAAGTGAGACAGCAATAAGCAGGATTCCAGGAATATATGCGGCAAGGTTTTATTCTTTAAAGTTAAAAATTGGTTTTCTGCCCTTTTCTTTCTTTCTTCTAAAGGAAATATTTTGAAAACTGAAAATTGTGCTGGAAAATAGTGACCAGTCATAAATCTTTTCTACTCTGGAAACTTGGTTGAAATCCAATTTGGATAGATTAGCTAAGTGTTATTCCAGTTATAGTCCAGCTTGGTTTTTGTTTTCAGAATTGGGTAGTTTCATTACAATTAATTCACCTTAACTTCAACTAACAGAAAATCTTATTCTATCTGTCAGAATTACCAATTATCTTTAAAGCTTGAGAACTTTCGTATGTCCTGACAGGAATATTCAGCTTGTCTTTGCTGTTGAACCCCTAGAGGACAAAGTCTGTGTATTTCTAAACCTATTAAGTAGACCATCACCAACTAATAAATTTTCACTTCTTTAAATTAAATATGCAACTTAAAAATTACAGTACAACTCAGAAGTGGAAGTGACTTGTATAGGCTCACATTATTAGTTCCTGGTATGGTTAGACACCTGTTCTCTTTATAGTGAACTTTCTTCATGACTGCCATGGTTTTGAGTCTCTCTGTGTCTCTGTCTGTCACTCTGTCACATACATGCACTCATGTATACATCTTAGTATTATATATATTATAGGAAGAAAGAAACCAAATGGATCATTTAAAAATTATGGACAATGCATACATGTCTGGAAAATTCAGTCATAATTTACAGCTCATCAAAGTTAGAATGACAGTAGGAGGATATGAATAGCTTGGGTTAGCTTCCATGTTACAAATAGATTGGGAATTTCCAAACTAATACACTACCTGTTGAGTAGAGGAAAAATTTCTGAAAGACTAAAGCTAATTTGATATAGATATAGATATATAGATACAGATATAGATATATGTGTATGCACATACACACACACACACACACACACACACACTGCATTTTAAGAGAATGACATATATACTGAGTCATTGCATTGCACAACTTCAGGGGCCACCATTCACGTGAAATACAACATGTATGGGAACTCCCATCCCCCCAGAACTGTACAATGTGGGGTGCTGAATATTTATATTTGAATATGTCAGAGCTGTCATCATATAAATACAAAACTTCCTCAGGCATGTTCTAAAATTCTTTTATACTTTCTGAATCACGTGTGAGTTCTTATGTATCATTTTTTATGAGTGAAATAGTTTTGCCAGAAAACTAATTATATTTAGAAAATCAATTTAATTTGGATGAAGCTAGTGGATTTAACAAGACTTATTTCAGAGGTTGTTTCTTTAGTATTACTAGATTTAATGTAGATGAAATCTATTCTACTTGTTGGCAAAATAAATAGTGAAATTAGAAAGTCCTCAAGTAAAACACAAGCTAAGACAATTCTCTCCTTGGCATCTACCATGATGTCAGGAATTCCTAATATTAGTCACTTCTTTGAGTCATGGCATTGTCTGCAGGACTCCTACAGGATCTTGTTAAAATTATGTGTTCCAAGCAAGTAAGACAACATGTGCCCCATTAGCCATTATTATGAATTCAACCAATAATATACTTACTAAGAACCAGTATTTTCTTGACAATAAGCTAGAGTTCATATAGAAATCTGCTTAATTCCAAAGAGAATTTGAAGCAACCTAAAATTAAAAAGTTCATACAAACAAACTGTTCTAAATGTATAATGATAATTATCTGAAAAGGCAGATGGTGAGGAGAAGTGTGTATGTTTCAGTGGGTGTTTGAATTGGTCTAATAGTTGTGGTTATAGAGCGTTGGTGGTAGTTTACTATCACACTAGCTAAAAGCGTGATCTGCTGTGAAATGAAGCATTCATATGTGTTTATGATTTTTCCTTCTTCTCCCCACCCCTGGCATTAAGCAGTGCTCTCAGAGAGTAGAAAGTCTTGAAAACAGAATAGCACCGATGGACAAGCCACCCAGGGTGTAGTCTGGTTCCTTTCGGTTTTGCTTGTGTTTTTCTTGTTCTGTTTCAATGTGTAGATAAGCTTAAGAGATATCATTTCTCTCTATTTTCAACACATGTTTGATTGAAGAGTCAGAACTTATTTTCCCTTCAGAAGCCCTCCCAAGTCAATGGAAGGGGAGCTGTGTGAAGGAGAGCAGATGGCACACTTGAGCTCAGGAGGAGGGATTACAGATCCAGAATTTGCATCAGAGAAAAACAGGGATTTGAGGGATTTGAGAGACACTCATTGAAAGATGAATGTAAGTTTAAGAATCAAATATTTTAGAGAAAACCATAATGATATTTTAATTTTCCTATATTCCTTATTGATGTTGCTTCATGTATGACTGGAATGTAAGATTCGGGAACATTCATTCAGAAGAATGAGTATTCTGAACGAGGATATTTGTTTGAAATACCCAGCACTGGGTACTTCCCTTTGCTGACCATCCTTTTCCACTCCCTGTCCTTTGGATTCAGGTAGGCTGTCATATCTGATGCTAGGAGTGGAGTCTGTGGCCCAAGCTTGGCCATTCAGTGCATGAAAACCCCTTAACAGTAGTGATGGTTTCAAAGATGGAAAGGAGTGAATCCAAGGGATGTTTAGGAGTTCCTAAGAAGAAACATCTTCTCTTCTCTGCTGGATTAAGCATGGGAGAATATGAGCCTAGAGTTGTCAGGAGTCCTTAACGCAGCAGGAGGCAGAGTCAAGAGATAGAGAAATTGATTCTAGTGCTTTATTTGAGCCCCTGGATTAAAACCTACCCAACACTAAAGTTCTTCCCCATGAACTTCACCAGTGGGTATTACTGATGACAAACCCATAACCAACCAAAAAGTTCTGGTTAAGTCCCTCAGCTACTTGAAGTTATTAAACACAAGCATATGTTGAAGTCTTTGGACAAAAGGGACATTGAGTATTATCTTGTTAAAGACTTGTGAACTATAATGACTATGATTTTTACCCCTCCCCCATTTAAACACTCTTGTCTTAAAGATTTTAAATTGAATTAAAAGTAAAATAATCTTTCTGAATTCTTTCAACTAAATGTAACCTGTTTACCTCTTCAACACTCATAGTAATTTCCATCATTTTGTAATAAAGCTGTTTGTATACCTGCTTTATCACCATAAACAATGTTAAGGTCCTTTTGAGAAAGGGCAAGTCTTACACATATTATAATACAGTTCTTTCGTAGCACACCAGGATCCGTTAATTGAATTTACCTGGAAGCATGTGTGAAGTCAGGTTATGGAGGTCTGAAATTCAGGATATGAGCCAAAAAATTAGGTAAAGAAATTAAATGTGGAGCCAAGATTCACTGATACTTGAAATTGGCCATATACCACTCAAAAACTTATATGCATGTACACATGACCATTCACAAAATGGCTGACTTTAAATGATGGTAAATATTCTCTGCATTGTCATCTGTTTGTGTGTCTATCTCTTGCACTAGACTGGTAGCTCCTTAACTTATATTCATAGAACTTGAAACTCAGTAACATTTAATAAATGAATGATTACAGGATAGAATAAATGAAAGATTTTCCACTCTTATTTTTATTGCTTATTTGAAACACTTCATTCTAATTTTGCCTACTGCTCTCTGTTCTTGCTTGCCAAATTGTGTGTGTGTATGGCAGCAGTGGGGAGAGTTGGGGTACTGAGAACCTCAGATCTTTCTAGATCTCTTTAATATCATAATATTTATCCTCAGTTCTCTGTGTAACCATGGGTTTGTATATTGTACTTATGTTTTATTTCAGGTCTCAGGTGGAGTATCAGAACACAAATAGCTATCTGTGATAGTATATACTGTGGCTCTATCAGTGGGGAGGGTGGTGAAGAACATACAAGGGAGGTGATTGTGTTCTCCACATTGCCATAGACAGGTCTTGCTGACAGAAATTCTGGCTTTGTTGGTATGAAAGGAATAGCCAGACTGTGAAACAGTTTGCTTGTTTTGGCCCCTTTTATTTTTGGATCATTTCATAGCCCAATCAATTGTGTAGCAATTGGCTCTAAATTTGCCCAAATGAATCCAGTTGGATACATATGTACACTTAGGCACTTGCACAGCACCTTCACTGTGCCTGACCTGAACATCTTATAGGTGGACCCAGACTTTCAGTGGCTCAGGACCTTCATGGACTTCATGGGAAGCAGGAGAGAGTGGGGACTAAGGGACCAAATTCTGAAATTGGATTTTCTGGCTTCAAGCTCAGTTTCTGTCACTTTCTGGTGTGTGGTGTTGAGTAAGTATTTGCCTAATACTTCTTTGGTCCAGTTTTCTTGCTTGGTAAATGGGGATGAGTCTTACCTTACAGTGTTGTAAAGATCGGACAAGACAATCTGTGAGAAATGCTGAGGTCAATGCCTGTCAGACAGTAACCCTCAATAGCTGTTGGCTATCATCTTTCCCATCACTATTATCATCATCCAAACCTTTATTAATATCAGCATCAGCATCTGAAAGACACTTATTCTGATAACTAGGCCAGAGGAGGGACCTGGAATTTAAGGAAGGGATAACAGATTTCATGTTAGTGCCCATAATCTCTGGAAATTAGGGACCACATGTAAAAGAGGTTAAGATGTATTTGCTTCTCTTGGGTGAGTGTCTTCCTAGATGTGGTCCTAGAGGACCAGGCCAAAATATGATCATGATTTAATTATTGATGATTACCCCCAGAAATTTATTGATGTATAGTCATAAATATTACCTTTATATGAAAAGATACATGCACGCAAAACCAGTCACAGGTAAGATGGGGAAATAAGTTAAGAAGTTCTATTTTTAGTGGCTCCTGGATGGTGCAGTCAGTTAAGTGGTTGAGCCTTGGTTTCAGCTCAAGTCATGGTCTCTGGGTCTTGAGATAGAGCCTTGCATGGAACTATGCATTCTGCATGGACTCCACTTGAGAGTCTCTCTCCTTCTCCCTTTGCCCCTCCAGCTTGTGTTCTCAAATAAATAAGTCTTTACTCTCTCAAATAAATAAGTCTTTAAAAAAATTTAAAAACAGATCAATCATCTACCTATATCTACCTTAACTTACCTTAGAATTAACTATTATCTATCATCTGTGTGTGTGAGTGTTTGTGTGTGTGTGTGTGTGTGTATATATGTGTGTGTGTGTGTGTGTGTTTTCTAATATACATATGCATTTTGGAGATCTTTGTCATATCTTTATACATATATTATTTCTATTTTAGAAGTGACAACAAATCGCTTCTTGGCCTTTTGGCTAAGATCAAGTGTAGAAGTGACAGCAAAATATCTCTTGGGGAGAAATGTAGTTAGATGTGAGCAACTGCTTGCATACATAGTATAATCTAAGGTGTATGTAGCTGTGACATTTGCTGTGGAAGGCAGACTTGAAAGGACTCTGGAAGAAGCTATTTCTCTTGTCTCAAAGCCTGATGTGAATCAAAGGAATTCATCAAGCAAGTTCTCCAAACTACAAGCCCTTATTGTGTTTTTGTGATTTTATCAGTTTGTTCTTTAACTGCGAGTTGTTCCCACATGGGAAGTATACATTTCAATGATTTCTAGGACATTAGCTCCATAATTCTGGTGTCCAGGATCACTTACTTTCCCTCCTAAACGATAGCTCTAAGATGAATGCTGCTTGATTGGCTTAGAATTCTTGACATTATTCTTCTATATTCCCAGAAGTATAATAGTCATTTGTGGAAGACTACCTTCTATTCCCTTTCTGTGAAGGAGGGGTATAGAAGATGGAGAAGAAGGAGGAGGAGGAGGAGGAGGAAGAGAGGAGGGGGAGAGAGGGTGAAGAGGAGGAAGAGGAGGGGAGGGGGGCAGGGGGAAGAAGAGGAAGAAGGAGAAAGGAAGGAAAATGTGAGATACGTTGACAAAAACACAGAAACAGCCAAGACACTGGACAGAGATAGGAGAAGTTGACCCACATGTTTTACCTCTGGTCTCCAAAGGAAATGATAGTTCATAAATCCACACATGAACTGCAAATCTGTTGGGTGTTCTTTTGCTCTTTTGAAATATTTTCGTTTTTACAGAGCTGAAAATATTTTGTTTTCCCTTTCTCTAGTTTTCTTTCTTATCCTGGGTTTTCTACCCTTTTAACATGTATTTTTCTTTTGTTTTTAAAGCTTTGTCTTCCTGTCTGGTTTTACTTTGCTTTCTTCAAATTGTGTGTGCGTGCACGCATTTATGTGTGTGTGTGTGTGTGTGTATGTGTGTATTTATCTGTTTGAATAAAGAGTGTGAGGGAGAGGAAATTTAAAAATTGGGGAAACCAACTGAATTTGAAAAATGTTGTGTTCTCTGAGGCACATTCTGTTTGCCATGTGCTTTGAAAGACATATCCTCAGGCGTGTGGTACACCAAAAACCCACAGTGAGTGCAAACAGTGGAAAATATGTCTCCTTTCTTGCTTTCATATAGGCTACACTGAGGTCATGGGCTCTGGGGTTGAGCGTTGTCTCTTCTGCTTTCCAGTGAAAAGTCAGTCAAGAGACAGCACGTTGAGCCGGGTGTCAGAGGCAGCAACAGGACACAAAAGTGGAGTTATTTTACATGTTGCACAATGAAAGAATGTTGTTTGTGCAAGACCTGATGAGGACAAGTGCCTATTAGGTGTACCCTGTTAAACCAGTGCCCGATTTAATCATAATGATTGTCGTTGGTGGTGGAGATTAAATTACAGAGTCTCTTCTGTGTAAACAGGTAGACAATTGAAATCTTGCTGAAATAAAAGGCACCCATCTTGGTGCCCCAGGAAATATCTGATTCCTCCAAGGTTGAGAAGAATTTGAAAAATCTGACATTATAACATTCAGACAGTCGGGGAAAGAAGCAGCAGCTTCCACTCCAATATCTATCTATCTATCTATCCAGCTATCTATCTATCTATTTATCTATCTATCATCTATCAATCTATCAATACCTGTCATCTATCATCTATCTATCTATATCATCTATCATCTATCATCATCTGTCATCTATCTATCTATATAATTTTTTTCTGTTTGATATTCATTTCTGCAGGATGAAAACCAAACGCAAACACAAAATAACTTATAATCATTTTTCCTAGTCTGGAAAACCCTTAGGAACTGCTTTGAAAAGTTAGGATTCTTTTGGGTTCTTTTGACTTCCAAGTCTTAGGTAGAGACTGCAATTATAATTACTGTGCTTCTCCCTTCCAAAACCTGAAAAGTTTAATAGGTATCTGAGCAGGGAGGTTTCATTTTTGTTTTAAAACTGTGCTATGATAAAGCTTGGAAATGTTGTTGTTTATTTTCTCATTTCAAATCAGTCATTATAAAAAAGTCACTTTAAGGGGACTAAATTATAAGCTCAAGGCCATGTCTAAGTCTTTACAATGGCAGCTCCCATGGAAAGTAGAAGATCTAGCGTACAAGATTTGTCAACAAGCTAAGAAATAAGAAGTGTTAGTGAGGATATAGAGGAAAGGGAACACTTGTGCGCTGTCGGTGGGAATGTAAATTGATGCAGCTACTATGGAAAACAGTATGAAAGTTCCTTAAAAAAATAAATAAATAAAATAACATATCATCCAGCAATTCCACCACTGGGTATTTACCTAAAGAAAATGAAAACACTAATAAGAAAAGATATATTTTGCAGCATTATTTATGGTACCCAAGCTATGGAAGCAACCCAGGATCCCATTGATAGGTGAGTGGATAAAGAAGATGTGATATAAACACACACACACACAAGAATATTACTAAACTATAATAAGAATGAGATCTTGTCATTTGTGATATATATATATATAGATAGATAGATAGTTGGACCTAGAAGGTATCATGCTAAGTGAAATAAGCAAGACATCAAAAGACAAATACTATACGATTTCACTTATATGTGGAATCTAAAAAATGAAACAAATGAACAAACAAAGCAGAAAAAGACCCATAAATACAGATGGTTGCCAGAGGGGTGGACAATGGGCAAAATGTATTAGAGGGAATGGGAGACACAGGCTTCCATTTATGCAGTCGATAAATCACAGGGATAAAAGGTACAGCACAGGGCATATAGTTGATGATACTATGCTAGTATTGTATGGTGACAGACAGGAGTTACACTGTGGTAAGCATAGCATAACCTACAAAGTTGTCCAATCACTGTGTTGTATCCCTGAATCTAATATCACATTGTGTGTCAACTATACTTCAATAGCAACAGCAATAGTAACTCTGCCCATCATCGTCATGATTCTGATCCAGAATAATGATTTATTTTTCTTATTCATTTTAATGTAAAATAATTTTCATTAAAGTGCCATAATGATTTGAAAAAAGAGTGATTTAAACAGCTAAAGATTTTGTAACCCACTGAAATAACCTACATTTATCAGTTGGAAAAAAATCAATCCAAATTTATGTCTCATACTAAGTATAACTGTAGAGTCTAATTATGATGTACATAATAAAATAATGAATATGTAATGTTAAAAAATTAAAAAAAATACAAGGTTCATTTTTTGAGATAATTTGAAAAGTAACTGAAAGGGTTTTTTTCTATCTTAAGAAAAATACACACACACATATACTACATTTAGAGTGATTAAGATGATTTACTTAGTCTGATACAATTTATTGATTATCTCTTTTAGCAATTGTCTTGATTAACAAGTAAAGTTCTGTTAGATTCTTCTGCATCATTTGGTGCTTGTGAATTGAAATGCTATTTGAAAAACTCTCCATAAGATATCACAGAAAAAAGAAAGGAAAAGGAAATAAATTTGAAATAAATACCAAATATATTCATACTCAAATGTAAATGATACCAAGGGAAAAAATTAATGAAAAGTTTTATTTTGAAGTAGTGCCTCTAACTCTCTACAATTTCATGCTTATAAAGCACACACATGCTGTCTAAATTGGCTCCAAAAGCCTTTTGTGATTGTTCAGGACACACATGCCTGGTTCTGGACCTCAATTTCTACCCAATCCCCAATATAATGTAAATTTTATAAGTGTGAAATTAAGTTAAATGATGTATATCCTATAAGAGTTATAACTATGCAAAAGCATGACCTAATTTTCTTGATTTCTCATTATGTATTATTCTACTTTCTAATAAATATATGTTTTGTTCAAACAAAAGAAAGACGTTTGAGCTACATACGATTTTCTAAATCTGGTTGTAGGCAAATCACTTTTGTTTTCTTTTCTGGGAAGTACAACATTTGACCCATTTGAGATGAATTTTTCCTTCTGAAAAACTTTGCTCTTGAGTGATAGTTTTAAGATACAAATCAAACACTATCACATTATGAACAAGTCAAAAGCAACCAAAATAAAAAATCTCAATTTTCACTGCCCTTTGGGTTTGAAGAAACTAAATGACCAACCTGTGCAATAAAATTCAAGTACCACCCCAGATCGTAGGCTCAAGAGATTCCACATCTCAACCTTTATGTAAGACAGTCTGTCTTCTTGGAATGCCCTTCTCTGTGTTATTCCAAATCACCTATTTATCAAGGACAAATAAAATGCCACTCTGTGAAGATTTTTCCATGCCTTCTCTCTGCTTTCTATCACATGCAGGAGTAGAGGTTCCCTTTGCCATGTCCCCAAGATACCTCTTGATCCATCCATTGCAGTATTCATTTTATTATAATGATTTGTGTGTTTAAAGTGTAAAATATTTGAGGGAAGTAACCATGTATTGGGTTTTCTGTTCTAAGAACCCAATCCATTATCAGGCATAGAATAGATGCTGAGTCACACGGAACAATATATTCAACCAGGAAACCAAATCCTGTCATCTGTAATGAGTGGCTTTCAAGTTCTCTTTACAGTAATACTTGGTAAAAAAAATACTTATTTTCATCACAACTCAGAACATACACAAACACAATGGACAGAGCTGTATGCTACAGCATTTCTCTCCCTCAGTATATGTGATATACATTGATCCATTCCATTCCATTTTAGTCTATTCATTTTTAAATTTAGTTCTAACCCACAAATAGGATTTCCTGACCTCCTTGGTTGTGACCCACAGTTTAAAAAATGCCCATCTTTGTGGCTTTAGGCATATCTATTTCTTTCATTTTCATTTCAAGGCAATCTATCTTGTTTTAAAAGTTACCAGAGAATCACATTATTATAGCCACCTTCTAAACCCTTGGTCCACTGGAGACACCAATGTATAAATAAAATGTTCCGAAATCTTCCTATTACTATTTTTTCCCAGTGCTTCTCTCTTACATTTTATCACAGAAATTATTAGCAAGTGTAAAGTTATCTAATTCCAATTTTACTTAGTCTGTTACAGTGTCCCATAAGAGGTCCTAAGGAGTGATTAAAATGGTCATATGTCCTGATAGCTGAGTGGTAGCCATGACACACAGTGTATCTAAATTCATGTAACAAGGAACCAGTTTCCAAGAAAATTGCAAAAGGATGTTCTTGAAATAACTGCATGGAAAACTCAAAGTGAAAGTCGTAGGAACTGATCATAATTCTTGACTCCAAACCCACAGAGGAAAAAATATTGAACAAAATCATTTCTATGATCCAGAAAATGAAGACCACAAATCAACTTACAAAAACACTTAACTACACACCACGGTCATTGGGCTGTGCTTCAGTTACAATGGGGCAATGACTCACTGGGCAACTTTTAGTGGAAAATGTATAGTCAGGAAACAGATCCTTCTTTCTGTGAAGTCAGAGGAAATTAGCCAACTTCTTCCTGACTTCCATAATATTGTCCACCACTGAAAGACTACAAAAGCATACCAGGAGATTAGAAAATACTTCTGAACAACTCAAAGGAATCCCTTTTGGAAGTGAAAATATTTGTGAAATTTTGTTATGCTTGAGCTAAATATAAACATCTTATTTATTAATGTGGGGCTTTTGATAGGTAGGTAGATATCATTTTAAAATCCAGCAAAGCCACTGTAGTCTGATAATTGGTAGAAAAATAACACAAATTTTTCAGAAATGTTATTTTCTAGAGCAGCACTGTCCAATATGGTGGCATTTAGCCACATGGGGTTATGTAAATTCAAATTAATTAATATCAAATAAAATTTCAAAATCCAATTATGGAGTCATAGTGGCCACATTTCATATGATCAATATCCATTACTGCAGAAGTTTCTACTGGACAGCTCTGTTCTTGATAGAAAACATTTTATTCAATTAACATCCAATTTCTTTGGTCACTTGTTTGACTGTTGAAAAGGAAGGGTGAGGGAAGTTGAGATGTGATAGGGAAACCTAGTCCATACTGGAAAAACATTGACTTCAGCCTCTATGGGCCTGCTTTCTTACAATCTTCTATCCCCTCTGTAATGGGTTATTGAAATGGATCCATTTTAGCTTCTGACTTGAGTGTCTTTCTCACTGCTTCCAGAGTTACCATTTCTAAATCAGAGGTCAGCGTAAGTCATTGTTTTTATCCTTAAAAAACTCACATGCTCCCCATTATCCACAGACTAACTTTTTATTCTTCTTGGTTTGGATCCAAGCTGGTCCCAGTCATCAGCCCTTTATTCAGTTTCTGTATGTAGAGCTACGCTGGTGACACTCTCAGCCACCTACCCATGAGTCTTTGCACATTTCCTTGGAATTCCAGAAAAGGTGTTTTTGCTTGTGGATTCTCCTTACCTGCCACTAGGGTATGAACTTTCTGAAGGAAAAGGGACCCTGCATCTCAATATCCTCCATAGCTTTCTCCACATGATTGCTTAACAAGAAATAGAGAGGGCCATTTACATTTAATTTGGAGTGAGGAAGAGAAAAACTGGTTAACTGGAATCGAATGAGCTTTTGCTTAGAGAAATGTCATGGAGGATTGTGTAGGGTTTTAAAGGATGCAGACAGGAGGAGGGCTGAGGTTAAGACCAGAAATCTAACCTTGGCAGTGCTGAAGAGCATAACAGAATTGTGAGGCAGCACTGCGGGCTGCCAACGCTTCATAGGTCACAAAACACCACAAGGCATTCCTCCTGATGGAGATCAACCTCAGGCAGCATGAGTCATTCTCTCCCTGTGCTCAGATGGCACTTAATCCATAGCTCTGCTGTGTTCCGTGTTCCCAGGCTGGGCACTTCCTGGTGTCAATGCCACCATCTTACTCTATCTGCTCTCTCTCTCTCTGCCCTATCCTTCCTAGGTACCAGTTTCAGATATCCAGGAAGGAGGTTTTCTGTAAATTGTGGCTGCTCAAGTCCCACTGTGATCTAGTGAAAGGTAGAATGTAAAACATGTACTATTATCAAGTACAAATAGGAATGTGGAGCGTGTTGCCAGTCATTTCATTTCTTTCCAAAAAGCACAGGGTCTTTGGGTCATCTCTACCATTTAACCTAGCAACATCTTGGCATGCCTAGAATCCGGCATACTGTTTGATCAATCACTTCTTTTTTCCATGAAGGGCCTGTTTTTACTAGAGACAAACCCCCTTCCTCTTCAAAAGGAAGCTCAAACTGTTAAAAAACAAACAAACAAAAAACCCCAAAAACAAATAACCAAAAGCTCCCCATCTTCCTCCTCCTTTGACTTTTTTTCTTCCTCTATGTTTCTTAGGGTTGATGTGAAGTGAAGGTGAATTTGGAGACTCAGAGCTGGAAATGTCAGGAATGTGGAACTCTTCCATGAGTGGGAGGGAAGTTCATCAAAGTACCTGTGTGGTCAAGGAAGCTTAAAAATAAAACTGATTTGTAAAGGATAAAAAGTTGAATTAATTAAGCTTTCAATAAACTACTTTTTTCTTCTTAAGAAATCAGTTGATTTACTTACAAAGAAAGAAAAGAAAAGAAAGGAAAGGAAAGCTGCCAACAGAGGAAAATTCAATGCACTCTTCCAAAAAGATTCTTTGACTAGAAGGAACACATAAATTCCAAGAAAAGTTAGTTAGAAAGAACAGTTTATTCTCACTGGTTCCTACTCATCACATCAGTATTTATTTCCCCCAAATGGCCTTTATTTATTCATTTTAACCATCGTAGGTGTCTACATATTGGTTCAGGGCATAAAGAACTTTTCTTACCACAAAGACCCTTTTGGGATACCAAGTGGAGACCTCAGCTATCCTTTTAAATTCTCAGGACTCTAAAACCTAATGTCTGCAGAGACAAACAGGAGGGCTACTGCAAGAAGGCAGGAGCCTAAGTAGTTAGGATGTAGGCCTCTTACCAAGAAAAATCACAGGGCTGTTCCAACATGAGCTGGTTTGCCATCAATCCATAAGATGGAGATAGGGTGTGCCAGTTTCAGACTGTGTAACTTCTCTTTACTGAAACTGTAACACATATTCATTGTAAGCTACAATTATCCACAGTTTAGTCTGTTTATGAAACCGTTTTGTGGTTATTTATTAAAAATAAAATTTATGTGTGCTTATTGAAGCTATATTTTGGCAGGCAAAGGAGGTTGGCAGAAATGTCTGAGTCAACAGCCAGGCTCCAGCCACTCTGTATGTCGTCATATAAAAACTTGTCAAATAATATTTAGTTTTTAATCTTTAGTTGCAAACATAAGGTTAGTCATGAAAATATTCTGTGAGTAGGTCTCCTTGAAACAAGAACCCGGGTGTTTGGATTTCAGTAAAGGTGATAATTAAGTTTCTGGCTTGTTTAGGGGTGATTTGTCATTCCTTTTCTTTCACCAACTTCTATTACCTGCTGTTTGTCCAGGTTCCTCACATCTTTAAGGAGCTGTTTTATAATGATTTTTAAAATATAAGCCATTGTTTAACTATCAAATTTAAAACCCCAAACAAATATGTCATTCATGATTAAGGAGACATTATCCTGCCAATTAAGTCATGGATGTCTTCTCCTAAAGATCTTTTGAAAGCAAATGGGTTATTTTTCCAGACCCTTTCAGTCATTTAAATCATTTTACAGTTGACCCTTAACCAATAAGGGTTTGAATGGTGCAGGTCCACTTATAAACAGTTTTTTCTTCTTCTTTTTTTTTTTGATAAATACAATATAGTCCTTTAAATATGTTTTTTCTTATTATTTTCTTAATAGCGTTTTCTTTTCTCTAGCTTACTTTAAGAATACAACATGTAATACATATAGCACACACAATATGTGTTAATTGATTATGTTATTGGTATAGCTTATGGTCAACAACAGGATATTAGTAGTTGAATTCTGGGGGAGTCAAAGTAATTTGTGGATTTTAGACTGTGTAGGGGGTTAGTGCTCCTAATCCCTATGCTGCTCAAATGTTAACTGTGCTTACTTTTCTAATGCCTTCTAAGAAGGAGGTACTTTACAAAGGGGCCACAGTTGTTAGCTTTAAGAATGTATAGTTCATCTTCTTTAGTTGTGTGTACTTATATATAAGTCAAAATGATGGGCGTTTGTTGATAAGGATCTTCAATAGAAGAAGAAATTCATTAAATAAATAAAGGGTCTTGGAATTGAAGAGAAGGTATGTACTATGAATAGTGAGAATAAAGTAATTCTTTGCTTTGGATCCACTTGCACAAGATTCAATGAGGGAAGAGGAAGGGCTTAATGGACTAGAATTAATCAAGTATGAATTAATCAAGAAGAAATTTTACCTGAAAGGGAATTTCTGAGATGTGATAATCAGAAGTTGAGAAAAGATAATCCAGTATACTTGCTACTTCCTTAAATATCTTGTGTATGAGTCATTGTTGAGGTTGTGCTTAACTTGCCTTTAAAGACTTTCTGATTCCAACTTTTTAAAGACAGTTATACATTTTATGTATCAATTTTCTCCTGTCTCTCCAACCCCTTTCTCTACTGGAGTTTGGCTTTAGTGTAGTAGAAAACTGTTTGAGGATTTCCTCACTGATAGTGACTCAGTCCTGCAATTTAGAATTTGTTGCCAAGACACATAACTCAATTCCATACACATTTTATTTACTGGGCATCTGCTGTGAACAAAGCTCTGTGCCAGGTGCTATAGAGGATGTTGAGTGGCTCTAAGACAGAGCCATTCCTGTAAGAAGCTTATAAAGTGATAAAATGTGTTATCTATGAATGATCTATATCCCACAGTCTATAGTGGTTTGGATACCATTAACATGATGAAACTTTATTTTGGATCCTTCAGTGCACAAATCCTGAGGAGTTTGCAAAAATGTCTGTCAGAGTTTGCTGCATTTGAAGACAGAGACTCAGCATGACTGGAGAAGGAGAGTGGCTGGAGAGAAATCTGTCATTGTCACTAGAACCCCCAAAATACCACTGTGGGGTTTCAAGCAGGGAAGCAAAAGACAGCTGCAGATTGTTTTCCAAAGATGCAAACTGAGGCAGACTTGAGTGGAAAGGATACTTATTAAGGAGTGCTCTTGGGATTAGCATCTGCAGGAAAAGGGCTAAAAGAAGAATGGGGCAGTAAGAGAAGGTGACTTGGGGTTTGGGTTTAACCACAGCCTGGGAGCAGTGGTCCTCCATAGTGGTCCCAGTGATGCTGAGATGTTTGGGCATTTATTCTTCCACCCTGAATCATTAATGGATATGGGCTTCCCCTGGTTGGGATGTAACCTGGAGCAAGTCTGTTCTTTGGAGCCATGGCCACCCTAAAGGGATTGACATCAGTCTCACTTTTTGGCTGTGAAATCTCTCATTGAGGCATGGTAATTTGGGAAGAATAGATTAAAGATGGAAAAGAGTAAGAATGGGAAACAAGTTAAGTGATCTTGGAGTTTTTCAGTGGGAGATGATGATAGTTTGAACTCTAGGGGAAACTGTAGGGTCTCAACGAAGTAAATGGAGTCAAAATGTTTTTGACACAGATACTATAGGAATAGGGGGTGAATTGGATGAGGGAAGTAAGGAGGGTAAAGATACCAAGGATGAATCTCCGAGTTTTGGCCTAACCAAGCAAGAGGATGGAGAAACCACATATGGAGGAGGAGAGCACTTGAGGAAGAGAACTGTGAGTCAGAGTTGACGTGTTCACCATTCAATCAAGGGGAGACACCAAGCAGAAAGTTGGATATACCATTCCTGAGCTTAGAAAAGAGGTCTGCCATGTTGTTTTACATTGTTGTTATTGGTGGTACAGTCAATTGCAAAGGCAAATTCCTAGGGAGGGAATGTGGTAAAATGGGAAGGGAGTTCAGCAGAGAACCCTAGGGAATAACCACCTCTAAAAGCAGGGGAATGAATAAGGGAGACAGAAGAATGAGGAAAATCAGGATAATATGATCTTGTGGAAGTTCAGGGAGGAGATCATTGCAGGAGGTGTTGTTTTGTTTAGCATTTCTTTGAATATTAACAAAGAAGAACATCCCTTCTAATGTTTATTGGTCCTTTTATTAATAACTTTATTGAGACATATTTAACATATCATATCATATCATAACATACCACATAATTCACCCATTTCAAGTGCACAATTCAGTGATTTTCTTTTTTTTTTTAGTAAATTTACCAAATTGTGCAGCCATCACCATAAAATCAGTTTTAGAACATTTCTTCACCTGATCCCTCACACAGTCATTTGTGAAGTGGCTTTTAAAATCTCCTGCTTTCTATGTTGTTGAATATCAATTTGCTAAAACTTAAAAAGATATTTTAATTTTTTTAATTTTTAGGGGAATAGGCTTGAAAATGGTTCTTTTTTTTTTTTTTTTTTTTTTTTTTAAGGTTGTCCTTTATCCTTCAGTCTGGTTTTGGAGAAATACTGCAATGTAGAACTTCACAGTTTTATGGAGTTAAATGTGCTTCTCTTTTTTCCTTTATGGATGTTTACTTTGTTTTTGATTTTTGAAATTATTAGAAAGTCTTATTTTCCAAGATTATACAAATATTTTTTAGTTAGTTTTCTTTTTTTTTACATCTTGATTTCTGATTCATCTGAAATTTGTTTTGTTTTAACTAAAGAAATAAGAATCCAGTTTTGCCATGTTTCCAAACTGTTGGCCTTTTGTTCACAAATTATTTACTAAACCACCATCCCTCCTGCCCTTGTTTGGTTAAATTACCATAATTTGTCTTTGTTGACTCTATTCTCCATGCAGTTCCACTCTGTTTTATTTACTGCCCCTTGACAATGCATTTTACTGTCTAAAAGCCGAGTCTACAATAGCACTTGGCTAAATCTCCATGTGATAGAGTTGATTCAGAAATTCATTTACTATCCTCTCTAGTATCTTGCCCCCACTCCCCTACCCCTGCCTTTTTTCCCACATTTGGCTACAATCTGGTCTTCAACACAAGTAGACCCTGCCCATCCTCTGGCTTTAAGTCTATTTATTTTAGTCACCAAACTCTCAAAATAAATCTGGCTCTTCAGCCAGACTGGTAATTTAGAAGTTTGACTGTTTTGTTTGCATGAACATCCAAACTGGCGTGGCCGCCTGGTAATCTGAGGGTAGCTCACCATCATTTGCAAGCAGACTATTTTGTGGGTAATGAAAGGTAAACAGTATCTTGTGATGCTGAAAGAAGGGTTGACTATTGCAGTTTTATTGGCTAATTGACATATTTAATTGAATTCCCTGTAAGTAACAGACTTTTGTGTCAGTTTCATGTTGTTTTACTCTTTCTGGTCCTCTTCAAATAAATCTGGAGTTGAGGGTTGTTTTTCCACTAGCTGCGTAATGACATTGACTATATTTATTTATTTCATCAGCTCAAAGTATTGCTCTGATCCTGCAGAGCAGTTTAGTGCATGATCTTTTTTTTTTTTTTTTTTTAAATATCTTTTCCTGAGTACAAGAAGGCTTCTGTCTATCAGCATGAAGACCCCGGAATTTTGATGACTGTGGCCTGTGAAATTAAAAGAATTCAAATGATAGGAAGTGATTTCACAGCCAGTTTCTTTGCCTGTTTTATTCATGAATACAGAATGATAGTGGGTGAGATTCTTAGAGCAAATGACTTTCCTCTACACTGAAGAGTGAGAGGTTGTCAGTTATAACTGAAGTTATACATAGTTGATAGACCTTGGTTACAGTGTAGGATAGTAGGACTTTTATTCAGAGCACAAACCTAGAGGTAGTCATGGAGGAGTAGTAGAAGAAGCAGAGCTGGGCCCAAAACGTGCCTTTGGCTCCTGGCTCTGAGTTAGTGACCTTGTGCGGTGGAGTTAATGTCTCTGGACCTTTGATTCCCGGTCTATGAAAAGAAGTGATAATAAACACCTATCTCAAATGTTTGGCATGCGTACAAAACAGCACATGTGGAAATGTGTTAGGTAGGAGCCATAGAAATCTCTAGTAGTGTTGAGGTTAAGGGTTTAGCCTTTCCTTGGCTCGGAAGTGGTCAGTTTAATTGAAGGCAAAGTAAATAATGTTGTTCATCTGATCTAATATGTCATAGATTGTAAGATACATCATTATTTTATCTACCACTTGGGAAAAATATACTCAATATTATAGTCAAGGGTAAGGTATAACCTGATTTCTGTGATGATAATATCTGAAACAATTCTGTGTCTTAGAATGGAGAAAATATAGTAAGTATTGAAGATTTGGAGTGACTGACGAGAAGACCATTCTGAATTAGTGGTAAGTTAGACCTATTGAATATTTTATGAAGGGATATGGGTTGTTACTTTTGAGTTATAATAGCTGAAATGGATTAATGAGTCACAAGAGAAATTGACTTAATGAATAGATAATTGATTTATAATTGGCTTGTTTTCAGAAGTCAGAATAGGATAACTGCTTGGGTCCATTATAAATCCATGCCACCTGGCCCCAGCTGGGCTCTGAGTTGTCCTCTAATTGAGCTGTTTAGGGACCGTGTTGAATTTTTCACAGGAGACATTTCAAGTGCCTTTCACACTCTCAAATTTTCAACCTCTGTGTCTATTAGTCAGCCATTGATTTCTTCACTTATCCTTGGATGTAAACAACTACATTTTCCCTGATCTTTGTTCCAACATGTCTTTCCTTCTATTTTAATTAAAAATGTGGGGGCGCCTGGGTGGCTCAGTGGTTTAAGCCTCTGCCTTCGGCTCAGGTCGTGATCTCAAGGTCCTGGGATCGAGCCCCACGTCGGGCTCTCTGCTCAGCGGGGAGCCTGCTTCCCCCTCTCTCTCTGCCTGCCTTCTGCCTGCTTGTGATCTCTCTCTGTCTAAAAAAAAAAAAAAAAAAATGTGTCTTTTGTCATCCAAGATTAAAATTACACGAGTTCCTTTCTCAACTTTTTTGAGATTTTGCTTTACTGTTTTCTCTCAACTTTCTCCACTAGCTTTTTCTACTTCCATTTATTCCCCCATGCAAGAGCAACAATAATTGGTTTTAATTTGCTTAAAAATCTTCTGGAAAAGGCATGAGTCCGGATGCACAACAGCATTAACTTTTGAGACCCATTCTGGTTTAGATCAAGGATCATGTCTGTCTTATTGAGCACCTTTAAGGATCTGGCTCATTCATTCATTCATTCATTCAAAAGCTATTTACTAAAAGACTATTCTGTTCCAGCACCTCTTCCATAATAATAATAATTGAGATTTTACAACACAACAAGCAAGGAACAAAGAAGGCAGGTCATTCTTTCTTTAGGGGACCTAATCTTATAAGTCACATAGCATTTTTGAAGTACATAAGGATATGGAGAGGCATAAGGCAAGGAGGGGGGATAAACCCTACTGGGAAAAGGGTGGTAAGATGACATTTTTGTTAAGACTTGAAGGAAATGAGGAAGTGAGTCATCTATTCTAGTAAGTGCAAAGGCCCTGAGGTAAGAGCACATCTGGCATACACTACAAACAGCAAAGAGACAAACATGACTGGGGCAGGACTAGTGAAGGGCATAATAATCATCAGTGAGTTGGTGATATAATGGAGAGGAGGTCAGATCATATAGGATGTTGTAGTTCACTATAAAGACTTTGGATTTTTGACTAGATTTTCAATTTGGATTTTTTACTAGAAGACCTTATAGAACTCAGAGGAGAGGAGAGATTTGATAGATGTTTTTAAAAGATTACTCTGAGTGGTTGACTAAAAGTGAAGTGATAATGTTGAGAAACTGTCTCAATAATCCAAGTGAGAGACGATAGAGTAAAGGCTCTGTGTTATCAGTGAAAAGTGGTCAAATTTGAGGTATATTTTAAGGCTAACAGGGTTACTGATGGAGTGACTGTGTAATGTGGGAGACTGAAAAAAAGAAGCCAAGGATGATTTGGAAAGTTTTTGATCTTAGCATCTAGAAGCGTGTGGTCACCCTTCACAAGGATAAGCAGACTGTGGTCAGAGCTGGTGTGCTGAGGAAGAAGAGTAGTTCAGTGTTGATCCTACTGAGTTTTTTATGTCTGCTGGCCAGTGAAGATGGTGAGTCTGCAGTTGAATATATCAGCATGGACTTTGCTCATGGCCTGGGCCGCAGGTAGAAAATAGGATTTGTAGGATAGAGGGTATTTGAAGCCTTGACACGGATGAAATCACTAAGGGAGTGAATGAAGAAAGAGAAGGAAATAGGAGTTAGGACTAAGAAGTGACTGATTCCAGTGTATAGTAGGCAGGAAGGTAAGAAGGGAGATAGAGAAGCAGGGATTGATTGGCCAAGGGGTAGGAACATGGGGAGAGCCAAGAGGAAAGAAGGGTTGGCGGGGAAGAAAAGTTGTGTCAATTATGGCTGACAGGTTAAATAAGAGGAAGACTAACGTCAGCGGTGACCTTTACTGAAACACTTCGGTGGAGTGTTGTGGTTGTTTAGTATGGCTGGAATAAGAGTATGCTTTCTGTAGACGGAATGATCAAGTAGAGAGGGAGAAGCTGGTGAAGCAGAAGAGAGTGGATAGTTACTAGGACAACATCCTTGAGTAAGCAAGAGGGCATGAAATTGGGTGCACAAGTTGAAGAGGTTGATTTTACCCAGAAGTGCACAAAATCTGGGGACACAGGAGGGAAAGCAGAGGGTAAGGGTGTAGAAGTGGGTTGATGAATAGAAGGGATGGAAGTTCTGGTTGTTGCTATTCTCAGTAACATCGGAAGCAAAGTCATCAGGGAAGAGTGAAAACTGAAGAAGAAATGTGAAGTTTCACCATGGTCACCCAGGGGATGGGAGGATGGAGAGAATAAGGGAAATCTACAGGGATTGCCTTGTGGCAGGAAAGGTCTCCTGAAGACAGTAGCTACAAATTTAAAGTGATAATAGATTTTTCTATAGCCACATTTAGCTTTTCTACTGTAGACCAGAAATGGGTCAATATTTGGTCTTAACCAGGGTTGAGTAGTTTTTTTTCCCCCAGATGAGTAAAATAACAAAAATATGAATAAGTGATTTGAAATACACACCATATTCCAGGTATGTTCAAGAGAGAGAAGAGATCCTGGGAGAGTCAAAGGGCCATTATAGTGAAGGCACTATAGTTAAATTGAGGTCAGAGTGTGGCATTCTTGGGATTGGATTATAAAGGTATTGCATTTTTTGATAATACTGAGGTCAAATTTGAGCAAGTACCAGAATCACATGGAGAGTTATTAAACAGGAATTTCAGGGCCTCACCTCATGTTTCCTGATTCAATAGGTCAATGTGAGGTCTGAGAATTTTTATTTCTAACAAGTTCCCAGGTGATCATGAGGCTGAGCTTTGAAAACCACTGCTCTGGTGTATGAGTGCAATAAATAAACGACTGAGATAAGTTGAAGAACATTATCATTAAAATGCATGGACTCAAGAATCTCAGAAGTCAGAAGGTAGGAAGAATCATCTATTTGAATATAGGAAATGTCCAAGAGAAGGAACAGGAGGTCCAGGAGCATTGGGAAATGAAAGGAATGGCTGCCATAGGGAGGGGAGCTCAGTGGTAAAGTCTGACAACATGAAATTCAAATTTGAATGTTTTAATGAAGGAGAGTGAAGGCAGGAGTGCTCTATGAAAGGTTGGGCAGGTTGTGCCCTGTACATCTGTAGGAGTGCCATTCACATCATCAGCCTGGGGATAAGAATGGTCTGCCTATCAACAAGAATGATCTGCCTGTCAACTTCAATGAAACATGAAAAAAATAAACTTCTTAAGAGTCTTCTTAGATGCCAGCTATAGGGGCTGGATATAATTTCTGCCTCAAAGGAAGATGTTTAGCCTGTTTAAAATTGTGGGGGTTTTAAAAATCTTTTCCTTGGGGTAACCAATGCAGTGAAAAAACCCACAAATAATCACATATAGCCTTCCCTATACACATTCATCACTGTGCCCAAAAGGGAATGAGTTCTGATATCCAAAGTCATTAAAGTAGGGTTCTCAAAGTTCAAAGAATATCATAAATGTCTCCCAATAAAAGATTAAACAAAAGCAAGAGATATTTGCTATTAATGTAAACAAAGTCTGTTTCATGGTCCTGTGAGGCAGGGGTCATGTCATTTTAGAGACAGCAGCTCAGAAGTATTAAGTCTGCTGCCCTATCCCTGCTTTCTTCCTTTGTTCTTCCAGCATGTCCTTTTCTTCTCTTAAGTCTTTTTTTTCCTGCTGATTGTATGTGTATCTTTTTAAGTAATCCTTACATTCAACTTGGGGCTCAAACTCACAACCTCAAGATCAAGAGTTGCATGCTCTACCCACTAAGCCAGACAGGCTTGCTCTATCTATCTATCTATCCAACCTCTTTTGGTCAAACATCGTCATCCATTAAATCAAATTGACAAATGCCCAACTCTTACTGATTTTCTGAATTACTCTGATAGAGGACAAGAGAAGTTGAGCAAGCATGCAGGATAGGATGGGTCCATCCCTTTGCTGAGGTTACAGGTGTCCACTGAGTGTCCAAAGTCCCCAGAGAGTTTGCTCCTTCCTGTGGGCATGGTATTACCTGCTGGAGGATCTGGTTCTTGCAAGTATGTAAGTAGTATCTGATGATAGCCTAGAATTGGCAAGTAAAATGAAACTTTAATTTTTGCAATTTAAAAATCCTGCCTTTACTTTCAGGCTTCTATTTGAGTACCAGCTAACAACAAAGCATAGAAGTGACTTTACAAGGAGAGTTTCAGTTGGCTGGGTGGATAATATCCTCAGAACACAGGTGCACTGCAATGATTTTCAGATGGCCATGAAGATCCAAATTAATGTATAATTTCCTCAGATGAGCTGAAATTAAAAAAAAAAAGGATCAGAGCATGAAGAAGACAATTGGGTTTAAACTAAGCTTAGAAAAGGTTTTTATTTAAGAGAATCACTTTGGGTTTAAGTTTGCCTCTTGCTTTATTTTTGTTTTCTTGTTTTTTGTTTTTTTCTGGTATTGTATTTGAGGTTCTTAAAGAAAAATTATGTGTCTTAATATTTTCCCTAGAGTATTTGAGATATCTTAATTATGTTTGGAGCTTGTTTTTATGAAGATGGAAATATGCTCATTCTGCAACAGCAATGTGTAAATAATTGCAGAGATTATATGTGAATGGTGATAAAAAGAGTAATTTACTTTTCATGGTTCTTCTTAAAAAATACTATTGAAGTATAAATACATACAATACAGTGCATGGATCTTAAGTGTTCCTGCTGAGGGATTTTGACAATTGCATATGAAGAAATAATAATTACCGAAGATTTTCATCACCACAGAAAATCCAGTTGTGCCTCTTTATAACCAATATCCACCTACCTTGTCTGAATGGCACTACTTCCTGAATTATAATTTATACAATAACTTTGTCTATTTTTGAAAGTCAAATAGAGATGACCATGGATATGTATTTTGCTGTGTGTGTGTGTGTGTGTGTGTGTGTGTGTCTGCGTGAGAGTGTTTGTGTCTTTTTTTCTCAACGTAATGTTTAGGATTTATCTATGTATAATGGTTTTAAGATTCATTCATGCTGTGCCTTGTATTAATAATTCATTTCCTTTTTTTACTAAATAATATTCTATGGTATGGATAGATCACAGCTTGTTTATCCATTTATAGGTTTATGGGCATTTTGGTTGCTTTCACATTTGGGCTCTTATAAATAAAATGGTTATTAGTATTCATGTATAAATCTTGACATGGACACAATACTCAACTTTTCTTAGATCCAGAATTCAAGAATGGCTGGATGATACGTTAGTTCTACAATTAATCTATTAAGAAACTATGAGACCATTTTCTTTAGTGGCTGAACAATTTTACATTCTCAGAAGAGCAGTATTTGTGAGTTTCAGTTTCTCTACATCCTTCACCAACCCTTGGTATGGTTAGTATTTTAATTGAAGCTATTCTAATTGATGTGTGGGGGTAGCTCATTCTGATCTTAAATTTTCATTTTCTTAATGAATAATAATATTCAATATCTTTTCATGTCCTTATCTGTGAAGTGTCTGTTCAAATCTTTCACTCATTTTTGTAACTGGGTTAGTTATTTTCTTATTATTGAGTTTAGAGAATTATTTTTATATTCTTAATACAGGTCCTTTTTCAGATATATGATTTATAAATTTTTCTTCCTAGAGTGTGTCTTGTCTTTTCATTCCCTTTACACTGTTGTTTGAAGAACAGAAATACTGACTTTTTTAAAAGATTTTTAAAAAATTTATTTGACAGGGAGATAGCACAAGTAGGCAGAGAGGCAGGCAGAGGGAGAGGGAGAAGCAGGCTCTCTGCTGAGCAGGGAGCCCCATGTGGCATTTGATCCCAGGACTCTGGGATCATGACCTGAGCTGAAGGCAGCTGCTTAACTGACTGAGCCACCCAGGTGCCCAGAAATATCGATTTTGAGGCCCAATTTATCAATTGATAGTTTTGTAGATTATGCTTTGGTTAGATCTAAGATACCTTTTTTTTTTCTTGTTAGAATCTATAATTTCTTTTTAAAATTTCACAGTCAGAAATCATGATGGAGAGAAATTTTATTTGTGTATAAAAATCTAAATTGAGGCATAATGTTCTTTTTTGGTGGTTTTATTATCTAATGGTACTTAATTAGGAGTCTCTCTGTGTGAATGATGCTACAGAATTCACCTAAGGAGATGTGGTCCACAATGAGCAAATTTAAGAAATGATTATCATAGTTAAGTAGTGGTTGCTTTTGATGTTGATGAGTTTATTAATTTTTTATTGTTTTTTATTATGTTATGTTTGTTACCATACAGTATGTCATTAGTTTTTGATGTAGTGTTCCATGATTCATTGTTTATGTATAATACCCAGTGCTCCATGCAATATGCGTTCTCCTTAATACCCATTACCCAGCCAACCTATCTCCCCACACTCCTCTCCTCTAAAACCCTCAGTTTGTTTTTCAGAGTCCATAGTCTCTCATGGTTCATCTCCCTCTCTGATTTCTCCCCTTTGTTTTTCCCTTCCTTCTCATAATGTCCTCCATGCTATTTCTTATGTTCCATAAGTAAGTGAAACTGTAAGATAATTGACTTTGTCTTCTTGACTTATTTCATTAAGCATAATCTCCTCCAGTCCCATCCATATTAATCCAAAAGATGGATATTCATCATTTCTGATGGCTGCGTAATATTCCATTGTATATACAGACCACATTTTCTTTATCCATTTGTCTGTTGAAGGGCATCTCAGCTCTTTCCACAGTTTAGCTATTGTGGACATTACTGTTATGGGCATTGGGGTGCATTTAGTGTTTCTTTTCACTACATCTTATCTTTGGGATATATACCCAGTAGTGCAATTGCAGGGTCATAGGGTAGCTCTATTTTTTATTTTTTGAGGAATCTACACTGTTTTCCAAGTAGTTGCACTGACTTGCATTCTCGCCAACAGTGTAAGAGGGGTCTGCTTTCTCCACATCCTCTCCAAATTTGTTGGTTTTTGCCTCATCAATTTTTGTCATTCTAACTGGTGTAAGGTGGTATCTCAATGTGGTTTTGATTTCTATTTTCCTGATGGCTAATGATGATGAACATTTTTTTCATGTGTCTGTTAGCCATTTGTATGTCTTCTTTGAAGAATTGTCTGGAATAGTGTGGAGGACATTAGGAGAAGGAAGAGAAAAATGAAGGGGGGGAATTGGCATGGGAGATGAACCATGAGAGACTATGGACTCCGGGAAACAAACTGAATGTTTTAGAAGGGAGGGAGTGGGGGGAATTGGTTCAGTGAGCCTGGTGCTGGGTATTAAGGGAGCACAGATTGCATGGAGCACTGTGTGTTATGTATAAACAACGAATCATGGAACACTACATCAAAAACTAATGATGTACTGTATGGTGACTAACATAGCATAATAAAAAGAAAAGAAATCAAGAGTTGGACACTTAGCCAACTAAGCCACCCAGGTGTCCCTGAATTACCTGCTTTTAAGAACTATACATTGGAGTGATTTTTTAAGATATAAGCTCTAAGGGTGCCTGGGTGGCTCAGTGGGTTAAACCTCTGCGTTCGGCTCAGGTCACGATCTCAGGATCCTGGGATCAAGCCCCCCATCGGGCTCTCTGCTCAGTGGGGAGTCTGCTTCCCTCCCTCTCTCTGCCTACTTGTGATCTCTCTCTTTCTGTCAAATAAATAAGTAAAATCTTAAAAAAAAAAAGATAAAAGCTCCATGTTCATTCACATAGGGCTTCCTTTTATTCTACTGTTTTTTAAATAAAATTTTTATTTGTACCTGTTAAAGAATAAGTGATTGGTTAATATAGACATATGATTTCAATAATTAATAAACTGATAAATTTATCCATTTATTTTATGCTACTTTGCTAATATATTAAATGTTGAAAAAAGAGAAAAGATAATATATGGCTTATATAGTCATCCACCAACCTTTACTAGAAATTAAAAAGAAAAAGGGTAGTTGTTTTCTTCTTTCATGTTGGGAAAATTCTGAGTAAAAGCTGTATTAATAACATGTTAGTGAAAATTAAAGAGGAGAAAAGACAAAATTTCTTAGAATGGCGAAAGAATATTTTCTAAATCCTTAGAGTTAAACCTTACTTTATTATGGAATTGAAATTGTCATTTTAAATTCTAATCAGTGGAATTTTCAAATTGATTAAAGTTGCATTTACTGAGCCAAAAGTAAGTTTTATATAAAATGATAAGAATCCTTTCCATAGCAAAAATGTTTTTATTTGTTGTGCAGAGTTTAGAGATGATGAGGTAAGAATATTAGGAAATAAGGTAATGACTATCTGACCATAGAAGTTGATAAGACCGGAGCATTATTTTTAAAAGTCTCTCTAAGGTCTGTCTTAAATACAGTGCATTTTCTTCCAGTTATGAGATTCCACTTAGCACAAGGAATATGAGGTTATATGAATAAAATTGAAGCCCATTTACATTATTTGGCTAGTAGTTGAAATTTATGTAGAGTTTGTTCTATTTGGTTATGGTAGAGATTGTGGTACTACTCCTAGTTATTGTTGTCCTCTTTGTAAGATTGTATATTCTTACCCTTTGTTGTAGGAACCACGGTGTCCTGTATGCTATGCATCCCCATCCTACGGAGTCAGGCTTTTTACTGGGTTGCATAAGCTAATGGAATGTGGATGGAAGTGAATGATGTGAGGAGAAACTTCAGGAGGTTGTACAATTCTTCCACTGCTCTTTTTTTCTCTTCGCCCATGGTTAGAGTTATTGCTACCTTATTGCCTCTGTCCGCTGAATTATTATTTAGAAATGTAGCACCTAGTATTTTATTTGAGTATAATCTGAATACTTAGAAAGTATGGCTGGAATCATTCTTTTACAGTTTTAATATATGTGTGAAAACTGATCATGAGTTGACAATTGTTCAGTGAAATGAGGTTATTAGGGCAAGGTTTAAGATATTCTAATAAAGACACCGTCAAATTATAGTGACTTGAAAAGAGAAAAAAGTTTTCAATTCCCCTTGTAACCATCTGTCTAGTTTAGTCTGGTTGGGAAACCGTGCTCCCTGAAGTCATTAAGGGACTCCATCCATTTTATTTTTCCATGCACTGGGTCACAGTCCTTTTCTATGCGATTGAAGTTGGGTATTGATTTATCTATATTTATAGCTCATAATGAGGGGAAAGAGAAGAGGACTTGGGCATGGCATTTGCTTTCAAATAAACAATTTGGAAGTTGTACACAGGTGAGTCTCACTCCTATTCCATTGCAAAGGAAGCTGAAAAAGTCTTGAGAAGGTTCCAGTGATTCCAGTCAAAATTAAAGGAAGTAACTATTATCATGAGAAAGAAGTGAGCTGATTAAGTGAGACAGTGATCCTTACCTCACAATCTAAGATGGTCATCCAAATCACTGGACCTCCCTATAGATTGCTTTTCTTTAGAATTCTTGAGTTGAAAGGGCCCTAATGCTGTTACATTCAGACTCCTGAGAGAAAGAAATACCTCTCTTAATTTTTAGCTTTCTGAGAGCATACAATTAGCAATAATCGCGCCTCGGATAAACCTCATTGGCTACGATACTGCCACTGTGCAAAGCTCTGAGAGCATACAATTTAGATCTCTTCTCAGTTCCTTACTTTGGTATCCTGGGACACTAAACTATGAAGTTCTTCATAGAACATCCTTGATTGAAAACAATATTAATGAATGCATAATATATTTATAATATATTTATTAGGCTTTTAGGACAATATTGGTTGGTTAGAAATATTCAACAAACGTTTGTTGAATATAGAATGAATGGCTAATGAAGTAAGTTTTTAATTATGATGTATAAACAGATTACCCATTGAAAATGGTGAACTGTGTACTTGGATTAATTTTTCTGCCTCTGGAGACTTAATACAAATAATAATAAAAGAATAAAAGTCAAGCATTATTCTAGAAAAAAACTCTTGCTGGGGAAAACTGAAGCAAACAAGATATTTAAAAAAAAAATTCTTGGATGATGAAATATAGAACATGTAGCTTATGTTATATATTTCAGAACAGCCATAGACTCAAACACTCTCAGAGAAAGATGCAGCCAGCAAGGAATGCAGCTGTCAGAGGCTGCAGAGATGAGGAGACATGGGAATGAGAAGGTGGTGGGAATGCAGGGAATAATTTAAAATCTGTGTATAGATGAATCAGCTATATCCAAACCCCTTTCTTCTCCTATATCCAAAGGGAATATATATATATATATATACATATATATATATATATATATATATATATATATATTTCCAATTGTGCAACTCACTCCCCCAAACTCTAGTTTTTATTAAAGAAATCGAATCAACTTTATGGCAGGTGTGGAGAGAAATGATGCCTCAAAATTTCCACACTTTGTCACCTGAGCCCTCAGAATGGAGAGCCCCTGCCTCAAAGGTGTGAAGAGCCTGCAAGTCCAAGAGCCCCACAATACACATGGAAAAGACATGAAGATACCATCATAGGAATAAAAAAAAAAACACGTTATGCTGAATGAAATAAGTCAAGCAGAGAGAGTCAATTATCATATGGTTTCACTTATTTGTGGAGCATAAGGAGTAACATGGAGGACATTAGTAGAAGGAAGGGAAAAGTGAATTGGGGAAAAGGGGGAGATGAACCATGAGAGACTGTGGACTCTGAGAAATAAACTGAGGGTTTTGGAGGGGAGGCAGGTGGGGGGATGGGTGAGCCTGGTGGTGGGTATTAAGGAGGGCACATACTGCATGGAGCACTGGGGGGTGTGCTGCATAAACAATGAATCTTGGAACACTGAAAAAATAAAATAAAATAAAATAAGATAAGATAAAATGAAATAAATTAAAATAAAATAAAAAGGTAAAAGTGGTTGACTATTGTAAATGGGTTAAATATCCAGAAGGAACTATTATTTCAACAATGAACCGAATTGTGTCCCCACCTCAAATTCATATGTTGAAGATCTAAACTCCAATGTGATTGTATCTAGATATAGTATCTTGAACAGATGATTAAGGGTAATGAGGTCATACGGTGGATCCCTAACCTGGTAAGATGGTGGCCTATAAGAAGAGGGAGAGTCCCACCTCCTACACGACCTACCCCCCCACCCCTGCCCCCACCAATTCTATCTTGGCTATGTGAAGCCACAGCAATAAGGTGGTCATCTGCAAGCCAGGAAGAAGGCTCTTACAGAACCCACCCAGGCTGGCACTCTGATCTTGGACTCCTAGACTCCAGAACTGTGAAAAGATTCTTTCCTGTCATTTAATCCACCCAGTCAGTGATATTTTGTTACGGCAGCTCCGGCTTCCTGATATACCTTCATTAAAACCTTTCTTTGCTCTTTGATTTTTAGTATCTTGTGGAAGTCTACCTTACTTTGAAAAACCTGACTAAACAACAGTAAAAACAAGAACTAAATGAGATTTTCAAGCTGATCCAGTATGGACCAATCAGCTTCCCTTTTCATAAGTGGGAAAAACTTTGGAAGAGTTGAAAAGATTTCCCCAGGATCACTTAGTTTGAAATTCATTCTATTTAAAATCCTATGGGGGGCCTGGGTGGCTCAGTAGATTAAGCCACTTCCTTCAGCTTCATGATCCCAATGCGCTGGGATCAATTCCCATATGAGACTTCCCCTGCTCTGCAGGGAACCTGCTTCTCCCTCTCCCTCTGCCTCTCTCCCTGCTTATACCCTCTCTCTGTTAAATAAATAAAATCTTTAAAAAACCTATGATATTTGGATTTGTCCAGTGTTGCCAATGGTTGTTGCATATTCTGTAATATATTTGTATCTTAAATATATTGACTAATTTCAATATTTTGGCCAGACTGAAAACATACCATGTTCTGTTTTAAAATTGCCTGATTATATGTAATAGCACCAGAATATTTTGATAGTAAAAGTAGAATCATTATCTCTACAGGTTGATTATACAGGGAAAAATAATATATCCACAGCATATAAACATTCCAAAGAATTTAGAAATGTTTGAGCATTTTCATGTTCACATGTTTGAGAAATTGCCAAGTTTAGTGAAAAGTCAGGAAAAGGTTGGAATTGTGGCTCTCCCGTGTATCATCTGTATGACAATGGCAATACCTGAAACAGAAATCTAAGTTTCAGTTTTTTCATCTGTAGCACGAGGACAAGGTTTGCATACCCTACAAAGATGTTGCAATGATCAAAATAATTATAAATTATTGGATATAAATATGGTTTATATGGTGATAGGTCATGACACAGAAGAACCCACAGCCCTGACTGTCTGGATACCTTATTATTCAGCTCTCTTCAGATTATTGGATCTGCGGTCCTGATTGATTCTGTTCAGGTGTCCATGGATTGTCTCACCAATTGTTACCAGGCATTATATTTGGGGATATATTATGGATGTTGTAGATGCAAAATCTCAGAAATAGGCTGAAATTTCTTCATATCTCAGAACCAGTGTTTTCCAAGATGACTATTTTCTTACTTTTGATGGTGGGCTTTGACAGGGAAAATGTTTGGAGAGCTAGAAGTGACTGAAGAAGAGAATTCTTTTTACCATCAAGTCCCGAGTTCTTTTTGATAAGGTTTCTCCTACCTTGGCTTTTTGAAAACTCACCTTAATTTTCTCTTGGCTCTGACAAGTGGTTTCATATATCCATTTTTCCTTTTTAGATCTATGGAAAAGGGCTCAGAAAAATAGATTGTGATTTCTAGAATATTCAATAATGTAGCCATCCTGGTAGTCCCCTAATTGGTCTCACACATTATTTGCTAGCTCTTGAATTCAAAATAGATTCTTTGTAAAACAAACAAAATGAACTTAAATCTTATGTAAGTAGTGTTTTTTTCATCTAGTATTACTTTAGAGGAATCATTTTTCTCATTTTAGATGACAAAAATATGCTTTGATGTTGATAAAGCTATTGTAACATTTATATGAAAATATCAAGTAGCATTTTGTTTCTGAATGTATATTAATCACTATTAGCTATTTGCCTGTTTAAGGTGATGGCTGTTTAGTCAAGCATCTCCAGTTGCGGTAGAAAATGCTCATAATTTTTTTCCCTTTTTGTCTCACCTGTCCTGAGATAGGAGTAGCAACTGACACAGCAGGAAATGCTGATATCCCATGATAAACTAACTTTTCAGACCTAGCAATCCCAGCAGCAGCATGATTCATTGCTTCCTCTGTGCATCTACTATATCCATGAGCACAGAGTAGACAGGGCTTTGCAGTGGTGTTGGTTTCTGCCAACTTGCTTGAGCCAAATGAGTTCCTGATTTAAAATCTGTTTTGGGGACACCTGGGTGGCTCAGTTGTTGGGCATCTGTCTTCAACTCAGACCATGATCCCAACGTCCTGGGATCGAGCCCGCATCGGGCTCCCTGCTCAGCAGGAAGCCTGCTTCTACCTATTCCACTCCTCCTGCACATGTTCCCTCTCTAGCTGTGTCTCTCTCTGTCAAATATATAAATAAAATCTTTTTTAAAAAATAAAATAAATAAAATCTGCTATGATCTATTTCCGTAGATACCCTTGAGATTGAATGCATATATGTGGTTGACCTCGTTTCTGAAACTAAGAAACAAAAAGGAAGAAAGATTAGAGTTGATAGTACAGTTAATTACCCATTTGCCTGTTTTCACGGGCTTGGGATTCCCCGTGACTTCTCATGGTCATCAAAATACAGAACCTAAAGATTGGAGCATAGTAAGATAGTTAAGAATGGGATGCAAATTTCAGGTTATATGAATTCAAGAATATAGTTAACACCTCTAATTATTAAGGAAATTTAGCTTCCTTATTTTTAATATTTAGCTAGTAATTTCATTACCATAGAAGGCAGTTGTGAAGAGAGAAGAAATAGGGGACTTTACTGGACTCCTAAGTCAGGAAATACCAGCTGCTATTGCCATAGGTTTGGTGCTTAAGAGAACTTCAAAAATTATGTGTTTGTAAAATAAAAATGAGTGCTGGCCAGAAGAATCTTATTTAACCTTACCTGTGGGACTTCCTTAATAAAATATTAAACAAAATGCTTAATATACTTCTCTGTTGAAACCAATACTAAATTTATTTCACAACTAGTTGTGTGTGTGTGTGTGTGTAGTGTGGGTAGAGTAGACCCAAGTTAAGCTTTTATTTTTTAGAAGCTCACACTCTAGCAGAAGAGACAGACCAATAAAGAAATCACAAAGGTTTAAACGGACTAAAATAAATTCAGTTACAGTTGCAGAATTCATGTTGGTGCTGAATTTGTATACTGAACAGTTATCGTATTGCTAGTACATGGCAGAAATGCAGAAAGTCAAGGTCATCAAGCACGTATTGCAAATGTGAGCTTGATCTTCATTTCAAATTGAATATTCTAATGAATCAAGACTGATATCTCAGCACATCTTGAGCATTCTATTTGAAGAAGCTCTTGTAATTTTTTTGGATAAGAGACAAAAAGCCACTGCAGGTATTAAATTGCGTTGCCTTACATGGTTTGGGGAAGTGAGGCCAAAAAACATCTACCGGATATTCCACTCAATGTTGTTTATGTGAGCCAACAGAAAGAATTAGTTTGCACATCCATATCAAATGCCCACACTCCCAACTCCCAACTCTTTATATAGCTGTCATGAAACAAAGATACGCCTAATTGGCTTTGCCAGCAGTGAGGATAAGCTATCTTTATTTTTTTTCCCATCTTCATTGGCTACAACTCTCATTCCTGATTTGACACAGAACGCTTAGCTCTCTTTAAAAATGATTCATATTAAAATGAATGCATGTTCAGATGCATTTTTGCACATAGTCTCCAAAAAAGCAATGGCATGCTGGAAGTCTCTGGTGTTGTGGAAACTTGTTATTTAGGACACGTGACTGGCATTTCCTTTAGCGGTGTAAGTGGTTCAAGTGGCTCAAGATAGAATGCCACTCTATGCCTGGTATTGCATTATGCACTGTCAGAAACCTTGACACTGATTTATTATTGCTGCTTATGTGTTTTACACCATTTAATATCTTATAAGAAATAGACTCTTAACTCCGTTCCAAACATTGTTTCATTAATAAGAAACAACCCAGACATATTAACATGTGCCATACAGTAATTGTATTCACAATAACTACATTTTTCCCAACCTTTTAGGGAACTCCATTTCATTGTTTTTCCCCTTATTTCTTCTGTTCTCGTAGCTTTCTCATAGCTTGAAGTAAAATTTTCATAATAGGAGGAGATAGCAGAGAGTGTGTACCCACACTTCTATTGTTCTTTGTGCATTAAAATTAAATTTTGCTGTATGTGAAATAGAGACATTAAGTAGTTAAACTGTACATTTGGAAATCTTGTGACTTCTCACCCAAGTGATGGGTGATGTTATTTCTATCGAAAACGAATGGGAACAACTGGGAGTTTTATCATCACACATTAATGTTTTAATGTTCTTTTTGAAAAGATTTTATGTATTTATTTGACAGAGAGAGAGACAGAGCATAAGAAGGGGGAGTGGCAGACAGAAGGAGAGGGAAAGGCAGGCTCCCTGCTGAGCAGGGAGCCTAATGTGGGGCTCCTCATCCCAGAATTCTGGAATCATGACCTGAGCCAAAGGCAGATGCTTAACCAGCTGAGCCATCCAGGTGCCCAGTATTCTAATGCTGACTAAGGAGCTTGTTCTGTAAATTTATTTCAGGGTTATAGATTTACTTACAGAAAACTCTACCCAGTGGAGAAGGAAGAAAGTAGGAAAGCTTGCTGTTCACCAGAGCACTGCTAGCCATGTATTATTTGGAACACTGCATTTGTCCCTTGTTCTTTACCTCACTGTACTTTCAGGCAACTTTTTCTTTTCCCTCTTAGATTTTCTCATGAGAATATATTTATCTGTGAGTACTTATTTGGTTCTAAGAAATATGTACTTAAACCAAGGCTTTTTGAGGGGAAAAGAAGCAATGTATTGATTCACACAGTCTACAACTTGTAGGGCTGACTTTGGGTGAGGCTTGAGTCAGATCCTAAAAAAAATGGCATCTTTCTTTTCAATCTCGAGACGTGTACAGTTTCTCTCCTTGTCCCATCAAAATGGCTGCTTAACCTAATGCTTTGCAGTTTCAAGTCCAACTAGAACAGATAAAGGTTTTTTTTGTTTTTTTTTTTTTTTCCTGGAAGTTCCAGCCACAGTCCATGCTTCTGTTCTGTGTTGATTGATTTAGGTGCTCTTCTTGGGACTAATCACCATCACCCGGCTAGTAGTTTGAGTTTGTCATATTTCCTGCTTTTTTTTTTTTAAAGATTTTATTTATTTATTTGACAGAGAGAAATCACAAGTAGCCGGAGAGGCAGGCAGAGAGAGAGAGAGAGAGGGAAGCAGGCTCCCTGCTGAGAGAGCCCGATGCGGGACTCGATCCCAGGACCCTGAGATCATGACCTGAGCCGAAGGCAGCGGCTTAACCCACTGAGCCACCCAGGCGCCCTATTTCCTGCTTTTGAGTCAAGTGGTGATACACTTGGCTTAGAGTAACTGGAATAACATTATGGAGTGAATATTGGAAAAAGAAGACTTGCATGCAGAGCCTGAAAACCATGTACAACAATGTCCACTACAGAAGGGACACATTAGTATTCCTGATAATAACAAGTCAGGCTGTGGTGTAAACGACCAAGCCCAAGAATGATTAAGGACAAGTGCCCCTGGAGGCAGTCTGACCTTTCCAGTGCAGGCCTTTCACATTTCCAGAATTTAGCTTCCCAGAGTGACTTCTGCCACTCTCTGTAGACCATGGTTCTGGACCACAAGGGTGTTCTCAGTCCAGAATCATCTCTGCATTGCACGCTCTGTGAGACATCAGCCGTCCTTTCTTCTCTCTTCCTTCACATCTACTATTTTTCTTCCTTTTTACTTTAAGTTTCTGGAAGAGTGTCCTTCCTCACCCCTTCTTTATTACATTTAGTGCTCAGATAACTAATACTGTGGTTTCTCCTAGTTTAGTGCAAATTTCATATCAGTTTTTTAGGACATAAATGTTTGAGTCTAGATCTTTTTGGCAAACTAATCTCAAAGGCAAGACATTTAGTGGAACTTTTAGGTGCAGTACAGAGGCCATTTTCTAGGGTCAGTGAAAATATTTTCCCAAATTTGAGGTCAGCCCTAATGGAAAAGGAAGAATGTTTTGGTTGAACAAGGTTGAATACAGATCACAATTTACAGGACTCCAGAAGATTTCATTCTGGAGTCATCCCTTTGCCTTGGTATCTCTCTAGGAAGGGTGCTAGAATAATATTGCATTCTCTAGTTTCTCTGTTCAAAAAACAACACTGAGTTTTTATTTCCTTAGAGAGTCAGCCCTATAAAGAAATGTTCTAGAGAAGCATTTAGTAAATTCTGATGTGTGTACATGTCCCCTGGGGATTCCTGGTAAAATGCAGATTCTCTTTGGACATCTGTGAACAGGGGATGCTAAGGTTTTGGGTCCCCAAAGCATACTTTGTGTAGTAAATCTCTAGTTCTGCACTGTCTGATATAGTAACTACTAGACATGGATGGCTATCCATATTCAAATTTAATTTAAAAATTTAGTCCTCAGTCTTATTAGCCACATTTTAAGTGCGCAATAGTCTCTCATGCTAGTGTCTGAGGTATTGGGCAGCACAGAATAGATTTCCATTATCTTAGAAGTATCTGTTGGACAACCTTGCTCTAGAAGATGGATAGTATAACTCTGGAATGAGTACAATATTGTAAACAGGGCATAACTTCTCAAAATGTCAAGTTAGTACCATTTCCCAGAGAAATGGTCTGTATCTTCAGAAGATACCTAACCAAAATGTCTACCATTTACTGGGCCATGGTGTAATCTAAGCTATGTGAGATTTCTCCTGAGACTTCTTTTCCTATTTGAACACGAGATGCCCTGCACCTGTTACCACACCCTGTCAAGACACATACATCTAATTTAGTACTGTATTTCTATTGTTGGCTGTGGTTCACATCTTGGTACTCTTAATATATTTTCGGACAAATAATTTGAAAACTGTGGAGTAGATACCATATATTGTAATGCAGGTAAGAAACAAGGATTAGATAGGCTGTTAGTGGCCAAACAACAAACAAGAAAAACTTAGCAAACAGTTAAACACACACCTATAAAGCATTCTATAAGCACATATATATAAAACATTGCCATATAGAGGTCCTGGTGATAAGGGAATAACCCAGCCTCTGCTCTCATGCTGGGCTTATATAGCTTTGACTTTACACACAGTTAGTTCTGTTTTACTAGAGTCTATTAATTTCAATGTCTTAGAGAAGCAAGATATACAAATGCCCAAGCAATGCTTGGCTGCTTCCAATTTAGCTCTGAAACCCTTTTCCAGTGTATAAATGTCACTGTCTTACACATGGCACTTGAGAAGGCTTCCTGAGCATAGGAGGACTTATGTAATTCAGTCAATCTTGTCCTTTGGATTTGCTTTAATATGGACAAGAACTTTGTGGTGATAAGTATATGGCACACTTCTCAACGCTTCTCTGTGACTGAGACGTGGCTTGGATTTTGGCGTCACACACCCTCCAGTGCCATTCCTCCAGAGTCACATGAGTCTTTAGTATTTCTGTCTCATGAGGGCTTGCATAACAAGTATATGTTTGGCCTCAGCAGGTGGTTATGTGAGATCATTGGCCTGAGGAAGGGTATTGGGTAAATTCCTTCAAGTTTCTATAAGGAGAAGTGCAGTGCATATTTGCTACAGGTTAAGGTTAATATTCTCAGCAAGATTCTGCCTTACATTGAGATAAGTGTTCATTGTCGAGAAAGAGACTAGCGATCAACCTTCCTTGCCACTGAAAGGTTGTTTAGCTATGAACTAAGTCATCTCAGGGATGGGTAATGGTGACTTGAGGGGGCCCTATAAATGGCATTCTTCTTCCCCTCCTGAGATTGGAACCGATGGAGAAATGGACATTGGAATCAGACTTATGGGAATACAGATATCATATTTATGATTTTTTATACAGCTGCTGGAGAGTGGCCCTTAAGGTTTGTAAAAGGCAGCTTCTGACATGACCTCCAATGACATCCACCCCTGATAGTCACATCTGTGTGTGGTCTCTTCCTCTTGAGACCTAGTAACTTGCTTTAATCAATAGAATGGTGACAGAGATACCTATCTATATGATTGTAACTTCCATTTTGCTTGTAGACCTTCTATTGACCCTCTCCCTTACTGGCTTTGATGAAGCAAGATGGGGCACTCAAGAGGCAAGAAACTGAGGGAAGCCTCTGGACAGCAGACTATGAGGAACTGAGGGCCTCAGTTCAATGTCATGCAAGAAAATGATCCTGTCAACAGCCATGTGAGTGTGGAAGCAGATATTTCTCCAGTTGAAACCTCAGATGAGATCTCAGCTCTGGCTGACACCTTGATTGCAGCATTATGAGGAACCCTATAGCAGAGGACACTGCTAAGCCATGTTAAGATTCCTGACCCACAGAAGTTGTGAGATAATAAGTTGTTTTGAACAGTGAAGTTTTGAGCAACAATTTCCTGAGCAATAAATAACTAACACAAGTGTGCTTACCAAGTGGACTTGCTAATCTACCTCTGAAGTAGGCAAATATACCTGCTCTCTGCAGCTACATACTTCATCCTTTGGGACTCCCCTGCATAACTTGCAGAAGTGGAGAAGACAATATGCTTTTTTTTTTTAAAGTATCAACTGAGGAAGAGGAAGGATCAGCTCCTTTTACCAAACTTACCTGCTAATAAGTCAGTTTCTCCTCCACTGGGAAAAACTGAAGGTTGAGAAAAGCCAGGAGTGTTATTCCAAATATGTCTCTCTACTTGTGCAAATGCAAAAACGGATGAGTGTCCTTAAGTCACATGGTAATCTAGTGATGGGGTAAGTTAATTCACTTCTCCGTAAAAAAAGAAGTTGGAGCCATAAGCCAGGAATGTTTTAGGAAAATCTCTTCTCATAGAAATGACAATAGTTAAAACAAACAAACAAACAAACAAACAAAAAAACACCATAACTATGTCTCTTGCACAGTGAGAAATTCTCCATGTTAAAGAGCCCTTGATGGGGCACTTGGGTGGCTCAATAAGTTAAGTGCTGGACTCTTGGTTTTGGCTCAGGTCATTATCTCATGGCTAACGGGATTGAGATCCATGTCAAGATCTGCATTCAGGCTAGCATCTGCTGGGGATTCTTTTCCTCTGCCCCTCCCCCCTCTTGTGCTCACTGGCTCTCTTTCATATATATATATATGATCCCTTGCGTAGAAAAGCCTTCCTATGCTGATTTGAAATCTTGCATTTCTCATCCTGATTTTGATGCCTTGTGTTAAATGAAAATGCTGTGGCCCTTCCCACATGCTAGCTCTCAATAATGCAAAGATGCATAAAGATCCAACTCTGCCCTCAAGGGATTTACAGCCTGGGAGGCAGATGTATGTGAAAGTATGCCACTAAAACATATTATTGCAAATTTGATTCCCAGGGAAGCTCACTCTGAGAGGAAATTTAACGTGTAAAACGTTTATTGGGAAAGACCATGGGATCAACACCTGTTGCAGGAAAAGCCATGCTGTGGAATTGAGCAGAGGATTCGTTGAGCTATACAAGAGGCCTCAGGTGATGTTCTGGTGCTAAAATGGCCATTTAGAATTGACATAATGGGCGAAAATAGCGTGGCCTCACCTAACACTGGATTCTTCACTGGATGTGGGCCACCCTAATAGGACAGGATCTTCCTTTTTTCTTCACTGGAGGGAGTCCCTGCAGGCTGAAAACTGAAAGCTTTTCTTGATGGGACAGTTTAGAAGGTAGGATTCCCACAAGCCTCTCCAAAAAGATAAGGGTAAGACTGCATGACATGACGACAGCCTCTTTAGTGGAAGTATTCCATAAAATCCCCTCCCACCCCACTCAGGCCCATTTTATTTATCCTAAATGAGGTTGGGGAGCGGTGGAGACACTCACGGTCCTTACTTCCTTTGCCTACCTCTGCTAACACACCTCAGCCATGCCCTTACTTTGGCATCTGGTGTCTGCTGAAGTTCTCACTTTAGTTCCCACTGAAACACCCCACCATATATACTTAGGTGCAAAGTCCATGCCATGGGTGTGCCCAGCTGTGACTGAAAGGTTACCTGGGATCAGTTCATCACAGTCAGGAATTTGAATATTTTGGTTAATGAGATCTTATTGGAAGATTATTCTTCATGGTGCCTGTGGTGCCCAGGGGTAATCCAGAAATGGGTGGTCATGTAGAGCATGGGTTGAAGAACAAGATTGGAGGCATGGAGACTAAGAGACCAAGCTGTCGGAGAGGGTAGTGGTGTGATTCGGGGCAGAGCAGGGGCAGGGACAAAAGCAGGGAATGGGGGGGCGCCTGGGTGGCTCAGTGGGTTGAGCCGCTGCCTTCGGCTCAGGTCATGATTTCAGGGTCCTGGGATCGAGTCCCGCATTGGGCTCTCTGCTCAGCAGGGAGCCTGCTTCCTCCTCTCTCTCTCTGCCTGCCTCTCTGCCTACTTGTGACCTCTCTCTGTCAAATAAATAAATAAAATCTTAAAAAAAAAAAAGCAGGGATGGGGACTCTGAGGGAGGGTTTTAGAAATTAGATCGACAGGATTTGAAAACTAGTTTGAGAAAAAACTTAGAATAAATTTAGTTTTTCAGCTTGAGCTAATTTGTGTGTGTGAGGGGGGAAGAGTGGGGCTTTTCCCCATTGCAAAAATGTGCTTATTCTAAAACAACATAAACAAATATGCTATTATTTAGGTAATTTATTTTTCACTTATTTCGTAACAGTTTTTCAGACATAGAAAATTTGGGTGGGCATTCAAGCATTCTAAAATATTAGCTCACAGTTGATAATAAGAGTAATAGCGAAAAAAAAAAAAAGGTTAAGAGCAACCTTTTGTTGGGTGTTTTCTGTGTGTTGGCCATTAGGGCACTCACCTGCAATTATCTTATTAAACTTCACAACAACTATATTATCCTATGGTTTATTATTATGCCAGTCTACAGATGGGGGGAAAATGGTTTAATCAAGACTGGAATGACCAATGACCACAGTCTGGCTTTAAAGCTCATGCTTTATTCATCCAATCAATTCAAAGCCTAACTCAAGATATTCTTAGTTTTCCCCTGTGACTGTCCCTTGAGCCATTCTGTCTCTGCTGATAATGTGTACTTCCCATCCCTTGGCAGGCAAAGGGTTAAGGTTAAGGTAGCTGATTCTGCCTGCAGTCTATGCCAGTAATTTGTGGTATGGAATGTTGATGTGCTGAGAAAAAAAAAAAAAAAAAAAAAAAGACGCTCTAGTTGCCAGGATTTCTTGCATAGAAACAAAACTTCCATTCACGTCCTGCTGAATTTCCAGGACCTAATTAGATGTGGGACCAAATATTACAGTTTCTTCACTCAACAAGAACACAGATGAACACTGATGAAGGTTGGGAATAGGGTTTTCAGCCTTTTTTCTTTTTAAGAATTATAGATTTATTTGATGGTAAACTTTGATTTAAATATTACCTACAGACAAATGTGTCCTCTCTTAAATTTTCTGGTATATCATGTTACATTTGAATGGGACTTTGTCTTTTACCAGACATGGAATCCTATTTGATGCTCCAATAATGTGAGGCTGGGTGACTCAGAGGGTTGAGTGAGTTGTCAAATCTCTCCCAGCTACTAAGAGTTAGGACCAAGTTTCAGACTTGGCACTTTCAATTTCAGGTTCAGTACTTAAAAAAAAAAAATTCACCACATTTAATAATTTTGTTGGCCAAACAGTAATCAAAAGTACATGATGTTAATTGTAGTTTTTTTCTTTGTGTATCCATGTATAGAAAAATCATTTTTATTCTATTCCTGTTAAAAATAGAGTTTGAGTGAAATCAGTAAAATTTGTATTTTTTTTCCTGACCTAGAAAAACAAAACAAAGCAGAAAACAGGAGACAGATTTTTTTTTTTTTTTTTTTTTTTTGCAGTGACCCGGGAGTGATGACATACAATTAACCCAAGGATTTACATCAAATCTGCATCATTTTTGTGCATGTGGTGGACTGCTATGCTATTGAATTGAGGAATGACATTAGAATTTGGACTTTGAAATAAAGATGAACAGATGAGTCTTGGTGATACACAAAGGCTGGCCTCTTTTGCCTTCGATTTGCAGACAGGGATTTCTGTGTCGTCCTGTGATTAAGGGTGCCAAATGTAACCAGGAACTGTTTCAGCAATCATAGATGTTGTTTTTCCAATCGGGCCAATCTGCCAGACTGGCAGACAGAAAACTAACAGAAATATTAAATGTAGACAGCGTCTATAGTTGAATCTTGTTTTTTCCTCTCTCTGGTGGAAGCCACTATAAAATAGTAGCCTGTGTGTAGGTCATTAAAAACACACAGAGATACACTACATTGTGTATTCTCACTGTTAAATAAGTCTTTGTGTGTTCAATAACTGGGTGCCAAAACAACTGTTGCAGATGTATTAGGTGACTGAAGCAGTCCTTCAATTACAATATTAAACCCAGATACTCTCTCCTGGCTCCGCGTCACACTGTGAAGGATTCCATCCTATGTTGACCTACACACCTTGGGGAATCATTTCAGGGGAAGCTCCACTCTTGAGTTTCCAAATTCACATTCTTGAGGTCTGGAGGTCTGGTCGATTTGATGGATATGTGCTTGGAGAACTTGATAGAATAGTTGGTTTCATTTCCGGGATTTGTTTCCATACATGGCCAACAAATATGCATAATTACGTGCAATTCTTCTCTGGGCCACAAATGCAACAGAAGTGAGCTCAGTTAGCTTCTGTGACCACAATTTATATAGACCAAACCCTCCCTTCAGATTCAGGGAAATGATGACACAATTCCATTACAACATACATATGTGGCTTCCCCAGATGCCCCTGGGGTACAAAAGGGCCTTATGCAACTTTTGTGACACACGAACCCTCCTTTCTATCAATATTCTCCTGTTTTTCTCAGCTTTCTTATGAAATACATGTCTACCTCTTTTGATGTGTATTTCCTAGGAAGAAAAGAGTTTAATAAAATGATATAAAGAGAACTTTTGTTTGGGAGATTGATCAATGTTCATTTAGGAAGACTATCTTCCAAATATGTTTATTTCATTGATTGGAAGCATAAGGAGTAGTGGGCTCCATTATAGCTGAGTTGAACCTCATCTTTCCTTTCCATCAGGAAAAGTGACAAATGAAATGATGCCATCTTTGGAAAAGTGTGTTCATTATACATGGCTTGAGAAATAGTACTTTCCAATATTAAAAGTAACATTTAATAGACATGTTCTAGACGGATTGGGAATTATGCCTTTTTCTCTGTTTTCAAGGTTTGGAATGCCTGACCCTTTGACTAAAGCCATGAGTAAATTTTAGGAGCAATAAACACTGTGATCCATCTGCCACCCTTTGCTTCTTGACAGTCTTAGAAATGTGAACCTGAATTGGAAAAAAAAAAAATTGGTCTATTTCCCCTTTCTTATGACTGAGAGGGGAAGAACAACACGGAGGGGGTAGAAAAGTTACATTCCTCAAACAATCCACACCCCAGAATAAACAGTATATATAGTCATTTCTGTATGATTGTATGTTAGCAACGCTTGTTAACTAGTTTTGTCTGACTTCTCAACCTTGATTCTTCACCATTATATTGCATAGCAACACATTCCTTGTACCCACAAGGCATTTGTGGCCTAGTCACCTTATACATGTGGGAAGACAACAATTGCAAACTTTCTCTTTAATGTGGGAGCTTTTCTCTGCGAAGTAGACCTCTCCTGTCTTGCATGTTAATGTTTAATTCATGGATCAAAACCATTTGGTACCTTTTGGAAATTATATTTTCTATGGCAGCTTTAAAAATCACCATAAATTTGTGGTTTACAACAACATAAATTTGTTATCTTACCAGTTTTGGAGGCCAGAAGTGTGTTGTGGGTCTCACTAGGCTAAAATGAAAGTATTGGCAGGCGCATGTTCTTATCTGGAAGTTATAGGGGAGAATCTGTTTCCTTGCCTTTTCCAGCTTCTAGAGGCTGCTGACATTTCATGTCCCAGAGCTCCCTTCCACTTTTGAAACCAGCAGTGGGGTGTTGGGTCCCACCCCTGGGTATGACTCCAACCTCAGCCTTCATCACCACATCTCCTTCTCTTCTGCCTCCTTCTTCTACTTAAAAAACAAAAAACAAAAAACTGAGGAACAAAAAAATTTGATTAGATTAGGCCCGCCCAGATAATCCGGTATAATCTCTCCATTTAAGATTAGCTGATTAGCCAATCTAATTCCATCTGCAACCTTTATTCTCCCTTGCCATGTAATATAACATATTCCTGAGTACTAGGGATTAGGGTGTGGACATCTTTGGGGGGCCATTGTTCTGTCTACCATACCTCCTCTCACCTCAGATTTCATTAAGAAGGGGCTGAGGTTGAGTCCTTGAACTGGATTAGCAAAGGTTAGCTGATCTTGGCAGAAGTGAATAAAATATTACTTGGGTAAATGATCAGGAGTCTTAACCTAAGCCTGACCATCATCCTTCAGAGTGGCTCCACATGACTTCATGATCACACTCTGCTGAATCAGGTCAGAACCAAGACATTCAGTCTAGAGGATTCCCAGAAGAGTGTCATAAACAAACACTGCTCTTTTCTAATGTGAGTATAGTAGTCCTAACAAAGAGGGAATTTGCATTTACTGACTATACCCTCTTTGGTTCTAGTCAATAAACATATTATTATTCTTTATACAGATTTGCCTTTGAGAAGACAGTGTACTCCCTGAGATGGTGTTCAGTTACTCGTCAAACCATTTCCATCTGTGGGAGGGGCACCTCCCATTAGCCCCTGTTGGATGGTTTAAGGTGGTGTTTCAGACCAGGCTGTCTTGGTTCAACCTTCCCACTTCAGTTGCTGGATGTGCCTTCAAGTCTTTTGAAATGTGCAAGTTTTTCCTTTATCATTTGAACTCCAGAATTGTAACTGTGTAGATAGGTTTTAGATTTGACCTCTGCCCCTCTGCCCAGCCTGGACTTCTGGACTTGGCTCCTGAACTCAGCTCTTTTAGCTTTGTTTATTATGTTTGATTGGGTCAGTCACTCCAAATTGGATTTTCAATAGTGTTTTCTTACTCCTCTCTTCTTACCTCTCCCCTTTTCTATCTTTACTCTTACACCTCCTAAGACATGCAGAACTCTCTGCCAGGTATTACTGACCTTGCCAGGTTTTATCTCAGTCCTTCCTAATATTTCCCTTGCTGACTTCCTATAACTATGAGTAGATATCTAGACAATAGTGAGGCTCATTAATGTAGAAGAAGATGCTTTAATAGGGAAACAAGGCACCTTCTGATAGAACACACTGCGCATAATTTCTCAGCAAAATTTTATAAGGAATGGGAGTATAGGGAGTTACTCTCTCTTATTTTTGTGTCTTTCACAGCTAGAGCACAGTTGTGGAAAAGAAGAGACTCTCAAATACCTTCCACTGAATAGGGAGACCGTCATGATCAAGAAAGAAGATTTTGGCCAAAGAAATTAGAGTCACTGTATTTAAAAGAAAAAGAAAAAATTTCCCTTTAAACTGACAAGTTATTGTTTTTTTTTTTTAATAAAAAAAATTGTTTTTAGCTTTTAGTTGGAAACCTTTCTCAAACTTCTAATTACTCCGAGGTCGTTTTCTCCAGGACCTTTTGGAAATAAGATGAAGGATCCAAGAAGAGGAGAAAAGTAGCTGAAAGCCAAAAGAAAAGTCAAGGCAGAGTGTTGTGTTTCTGTAGGATATTTTCCAAACTGTCAAGAGTGTTTGCAGCAGTCTGGGGATACAGAGGGAGTAAGGCAACTGTATCTTTGAGAGTGCAATGAGGCATGACATGGCTGTTCAGGGTGGGATGGTAGCTCAATGGCCAAAGGTACCCCGACGCCAGTCTTTCTTCTTGGGGGAAAAAAAAATTCTCCTTCTTCCTTTAGCTATAAGATAAGAACAAACAGGAGAGAGGACAGTGGGCATGTGGCCTTGGAGCCTCATAGGTCATAAAATTCTTTAAAGAAACTCTTCATAACATAAAAGGGATCTGACTGAGCATATGAGAGACTTAAATGAGAATTTTGTGGAGAACATATAAGAGCCAGAGACTCATTTGCTGCCTGCAGATTCCTGCAAGAACCTGTAGACTATAGCTTCAGGAGTCGCAGGATGTTGAAAGGTAAATGGTTTCAGAGTCAGGCAAATGTTGAAGGAAGTACTGTAATGCAGTCTCTACTGCCCATCTGTTGCTTCCCGACTAGAGATTCCTGCCTCAGAATACATGTTTTGTCCTAGTTTGGCTCCATGTTTTGTCCTAGTTTGGCCTGAATTTGGATCCTAGCTTCCCTGATTACTCTCCAAGTGACTCCAAGCAATGTAGGTAGTCTCTGTCTACCTTCTGTGTGATATAGGAGTAATAAGGCACTCTCCCTTATTGTGGACTTTTGATGTGTGTGTGTGAGGTAACACAGGTCAAACATTTAGCACACCTCAGGGTACGTAGAAGGGATCATTAAGGTGGAGCTGCAACTGTTATCATTATTAATAGTATTACAGTTAGTTGAGCTCAATAACTTGACAGATGTGCTTATAGCAGTAACTGTCGTTCTGTTTCCTGATCTTGTCCTACCTAAGGGTTAACTTGCAGACGTAAGCGAGCTCTCCCTTCCATTTTCCAGGGCATTGACTTCAAAGTTTTAGGTTCTCTACACCCTACAATTTGAATTTGTACTACTTTTGGTTCAACTGTGAAATTGTGGTATGACAGAGCTTATTCAGCCAGGCATACTTTTTTCTATTTTCCCTTGCAGCCAGTTTGGTATTACATAGATTTTAAAGCTGGTTTCACAGTCCATTGTATCAAAGGTTAGAGGTCAATTTCAAACATGGCAAGAGTGGACAGTAATAGCATTTGGCACCTACATCCCCCTTTTATACAGTGTGAAGCATTTTAGAAACACTAACCTCAGTGGGGTGCTCAGATTAGTTCTGTTTTGAATTAGTCCCTCCAATCTGGGTGGTAAAATGCAAGCAGGGAGGTTAAATGAACTTATTCAAGTTTGGAAACAGAGAGCTTCTCGAAACTGATATTCATATTTAGAACATAAGCCTTACCGCTTTCCACTTCCTGCCCCTTCCTCTTGGCCTTCTCTGAGGTCAAATGCATTCTCTGACATTTACACATCTTCCATATCTAGAAGAAAATGACATTAAAGTACAATTTTTGCTTTTTTTTTTTTTTTTTCTTTCTGGTGGATTTTTGTTATGGGAAAGAGTCATCAGGAGAAGAAGGGAAAAATCTTGTCCTGGGTCTGCTACCAATCACTACGGTGTTTATAAAGTCATTGGAAGTGAAGGTGATTGAGAAGACTTTCCCAGGAACCAGCAATCCTCACTGGTGGTCCAGCAGGGGTATTGTGGCAGCTTGGGGCTGGAGAGGGAACAGTTCACAACTAATGCTGAATATTCAATTTTATATTTTAAAGGTAGAAATATCAGCAGATGATATCACTTCCCCCAGGAAGGCTCTAAGGCTGCTGTTGTTGGTTCTGACATCTTTCTAAGGTGGAAATGATACAAAAGGAGGACAAGAAAAAGGAGAAGGAGAAGAAGGAAGAGGAGGAGAAGGAGAGCTAGAGAAGAAGGAGAAGGACTAAAGGAGGAGAAAAATATGATTTCTCCTAAATAATTGCTAAAGGTAAACATGTCTCTTGGCAAAATTGAAACATCCCAACATGTCTTTATTTCTATTTTTATTTTTTTCTTCTATGATAAGAAAACACTTCAAATATTTGAACACAGGTTCAACCATAACTGCATTTAAATAACAGGTAAACATGTTAATGAGAGGTATCTCTAATATTAATGGATGGGTGGTAAGGTAATCTAATTACAAATGACTTCTTTTTCTTTGGTGTCCTTGCTCTACAATGAAATGCTGAGGTTTTGAATTTATGATAAGGGGAATTATCCTATTGTGGCTAAAAATCTTACTGATACTTAAATTGTTGACCTACCTATAAAACTAGACAGATTTTTGGTATTTGGTTTCCCAGTTTCCTGATTGGTAAAAGTTATTGTAAATTGTTTAGCAGGGATTTTAAATTTCTCTCCTACCACTTGGCTAGGAGTAGCTTTCCCGTTGTTTTTTATTTTAGGCTTTATGAATGTGTCTGCTTTATGAATGTGTCCACTTTATGAAGCTAACAAGTATCTTTTTGGCATTCAGGACAATGTGCACTTATTACTTTATGTGACTCTTTCTATTCAGCATTGGCTATGTCTATAGACAAAGACAAGCAAGTGGGGTAGGATTTTATTTTCTTAGCCTCCTGGCACATTAACTAGAATCTCAACCATCCCAACCTTTAGAACTCATGCTAGAACATATATCAGTGCTCAGTCTAGGCTCTCAGTCAAACATCAAAAATTCTGTAATGTTATTTTGGAGGGTGGTAGAAGTGTGTTTCTGGCAAATTTCATGTAGTGCTATTTAACCGTTCTAAAGATCATTCATTGAGAATGGTGAATCTCAGTGTTTCCTAGTAGCCTTTAAAATCTCACCTGGGTGGGAAGGTACAAAATATACAACATTTTTTTTTCTCATAGATAAGAATAATATGTTCATGCAATCCTTGAATTTACATTCAAATAAAATTATTAGAATACAGCTCATTTATTGATGTTCTACTTTGAAAAATAGAAAGTCAGTGCCCATTAGACTTCTAGATCTTTCCTCCTATGACTTGTTTTGAAATCTCCAGGCAACTAGGGCCAATGAGTCTAAGTAGATATGACAGTCAGCATCCTTTCCTTTTCAGATGCTTAAGGATATCATGGAGATTTTTAGGCTTTAAAATATTTACCTTTGGGCAGTACCAGTTAGTTTTGCATATCAAAATAAATTGACATAAGATGCACTTTAATAGATATAAGATGCACTCAAAGTCACTTGGTGTGTCATTCTAACTTGAAAAATGCCTTATGGGGCGAAATGGTAATCTTTCTCTGACAATATTCATATACAATATTCACTGATAGATTAATACTGAAAATGGCTTGTCTCTCGACAAGCAGTCCAGACTCTGTCAATCACAGACCATACTGAAATGGCTTGCCTCAGTTAGTAGGCTTGGATGCTTCCAGTGTATACATATTCTGTTTTGACTTTTATGTCATCAAGAAGAGAATACTAGTAACTCTTTTATGATCATCCCTAGATCCTTTAAGGGTGAGTGTGAAACTTTTTTGATAGTTTAAGTTCATCTAAATTTTTGGTGGGATAACTGATACTGTGTTGTTAATTTTATTTAAAATTCTTCTGGACAATGAACCTGCAGGATGAAGCATCTTTTACTATGCTACTATATACTAGCAAAAACTCTGTGGGCCAGTTACCCATTTAGAATTTGTTGCAAGTTATTTTGAGCCCCTGTCTAATTGAACGGGGAACAGGCTCAAGTACCATTATTTTTTAAAAGATTTTATTTATTTATTTGACAGAGAGAGATCACAAGTAGGCAGGCAGAGAGAGAGAGGAGGAAACAGGCTCCCTGCTGAGCAGAGAGCCCGATGCGGGACTCGATCCCAGAATCCCGAGATCATGACCTGAGCTGAAGGCAGCGGCTTAACCCACTGAGCCACCCAGGTGCCCTCAAGTACCATTTCTTAATGAGAAATTATTATTTTTTTCTTTCTTCTTGAAGGTATAATAATAATACACTCAACATCAGGGAAATACAAATCAAAACCACAATGAGATATCACCTCACACCAGTCAGAATGGCTAAAATCAACAAGTCAGGAAATGATAGATGCTGGCGAGGATGCGGAGAAAGGGGAACCCTCCTACACTGTTGGTGGGAATGCAAGCTGGTGCAACCACTCTGGAAAACAACATGGAGGTTCCTCAAAATGTTGAAAATAGAACTACCCTATGACCCAGCAATAGCACTACTGGGTATTTACCCTAAAGATACAAACGTAGTGATCCAAAGGGACATGTGCACCCGAATGTTTATAGCAGCAATGTCCACAATAGCCAAACTATGGAAAGAACCTAGATGTTCATCCACAGATGAATGGATAAAGAAGAAGTGGTATATATACACAATGGAATACTATGCAGCCATCAAAAGAAATGAAATCTTGCCATTTGCGACAACGTGGATGAAACTAGAGTGTATCATGCTTAGCGAAATAAGTAAAGCAGAGAAAGACAACTATCATATGCTCTCCCTGATATGAGGAAGTGGAGATGCAACATGGGGGTTAAGGGAGTAGGAGAAGAATAAATGAAACAAGATGGGATTGGGAGGGAGACAAACCGTAAGTGACTCTTAATCTCACAAAACAAACAGAGGGTTGCTGGGGGGAGGGGGGTTGGGAGAAGGGGGCTGGGGTTATGGACATTGGGGAGAGTATGTGCTATGGTGAGTGCTGTGAAGTGTGTAAACCTGGCAATTCACATACCTGTACCCAGGGGGATAAAAATATATTATATGTTTATAAAAAATAAAAAAATAAAAAATAAAAAATAAAAAATTAATTTAAAAAGGTATAATAACAACAACAATAATAATAATAATAATAAACCTCTAACATTTTCCCTGATGTTTGGTTGGACGATAGTGGTGGTACCCCTCTTTCCCAGGGTGACTTGCCCTGGGAAGATTTCAAATAGTGGGGGAGGGGAACACCCTAGGCAGCCCTTTTCTATGACTCTTTCCACAGCTATGCCCATCCATTACCAATGACACCCTTGACAACTGCAATCTAGAAGTGCCTCAAGGAACCCCTACTTCATGGCTTTTCACACTATACATGGTGAAGGACAAAGTTTTAAGTTTTCTTTCCAAGGCCTACAAACACAAGTCTGTTGATTAGTCAAGTCAATTGACTAAAATGTTTCTAAATCCATTTTCTGTGCTTATAGCACTATGGACAGGTAATAAACAGTTTGAAGACCAGCACTGGTCTCTGGAGAAAACTTTAAATAGCACTGACCTAGGTCCCTTGATAGAAGGACATCTTAGCTCTACTCTCTACTCTCTGGACAAACAAGCATCCTGGCTGAGCCACGTGATGGAGACTGATATTCAGAGTTGGCTCAGGCTGCTTTGTGAAGGAATTTTCTGTAACAATCCGGCATGTCACCCTTCTCACAATCCAGTCAAGTTCCCTGAAATAAGGGCTGTTTTCCTGTCTTCCTTTGATGAGGAGGTGTTTTCCTGCTCAGAGAATACCCTTTAGATTTCCTGTTTCATCGTTCTTAAACTGTTAGAATTCAAGAATTTGGAGAATTTGGCAAAAGTCCTAAATTCCTCTGGAATTTCTCCCATGTGACACAAGGACAAATATGCAATTGAGTGTCAGAAAGAAAGGGGAGTAAATATTTCCTGGGGGTAGGTATATAAATCAAACATTAATAGGAATTCTAAGCTACATATATTAGCATTCATATGTAGACAATAAAACTTTTAGAGTCAGGGAACAATTGTACAATTTTAATACAGGAAGCTTCTTGCCTCCATATATGTGAAAACATTATTTATAAAAGAATGACAACAGCAGTGAAAACCCTATAGTAAACAAACCAGTTCTTAGAGTTTTATTCTGCAAAACAAATACTGCAATGCTGTCTATCCAATGTTTGTTATTCCAGATATGTCTTAATTGTGCAATTTGAAGAGCTTTAAAAAAATTTTTTTTGTAACCTCTTTTTTCTCTCTACTCAATTGTTATTCCTTCTAACTCTCTTTTTGGGGAGCTCAGTGGTGCCAACAAAGACTTAGTGGGTCTTTGAGGAATCTTCCCTAAGCAATTTTTAGTATTTAGGACAAATCTTGTTCTATGATTACTGAGAATTTGACAAAGTGAAACTCTCTCATATATTTCTAGAATAATAAGGGAAACTGATTGATGGGATTTTTATCATCTAACTCGATGTAGCTTTGACTTAAAAACAAGGAGATTTTACTTGACAGTTTTGCTCAACCTAAGGCAAAATATTTCGGAGTTGGTCAACTAAGAAGAATCCAAGAAAAAGAAAAAAAAAAATACTTAGTAGACAAGGGTGATGTGTACAAACATAACATCTTTTACTAGAAGAGATATTTCAGGTGGCATATCATAAAAAATGTCGATTAATTAAAGTAAACATCTCTTAATAATACTCAGTTAACATTTAGCCACCTCTAAGCTCTTTAAGCAAAGATAAATCAATAGTATTTACCTATCAAATTCCAGAAAAATAATTTCTGTCAAGTAACAAAATATAAAAATTTACTTGTCTTCCATGCTGTGAAATTTATTTGGATGCAACTCATTCTTTGCATATGAATCGACGGTTCTTTCTACATCTTCAAAAGGTGTAGATGTAAAATGAGAAATTATAAAATGCCACAGTGATCAATCCAGTGCCCTGTAGTTATTGACAGAGTTCCAAAACAAAGAAGATTTTTTTGGTGTTCTTCTTGTCTTTAATTTTTAAAGAGAGAAGGAGCAGAAATGGGCTTTTTGCATGAGTCAAGGTAGGATCTAACAGAGATATTAGGGTTAAGATTGATCCAGGATTTAACAAAGATATTAGGGTTAAGATTGATCCAGCCCATGGTGAGGTCACTTCTGTTCTCACCTCCCTTGAATCAGAACACCTTACTTTAAGAAGTTGTGAAAGGACAGAAATATGTAAATTTCAACCTAAGTTTTTGGAAGATTTTTCAACAAGATGAGAGTTCTCTACATGCATAGAAAAAAAAACTTATCTAGAGTAACTTATACAGGAAAGATGCTTATCAGGGGATATTTCTTGCTGTTTTAGTCCCTATAGAAGAAAACAAAGAAAGCTACTGTTCTGAAATCTTGCATCATCTTTTTTAAGGGAGTTTCAATGTCATTTGGGCTTATTGATTTCTTGAATGAATAAAGTGTTTTTTTCATTAAGTCCCCCGACCCATACCCTTACATTCCAGGACCCATGCTAGGGCTGTGGGACAATGAAAGTAAGCCCCTTCCGACCAGCTGTACCCCGTTTGGTGAAGCAAGATAGACAATTAAACATAGCACATACAAAGTGGTAGGTATGTTATTGGAATCACCAGGGGAGACATATAATCCAAGATTTAAAGCTTCGAAGAAGGTGCCCCAGAAGTGGTGATGTCTCCTTGGGACCAGAGAAACAGTAAGAAGGTGGGGCAAGGTGTTGAGTGTCCTGGTGGAAGAAGCACTTTCCAGGCTGAAGTATGAGTGTGAAGATTGGGAGTGTGGGGAGTGATTGGCAGGATGGCTATTCCCAGGGAGGAGTAAACTCTAGAAGGGAACTTCTAGAACTGGAGGGGACCTTCAAGATCTTGCCACTCATATACCTTTCAAATCAGGTAACTGAAGCTGGAGCAGAGGGGTTGCCAAGCCTCATATCATTCGTTAAGAATTAATCAGGACTAGAGCTTGGGCTATCTGACTTCCAGCCCCTCCTGGCTTGTACTCTTTTCTTATAATTCTCAGGATTTGGTCATTTTGCTCAAAGCTAAAATACATTGGAAAGAGCTGATAAAGGAAGGGAAGAATGAAGAAAGAAGATAAACCAACAACAACAAAAACAAGTCTAAATTTTTATTATAGATTGGTTGGCATAATGCTAATAATCCAGAAAGAGTAGAATAAATTTAGAATTTTGTATTTAATAAAGCAAACAAGTGTGTCCTATGGTTTGGAAATACTTAATGTAAAATTATTAAGATTGAAATATCATACCCTCTTCAAAAAAAGTTTTGAACATCTACTTAATGAAACACACATAAGGGTGTTTTAATTTAAAATTAGTTATGTAGGATACATAATTTCCTAATAATAACACATAAACAGGGTATAAGAATACAATTGGAAATCTTGAGTAGACTATATTATTAAAGAAAATATGCTTTGATGCTTGTCATACCATGTTGCCTTTATAATCATTCTTCAGCTAATCTTGAATACTATCTATAAGAATCGTTCCATTTTTAGACTGCCTTTGCACTTGACCCAGAAATAGCCAAGAGCTTGGAAATGACTTTAGGAACACCAAAAGCATTATATGCAGAGTCCAAACATTTTCAGAGCAGCAGTTAAAAAGGACTTATAATACTTCTACTCAAGACAAATTAATAATTCACTGAGAAAGGCATGGATATTTAGCTGGAAAACTTCTTGAAGAACAAATGTATCCTAAGATGGAAAAAATATAGTGGAAATACAGTTGACTGAAACTTGATGTCAACCGAAAATCCTAGACTAGCAAGTGTATTTAGAGTACCAGGACAGGGGGTAAACACTATCAAGGTCGTTAATGATTAATGTGGGAACTTGGAATTCTTTTTTACCAGGGACATACACACACACACCCACACACACACAGACACACACATACACACTGGGGTTAGGTCCTAAATCTCCAAGGGTAGGACCAGGCATACAATTTTTTAAAAGTCACATTGACATTGCAATATGCAGCCAGGATTGAGAACCAGTGCTCTAACCTAACCAGGTATGGTGTGTGTGTGTGTGCGTGTGTGTGTGTGTGTGTGTGTATGCACACACATGTGCACATACACGTGTAGAGAAATAGGGTAGTTAGGAAAATTTTCAAAGGGTAATTTTGAAGGATGAATAGGAGTCACACAGATGGAGAATTCACCCTAGATGCTACAAGAACACATACATGACTGGAAAAGGCAGCTGGGTTTTAGGAACTAAAGTGGAGAAAAATAAAGCTGGAGGGACCAGAGCCTGCCTGAAGTCTATAAAAGTTGAGGTGGGACTTAACCCACACACAATGAGGAACCACCAAAGTGGGACAAGCAGATCTGTATTTTGGATAGATCACTCAAATGACAGGGTGGAAGACAGATACTGGGGGTAAATTTAGCTCAGAGCTCTCATCAACTGTGTCTCTCTCGTTCCTGAACTGTTTCATGTCAGTGACTTATGGCCAATAATTTTCACACTTTCTGATGACATATGCTAGGGGAGAGGAGGAGACAAGAGAAAAAGGGAACAAAGCAGGCTTAGACTCTGGTAGAAAGAACTACTTTAGTTAGTTCCTATGGTGGGAGGCCCCCTCATGCTACTTGGGTATCTGGAGTGGGAAACATGGGAATATAGGTTTCCTTTGCCAGGACTTCCTCTGCACAGGACTTGTCTTCCTCTGCACAGGACTTAGTGACTCTTCCTCTAGGGTGTTGGTATTCAAATTGTGATCCCCTGTGTTAGCAACATCAGAATGACTTCAGAGTTTTCTGGAAATGCAAAATGTAATACCCTACCATGGATCGAATCAGAAATTACATTTTAACAGGATTCTCGGGTAATTTTTTTTTTTTTAAGATTTTATTTATCTGTCAGAGAGAAGAGGGAGAGAGAGTGAGGACAGGCAGACAGAATGGCAGGGAGAAGCAGAGGGAGAAGCAGGCTCCCTGCCGAGCAAGGAGCCCGATGTGGGACTCGATCCCAGGACTCTGGGATCATGACCTGAGCTGAAGGCAGCTGCTTAACCAACTGAGCCACCTAGGCGTCCCTCTCGGGTAATTTTTATGCATTAAATAATGAGGGGCATTAGTCTCAGAAAATGTTTTTCAAAGTTTTTAAACCCAAACCCTTCCACATGGCAAGACATTCATTTTTGTATGTGTGTTCTGGAAGGTGTATGCTCATGCACTTGAACCTGAAGATAAATTTTCAGGAGGAGAAATATATGTGGTCTATGCTACACTATTTTATCCTATTCTGTCCTGTTCTAAAAAAAAAAAAAAAATGCAAGTCAACACTTACTACACTGATTTTGTAAGTCACTAATAGTTTGTGACACATTTGTTTTGTGCTCCTAAAGGAACAAAAGTGGCCTAGCCCTGAAATAGAATACAGGAAGTACTTTCCCAGTTTTCAGAAAAAAAGTAAATCAAATGGAAAACAGTTTTCTATTCCAAGATATTTTTTCCTAAACACTTTTTTTTTTTAAAGATTTTAGTTATTCATTTGACAGACAGAGATCACAAGTAGGCAGAGAAGCGGGCAGAGAGAGAGGAAGAAGCAGGCTCCCTGCTGAGCAGAGAATCAGATGTGGGGCTCCATCCCAGGACCCTGGGATTATGACCTGAGCCGAAGGCAGAGGCTTTAACCCACCGAGCCACCCAGGCACCCCTCCTAAACACTTTTTTAAAAAGATATGGCTTTTGCCATTACATGATTGTTAGCAACTGTCAGTAAACATAATAAAGAATAAAGGAAGAGGAATCAAATATTCATAAGAAAAGAACTGGAATGACTCAATCATGCTTAGTCTAATTTAAAAAATAGAGATGTGATTTTGATTGAAATTTTATTATCATAAAATTAATATTTATTGGTGTGACATTTTTCTTGGTATGAAGAATTTCACCTAATGATATCATTTTTGTATTAGTATTTAATATCACTTGATTATAGTTGACAATCACTATTCTAGAAAACAATTTTTCAAATGATTTTTTACCATCATGTGATTGGGTAGGATAGCCCACTTATTCTATCCATTCCCACCCTACAGAGGAAAAAGAATAAAGTAATAAGAGGGAACGTGTCACTGTATAAGCAAATTTTTGTGGTTTGCCTTAGCAGAGTGGTAGAGATGACTTGTATTTGAATCATAATGTATATATGACTTAAAGTTTAGTGATTGCAAAATTATGGTCCTCAAGAACCATTGATAGAAGCATATGTCACTATATACTCTGGGGTTGACCAAATAATCCACAACAAAGTCCAATGTGAATGAAGAAGCTAAGCCAAAAGTAATTCATAAGTAGAAGGCATTTGGGAACCATGGCCATGTGAAGACTGCATCAATAACCAAGTATGCTTCCTACATCTGCAGGAATTCCACAAGTTGTACTCAGAGTTGTGTAATCTTCTAGCATTGCATGCTGATCTAGGACCCTACATTAGAGTCATCAGTAAGCTCTACTCAAACAAGAATTTAATATTGCAGATACACTATTTTAGTTAACTTTAACTCATTTAGTAAATTTAACTCATTTTAGTAAATTTAACTCATTTAATATGTGGCCAATATGTGGTCACTGAATATATATAAAAATGACAGTATATGAACAAAAGGAAATTAAAGGCATCCAAATTGGCAAAGAAGAAGTCAAACTATCACTCTTTGTACATGATATGATACTATATGTAGAAAACCCAAAGACTCCACTCCAAAACTGCTAGAACTTGTACAGGAATTCAGTAAAGTGTCAGGATATAAAATCAATGCACAGAAATCAGTTGCATTTCTCTATACCAACAGCAAGACAGAAGAAAGAGAAATTAAGGAGTCAATCCCATTTACAATTACACCCAAAACTGTAAGATACCTAGGAATAAACCTAACCAAAGAGGCTAAGAATCTACACTCAGCAAACTATAAAGTACTCATGAAAGAAATTGAGGAAGACACAAAGAAATGGAAAAATGTTCCATGCTCCTGGATTGGAAGAACAAATATTGTGAAAATGTCTATGCTACCTAAAGCAATATACACATTTAATGCAATTCCTATCAAAATACCATCCATTTTTTTCAAAGAAATGGAACAAATAATCCTAAAATTTATATGGAACCAGAAAAGACCTCGAATAGCCAAAGGAATATTGAAAAAGAAAGCCAAAGTTGGTGGCATCACAATTCCGGACTTCAAGCTCTATTACAAAGCTGTCATCATCAAGACAGCATGGTACTGGCACAAAAACAGACACATAGATCAATGGAACAGAGTAGAGAGCCCAGAAATAGACCCTCAACTGTATGGTCAACTAATCTTCGACAAGCAGGAAAGAATGTCCAATGGAAAAAAGACAGCCTCTTCAATAAATGGTGTTGGGAAAATTGGACAGCCACATGCAGAAAAATGAAATTGGATCATTTCCTTACACCACACTCGAAAATAGACTCAAAATGAATGAAGGACCTCAATGTGAGAAAGGAATCCATCAAAATCCTTGAGGAGAACACAGGCAGCAACCTCTTCGACCTCAGCCACAGCAACATCTTTTTAGGAACATCACCAAAGGCAAAGGAAGTAAGGGCAAAAATGAACTATTGGGATTTCATCAAGATCAAAAGCTTTTACACAGCAAAGGAAACAGTTAACAAAACCAAAAGACAACTGACAGAATGGGAGAAGATATTTGAAAACGACATATCAGATAAAGGGCTAGTGTCCAAAATCTATAAAGAACTTAGCAAACACAACTCCCAAGGAACAAATAATCTAATCAAGAAATGGGCAGAAGACATGAATAGACATTTCTGCAAAGAAGACATCCAGATGGCCAACAGACACATGAAAAAGTGCTCCACATCACTCGGCATCAGGGAAATACAAATCAAAACCACAATGAGATATCACCTCACACCAGTCAGAATGGCTAAAATTAACAAGTCAGGAAATGACAGATGCTGGCGAGGATGCGGAGAAAGGGGAACCCTCCTACACTGTTTGTGGGAATGTAAGCTGGTGCAACCACTCTGGAAAACAACATGGAGGTTCCTCAAAATGTTAAAAATAGAACTACCCTATGACCCAGCAATAGCACTACTGGGTATTTACCCTAAAGATACAAACGTAGTGATCCAAAGGGACATGTGCACCCGAATGTTTATAGCAGCAATGTCCACAATAGCCAAACTATGGAAAGAACCTAGATGTTCATCCACAGATGAATGGATAAAGAAGAAGTGGTATATATACACAATGGAATACTATGCAGACATCAAAAGAAATGAAATCTTGCCATTTGCGACGACGTGGATGAAACTAGAGGGTATCATGCTTAGCGAAATAAGTCAATCGGAGAAAGACAACTATCATATGATCTCCCTGATATGAGGAAGTGGAGATGCAACATGGGGGGTTAAGTGGGTTGGAGAAGAATAAATGAAACAAGATGGGATTGGGAGGGAGACAAACCATAAGTGACTCTTAATCTCACAAAACAAATTGAGGGTTGCTGGGGGCAGGGGTTGGGAGAGGGGGGTGGGATTATGGATATTGGGGAGGGTATGTGCTATGGTGAATGCTGTGAAGTGTGCAAACCTGGTGATTCACAGACCTGTACCCCTGGGGATAAAAATATATTATATGTTTATAAAAAATAAAAAATTAAAAAAAATAAATAAAAAAATAAAAATGACATTACATGAATTATGCATCATTTAGTTGTAAGAACCAAAGAATGTATGTTATCAGGAGACCTAATGTAGATTACAATCCATATTTTCAGAGCCACTACCAGAGAATCACTTATTATCAAAGTCCCAGCTCTATCTAATGACAACTCTAGAATTTTATAGCTTTTTAAGGTAATTGGTTTTTTCCCCGTGTTTTTCAGAGAATATGGGAAAATGCACTGAGATTTGCCTGGAAACTAAGTCTGAGTAATTCTACATATTTTCACTTTCTTAGTCTTGTCAAGGCCAAGGATTACTAAAAAGTTTAATCTCACAAGTAAAATCTGATTTGTAGTAGATGCCTGAGAGGCTGTATTGAAACCAGAAAGGGGTATCTTGATGGATCAAGGATATTGACCATGGGCGTTGGGCAATGGAAGGTCAATTGTATGCCTTGATTTGCCCTTCTTGTTACAGGCTCCCCTAAACTCTGAGGCAGGGCATGGATCATCTGTCACTTTGTCGAGATATGCTTCTGGGATATTATCTGTTAATCGAGCTTTGACTTCTTCCTCACCATGTTCAGACTCAGCTAAGGTTGTCAGATAAAACACTAGTTGTTCAGCAAACCTGAAAATCAGCTAAACAAAAAATACATTTTGGTTTAGGTATGCTCTGAATATTGCAAAGGACACACTCTTACAAAAGATATTGTTTATCTGAAATTCAGACTTAATTGGATACCTTCCATTTTTATTTGCTAAATCTGACATGTTCAGTTCAGCATATAGAACACGTGTTGGTGTCCTCGTACGTGGATTTGTAGGTCACCTACCTCTAAGTTCCTTGGGTTCAGCAAACTCAGAGTCCTCAAATAGTTTTATGTATCCCAGAGTGACCCAAAGTAAATAAGCAAACTAATCCTGAATTACAAAAGTTTGACAAATCCAATGAATGTAGAAAAGGAGAGTGGGGAAGTGATTTGAAAGATTAGAGGGTCAGTGGAACGTGGGAGTCAGGAATGTTCAATAGTGTAGGTTGGGATTAAGCTATCCCTGGAGGATGCTGAGGTAGGTCGAACCAGCTAGTTAGAGGTGACTCTTAGGGAGGGATTTAGGAGGAGAAAAGCACTGTGGCTTTGTTTTTGGTCCTCTCAGACTTCTGAGGGCTTCCACATTAGGAATTTCTTCAACAGTGGGAGGGGGCAAGAACAAGGCATTTCCTGGGGCTCAGGCTAGCACGGGGCTGGGAATGGAAATTATAATTCTATGTGTGATTCTGAAATACGATGATGATAATCTTTGGAGTTCTGCAAAAGCATTCTAGAATAATATTCTTAACACTTTCACAAGGAAGACAAGGAAGGAGCTGGAGAGAAATATATCTGTACACAGAGTGTCATAAGGGACTCTTGTACTCTTTCTCTCTGCCTCTTTCTCTCTCTTTTTCATTCTATTTGGTTTCTTGGAGTAAAATCTAATTGTTGGTGTTTGCTTCTAATGAATTGTGTGTGTGTGTGACAGAAAGAGAGAGAGAGCGCAAAAGAGAGCAAGAGAGAGAGGATATGTTTTAAACCATGATCATTTTGGGCAATGATTCAAATACACTCTAAGCTTTGTGAGGAAAAACAATGGAAAAGCCAAAAACCAGAGCTTAGCCAAAGATTAAATTTGTGACCAGCCATAAAAAGACTTACAGTTAGGCACTATGATTAAAACCAATTTCCCCAATGGTTTCATTAGATTTTCTGTATGCAGAGGAGTTACACTGTAACGTGGCGGATCTTTTTCATTCTGGTAAATTGCACAAAATCAACAAAGTGTCTGATGGCTGTGATTTGGAACTGTGATTGAGCTCTGTATTATCCATCTGAGTTTGCAGGGAATGTTTGACTTTGAGCTTCTTAGAATTCAGCACAGTTCTTTCTTTTGCTTTATTGACATGTTTTATTAAGCACTGAAATACCTGCTGAGTGCCCAAAGGACTGCAGGCAAAATGGGGTCAAAGATATTCATCTGATCACTTTCACGTAAAATCTAGATATTCAGCAATTTAGGATGAAATGCACCTACTGTGTTCCAGATGAAGCTTCTGGTAAATGGCCTATACTGCCTCAGGTCCTAAGAACTCTCCGTGGTGCTTTCTAAAATATAATGGTCATTTGTGCCTTCCTTACTTCAAGGTTCCCAGGAAGATGAAGGCAGGGGAAACAGATTATGTGCCAGGCAGCTGGATTTCCTCTAAAGTCTTTTCTGTTTAAAGAAGCTTCCTCCTTTTGCAGGTTTATAAACAGCATTTCCTGTGATTTTGCAGCATCGAATATGGTAAGTGCCCCTGCCAGCTCACAGCACAGCCAGGTGCTAAGCATCTGCTGCAGTGAGCTAGCACCTCGGCAAGCTTCGTGTGCCCGGTAGGTGTGTGATAGGCATCATGGCATTGTTTGGGTAGCCAGGAGGCTGACTGCCGCGCTCACTCGCAAGCCTCCCCAATCGGTCTTGCAGGTAGCAAGACTATCACTTTAATGTGAACAGCTGATGACTCCGTTTCTGCTTTGTTTTCCCTGCTAAGCCAGTCCCAGTAGTATCAAAAGAAGCAGGAAGCTCCGCTGGGGGTGGTGCGTTATTGCTTTGTGGCCAAGAAGTCCTGGAGGATATGGGAGGGATCATTTCTCTTTTCCCTGATGAACAAGAGCAATTTCCATTTTCTTTGTATAGGTTTCCTCTTTTCATATAACTGTTGAATTTCATGGTAGGAAAAGCATAGTGATAGGTATTCTGGATATAAAAACTTGTGAAGCCCATGCAGGGGTGTGTGTGTGTGTGTGTGTGTGTGTATGTGTGAATGTGTGTGTGTTTATGTATGTGTGTGTGTGTGTGTGTGTGTGTGTGTAATGAAATGGGTTAGCAGTTAGTCCTTCTAGGGTTAAAAAAAAAAAATACTGGGGAAGTCATCCCCTAGGCATGATTACTAAATTCTGGATAATCCACCTACTATAAGTGACATGAAATTTAGATCAGTGAATAGTTGAGCCACTGTTCTACCTTAAGAATTAAGGATTTGATTTATAAATTACATTAATAATTAGTACCCAAGGGCAAAATTTGTGGTATCAAAATTATTATATTTTTGCATGATCCCACCCGAGTCCAAGTATATGTCAGGTACCCCTGGAATATTTCATATGCTTCCTATAATAGAAAGGTGTGTGTACCTTGAGTTTTAATAAGTTGAACTGGATTTTTAACCCTATGAGGGTGAGACAATGTATGACAGTTGATATTTCTGTAGTGATTATTATGTGCCAGACACAGTGTTACGTACTTTGTGTGACTTTTCTAATTTTAATCCCCACAACAATCCCCTGATTTGTCTACTACTATAATAATTGCCATTTGATCCATGTACAAATTACCCCAGAAATGTTAACTAATTGTTAAATAAATTAAATACATTGTTAAATAAATACATTGTTAAATAAATGTTAAATAATTCACTGTAAGCATTTAGTGATGAAGTTCAGATTTCAATTCATGCAGTCTGGTACTCCTGGGGTCCATACTATAATGGCAAAAAGTGATCTGGACATAGTTGTCACATAGGTAAACCTTAGACTGGCCATGGTTCAGATTAGAAACAAAAGATAATTCTGACTAGACACTGGGTACTCATTCTGCCTTTATTGCCAAATGTCCCTGTAAGATTAATATCCATGAAGTCAGACTTTGTTATCCATCTCTGTATTTTGAACTATAGTTAGCTTGGATACAGAAGGTAAGGCATTCAGTAACTTTGTTGAATAAAGGAGTAGGGTATTTATAAATGTAAATTAGTCTTATAATGTTGTCTTTGTATTTTGCCATATGTAAGAGGTTAAGGTAGCATCAGTATAGTTATTATTATTAATAATAATAATTATATATTATTCTACTTATCTTTGGGCTCTCTATCCTGCTATAGTGGTAGAAAACAATTTTAGTCAATTTAGGTTTTCCTATGCTTTTCATATACATTATAGCTATGTTTGGGGTGAACTGAAGGCCCTAACCAAGTGAAATGGACACTGGGGTACTCTGCCCAGATTCCCTTTTCAGCATGGAGATTCCCTTTTCAGCTGCCAAGAGTGTTGTCTATTTACAGCTCACAGCTTCATTCCACCCTGGGACTTGACCTTGGCTGCTAAGAGATACCTCAGGTAACAGCTCTTCCCTGAGGGCAAGACACATCCAAATATGATTGAAATGGGAGTACAAATGTTCATCCCCCCTAGCTTCAATACAGTACAATTCTGAGAGTCCCTTCTCGCCCAGAGCTCCCTAAAGAATTGTCCAAGATCTCAGTTACCACGGCCTTGCTCTTCACCTCCTTCCCTGTCTAAATCTGCTTCATTCACTTTTTTTTCTTTTTCTTTCTTTCTTTTTTTTTTTTTTTTTACCAGTGTTCCCAAATATATTTCCCAACAAACAAACCTCCAGCATACAATTCTCTCTTTCAGAGGACCTGACCTAATGCAGTAGATATTAGGAGCAGTCCTAGGAAGCAGGCTCTGAAAATAAATTTGGGAGCTAGACTCCTTGCACCAAGGACTCAGTCACTGATGGGAACACAAGCAGTCACTAGCATACTATGGCTGTGCTAGTATTCACATGTTCACCAAGGATGAAATGGAGATGTGATCTCTGTGGAAGGGCATTCATTGGCTAGTACTATTTCTCAGGCATTTGAGAGGTACAGGGAGAGAATTCTACTTGTAAGGACCATGGAATAAGATTGCTGCTGTTGGGTGCTGTGGATGCATTGAAGAAAGCTCAGTGATTCATCACCAACTGCAGATGAAGTGTGAAGCTCAGAAGGCCTCCTTGACTCCATATGATAAGACTTTCATTTCTTGTATTCAGAAGAAGCCAGAAAAACTTGGTGGTGAGTATAGGTCTTTATTAGAAGTGTAGCAGAGTTCTAGGTAAGATCTAATTTCCAACTTTGGCAAATGTGCCATGTCAAGGTCAAGGCCCTTATTAGAAATGCATGAAACATTGAGACTTGATATGAAGTCATCTAAGTTGATGCACTAAAGAACCTTAAAACTCAGATTCTTGTAAAACTTTGTGCCTACCAAACTGACCTTGTCATTTCTGTTAGAGGATAGTGCTCTCTTTTGCTTGAAGACATGTCAGTAACCTCTGGTTTATGACAACATGCATCTTACCTGTCATAATGTTCACTTCAATTTTCCTTCCTAGCTACCAAATTAAGACCAAGTTTTAATATAATCCAACTGAGGAAATGTTATCCTGCTAAAGAAGAAAAGAGGCTCTATGCTGATGTTGCTACAAGGTCCAGCCAATATGTACCTGCAGGAGCCATAAGAGTAAATATAAGGATGATCCTGGAAGCACTGGACTATAAAATTGGACAATGAAAAATTGATCAGTATAGGAATACTTCCCAGGACACAGAATTTATCACCTGACCAGAATCCTGGGAGATTGCATTAATATACTACTAGGATGGCTTTTATGAGTTTGAGAAAGAGAAATGGCCTGTGCAAAATGAAATACAAATAATAGAATTTCCATGGAATGGAGTAATTTATCAGAGGCTTAGAGGAGTGGGTATGCTTGGTGTACCTTGGATATTCCAAGGGAGGCTGGAAAGCCCACAGGTTAACTACATTTGTGGGAAGATCTGGATTACCCCTCATTTACCAAAGTGATGAGGAATTTGATGGTGAGGTGCATTCACATTGTTGGGAGTTCTGTAGTGTCTGTATTCTGTATGCTGGGGCTAATGAAAGGAGGTGTTACACATCTTGGCTTCCTAATAGCAAAGGGGATTATAGGATTCCAAAATAATAAAGACCAAGTAAAAAAGCTTAAGCCCTGAAAGAAGGAGGGCTTAATATTTGTAAGAGGGTCAGGGTTAAGTAGTAGAAGAGCCCGAAATGCAGAGAACTCGGTTGTGAATAGACTATAGTATCCTAGGAGGGAGATAGATCGATGGTCAATAAAGATATTGCTTAATCTATGTAATCAAAAGAAATCACGGATGGATGATCTAGAGGCTAAGGACAACTATACCAAGGAAAGTTATGATTCCTCACCAAGTTTCTGGATCTGTAATCCTCAGATTTGTTCCTTGGCCTGTATGGAATAGAGCTGCCTTAGTACATAATATATAAAACCAAAGAGAAATTTTGGAAACCGTCTCTGTCTCTACTCCACACCACTACCCCAGCTAAGAGGTAAACAAAAAGCAGTGCCACATACCAAGAAAAATGGAAGATATTAATGTTACTTTTAAAGACTTAAAGTGGGGGTGCCTGGGTGGCTCAGTGGGTTAAGCCTCTGCCTTCAGCTCAAGTCATGGTCTCAGGGTCCTGGGATCAAGCCCCGCATCAGGCTCTCTGCTCAGCAGGGAGCCTGCTTCCCCTCTCTCTCTCTCTCTGCCTACTTCTCTGCCTATTATGTGATCTCTGTCTATCACATAAATAAATAAACAAAATCTTAAAAAAAAAATAAAGACTTAAAGTGTGCATTCTATCCAGACTATCATCAGTTGGGTCCAACAGAAAACAGATAGGTCATGTGGATAAGAGTGGACTACTTCAAACATAATTAAGTGATAGTCCCAATTGTGGCTGCTGGGCCAGGTCAGTTACTTGCTACTGTAGATTAACATAGCCTCAGTACATGTTATGAAGTAATCAATTTGGTATATATTTTTTCCATCCTTATCAGGAAGGAGGTTCAGTTGCAATTTGCATTTATGTGGGACAAAAAATAGTATACATTTGTTATGTTTTCTCAGAGTTACTTAATCCTCCCCACTTTTGTTAAAATATAGTCCAAAGTGACTGGACCATTTGGACATCTGCAGAACTTAGTCCATTGTGTTGATGAGATAATGTTAATTGGACTGATAAAGCAATAAAGTGCAGATATTTGAAGTTCTTTGTAACATACACATGTTCCAGAGGATGAGAGAAATTATACCAAATTTCAAGAGCTTGCCACATCAGTGAAACTGTAGGGTTCCAATGATCTAGAGTATGTGGTAAAATCCCTTGCAACAAAAGGACGAAGTATTGCATCTTGCATCTTCTGTCACTGAGAAAGGAGCACAATACTTGGTAGACTTTGTCTCTTGCCACCCTATACTGTATTTGGAGATGCTATTCTTACCTATTTGCTGGATAGGAATCTGACCTTAGCTGTGCCAAAATACTTGCAGTGAAGGATGTATAATGCCTTCAGTCCTTCCTATCATCTATCAACAGGCAGCTATCATCCTGTCTGGTTCTTAGTTAACACTTTTGTACAGGACTATGATTATGCCCTCATTCCCACCTGCAAGTCCCTTATATTTGGGGGTGTCCTATGAAGGCACGTGAGAATTATTTTGCTTTTTCTGTGCTATGCCATAACATGACAACCCATAAAACATTCTCTTGTTTTGTATACCTAGGAGCCCCTACACTGTGAATCCATTCTCATTCTTTTTTATCTCTTTGATTTTGCTACCTGGGTGCTACGTTTGGGTTTTCTAATAGGGGCTCTCTTGGGAGGCCAGTTGGCCCCTACAATTAGGATCAATTCACTTCTCTCTTCTCCTACTTCCTTTCTTTTCCCCTTCTCTCCCATCCAGAGAGAAGATACCAACTACTGGGGGACAGATGTTGGTTGAAGAACTCACTTCTCAAATTCCCAGAAAGATTAAAATCAGGAGCTTTCAACTCCCTTAGAGTAGAGTCTTTTGAAATAGAAAAGAGAGTGAATGGTCATTAGCACACCTTTGCTTTGGTCTGGCTGTATGCCCTCCTCCCTTGAGATAATAAATTAAGAAGGCTTAGGTGGTTGGATTAGACAAAGAATAAAAGTTAGGATACAGAAGTAAATATTTTTAAATATCTATTAAAGTCAGCTCATATATTTCAAAAATATAATATCACTACATCTAGGACTTTATTGTAGTGAATACTTACCCTACACAGTTTGTTAAGGTAGCATCAATCTCTCTTTCTTAGTAAATCTAGAATCTAATACACTATTCTGTGTGTGAGTGTTAATTGTTCTTTTTGTTATTGAAATTTTAACTATAACCAACACACAAGATAATAAAATGCTTAATTTGAAATATAAATATTGAAATTAGGTTCTTAAAACTCGACATTGACCATACTAGCTATGTAGATGGGAATTCTCTGTCCTATTCTCATAGGTGACTGCCTTAGGCTTTCTTTTATATTTTGAAACTTAGAAGCATCTTTCTTAGTATCCACCAGAATCTGTTTATAATGTTCACACACTTCAATGATTCACTGTAGTCAACAATTGGAAGTAAATATCTCACTTCTGGTTAGATTATGAGATTTCATGAATGAAGCTGGTATTATGAATGAAAAGCTTGTCAAGGAGAGGAAACAAACCAAATCCAGAATTCAAGTACACCTTGTTCCTCCATTTGTCCCTGAGATGAGTAAGGAAAGCGCCAAGGAGGTCTGAGCTAAGAACTCTTTGACTTTATCACTAGCAGGAAATACTTTATCAGTAGAAATCACCATTTTCAATCATGTTAATTGTTAAGAAAAACTAAGAGAGATGTGCCATGTCACAACTATTAAATTGTCAAAGATAAATTTAAAAGTAATTTCTATGGCTTCAGGAAAGGGACACTTTTCACTCAACAGGTGGGACTATAAATTAACCTGCTGTCAGAAGAACCCTCAAAATATTTGTTTTTCCTTTGATTTGGTCATTTCATATTCAGGAATTTATACTAAGAAAATAATCGGAGATTGTTTATGTACAGAGAATATTTATGTACAAAGATGTCTATAAAATATTTATTTATGATGTTGGAAAATTAAAACTAACCCAGTAGTTGATAACAGAATATGGTCAAACAAATTATATCATGGTTATACTATTGAATAAAATGAACCAATTCAATGTTTCGAAAACATTTAATGACCTAGAAAATACTTATGACATTAAATTAAATGAAAATTACTGTATTTATAGAATTATCAGAATTTTATAAGAAAGGAATTACCTTTCTGAGTGTGAAAAAATCCCAGGAAGAATCAACCATGCAGCCCTTTGATCTTGGACTTCTAGCCTCCAGAACTATAAGATAATACATTGTCATTTTTTAAGGAAAAAAAATAATTCCAGTAAGAAAATACATCAAAGTGTGATCAATGTTTTTTTTGAAGAAGCAGAGTTAAGGGGAATTTTAATTTTTTCTTTATAATTTCTATAGGTTGAAAATTGTCCACATTGTCTATGTGTTACTTATAATTATGAAGTAATAATAAAAGTATTTTCATACAAGCAGTATTTGTCTTTAGTGACAACATTGGTGCCTTTCATGGGGTGAGGAAGAAAGCATCCTGTAAGCACAGAATGCCATGCAAAGATGGACATATCTCAAGTTTATTCGTATAGTGTCTGGCCATTCTCTGTTCTAGTCTCAAAATCTCAGTCCTGGGTTTCTTTAGCATTCCCGTATTATGAGCAGAGCTTTTAAATCTCAATCTCTTCCTCCTTAGGGTGTCAATAGGAATTCATTTCTTTTGTTATTCCTTGATGCTTACATACAAAAATGCTTCTTTCATAAATATGCATTTGGGAATTTGGAAATTTTATTTTCTTCTTAGAAACAGCAAACATGGTAAGCTCTAAGCAAAGCATAGAATTTTGTGACCCACAATCTTTGTCAACTGCTGAGACATGAATTTTGACTTATACCCGGGGTGGGAGGTATTTATGAGAAAGGAATTTGAACGCCATTGTGTGGAAGGAGAAAATGTCAACTTCCAGAGAAACAAGAATGGCAAGATCCTAGTTTCTGTGTCTACTGAATTAGAAAAGGAATTATGAGTTGGTGTGAACAGAAACTCATTCAGTGATGAGTACAATGCAAGGTTGAAATGTTTAGTATTTCTCCAGGGAAATTGTTTTCTTCATCTGATACTATATACCCGTTTTATTTTGATCCACGCCTTCTAAGATTTGTCCCAGCACAGGCTTTACACATTGCAATGTAGAAAAGAAATGAAAACAAATACAATGCCATAAAATAGCCAAATGTGTTCTAGGGATACCAAAAAGAAATCCCCACCACCACCATCCTGCCTCCTTTCCTTCTTTCTTGTCTGACTCTTCCTTGCTCCCTTCCCTTTTGTTTTTCTTGTTCTTATTCTTACTCTCTTGCTCTTTTATTTTCTTCCTGATTTAAGTTGTTACATAAAGCTTGATCCTACTTGTTCCTTTAGAGGTAAGAATATATAAAATCCGAGTTTTAAAAATGGCGGGGGGGTGGGAGGTTGGGGTACCAGGTGGTGGGTATTATAGAGGGCACGGCTTGCATGGAGCACTGAGTGTGGTGAAAAAATAATGAATAATGTTTTTCTGAAAATAAATAAATTGAAAAAAAAAAACCAAGAAAGAAAGAAATCTTACAAGAAAAAAGTAAAAATGGCATCTTAATGTGCATCAGCCATAACTGCTATGATAGAAACCTCTGCTGTGTGAGATGGTATCTTCATTTGGGATTCAAATTGTGATGTGTTTGCTTGGATAAGAATATTGAAAAAAGAGTGGCTTTCCAATTTTTAGACTTTGTGATGCCTGGTGGCTGTTTTTGAAGGATTTACTCATCATGGATTTAAAAGCAGGGAATGTCTTGTTTCTTGTTTCTTTCAATAATTTTACCAAACATCTGCTAAGAGCTCCCAGGGGTATATTTTGCACAGGACTGAAAAATGACTGCTGGTAATGCTACGAGCCTGCTACTTTCAGAAAACGTAACACAGCTAATATGCATTATGATTTAATAAATCCATGAATGGAGATTATATGGAGATGGCGGACCAGCTGTTTCCTCCGAAAACAAGCCAGAGGAACAAGGCTACAGCTAGAGAGATATGGGTTCAATATGAGGAACTAGAAGAAGTTGCTAGGGAGATTTTCGAATCCCCTAGGAAGATCCTTACTTGGAATGCTGAATGTTGCCAGCTCTGGCCTGTGATTTCCAAGGCTTCCAATTTAAAAAAAGAATAAAGTATCAACTTGGATTTTAAACTTAGATGAAAATCATTTTATTCACTGGAACAGGTTCTCAAGCAAAACTGAAAATAAGGACAAAATTTCCAATCAAAATTTCTGGAGTTAAAATAGGCCTTGTTCACCCTCTCCTTCTCTATCTCAACATAGCAAAAACGGAATCCGCACAGGTCTTGTACTAACTGCTCCCCACTATACCACCCCTGGTACTCCCTGTAGACTCCTTGTCCATTACCCTGACAACCAGAGTAGTCCTGCCATAAGACTGAAGCAATGGGGTGCCTGGGTGGCTCAGTAGGTTAAGCCTCTGTCTTCGGCTCAGGTCATGATCTCAGGGTTCTGGAATCAAGCCCCACATTGGTCTCTCTGCTCAGTAGGGAGCCTGCTTCCTCCTCTCTCTCTCTGCCTACTTGTGATCTCTGTCTGTCAAATAAATAAATAAAATCTTAAAAAAAAAAAAACTGAAGCAACAATGCATCCTTCTGTTTGTTCTGTAATCTTCTAACGTCAAATGCTTTCTTGTTTAGAGTCTCATTTAATCTTCTCACCAACCCTACAAAACAGGCATAATTACACCCATTTCCCAATGAGAAAAGAATTGGAGGGTAACCTATGCAAAATCACCTACTTTGTAAGTGACAAAGCCAGAGAAAACCAAGTCTTTTGGATGCTATTTAAGGACTCTTTGTACTACAGATCAGTAATTTTGATGCACTCATCTTCTCCCCCCCCACCCCAGAGGTGTTCCATCTTCTAACAATGTGGCTTATTCCTTTGGAATGATCTTGGATATCTACCCTTATAGGAAAATTGCAAGGAAAATATTCAGGCCAGAGCTTTCCAGAAAGTACCCTTGATGCACGCATTCCTACTTAGCCATTCACTATATGCATTGTTCATCTGGTTTTTCCACTCACCAACTATGTGGCAAGTTTTTTTTAACATATCTTAGTGTCCTCATTTATATAAATGGAAACAATAAGACACATACATCAAAGGGCTGTTGTGAGGGAAAATTGAGTTCATGTATTCAAGGTGTTTAGAACAGTCTTTGCTTGGAACATAATAAGTGGAGTGAAAATGTTGGTTAATATTACAGATTTACTATCACTCCCAGACTCCAAGCTTGACTTTCCCATGTAACTGCAGAATAATTAACTAATTTTATAAAAGTTATCTATAAACATACCTCTTTTTAAGGCTTTGGAAGAATGTAGGAAGGAATAAAAAAGTAGTGCCTGCCACCAGAAGGCATGTTATTCAGTGGAGGAGATAGGGAATATATGTACATTTCTATTGTCCAAGGCACAATAAATAATGTAAGATCAGAACACCGAAGGAAAAAGATACTCTTAACAGCTGGAAAGATATAATAAGATTTCTAGGAGTGGAGGTACCTTGAATACCTTGTTTGCCTTTTGTTTCCACAGGACCTGGTGCCTGCTACATAGGAGGTTCTCAGTGGTTAAGTATGAAGTGACTGAGCAGGTAGGGGTCAGGAGTTTGGGAAAACATCCTGGGAAGGCAAACAGGATAAGCCACAAATGGAGGAATGGAAAGCATCCATTTAGGAAGGTAATGGTATGTGATTTCACAAATTAGAATAAATGAATGAAGAAATTATAAAGTTAAGATTAGTGCTAGATTTTGGATAGTCTTCCATGACACTCAACAGATTTAAATTTTATGTTGTAACAGTGGAGGCAAGCAGAACATCAGATAGTTCCAAAAAGATCTGGCATGATTGGATATGGACTATAGAGCCATACCTTTTATGGTTCAGTGGAATGCTAGGGCTGGTGGTCTGGTATCCAAATATTAACAGGACTACAGTTATCCCCTCATAAGGTTGCCAAGGGAAATATCCATGTGGGGGTCAAAGAGCTGTTTGTCCTCAACTTGTGAAAACTCTAGTAAGATGGGCTTAGAAGGGGGTATGTGGACTAGAAGCTAAAGCAGCCTTTTTGTTATCCCTAAGTCTAGACACTAACCTGGGCACTGTGCTCTTTTTGGCTTTAAGAAAGGGCAGAAACTTTTGAGATTTGTGGACTGAAATGAATATGAAAGAGAAGCGATGATCAGGACATTTGGATGACTCATTTTCCCCATGTGGGAGAATCCTGGACCACTTTGCCATTCCAGGCCCATAAAAGGAGAAGGCAAAAGAAAGAGCCATACCCATGGGTCCGATCATTAATTCACAGTGACCTTGCTCATTGGTAGATGTGGCCTAGGCACATGCCTGGAATTTGACTTATTAAAGGGGTATTCCTCTCCTTGCAGGCAAGAAAAAGAAGGCACAGGGGAAAGTAGCTGTTTGTCTTTTCAGAGGTCTCCCTGAAAGGTGACTTAAAGAGGAGAAGCATGAGAAGCAGAGAGAATTTGAGCTGGGTCCGAGTTAAAAGACATCGAAGATGCTGATGTTGAGGAGAGAGATGCAAAGGCATTGATACTGCGTACCAGTTTCCTATCTCCTGTTGATTGGTGTGATGGTGCTGCTGCCATTAACTGAGATAGCAATGAAGAGGCCACAATGACTTCTGTTCTTTTCCAGTTTTAAGTAGCGTTTAAACAAAACACATCTGCTTATATTCCGAGACTAAGCAGAACTGTAAGTTAATTCACAAGTAATATTATAGTGAGGAAAAGGGAAGGATCAAAAAACCACCTTCCTTCTTTTCCTAGAGAATAAAGAATAAGTAGGTAGAATTTTTCAGAAGGGAGGTAGACTCAAGGTGTTAGAACAAATTGCTGCTTGTTTCACATTTTTCTGTGTGTGTCTCAGAAGATCTCAGAAAACATCTAAGAGGTGCTGAAAGCTTTTAGAAGGATTATGTAAAAAAAAAGTTGCAAAAGAAAGCAGTCATAGAAAGTATTCTCTGAGCAACATTTTCATAGTTGAGCAGAGAGCCCTCTCTGGGAATCGTTTAAGTATGTTACAGAAAAGAAGAGATCCCTCTTAAAAGTCAACAATTGTATTTTAAAAAGAAGGAAAGGAGCAACTTGATGATGTTAAGCTCATGAAGAAAAAGACATTGTGTATCTTACCATTTGCTCGAGAATCACAGAAGGGAGCTGCGGATGGGTGCAGGATAAACAACTGAGATTAGAAGTGGTGAAATGTAGTTCACTGTCCAGGTTAATATTCTAGGAAGACAAGAAAAATCTGTGACAGAGAAGGGACACAAACTCAGTGATAGCTAACAAATCTGTAATTTCAGAGAATACCATAGTTCATGAGGGTCAACTCCAGGCATAGATTAGAAGGCTCATGGGCTGTATACTTAAGCAACCATCAAAAACAAGAACGGACAATGGCCAAGATATAAGGTGGCAGATAGGACAGGTGGATGGTGGTGGTAAAAGTAGGGCTACAACTTTGGCTGGTGCCTGGGGGGAAATTCTATGAACCCAGTGTAGAAACAGAAAGATGAGCTGTGGTAAGTGAGAATGTTTTCCTTTGGGTTCTTGTTAGGACACGAGTCAGTTCTCAAAATGGGTTACCTTGAGCCCTTTTAAGAGAATGACTGAGTGCTTCATGTATGTACATAGAATGATCCCAGATTAAGCAAAAGAAATACAGAGTACTTGGTATAGTATGCTAAGAGTTGTGTAAAATAAAAGTTGTGTGGCTTAGAACTTCTGAAAGGAAGCACAGGAATCTTTAATAGGGGTTGCTTGGTTAGTGGGAGTGGTTATGATGAAGAAAAAAAAGGGGGGCGTGGAAGAAAGACTTTAACTTATACCTACAAATTGTTACATGATCTATGGAAAAAAATTAAAGATAAACATTTTTAAAATGTGTGTTGCTTAGGGTTTTAATGAGAGTAAATGGAGTTATATGTCTTGGAAAGGGTAGAGAATGAGGTGAGTAGTCATCTCACCTCATGGAAGGAACCATTTTATTTTAACAAGTTGTTCCAAATATGCTTCAACCATAATTTGTGCTTAATGTGTAAGTTAAAAACTTGAACATAGAATTAAAAGTGCGACATGTATCTAGATTGGAGACCCATTTCTTTAGAGAACAGAAATCAATCAAAATCTCCCATTTGGGGGACTGTATGAATTTCTGATTCTTTCTTGATATCTTTAATGGTATAGTTAAAATTCAGGAGTAAACCTAGAGGATAAAAAATGTCATATGTAGGAGTCTCTGGAATAAAATTCCATGTGGCAACAGCATCATGAGCAAGCTCATCCTAATGGTAGGTGTTTTGTTTTCTAGTTGATATTAACAATGTTTTGGTTTAAGAACACCAACAAATCAACCTAACCCAACCACCACAACAAAACAAACAAACCCAACAAAACAGAAAAGAGAGACAGAGTTGATGGTGATGATAAGAAACACTGTATTTCACAGTTCTGCTCAGGACTAGTTTTGCTCAAAACATTTTTCCCTTAAGTCACAACAGCTTACAATAGCAATCCATGGTTCATGGCCTTTCTCCTGCTGGTAGTTCTCAATTGTGGCCAGTGGGGACAAAAATGGAAAGTGATTTTAGAGCAAGGGTGTGAAGTTTCTTACTATGAATGAAATTCTATCCAGAGTGACTGAAGGATTGATTCGGGCAAGTTATGGAGGCTGTGTTAATCGTAAATAGGTGTTGGGTTCCCCTTCGGAAGAGCTAGAAATTCTATGGGAGTACAGATTTATATTTGGGCATTACTATCTCAAGACAATGCTAAAAATTATGGTCAGCAAACAAGTTTTAGTAGTGTAAAAAGAAATGCGTATTTATAAAGAAAATAATAAAAACAAGGATTTTTGGATTCAATCCTGATTCTGGCATTTCCTCCTTTTATTTTCAACCTCTGCAACCTCAATGCCTCCATTCTTATCATCTCACAAATGGGGAGATCAATGCTCCTTCACAATGCTACTAGAAGAAACAACTTAAGAAATAGTATATTGGGGCAGTTAGGTGGTACAGTCATTTGAGTGTCTGACTCTTGGTTTTAGCTCAGGTCACAATCTCAGGGTCTTGAGATTGGGCCCTACTTGGGGCTCCACCCTCAGTGGGAAGTCTGCTTGAAGATTCTCTCTCCCCCTCCTCTGCCTACTCTTCTTCCTGCTCATGCTCTAAATAAATAAATAAATAAATAAGGAAATCTTAAAACAAGAAATATTATTGACACATTCTGAATGGATGAAAAGTTACAACTGTAGAAAAATTATTTACATCAATGCAAAATGATCACTGATTAGACTTATTGATAGCTCTTACATTCTTACCTACTCTTTTGGATTATGTTCTCTTGACACATCAATCGCTGTTCCTTTCTTTTTCTTTCCCCACCCCCCCCCAGATTTATTTATTTATTTTGAGAGAGGGAGAGGGCAAGCACAGGATTGGTTCTGACGGGGAAGGAGAGAAGGAATCCTTCAGCAGGCTCCTCGCTGAGTGTGGAGGCCAGTGTAGGCCTCCATCTCAAGATACTGAGATCATGCCCTGAGCCAAAATCAAGAGTCAGGTGCTTAATTGACTGAGCCATGGAGGCATCCTGACTTTGCTGCTTTTTTGGAGACACTCTGATAGCAAACGAACCAACAGAGTTCCTTTACTTATTTATTTAAGTTCTTCTTTCCATTTTTAAACATCTCTTCTTTGATCTAAAGTGATCTTGGAGCCTTTTTTCTCTTCTTAGCTGTAAGACAGATTCATGAAGAAGAATTGTTTTTCCAGTATTCCAGTCTTGTTTATAATAGTAAGTTCTTTAGAAGTTTCCTAACTGATATTTCCAAGTGTTCATGATTAAATATTAATGTATTGGGTCTGAAACTATCAAAGAGCAATTTCTGAAGGAAAGAATCAAATGGTCCACAAACCAACAAATAAGGAGAGCTATTAAATACTCTGAAATTCTAGCTATTTATCATTGGTGCTTTGGTAATTGTGATTTATTGAGGAGAGTTACAATGCTCTGAGTTCATCAGGCCCCACTTCTGTACTGTGGCCCAGGCTCGCTGCTTCTGTTTGTAACATAAATCATGTCTGGATACTAAAGACTCCGGATCTGCTAAGCTTTAAGCTTTTTGTTTTGTTTTGTTTTGTTTGTATTCTTTATGTTTCCTTATTAGGAAACTTTGATGCTATGTTTCAATGCATATTATTTCCCTTAAAAGAAATATGACCCAGAAATATTATTTGATATAAATGTTACTAGAAGACAGAAGAGCTTCAATGTTATGGCACTTGATCCCCTTCTCCTTGTTTTTAAACTTTTATTGGTGTCATTTGGAACCAGAATCACCTAACTTAAAGACTGTTGTTTTTTGAGATCTTGACAATAAGTAGTTCATTCTTATTTGGTGTAAGTAAAAAATTGGCATACTAAATATTGCTTTGTGAAGTCACAGGTTACTTTCTCTTTTTTTGAAACAAAAAACATTTTTTTGAGAAAGAGAGCTCAAGTGAGGGGCTTGCTTTCTTTTTTTTTTTGATCAAACTATATTTTTATGTGTAGTTTCTATGATAAAATTATTTTTAAAAGTCTATTTTTATTTTATCATTTTCAAAGCCTTATTTATTTATTTGTTTGAGAAAGAGAGAACACATATTCACAGTGGGGAATGACAGGGTAGAAGGGGAGAGAGAGAATCACAAGCAGACTCCTCACTGAGTGCAGAGTCCCACCTGGGCTCAATCTGATCCCACCACGCTAAGATTTTGACCTGAGCCAGAATCAAGCATTGGCCACTTAACTGACTGAGCCAGCCAGGCACCTCTTTAATAATATTTAAAATAAGATAGGGAATCAGGCTTTTCAATTCCCTCTCATGTTAATTTTCTCCTTGATACTTAACAGTTTATCACCATTTAACATTACACACACACACACACACACACACACACATACACACACCCTATTTGTATATTTGTCTTCATTTTCTGTTTCTCTTCAATGGATTGTAAGTTGTACATCAAAGATTTCTTTCCATTTTTGTCTGTTTTATTCTTATGTCTACTATGTGTCTGTCACCTAGTAAAAACATGACAAATGTTTATTTAATGAATAAATAAATATTTCCATACATAATTTATAGACTTTTATTTTTTCATTTTATCTGTTGCCAGAAAAGCTGGACCAATGCTTCTTGCCACTTCACACTGTCTGTACGATGAAGCTGGAAATCTATGGGCAGAATTATAATTCAGCATAAACAAATTCTTAAAAAAAAAGTCCGTGATTACACAAGGCCTTAATCTTGTCATTGTTTACAGCATACTATATGTGTTAAATACAAGTTTTTCTTGGAGGGGAATTAAGAAAAAAAAACCCATAAGAAGACAGTCAAATTAGCTTGAATGCAAAAAGTCAACCTCATGTTTCTGATGAATAAGAAAGGGAGCATTTTTTTTAAAAAATATATGATTCCATGGGAGTACCGTTTAATAATCCCATAAAAAAGTCTTTTTTTGTGGTGAAAAATAATGAATACTGTTTTTCTGAAAATAAATAAATTGGAAAAAAAAAGTCTTTCTATTTTTTTTTTCAGTTTTCATTAAGGAAAAAGAAAGAAGTTTTCTCTATTTTTTGGACCACCATACTTCTTTATATTTTGCCTATGAAGTAGGAGGAAAAAGGCTGGTATTTCCATGAGTTGAAATTTCCATAAATTTCACTTTTTTTTTCCAGGAAATTTAAGCTTTTTAAGTGCCAAGCACCCTTTCCCTTTCCCGAGTTAAACTAGATTAAACTCAGGAGAAGGAACAATGTTGAACAGCATTTCTTGCTTTCCAGTACATAAAAGTAAATGTTGGTCAATGTTTCAAGCAGGATGGGGTTGCCCTGTGACGCATTTTCTTTTACAGAAAAACATGGCATCTCCTGATCACAAGACTGGCAAGCAGAACAACAAAGAGAGCTAACGAGCAAACTTTTAGGAGTTAATAAAAATTTGAATGACCTTTCCTTCTTAGAGGAAAGGGTTTCTGATCCCGGGCATGTGACTGACACCAACAAGTAAGAAAAATGAATATATGGGGTTGGAAAAGTAAATTTTAGGTCCGATAAATGGAAGCCACCTGTTGTCCCCAATTTATAGTTTATAAAATAAATTTCAAATGTTAGAAATCCCAGATTATAGAAAGTTTTTTTTTTTGCATTAAATGAACCAAAGCAATAATTTCCCCTTATGAAACACATCTCTTCCATTCATTTTCTCACTCATTCATTCCTTTTTTCCAACGGCTCATCATCTACTAGAGAGATAAACCTGGAAATAATTACAATGGTATGACAAATGTCCTTATAAAAGCATGAGCAATGCACAGAGAAGGATTTGGTTAGCTCTGCCTGAGTGTTTAGACAAGACTTTTGTCAGGGAGTGACATTTGAACCATGTTTTAAAGAATAAGAAAGATTTTTCTAGCGGGACAACATGGAAGGAATGTATTAAACAAAAGGAAATGGGATTTTCAAAGCAATCAAGATGAAAACTAGGAAATCAAAAACATGTAAGTCCTTGCCTTGTTCACGAGAAGGCTTGCTAGGCCATATTCCTGAATGCTATTATCTCAAATGTTCTTCTAACAATTACATACCTGCTTTTCATGTCCAGCCCAGGAGAGTTCCCAATAAACCAAATATAAATGACTGACTCCAGCGTGTCAGGGAGACATATTTTCAATAGAAATCATTGGCTTGAATCACTATGGTGAAGAAATGTGCTCAACAGACTGGTCAGTTACATAGTCTTCACGTTCTGCGAGCATTTCCAGGATACCTATTCATAATGATCAGTTCTCTTGTGGGTGAAATGTTGCTGTTTTCCCATTACTGGTGATGGACTGTCTTGATTAATATCTCTCACTTTTCTTCGTTCTACCTCCTGGGTGTTTTGGCCATGACTTCATGGGAATTCAGCGGTTGCTTAGTAGAAATATTTGTGCAGTTAGGACAGCTCATATATTCTTTTGAAACAGATATTTGTTTGCTCCCTTCACTCCTTCTGGCCTCTTGCCTTCTCTCTTAGCTGCCTTCACTTTCTCACTCCCCCAAAAGGAGTTAGGACTCTTTCATGCCATGATCTTGGTATTCATTTTTCTTAATCCTCATCATTTACCCAATATCGTAGATATTATAAAATTAAATAGGCATTCCAAATCTAGTTGTTCTTGTTTAATACTTTAAATAAATGTACAATCATTTGAGTCCTAAGGTTACAAGAGAAATATTTTATTGTGTGCAAGTAATAATAATAATTCCTGTTTTTATGATAAAAATGTTTTCTATTTGAAGATATTAAATTTGGCTTAATCCATCTTTATGAATTAGCGTAACATTGTGAAAAATTATATTTAATGAAATAGCATATTAACCTTTACATGTAGCTTTTAGGTGTTTAGTTATATGTAGGCAGTGAAAAAGGAGAAAGCACTATTATACAGACACTTCTTTTTTCTTGTTTATGTTTATCACATCTAAACATAAATTATGACAATTATTACTTATTTCCATAAGCATTGATTTCTATAAGTAAATCATTTGTATTTTCACTTTTCTTACATGTACCTAAAATATTTGAAGCAGAGTACAGCCAACATATTAGCTACCAACTTAGCCAAAAAAAAAAAGAAAAAAAGAAACTTTCTCAAAATACAGACTTAAAGATTCTGAAGTCTTTATATTTTTAAAGCTGTAGTTTTTAGAGCTGTAGCTGTATGTTTTTAAAGCTGAACAACATGGGGGTTAGAGGCACCAACCTCCCCTTCTTCCACCAGTGTAGTAAAAACTCTGCATGTTGCTTTCGACTCCTCCAAAACTTAACTACTAATAGCCTCCTGATGCTCGGAAACCTTACTGGTAACATTAACAATTGCTTAACACCTATTCTGTATGTTACAGGTATTGTAACTCTTTTCTTAAGATAGAGCAAGCTAGAGAAAAAAATTTTTTTAAGAAAATCATAAGGAAGGGAATATACATTTACAGTACTGCTGTATTTATTGAAAAAATTTCATGTGTAAGTGGACCTGTGCAGTTAAAACTTGTGCATTCAAGGGTCGACTATAGTAGCTGTCAATAACATTTAGGATCTTGTTTTTTAAATGATCTTGTTTTTTTATACATATTTAAACATGGTTATGTGAGAATCTGATTGGTTTTTAAATTAAGTGGCATTATTTAGGTAGAAAACTGAATTACCCTGTAAATACAATCTTTTTGTCAACTTAATCTCATAGGTCATTTCTGTGGAATCATTCATTTTTATTTTTATTTTTATTTTTATTTTCCTTCAGTAGAGCATGTGACTCTTTTTTTAAACATTTATTTTATTTTTTTCATTGTTCCAAGATTCATTGTTTGTGCAACACACCCAGTGCTCCATCCAATATGTGCCCTCCTTAATACCCACCACCAGGCTTACCCATCCCCCCGGCACCCCTCCCTCCCAAAACCCTTAGTTTGGTTCTCAGAGTCCACAGCTCTCACGGTTTGTCTCCTGCTCTGATTACCCCCAGTTCACTTCTCCTTTCCTTCTCCTAATGACCTCCATGTTATTCCTTATGCTCCACAAGTAAGTGAAACCATATGATAATTGACTTTCTCTGCTTGACTTATTTCACTCAGCATAATCTCCCCCAGTCCCATCCATGTTGATACAAAAGTTGGGTATTCATCCTTTCTGATGGAGGCATAATATTCTATTGTATATATGGACCATATCTTCTGCATTCATTTGTCTATTGAAGGACATCTTGGCTCTTTCCACAGTTTTGTGATTGTGGCCATTGCCGCTATGAGCATCGGTGTACATATAGCCCTTCTTTTCAGTACATCTGTATTTTTGGGGTAAATACCCAGTAGTGCAATTGCAGGTTCATTAGGGTAGTTCTATTTTTAATTTCTTAAGGAATCTCCACACTGTTTTCCAAACTCAACTTGCATTCCCACCAGCAGTGTAAGAGGGTTCCCCTTTCTCCACATCCTCTCCAATACTTGTTGTTTCCTGTCTTGTTAATTTTGGTCGTTCTAACTGGTGTATTTGGTATCTCAATGTGGTTTTGATTGGAATTTCCCTGATGGCTAATGATGATGAACATTTTTTCATGTGTCTGTTAGCCATTGGTATGTCTTCTTTGGAGAAGTGTCTGTTCATGTCTTCTCATTTTTTGAAGTGACTATCTGTTTTTTGAGTGTTGAGTTAGAGGAGTTCTTTATAGATCTTGGATATCAGCCCTTTGTCTGTTGTATCATTTGTGAATATCTTCTCCCATTCTGTGAGTTGCCCCTTTGTTTTGTTGACTGTTTCCTTTACTGTGCAGAAGCTTTTGATCTTGATAAAGTCCCAAAAGTCCATTTTTGCTTTTGTTTCCATTGTCTTGGAGACATGTCTTGAAAGAAGTTGTTGTGGCCGATGTCAAAGAGGCTACCACCTATGTTCTCTTCTAGGATTTTGATAGATTCTTGCCTCATGTTGAGGTCTTTTATCCATTTCGGGTTTATCTTTGTGTACAGTGTGAGAGAATGGTCAAGTTCTATTCTTCTATACATAGTTGGCCAATTTTCCCAACACTGTTTATTGAGGATACATTTTTCCCCTGGATATTTTTTCCTGCTTTGTCAAATATTATTTTGCCATAGAGTTATGGCTCCGTATCTTGGCTTTCTACTTTATTCCACTGATTTATTTGTCTGGTTTTGTGCCAGTACCATGCTGATCATGGCTTTGCAGTAAAGCTTGAAATCAGGAAACAAGATGCCCTCCATTTTGTTTTTCTTTTTCAATATTTATTTCCTTAGCAATTTGGGGTCTTTTCTCGTTCAATACAAATTTTAGGATTTTTTTGTTCCAGCACTTTGAAAAATGCCAGTAGAATTTTTATCAGGATGACATTGAAAGTATAGATTGCTCTGGGGAGTATAGACTTTTTAACAATGTTTATTTTTCCAATCCATGAGCATGGAATGCTCTTCCATCTTTTTGTGTCTTCTTCAATTTCTTTCATGAGTGCTCTGTAGATTCCTTGAATTCAGATCCTTTACCTCTTTGGTTGGGTTTATTCCCAGGTATTTTATGGTTCTTGGTGCTACAGTAAATGAAATTGATTCTCTAATTTCCCTTTCTATATTCTCATTGTTAGTGTATAAGAAAGCAACGGATTTCTGTAAATTGATTTGGAATCATTCACTTTTAATATTACATAATAATACTTACTTTGAACAGTCATCATTTTAAGTGTTTTTGTATTTATTGCCTTCTCCAGTAATCAGAACAGCCCTATGGGGAAGGCACTAATGGACCATCCTTGTTTTGTAGATATGGAAATAGAGGCAGAGAGTGGTGAAGATCCCGGCAATACAGCCAGGACCGTCCTGTCAGCCTCAGTTCTCTGCAGAATCTGTAATACTAATCACTGAATTTTATTGGTTTTAATAATTAGGAGCCCAGTTGGACTACTCTTTCTGCTAAATTAGCTGTGTACTGGAGGAAAATACAATGGGTAATAGAAAATGATATATAGAATCATGACCAACAAAAATACCAACAGTAATACTGGGTGGTAACAATTTATATTTAGTTATGTTACTTTGTGTAAATCTAATTTCTCTGGTCATAGTTTCTTGATTTATGAAATAGGAATAATGATACATATCTTCCACCATGTGATTTTAAAGATTGAACAAGATAACTTAAAGCTAAGTTTGTATAATCTACAAAGAAACCTCCGCAAAACAAGTTATTACAAAACTCAAGATAATTGCAACTTGTTTCTCCTGCACTTAAAATGTGCGTGTTTTTGTTCTTTCTGTTGGTTTCAGTGGTAGAAGACAGTGAAAACTCTACAAACAAGTAAAAATGAAATGACTTTAAAAACTTGTAGATCCTTAGAAGTTGCTGGATCATTATTGAATTTGTATTTTGTAAAAGCAACTAAACTATAATAAATATTTTGACCATTTGCCTTGGCTCAAATAATGGATTTAACTCATTTCTATTTATAAAACCTCTTATTGTTATGTACTTGATAACTATAGGAATTTTGGAAGGCCTACCATCAGCAATTTCGCCAGAAGGCATTGTGGTGGCAACTCAAACAAAAATCTCATTCAAACTTTTATTTAATGCCCAGTATGTGCCTGACTTTTTTCCCCAAGTATTGTGACATAAAAGTGAATGAAACAAGTGACATCCCTCAAGCATTAATCATGCTTGCAGACAGATATTTAAACTTTTTATAGTACTCAATGGGGTAAGAGTGATGATAGGTGGGTGTCATCAGAGGAAAGAGAAGAATCTTTAAACCAGGCTTCTTAGAGGAGGTGATACTTGATCTGAGATTCAGAGAAAAGTAAGACTTAGCATGCCAGTGGTGGTGTGGAGAAAGTGTCCTGCTGAAGGACTTATGTAATAAATTGGAGATAAGAACTATCATGTTGGTTTAAGGGACTGGAGTACTCAGTATGTCTGGAATGAGAGATTCATAATAGGGAACAGGCCGACACAAGGCAGATCTAGATCACCTAGAGCCCTGAACACTTACATAGACTGTTAGAACTTGATCATAATACTTATGAGAGCATTGAAACAATTTATGACTGTTACATTACCAGATTTGAAATTTGGAAATACCACTCTGAGAGTACAAAAGGAAAGCCACCCATGCAGGAGTTAGGAGTGAAAGGCTGTGATGAGACCATGGGAAGAGGAAGAAGATAAGAGATGTGAAGATGGAATCTTTTTTATTTTGTGACCACTTTCTTAAAGCTTTCTTTATTTCTCATCTGGGCACTTGAGAATTGATGGTGGGATTATTAGCTATGATAGGGAACACTAGAGGAGAGAAGTGGGAATGCTCAGGAAAATTTGTGTCTAGAATTTAAGGTCATAGTTTGGAGTTTAGATATAGGTTTGAGAGTATTTTCTGGCATGTGTGACTGACCTTCATCTGGATAAGGAGAAGTCCCCTCAAACATTAGATGCTCCTGGGGCGCCTGTGTGGCTCAGTGGGTTAAAGCCTCTGCCTTCAGCTCAGGTCATGATCTCGGGGTCCTGGGATCAAGCCCCGCATCAGGCTCTCTGCTCAACAGGGAGCCTGCTTCCCTCTCTTTCTCTCTCTCTCTGCCTGCCTCTCTGCCTACTTGTGATCTCTGTCTGTCAAATAAATAAATAAAATCTTAAAAAAAAATTAGATGCTCCTTACTTTACCTCTTTTATCCTCAAGTGGACATTCTCCTCTAGTCACATTTCTGATCTTTCTAGAATATTCAATATCAGCAGTATTCTTGCTTGAGGAGAGAATCGAGACAACTGCCAAACAAGCCAATCCTTCTCTTATTCTAAAAGATTGACCAGTCCTTTGTGAAGATATACTTCATTGGCCAACTGTTAGCAAGTTTCCAGATAAGAGGACTTTGGTTGCTGGTCTTAGCTGGTACCATGAACAGAATCAGAAACAGTTTAGATGTAACATAATTAAAGTGAGGTGGGTGTAAGGTAGAAGCAGAGTTCTGTGTTGAGTATAGTTATAAATAAGCAGAGGAGATGCTAGAATTTGGAAAGCCCCATGTGGTGGCTATGGAATCACAGCTCTCACCTGTTGATATACATACTCAGAAAAAGTGCCTGACATAACACAAAGATTATGCAAAACATTTGCTTGAATTTCAGTTTGCTTCTTTGTAAAAAGTAAGTGAGAAATATCCTATAGAGAGGGAGAGGTGAGGTTTTAATTTTCCTTCAGTAGCAGATGGAAGTGAGGAAAAAAGTTTCAAATAGATAAGTAGAATTTTTCTGTGGTTTGATAGTTCACATGTTCTCAGAGAGGATGTAAACGTTTCTACATGAAGAGTAAATATTAATCTTTCCTGACTAGCTCAGTCCAAAACTTCCCTGAGTGAGCCAGCAGGTAATGGGTTAGAGGTCTTGAAGAAAAAAAATGAAATTTAGAACACTTGCTGAGGAGCATGGAAAAGATGAGTATGAATAGCTGGAAGAGCTTCTGGGGTTATTAATGTACGAGTTTGGAAATTTTTTTAAAAAAGATTTTATTTATTTATTTGACAGATCACAAGCAGACAGAGAGGCAGGCAGAGAGAGAGAGGAAGGGAAGCAGGCTCCCTGCTGAGCAGAGAGCCCGATGCAGGACTCAATCCCAGGACCCTGAGATCATGACCTGAGCCAAAGGCAGCGGCTTAACTCACTGAGCCACCCAGGTATCCGAGTTTGGAAATTATTAATACTGGTTCTCATCATCAAGATCACTGAATGAAATTCTGCAGCAGTGCTCAGTAGTCTGGGAGACATAAAAGACAAGTTAGGCAATTATATTTACCCATGTCTAAACTATTCCAGGGCAGATGAGGCAGGAAAACAAGATAGCACAAAAACAAGCATTTAGAGTAAAGACTAGGAAGTGTTTTTGTGATAGCCCTAAGCCAATGGGCTGGAAAGGGGAGGAAGTAAACCTGGAAAATGGAGCTAATGAGGAAGCATTGATGAGTGCCACAGGCAGACCATTTGTATGATGACAAGAAATAGAGCTGGAATGTTGAGTTTGTTGTGGAAGAGTGTAATATTGGAATTTAACTAACAATACATGAAATTTTAAAAAAAATCACCAAGGTTTATAGAAACTGATTGTGTGAAGATAAAAATCACTGAATGGAGGAGGTCAAGAAGCACTTTGTCTAAGATTGTAGGACCATCAAAGTGGACATGGATGTCAAGTCTAAAGATCTTTCCTCATCGAAGACCCATATCTACTGCTAAAAAATCATTAGGAAATTGAATGTAAGTAGATGACAGGGATGGGGAGTGCCAAGGCGATATAATTACTCAAGGGAGTCAGATTCAGAATGCTATACAAGTAGCAATGCACAGCAAGAAATTATTGAATTTTTACATACTTCCTGGTCTCCACTCCTGTTCTCTCCTCTTAGTCTTGTGGGAACATGGAGTTGGAGAGTCTGCAACCTCTACTTGAATAGACTGAAAGCAAATGCAAAAAGTCTTAAGGAGAAACAATCTTTATCTTTCCTTATCTTAAGGAAAAATAGAGGGAAATGTGAACTTTCCTTATGTCAAGGAAAAACAGAGGGAAATGTGTTCTTAGCAATGGTTTTAGGTAGAGGGAACCTTTCATGAGCAAATTGAGGATGATGATAGAGACATAGAGTTTACACTTGAACATGCATTCTAGAGAGCATCCTTAAAAGTAATGCCAAGGAGAGACTCAAAGTGATGATGAGTTGAATGAAATGGAGTTTGCCTGAGAGTTTGGCAGGGAATAGAGTACAAAAAGACTTGAATTTTGAATAGAAGCCAACAATGCCAGTGATATGAGAGATAATGGCATTCAATGGTCAAAAGACTTGGAATGAACTCATATGTAATTGTTTTTGAGCCAACAGAACACTGGGCCCGAGGAAGGATCTTATTCTGTATGTGGTCTGATCAGAAATTTGTAGCCTTTGCTCATTATTATATGTTTTTAAAATTTTTAATTATTTATTTTTAAATTTCTTTTCAGATAAAATGATGTTTTTTGACTTGGCAAAGCTCAAGATTGTGTATGAAGAACAATGTAGTCAGAACCTAGTCAGGATGTTGTCACCAATCCCTTAAGACCCTTTGGATATAATTTTTTTTTAAAGATTTTGTTTTTGTATTTGACAGCGCTCATAAGCAGGCAGACAGGCAGGCAAAGAGAGGAGGGAAAGCAGGCTCCCTGCTGAGCAGAGAGCCTGATGTGGGACTCAATCCCAGGACCCTGGGATCATGGCCTGAGCTGAAGGCAGAGGCTTAAACCCACTGAGCCACCCAGGCGCCCCAATAAATAAAATCTTAAAAAAAAAGTTTTCAGCTTCATTGTATTCTAAATTTGGTAAAAGTAAAGAACCCGTTCATTTTGTTTGCCATCAAATGTAGGACAGCTAGCACAACTCCTGGCTCACAGTGGATGGATGAGAAACTTTAAGATTCATGCGGGCCCCTCAGTTGAGTACAACTGTACCAGGAAATTCATTTGAATTTTAAGCCATGGCAAAGAAGAAAACCAGGAGGCAGGTAGGGCAAAGTTAGTAATCCTGTGAGGAACAGGAAGAGGTAGGTACGATATAGATATGGAGGGTTGTGGAACAAGACATGTCTTGTGAATATTAGTGTTCAGCCAAAAGATGAACAGAGACTTCCCCAGAACCTCTGGGGGCATCCTCTAAGAGAACGTCCATTCTACTCTAACTGGAAGCTTACATTTCTTCCTTTCCGTTTATTTTTCCTCTTTCCTTTCTCATTATTTTCTTTACTTTTCCCAAACAAAATAGAACAAATCAGACAAACAAAACTCTAAACTTCCAAGATTTGGGGTTAAAATATTGAGGAAAATACAGGTCATTTATAGTAAGTGAAATTTCCAGAAGTCTTTTAATTCATTAGTTAAAGAAAAAACAGTATCTACATTGCTGTTTATTAACAAAATAAAGGTTAATTTCCCTCATGAAATATTTAAATTTTACTGCCAAATTGTTGTAATGATGCTTTCCTCAGCTGAGACAATCTGGGAAATATGCTTCTAATAAAAACTCCTATAAATATCAAGAGGAAAAATTCCAGATTTCCAACTGGAGTGCATCCCTAAAGATGATTAAACATTAATATCAAAGGAACACACACCCATATATAAAAAGCAGACCATCAAAGGTCACATTTTTGAAGGTAGAAGATTAAGGAAACAGATATCCCAGAGGATGACTGAATGTTACTGCTAACTTCAAAATACTCTTGGTTTCAGTTATTTTTTCAAGATGTCAAAAAATCTTGTAGTCATTCCAGTCATTTTATGCCTAAAGTTTTCCCCAAGGAACTATGATATTTTTCAGGAAAATGTTACGAAAGGAATGAAGGACGATTGTATTAAACATCTGCAGAAGCTCTGTAAGATTAAACAAAACTTGGTTGTTTCATAGTATGTTTATTCCTTTCTCTTCCTCGCTTGTAAAGTTCCTTGTGACACAAGAATTTTCTTTACTTAAAAAAAAAAAAAGGTTGCTCTGAAGTATATGTAGTATATGTATCTTCAGAAATTATACCTATTTAAATATCCAAATGTGACCCCCAGAAAAAAATATCTATTTCTTAGACCAATGGTGGGTGTATTGAATAGTGTGATTAATTGAAAGCAACAAAAATAAACGAATTTAAGTAGTAAAGCAATTTATTTGGAAATCAACAGCAGCTCATCAAGTCTCCAAGAGGATCAGTAAACTGGTTTGGGCAAGGCAGCTGGGAATAATACCTCAAATCATGCCCTAAAACTATACATGAATTATCACTATGAGACACAATCAGAGTAACCAGTATCATCAATATCATAGCTGGGCATTTCTGCCCCTGGAAATTGTTACAGGTAATAATTCTTCTGCATTTCCACTCTACTATCCAAAACAAACCACACTGGATTCCATGTGAACCATTTTCTTGTCTTTCTATCTCAAAGTTCAAAATTCAGGAAAGGTGCTTATGATTGGAGAAACCTGGGTTTTGCATTTGTGCCCTACCTTCAAGGGAGGATGATATTATTGAAGTCTACATTGGGAGATAGTCTTTTCTATAAGCTACACATTTATCTTGGATAGAAAGGATGATTGGTTCATAGATAGCCTAAAGGAATAAAAAAAATCTAGTGCTATGATATTAGTTTCATGAGACATAGAATTTTGGTATAAAAGAATGTGTAAATTTTAAGTAGTTAGTATAACCAAAATGTGTTTCTGGGTTTAAACCAAGTCTTGAGCATTTAAACTCATCAAACCTGAGTATTGTGTGTGTGTGTGTGTATGTGTGTGTGTGCGCACGCGCCAATGTATGCCCTTAGGTGGGATAATATTTTGTCTTTTTTCCTGACTTACATTGTATTGAAATAGTCTAATGAGAGGTATGTGAAAAGAATTTGAAAATGTAGAGCAAAGGAATTCAAAGTCAAATAAGACCAGATTCAAATCTGCACTCTACCTCTTACTTGGTATGTTAAAAGGGGCTAAAAATGGCAACTTTTTGGACTTCTCAAAGAGTTTAAGTTCGACAAAATCATTAAGAACTCATAACATAACTTAGGCCTAAAAAGCATTCAACACACAACAAACCCAGCAAGGAATTGTGGGCATGTCAAAGTATCAGATGGTTTGTCGTTTAGTAAAAACTGTATACACACATATTTCTGTATCTTCCAAAGGATACATATATATGTATACATCTTTTCTAAGTTCCAACTGTCTTTTTACTCTAAGGAATAATATAACATATTCATCTAAATCACATTATGAAAAGTGGAAAGGTTCTTGACATCTGTTGGAAATATTAGTGCAGAGATATTTGAGCTGGCCAGGACTATAATATTTCTTTTGTTCTACACGTGATATCGTGCATGTGGCAGTTTGTCTGTGTGCTGTAACAAGCTTTCTTTCTGATTGGGATTTGCAAATGTTTCCAGGGAGCTGATCACACTTGTTAAAACAAAGCAGGAAATTCCTCTTAGATGAAAGAGTATATTACCTTTAGGATGGGTGAGATTATGTACTAAGCCTTTAGAAGTGAACGGCTAGAAAAGGCTATGACTTGGAGAGGATAACTACATGATGACATCTGTTGCCCGGTGACACCTTTGTGCTCAAATGAGTTTGGGCCCAACTATCTTGTGATATTTTTCCTATCTGGGAAAAATGCCATTCCTTTTCATGCTTCAATGCAGCAAAGTTCGAGATAAAAGAAAATGAATCTCCCTCTTTATTCAAGAGCATTTATTGAACTCTACCATATTCTGGTCATTATTAGCTCTAGAATAAACTGAAAATTAAATGAGGCATTTAATTTTTACATTCTTTTATATTCTAGTAGAATAAAACAAATTTTTAGCAGTTATAATACAAGATGACCATTGTTATAATTGAGGCAGCTAAAGCCGGGAAGGTAATCCACATGTTCTCTGAGAATTCAGAGGAAGTCACAGGAGCTAAGACTTCAATGATACATAGAGATGTCCTTGGAGAAAATGGGCAAAAAAGAAAAATGCAGGTGGAAGAAATTTAGGTACAAAATCCCAGGGGTTTAGAGTCAACACAGGTCTGGGTCAGAGAAGGGCCAGTAATCTGGTGTGGTCCTGTGAGGTGAGTAGTGGGAGATGATATGAGATCAGAACACAATGGGCATTTATATCACTGCTAAGGATTGCTAAATTTTATCCTGGCAAGTAGTATTATTGCTTTTGGCTAGCTTCTTTAAACCAAATGGTTTAGTACTACCTTGGGTTCATAAAAGGAGGATTAACTCACTGTGAAATTTTGAGGTACTGATTTGAAATTTAATTCTTACAGGCTAATTTTGGGGGTAACTAGGATTTTTGTTTGCCATCTTGGCTGATCTCCCATTCCAGAATCAGATACCCAGAGAGCAGCAAAGCAAGGCTCAAACCCAGGAAGTCTGGCTCCAGGGGGCCACCCACTTTAACCTCTGGTGTCCTGCCTCTCCAGACAGGTCTTTCATTCCTTTCACCCTTAGCCAATATAGTAGACTGTATTGTTTAATTATAAGTCATTCATATTTGCCAATGGATCCAGAACCTTCGGAGTTCAGAGGCTTAATGGATATGATAGTTAAACGTCACATGTTAAGACAGAAAGCTGTCTTCTTAGGGATCTTCAACTAAGAGAGGATTCAGGAAAATCCTTACCCTTACCCTAGGTATTGAAAACTGAAGGTGGGAGGAGCACCTGGGTGGCTCAGTCATTTGGGCATCTGCCTTAGGCTCAGCTCATGATCTCGGGGTCTTGGGATTGAGTCTCATGCCATGTTCCCTGCTCAGTTGGGAGTCTGCTTCTCTCTCACCCTCTGCTCCTGCTCTCTCTCTCTCTCTCATGCACTCACTCTCTCAAATAAATAAAATCTTCAAAAAAGAAAGAAAGAAAGAAAAAGAAAACTGAAGCTGGGAAACGAGAGCCATTTGTTGTTTGTTGGCCAAAGGCTGTCAGCTTGTGACCTCAAAGCTGTCAGCGGCTGTCTCCACCATGCAGAGAAGCATGCGCGTAGGGACCAAACCAGCAGAGAGATAAAGAGCGAAATTTGGAGAGAGAGGAGACTTACAGTGTTCTAGACCTAAGCCCTTGTGCCCTAGATAGAGAATCCTTTGCCTTCATAATATTTGATGGGGTTAAACTATCAAGCCCCCTTTTTTTGACTGAGCTACTTCGTCAGGATATTTGTAGCATTAACTCTGAGTATATGACAGCGTATGTTCTTCATTTTTAGAATAGTTTAGTTCTTAAACTGTAAATTTTCATTGCATAAGCCAATGTAATACTACTAATAATTTCTAAATGGGATGATATAAAATGACTCTATTCTAAACTCTCTTCTTTCTTCAATCTCATACAAGTAAATTTTTATGTTATTGGCATTTAACCATCCAATGCCTTCCAATATTGGCACATAACCCTGTTTCCTTCTGAATCCATAACAAGTGATAATGTGAAAGAAAGATGACAGGTATATGACTCAGAAAGACAATAAGGGAAATAGTCCCTATAAGACAGTGTATGACCCCTTTTTATTTTTTTAAATTTTTATTTATTTATTTTTTAAGACTTTATTTATTTGACAGACAGAGATCACAAGCAGGCAGAGAGGCAGGGATATAGAGAGGAAGGGAAGCGGGTTCCCCGCTGAGCACAGAGCCTGACCCCAGGCCCCTGGGATCATGACCTGAGCGGAAGGCAGAGGCTTTAACTCACTGAGCCACCCACGTGCCCCGACCTCCTTTTTAAATAATAATTCTTTTGAGACCTCTAGCAAATTTCAACTGATAGGCAAATTAGGCTTTTGGAGAAATTTTAGGAGACTCTTGTCTGAGTGTGATATTAAAAAGATATAATGACTGCAATGCATGAACATTGACCTATCAGAATGGATACTGGCCTTCAACAACAACTGGTATTTAGTCATACTGGTGGTGTATATAAACATATAGTGTGGTGGGTACTCACTAAACACAGGCCAGTCCTCATTCCAGGTTCTAACTCTGCCCTGAAGCATTATTTTGCTCCTTTGTCCATCCCTATATTCTCTATACTACCCTAAAAGTCCTGCCACACACACATGCACACATACACACACACATACCATTGACTTAAGCAGGAATTCTGGGTTTTCATTGAAAGCAGAATTGGGCCCATGGGCTTAACAAACACATGTTTTTCCTATTAAGGTGAGGGCGGCTTGTTTTAAAATTTAAACAAGGGTCCTGTTTTGTATGACTGTCATTTGACTATTTTCTGGCATTTTAATAACCTTTATTTATAGAATTCTTTTCCTATTACAACTTCTTCTGTGTCTTGAGAAAATGGTCAGTGTTCAAAAGAAAACCCATTTGACCTCAGCAACACTTTTTCCCACAGGGAGTTCAAAATGCGTTGGTCTTTGTGCTTTGTGTTTGAAGGTGCTGTTTGTGCCGACTTTAGGTTCTATGCTTGGCCTGCTCACTGGCAGGAAGACTTATGTATGGGTCATCAGAGGCAGGGGTAACTTGGATGTCTCATCTTTGACTCTGGGACAAAGAAGTTCCCACAGTGAGGGTCAGCTTAGTGAGAAATGTAGTGACTGTGTGGTTCTTCCGTTGTTGCATCAACACATAGCTTAGAGGCTCATGCTTTTCCTCCTTAAATCCCGTTCCACCCTTGACTGTTAATTAATACAGAGTTTTAACATACATATAATTATGATGAAAAGGTTGAAGCACAGACAGAATTTTGAGGAAAGACCTCAAAGTGGAGGGGCATTCTTTTTGGATTGGGAGAAAGGCGTCTCACAGGAATTGGGTAATATGGGAGGGAAAAGCCTAGGGAACAGGGAGCTGAGAGGTGCAAGTAAAGGCCAAAGGACATACTGCAGATCAGCAAGGGCAGGAGAAAGGAATAGGATGATATCATATGAAGAGGACAAAGCTGTCAGGAAAGCTATCCTGGAATTCTTCACTTCCATGGAAAGGAATCTCTCTAGCTATTTAGGCTGCCAAAGAGAGAGACCAAGTCATTGGAATCTTTGATGGAAAGTCAGCAATTTGCTTACACTGATTCTGAGACTCACACTAAGGACATTCTCCAACTCTGTGGAAGTCCAGCAGAGATCCACCATGTGTTTTTCTGTTACAATCTAGTAACAAGAATTTAATGAAATCTAGAAATCATGCTAGCCACTTTAATAGAAAAGAAATGCAGATTGTGCTATAAGTTCAGCATCATAGGACAATTACTATTTAAAAAGACAGCAGCACAAAGCCTTCATTCATACACATTCTGATGTGATTACTCCACATAAGCATGGTAAATCAGGTCAGCAGTAATGAGGTTACATCCCTCACTAATGTGCTGTAACACGTGCTCAAAGCTTGCAATTTTCACTACTTAGGTTTGCATTTTCAAATGGCTCCAAAGATTTAAAAAATATTGTATTACTTCTTCCTTTGTGTGAGACTTTTAGGTTTGTAGAAGTAGGAAAGTATGAACTATGGATAGAAAAATATATATTTTTTCTTTAAGGCTAGACTTCTTGGGACCCTATAAAATATGTAGTTACTGTTATTAAGAAACTGAAGACCTAATGTGAGAAAGGAAAGGAAAAATGCCAAAATGCAAAATTAAAGCTTTGACAAGCAGGCAGTTTGTCCCTCACGTGCTTTCATACTGGTAGTATACTGGGTTACACTGAACTTTAGACCAAGGGTCAGCAAACTATGGCCCATGGGTCAAATCCAGCTTACCATCTGTTTTTGTCAATAAAGTTTTACTAGAGAAAGCTACATTCATTGGTTTCTCACTACAATGGCAGAGTTGAGCGATTGCTACAGAGACCATATGGCCTGGAAACCTAAAATATTTTTTCTCTGTCCATTTCCAGAAACAGTTTGCCAACACTTGCTTTAGACAGAGGCTGCAGGAATACTTTGAGATATTCCTAAATCTTTATAGGCATAAATTAGATCACAATGAACATGGTCTCCCCATGCTTTTTAGGAAATATTGAGGTTAAGATAAACTTCAAGGGTGTGTTTGAAAGCAAAAGGAAGAAAAGTGTGCATTCCCAATAGAGCATGGGAATGGAAAGGGCTGCTGCCCTCGGGGTCGTTATGATTCACTGACTGTGTCTACACCAGCCTCATATCTGTTTTCTGACCAGTTGGCAGCTCCTACCCTTCATTCCTGTCATGTGAAACTTTAGCCACCTGGTCCCAGGAGCAGTGAGGGCCCCCCAAACTGAGGGGCTCAAGCTGATTAGCCCAATTTGTTATACCCTGGATATGGTTGTGAGAAGTCACACAAAACTGGGACATGGTGAAACATAGGGCACTTACTGAACAGGGTGCTAAGTGATAAAATATCCATCATGCGATGCACACAAAAGACATAAAATGTGTAACTTGATAGAGAAAGAGCCACCAGCTGGCATCATGAACCAAGAATGACCAAGAATGGTTGGATTTGAGGTAGGCTCTGAGGAATGGTGATAAATGGAGAAGAGCGAGAAATGTTCCCTTGTGGAATCAGTGGAGATTTTCTCTTCTCTGCCTAGAACAGAGCTAAGCAACAGCTGGCTGACTTCCTACAGAGAATGGCCTTTGTGCACAGGAACTGAAGACTCATTCCAGGCTTTACGCGCAAGGATTAAACTACCTCAGACCTTAAAGACACGGCATCCCTGAGCACAATTCTCACCATTGTTCATTCAGGAATTTTTATTTGTCTTATCAAATTTCTCCCCAGTGCTATCACAGTGGAAAGCCACAGGAAATATTTTACAATTTACACTTTGAGAAAGAAAGAAATGTGTATACATAAATCAATTTAAATGGAATTCACATGGAATAAATTTAGGAGAAATAGCAGTAAACTTACTTTCAAAGTAGAGGAAATTGGGGGTGTGAGAATGATTTTCCAGAGTGACAATTAGTGCCAGATTAGTTACTGAATTCAAGCCTCCTGCCTGAGTGTATAGTGCTGATATGTAGTCAAAATGCACAGATCAGACTTTGCTTTGTTAACATATTTTAAAGAAATTTTCCTTTTTGGTTGGTAAATAGTCATTGCCTTGAGTTCCAAAAAACCTGAGGTAACTACATTCCTACTTTACTCAGGACAGTCCTGGTTTGTACTTATTATCCTAGTGACCTTTTAGGGTGTCCTTTATCACTCTCAAGACTGTTTTAGTTTGAGTGATAAGTTATATGGTTACTCTACCAAGGGGTCCTCCATCCTGTCCTCCCCTTGGATTTCCCTACAAATAGCAATGGGAGGGTTAATGGCAATACAGCCAGGATATACAGAAGGGAGCATGGACAAATACCAAGGCTGGTAACCCTATCTAATCAGTTAAGATGGGGAGCCTTTCTTTGGTGAGCTTAACCCCAATCAAGTAAAAACTAAAAAGGGACTGTTCTTCTAGAAGAAGGAGCTTTGAATAATGAGTCACCACAAAGAAGATTTTCTGTTGCTTGCTTTAAAGAGGGAGACAACTCTGTGACCAGGGATGTAGGTAGTCTCTAGGAGTCAAGCACAGTCCGCAGCTGTCAGCCAGCAAAGAAACATGAACCTCAGTCCATCAACCATAAAGGAACTGATTTCTTCCAACCATATGAATGGAGCTTATTAGTGAATTGTTCCATGAAGTCTCCAGGCTAAAACTCAGTCTGGCCAACACATTGATTTTAGTTTCTAAGACCCTGGGAGAGAATCCAGCCATATTGTGCCCAAGTTCTGACTTACAGAAGTTTGAGATATTAAGTGACTATTGTTTTAAATTGCTAAGTTTATGATAGTTTGTTGCATAGCAAGTGATAACTATACCCACAGTCTAGCTCACATTTTTTTCTTATCCTTGTATAAGATCATATTTTTTCCTTTACTTGGTCTCATTTAATTTCTAGTTTTGTATTAAGATGTGTGGTGGGTTGAAGAGTGTCTCCAAAAAATTCATATCTACCAGGACCCTCAGAATGTGATCTTATTTAGGGATAGGACCTTTGCAGATGTAATTAATTTAGGATCTTGAGATGGAATTGTCCTGGATTTGCAGTCGGCTATAGACACCTCTGCCTCCTCATAAAAAAAGGAGGGCACAGGGACACTCCTCTGTGAGAGTAGAGACTGAATGAAGTGTTTACAACCCAAGAAATGTCAGAAGCCGGGAAAGACAAGGAAAATGCTATCCTAGAGCCAGCAGAAGGAGCAGGGCCCTGCCAACATCTTGACTTCAGAACTGTGAAAGAATAGGTTTCTGAGGCTTTAAGCTACCCAATTGTGGTACTTTATTATGGCAGTGTTGAGAAACTAAGATAAGGTATATGATTCAAAAAATTTTGGACTGTCTCTGTCAAGCCCCTTGAGTTAAGTGTTGGGTCTATTTTTGGCCTAGGATGGCACCTACAGTGCCTTTCCCAATGCTTGGCATGGAACAGACATTCAAAAAGTAAATTGCCATCTAACTAGTGTGTATATGATTGTATGAATGGAAAATGATTAAAAACTTTGTCCCCACTTCTCATTATTTTTCTTTTTCAGCACACCAGGGAATAAATATCTCTAATGAAATAAACAGCACAAGTCCAATTTTGAGGTCAGTCAGGACACTGTACATATGGGGGCCATAGCCTCTCATAACCTACTCTTGGATTATTCCCATTCAGGGCTAGACATGGGTTTTGACAAAAATGTACCTTCAGTCCTGGACATCAAATGTACTGTGGACTACTCAACTGTTTGTGCAAATAGCTCAGTGGTGTTCAGACTCTGGGGTTGCACTCACCAGAAACTGGCCTTCACTAATGTAAGCAATAAAAGAAAGCAATGGGTATATACTGAGTAGGTCATAGAATTGAAGGAAGAGTTGAGCATCTAGACATCTTAAAGTACAGGAACCAAAGCCTCCAACATACTTTGGATATCTTAGAAACATGCACTCAAAACCATCCCATTACACTGGCTGACTCAGCTCCAACCACCTTTTATACCTCGGAACTAAAGATTGCATTTCCCAGGAGGGAAGATCTGATTGGCTAACTTGAGTCATCTGTTCACCCAGTGTTCATGGTCCCATGATTGGCAGTTTCATTAAACCATGTTCCACAAATAGAGATGGTACTGTTACCAAAAGACAGAAGGGAAGCTGGACAGACAAACAGGGAAACTTCTCTACGCTCCATGTCAGCTCAACCTCAAACTGCAATGACCTGACCAAAAGTTTGTTCTGTGATTTTTACTTTTCTGGAGTCCACCTTCCCTTATGGTATCAGTGCCCTCTTATTCTTTGGGGAACACTTTCTGCCTTCATTTGGTGTGAATGGACTTCCAGATTTGGATGGGAGACCCTATCTAGGCCAATTCAAACCAAGGAGTATCCAAGGGTTTTCGTGTTGTTTGTTTTCTGAGAAAAAGTATTCTTTTTCTTCTGGAGGCTGCTAAGAGTATAACTCTTGAAGTTTTATTTCCATACAAAAGGAAGAGCCTAGCTGAGAGTGACCAACATAGAGGAAATCAGAACTGAGGAGGAAGGGGAACAAAATTGAGCCATAATGATGTGATTTGTGTCCCAAATCTGACCCAAATTCTGGGCTTTTCAGTTGGATGAGGCTTCTCCCTTCCTCTCCCTTTTCCATTTGTTTTCCTCTTCTTCCTTCTTTGTGCTTCCTCTTTCTGCTGCTTTTTCTTCTTTTTAGCCTTGAACAAGTATGAATTGTAGATTCTGTTACTTGCAACCCAAAGAATTCTGAGTAAGTTGGAGGAAGGGAAAGACAATTCCACTCATACACAGTGAGTCCCCCAACTGGTCTCTGTGGATGCTTACTCTGCTATGGGGCATACAGACAGCACTGTCTTCCACCTTCTCACCCCCAGCTTCTACTGATCATGTCCAATCCCTGATGTGCTCTGATATGGCCCCTTGATCTGTCTTCCAACTCTTTCTGTGCCTGCTTTGACAGTTTCTTTCACTCTCTTAAAAGTTGCAAATGATTCTCACTGTTGCTCTGAAAAGTGGGAACAGTGCAGAGAGGTGATATCTGTCAGCATAGCAGCATTGTGAGATCAGCTTGCCAAGCTGGTGAGACCCTGCACATTGTTTCCCTCAGGGTGTGGAGCTTTATGAAGGTCTATTTTACTTTTTCTGTAAAGAAGTCAATGCAGAAAGACACGTGTGCCTGCCTTGAGTGCAGACAGCACCTGCCTGAAGCTGTCTGGGTCACATCGGGGACCTGTGTGAGGACCAAGCCCCATCCATCACTTTTGCTTCAGGTCTTGGCCTCTGCTTTGAGAAATGTGATTTACCAGTCTAAGAGCTTGATCTGAGCCATGGCCGAACTAGGAGAGACAAAGTTAGGAGAGGACTTCTCAGGGCTTCCCTGTTTATCCTGGAGAAGCTGTTGGCATGGGTGTAATTTCTTGCTGCCTACCTCTGACACAGCGGCCTAGTGACTGTTAGAATGATTGGTGACTAAGTGGAGAGAAGCCATTTGATGATAAAGTAGAACATGGCCTTTATGGAACCTCAATATATTGTTTCAGCGGACAGGTGGCCTTCCAAATCCTTTCTTATGGAGGTGGGATGCCATTTCTTCGCAGTCACAAAAGTGGGAGTCTATCACTGCTGCACCATGTTCATGGCTTTTGTTATGATCATGCCCTTTGTCAGAACTGATAGAAACATTTTCTTTGTATGCCCAAATAACAGCAGTTGCTTGTTCATTTAAAAGAAAGCTTTACATTTTTATCAGTAAGCTATTAAATGTCTCATGAAGAAATTCTGCAATCATAAACAGAATGCTCCTCTCAATGTTCACTTATTTATAATTTATAAATTTATTCTTACAAAAGATATTCTGGTAGAGCTCCCAGAAGAGCGTGGAGGGTGCACTGAGGACACATTAGAAGTCTCAGAGGGTATTTTGGAGAAGGCTTCTGGAGGAGAATGATTTAGGGAAAAACAGTAAAAGTTACCCAGGTGAAAAAACAGCAAGGGCATTACAGACAAAGGGGTTGCCAAAATAAGCATGGTCTTTCCAAACATTCCCATAATATTCATAAAACTCACTCCTAAGAATGTAAGATGCAACAGAAAACTCCTTGACAAATTTTTTTCATACAAGAATATTAGAAGTTAGTATTAAATTTTCCATGGCCACTTGCTATCACTTGGACACTCTAAAATAAATAAAGGAGAAAACACTTTCCTATGTAGAACATGCCTATTACCCTTCATGTGAAGAGAGAAGAGGGCATGTCCATGTCGAGGGATGAGACCACAGATCAGTGCTCTCGAGTAAGGAAGCTCCCTGTCTTTCCAACCTGTACAGTCTGGAGAGAGCAGACCCAGATTTGACTTTCTACTAACTCTGTGATCTTTGCAAATTGTTTAACTTATTTAAATAAATTTCTTCATCTGTAAAATGGAGCTAATTATTGGTTTCTCCTGAGCTCTTGCTATGGTCAAGTGAGAAATTACATTTAACGTGTTTGTCACTGCTTCTATAGAAAGAATAAAAATAAACCACTTCATCCTTAAATAAAGTGAAAGAAAACCACCTGAAGGAAAGTATGGAAATGGTATAACACAGATAAAAGCAAAAATCGTCAATTACACAGAAACTTGACTTGATAAATGTAAGACGTTTTTATGTTGGAAAAAAACAAGATGACTATTCAAATTTAACAACAACTAGAAAAAAACACAAAGGATAATCTTATGTATTCAATGCTTTAAAAGACTTATGCACTTTGATCTGGGATTTCCAATTCTAGAAAATTCTCATGAAGGAAAAATCACAGAAGTGCATGAAGATTCAGAAATATATGTATTATTTATTTTAGTAAAACAATAGAAGCAACAACCTTTAGTATGAAACTGATCAGATAAATTATGTAACTCATTAGGTAAGTAATGGTAAAGCTAAACAATCAAAATCTGTGCAGAATATTTATGGGTACAGGAAAAGACTCATAACATATAAAAAGCTATCTACTTAGATACTAATTTGATTTTTAAAAATCAATATGAATTTGTAGGCATAGGGAATGGGTACTGGGGAAAACTCATGATAAAGCCTAGGATATTCAGATACAATGGAATGATAGGATTATATAGTGAGTCTGATTTTCTTCTATATCTTAAAAAGAAAATCCTAATTTTGTGCAACAAACCTATATTGCTTTAGTATCAAGGAAAAAAATACTAAAATATGCCAGTTTTTTAAAGCCATACTTTAACATAGAAATAATTGAAAAATTTGTCTCCTTTTCCCCCTTTCTCTCCCTTCCCTTCTCTTTTTTTTCTTTCCCTCCCTCCCCCTCTCCCTCCTGTAAGACTCTTTGTTAGATGGGGTAAAAGTCCAAGAATTCTTCCATAAATAGGCATTGACATTAAAAAAAATTTATGTATAAAAATGATTGTTTTTCAAAACTCCTCAAGGAGCTATGGGGGTGGGGGGTATGGGTTGAAAGTGTCCATCATTCCCATGGAAACTTCTCACATTCATTTATTTCCTTTTATATTTTGCCCAAATGAGACATCCCACCCCAAGGAGGGACCTCACAACTATTCTCTCTTCCAGACTTACCTTAATCAAATACATTTTTCTTCCTGTCCCGGCAGCATAAAATCATATTGACATAAACGTAAATGCAACCTGTATGCATAACTGGTTAATTTTTTAAAAAGCCAGCTGCATATTTTAGTTCTCTTTTCATTTAAGAAATTTGGATGGAAAATTAAGTCCATTCAACAGTTTCCTAAAGCAGTCAGAATAGATCAAGTTTCTACAAAGTTGCATAAACTTCATACAATGGATTCATTTCTCTATACGTACACTTATTTCTTAAATCGGTTTGCATTTCACATTTCTAAGGTTTTATTTCCTATCAGCTTTATTGCCTGTGCCTCACAGCAAGTGAGTCCAGCAGAGCCGTAAACACGGGGCAAGGGTTGAGTTCCTTGGGTCAGCATAAGGAAAACACGGGTTCTTCCCGCACAGCAGCATTCTCTTCTGTAAAAGGAGAAGTTTATTTGCGTAAATTCTCTCTTGGTTGTTCTGGAAGGATTAAATAGCCAATGTCTGGAAGCAACATGAGCAATTCTGAAAATAAGGCCCTGGGAATCTGTGATTTTCTTTCTCAGAAGGATTTATTGCTTCAGGATTGGAGCTTGCGTGCGTCATGTGTACAGAACTGGGAGTGAGGTCTCTGGTTCAAGAAAGGAATCTATTTCTTTAACAAACACATGTGTAGTGCTTAGAATGTGCCAAGCGCCATTCTAAGGTCCTTACAAAATTTAACTCCTTGAATCCTTGCAGTAACCCTAGGAAATAGGCACTATTATTTCTTTTTTCAATTTATAAGGTAAGGAAACTGAAGCCCAGAGCAGTTAAGTCATTTGCCTCAAATGTTTCACTCTGAGTGACAGAGTCAGGTTCTAAACTCAGGCTACCTGTCTCTAGATTCCGTGTTTTAAAACCATGATTCTAGGCTGTTTTAAACGAAGTTTTGAGAACAGACTGAAAGTCACCACCATTTTTATTGTTGAGGTCTGTTTGCCTTAAATATAATCTGACTAATGCTGCCCACTTCCTGATATCTAGCTTATATTTATCCCACATGGGAAAGCAATTCCTGAACTTAACTTTCAAGGGTGAGGCTTCCTCTTCATGCTTTCCGTGAACTCAAGAAATCCTTTTCTACTTGAATGTATTTGAACTTGAGAACTGCTAAAGGGGGCAGAGGGAAGGTCCTTGTCCAGATCCACAGAGGAGGAAAGGGAGCTCAGAGCATGTTGCAGCTAAATTGTTCTGAGGATTTTAAATCCAGGAGCCCAGCAGAGTCCCCACTGTGCTGACGGACAAGATTCGATGGGCCTAGCCCCGCCTCAAAGTTACACCATCGGCTAGGCCCTTAGTGGAATTAGCTTGGCTGTAGATGACATTCAGTATTTGATTAAAATTAATGTAACGGAGCTGCAGTTCCAAAATAACATGTGTTATATATAGTTTTAAAATCTGTTTGCCTAACATGCAACATGGGCTCATTGTGGTGATGATGGTGATGATGATGATGATGGTGATTTGCTTTGAACAAATAATGCAAAAGGAAGTACCTGCTTTTTCAATTTAATAAAAGAAAAAAAAATCCTGAAATGTATGTTGCCATCAAGCCATCTCATTTCTTTCTGAATACAGACACAGAATTAAATGCCACCAATCTCAAAATTGACTCTGGGGAACAGAATAAAGCAATCTCCTTGAAATAACTGCTATCTGTAAGAGCTAAAATAAAACTTGTGAACATCATCTTCGTCCTCCCTAAGTGACTTGGGATGATATTCTTAGTCTTGGTGGCACTTTACAATCGGAATTGTTCTATAATAAACTCTTTCCTGACAACCTCACACCATTCATTCAATAATTAATTTCATAATCCATTTAAGGGGCAGATGAATATTATTACCTTTATAATCCAAAGAAAAAAAATTGCCAATTACTATACTCAAAAAGTGGTTGTTAGTGTTAAGGCTATAATAATGAATAATGATGACAAAGAGAATGTTAAACGCCAAACATAGAAGAGACAATAGAACAAAACTGCTGTTTAAAAACTTCTACAGACAATGGACAAGACTTTTCATTTTTATTTTAAAATACTTAGTTTCAGAATGCTTCTAACCAAATTCCTTTGTTTCTTATATATTTTTGGTAGAACAGTTGGTTTGTGTAGGCTGTCTACTAGGTCAAACCAAGAGATTTCAAGTAAATTGACAAGGTGGTATATACTTCTGCTATAGTAACACTGCTGTCTAAGTACAGGTCAGGTCTAAAGGTTTCTAAAGAACTCTCGCCTTCTGTATTTGCTCCCTGGTGACACTGTCTCCAAGATCTTGGAGCCAACGGAGGCTGTGAAGTCCAGCCCGGGGATAGTGCCGTGCTTCTGCTCTCTGGGTATCAACCTTGTTTCCTTTTTGCTTCATATTTGCACAATACCTCTTTAAACAATATCTTGTATTCCTGCTCTTCTGTTTAAAGTATCTAAAATAGTTTAATTTTCCCGAACGGATCCAAAGCTTAATTTCAGCACACTCAGAAAATGAATGATGTTTCTTTGATTTTAATGATGTTACTTAGAAACTTTTCTTCCACTGGTGCATGCTTTTCGAAGGGGCTTTTAGAAATATGCTAATAGCAATGTAAAAGTTTTTATCAGGCAATGATTAATCAATTGCATTTATTAATTAAACATTTATTGATGTGCCCAATATTGTATTTATAACGTACACCTAATACTTCTTTCTAGATTTTACAGAACTTTCTTCTCTTATTTCTTACTTAGGTTTAACAGATTATACAATAAGAATATGATCGGAAGCAGAAATAAATGCTAATCTTTATTAAAACCCGTGGTTAACAAGGAACAGTGTAACTCTGATCAATCTAGGCAAGACAGTTAAAAATTTGGAACTGTCAAAGGAACTTGAAACATTCACAGATAGAAAATGGCCAAACATCTATAAACTTCTAAAGTACATTTTTAAATGCCTTCAAAGAAAGTAAACTTTAATTATAAAATAACTTTGCAATTTTGTAATAGTGGTATGATGTTTCTAGATGCAGAAATTACTGCTTTCAACTTCTGTAAGGCTCATATAAATCTCAACAGAAAGTGGAACTGGATAATGGTTGGCTTGGAGAATAAGAGAAGCAGACTCAGGTGCCTAGAGGCAGGTGTGGTCCTGCCATCATTACTTATGAGTTGTGCAGTGTAGATTTCTTGTTTGTAGGTGATGACTATGCTTCTAATACTAGAAAAAAAAAAAAACTCACAAGGTTACAGTGAAGATTACATCTAAAGTACTTAGAATAGCATCTGGGAAATAATAAACCCTCAGTAAATGTTATTATTAACAATGGTTATTATGGCTGGTATGGTCAAGGGGCACAGGCAGCTTAGAAGCTAGTGAGTAATTTACCTCTGATCAGTATGCTCACCTCAAACTTCTTCCTGCCTCCCTTTTTTCCCTCCCTCTTTCTGTCCCTTCCTTCCCTCCTTCCCTCTTTTGCCACCTTACCTCTCTCCCTCCTCCCTACCCTCCTTCATTCTTTCCATTCCTTCCCTTCCTTCCTTCTCTCTTTCCCTCCCTTCTCCCTTTCTTCTTTTCCTTCCTTCCTTCTTTCCCTTCCTTCCTTGTTTCCTCCCTCCCTCCAATTACTCTCCCACTCTTTCTTTCTTTCTCTGTGAATGTCATTCTGTCTGTTTGCTTTAACCTCTCTCTCTCCATTACTCTGCCTTCTCCATGCATTGACTTTCAACTTTTCCACTCCTGTTTTTCTCTGCCACCTTCCTCCCATTCTCATCAATCTTATTAGTGTCTTTCCTCAATTTGGTATGATCTACTTGAAATGCATGCTCCATCACTTACTCTTTCTAAATAATCTAAAATTTCTATGTCTCTCTTAAACTTCTTTAAAAACAAAGCCCTCAAACCCAACTGGAATTATTTTAGATGTGCTACGTCATTGACCTGATTGGATATTTTTCTTCATGGGGCAGTAGCAGAGATAGCTTTGTTCCCTCTCACCATAGTAAAGCATCAATGGCTTCCTACTCCAAAAACGGTAAAGAGAGAAAAAGGGAGATGAAGAAGTTAAGGCTTCTACAGGGTCTAATAGTTTAGCACCTGAAGTTTGAATGTTACTAAAACACACGGTCAGGAAGTTGGGCAGCACACAAGTCTGGGTCCACATGCTCCAACCACTGAAGGGATCGCCAAGTAGAGGTTGGCCAGCAGCCACAGCCAGGCATGTGGCAGGGGAATTCCTGTCCCAGGAGGAGGAGAACCAGAGGCCCTCCCATGACCCTTCTTGGATATTATGAAGGTAACATTTCTGGAATGATGTTTTTCTCTCTTCTTGCTTATATTTCAAAGTAACTAAGACCTTCAACAGGGTTCAGGATGAGAGGACTAAGACAAAGTCCTAGTACATTCTAAGTACTCATGATATATTCAGCGTTTGGGAAAACATACCTCTGTGTTTATTCACTTATTTAGTGGAAGGTCTAATATGATATGGAGACAGGAAACTTTTTATTATGAAGTACTTATGTAAAGCTACTTTATGAGAATAGATTATTTTTTCCATAAAATATTTTATCGTTATTTCCATAGCTTTTAATAATATACAAGCCTCTTAAAGCCTCTGCCTTCGGCTCAAGTCATGATCTCAGGGTCCTGGGATCAAGCGCCACATCGGGCTCTCTGCTCAGCAGGGAGCCTGCTTCCACCTCTCTCTCTCTGCCTGCCTCTCTGCCTACCTGTGGTCTCTCTCTGTCAAATAAATAAATAAAATCTTTTTAAAAAATAATACACAAGCCTCTCAGTTATAAACAGAAGTGAAATTGAAATGGAAACAAAGGTCACTTTTCCTTCCCCACTGAAAATCTTTCTACTTGGCACCTAGTTCATCTGCGGGTGTCATAAGATAGTGCAGTGTCTATCCGAGCCCCATGGTACACTCAACAGAATTAAGATGGAAGCCTGAAAAATAATCAAAGCTAAAACCACTAGCATGATAACTGTGCATTAAACTAAGTGTCTCTATGTTCTCATACATTATGTCTTCGTCGGAATTCTTAATAGAAAGAGTGATTAAAGGAGGTGACTGCTAAGTTGCTGTCTTCCAGAATACCTGATCTTGGATTCTGCCATGTATCTGACATTTACAGAATTGCTCACAGCACCCTTCCATCTTTGTGTTTGTGGAACACATTTAGCTTCATCAAGATCTTTTACATGCATCATGTTATTTTCTATTTATGCAGCACTTTAGCATTTATGAACAACCTTCGCCTACAAGGTGGCATTTGAGCATCGCAGCAATTGTGGTGCATTAAAGAGGGACCCACTGAAGACCAGAAATGATAAATCATCCCCAGGTAACACAGGTAAGAGGTAACTCAATCTCCTAATAAGGGCACTTTTGGAGACAGGGCTTCTGATTCCTTTTCTCACCAGAAAACATGAATCAGCACAAAAAATCTTGCAGGTGTGTGTGAAGAGGGAAGAGTGAACAGAATCTGAAAAGAACAGAAATCAGAGCATAAAACACCCCCGTGTGAGATGCAGCTCTTACTAAGCGTAAAGATGTTGCCCTTTTCCATATTAAATCATTCCAGCTATATGAAATGCATCAAGATGACGCCAGCAGAGTACTGACTTGATTTAGAACTGAGCCACACACCTGTTCTTCTAAATATAAACAAATTTGCAACCTGAGCCACTGGCAGTCACTGGAGGGTAAGCGAGTGAGAGCTGGGACTGGGGCTTGCCTGCAGCCTGGCTCTGGGGTTGCAAATGTACGAGGGCCAAGGAAGCATGATGCCAGCCAGGATATTTGGGATTGTGATTTGGTGGTCACAGTGACCTTTTATCTCAACAGAGGGATAATAATTAGCTTTATTATCCTTATTGTTATTTTTAAATGTGCTTAGTTTGTTCTTGTGGTTAGGCCTGTATCCAGCTTGTTGCGCATTCCCAGTCTTCTTGGTTTATACATATGAGATTTGTCTGAGTTGCCATGTTTGAAGAAAACTTATTCTAAGGGAACTTGTTTGCTGAGCTCCAGAACACTAAATAAAATCACGAGTTTTTTTTTATTGTCTATGTGAAGGCAATACTGTTTTGGATTCTAGAGTTCCTGGCTATTCAAAGTATGTGACTACTCCTTGATATGGTCATGCCTCTTTCCATTCTTTTTTTTTTTTTTTTAAAGATTTTATTTATTTGAGAGACAGAGATCACAAGTAGGCAGAGAGGCAGGCAGAGAGAGGAGGAAGCAGGCCTTCCGCTGAGCAGAGAGCCCAATGCGGGGCTCAATCCCAGGACCCTGGGATCATGACCTGAGCTGAAGCCAGAGGCTTAACCCACTGAACCACCCAGGTGCCCCTGCTTCTTTCCATTCTTGCTCAGAGGGAAAGAGCCCATGCTATGGTTGTTGGAAACATTCCACATTATTCTTAACTGATGGAATACTAGAGGTGCTTGAATATGAGGAGTCCGGTGACAGACATGGTATTACGCATATGGTGTAGTATTCAGAACTGGGAGACTTTGTTTGATCTCACTGGCCACAGCTCTTGAGATGGTCCAGATTATGATCATCAGTAAGTTCTGAAAACATTATTTCTAGATTCTCTGAATCAACAGAGAAATTTCTTAATTTCCTTTCAAACTTAACAGTTAAAATTTTTTGGTGTGCAATTCCAAGAGCATTGCATGTTGAATTTTTGAATATACAGAAAAGCCTCCAGGAAAACTGAAACTATTGCCATCTTTTGTTTGTTTATATGTTCCCCCCACCTCCAACCCAGTAATTTGACAAATCCTACTCAAATGTCTTCTAATGGAATAAATATTTGAATTCAAGGGATAAATCATACTTGTGTATGATGAAATGTTACATATTTGGGCATAGATAGAGATATAGAGATTGGTATATTAATGCAGCTTGATCCAGCTGTGGTGATCAGAGAGGTATAGTTCATTTCTGCAAAGAGTAGTTGGCAGACAATCTCCGTTGCTACACCTTGAAAATGGCCTTAGTATTCAGGCTTCGGTCGCCTTCTCAGTCTGTTCTCAGCCAATGACTGAGCACAGCAGGAGGATTAGAATTGGGCCATTCTCCCTTGTTCCCATCCTCCACCAACAGGGTAAATCAAAACAGTATCATAGCACAAGGGAATGGTAAAACTTATTGCCACCATTAATGACCTAAAAGATGCAGGGGTGGTGCTCCTCATCATCTCATTTAATTTACCAGTCTGGCCCCTGCAAAAACTAGATTAATCCAAAAGAATGACTATAGTCTGCCGTAAACAATCAAGTGGCTCTGATCATAGCACTGCTGTAGTAAATGTGGTCTCATTGCTAGAGCAGATTTATAAGACCTTATGTACATAGCATGTAGCTATAGATTTGGTGAATGCATTACACTTTATTCAAATCAGAAGATGGGGCAGAAATAGTTCACGTTCATGAGGAATACATGAATGTGGTTAGTTTTGCCTCATGGCTATGTTAACTCTCTCTTATTCTTCCATAATACAATCCAAAGAGATCTTGACTGTCTACATATCCTAAAGAACATCACATTGCTAGTAAATATCAGTGACATCATGTTGATGTGGCAGACCGAGCAAGAAGTTGTTAGTACACTGGAGAACGTGGTGAGATCACATGTACTCTACAGGCTGGTAATTAAATTCAGTGACGTATCAGGGACCCATTTCTCTAGTAAACATGTAGAAATGCAGTTGTCAGTAGAGTTCCAGGACACAAACTTCAAAATAAAAGCCAAATGGCTAGATCTTGCACTGCCTACTACTAAGAAAGAAGGAAGCACAACTTCTTGTAAACTCCTTCAGGTTCTAGAGGTATCACCCAGTCCTAGTAATGCAACATTGTCCCCTAATGCTGGGTGACATGAAGGGCTGCCAACTCTGAGTTGGATTTACAGTAGGAAAGGACTCTATAGTAGGTCGGGCTCTAGTGTATGTTGTTCTGCCATTTGGGCAATAGCACTCAGCCAATTTTATGTTGGAAGTATCAGGGATAGGAAAAAATAAAGTGTGGAACTAATAGCAAGCCTGATGGGGAGAATTACAGAAGAAATCCTAAAGTTCTGAAGCAAGTGTACTCCATTTGAGTGAGCATTATATGCTTTTTGAAGAACAAATTTTGACATTTGGTTGGGCTCTGGTAGAGGCAGAACACTTCACTATGGGATGACAAATGATGATGCATCTAGAACTACTTATTATGAGCTAGATCATATTGGACCACCAAGCCACACCATCAGCTGGGACAGCAGCCATCCATTGTAATACAGATCGCACATCAGGGATGGAGCCCAAGCTGGACCAGACACTATAAGCAATCAACATGAACAAGTAGCTCAGATTCTTGTATCTCCCACCAAAGTTGTATCAGCACCTCTCTCTCAGTTTGTCCCTCTGGCTACACTGTAGGGAGGGGTTCCTATATGGCCAGGGCTGAAGGAGCAGAAAAAGCCCAAATGTGATTTGCAGATGAGTGAGCTTGATGGGTTGGTGCAAACTAAAAACAAAAGGAGGGCTCATTATTACTACAGTCAATCAGTGGTCACTCTAGAGAGTCAATTGAGGGGAAAAAAAAATCTTTCCAAAGATGGAGCTGTGGGCAGTGCTCTCATGTAGAAAGAGAAGCAACTAATGGAGGAAAGTAACCGAAAGTGGTCAGAGCCTGAAGGAAAAGGATAGGAAAATTGGAGACAAGGAGTTCTAGAGAAGAAGCATGTGGATGGACATCTGAGTGGGCATGGGGTGTGATTTCTGTATGCCTGTCACAGAGCACTGACCTCTGAAAAGGCACTGGAAAATTTGGGAGACAGACGATTCCTCCAGTTTGTATTAGCCAGTTTGCATCATGAACCATCCTAGAACTGGCAGAGTGGGCATATGAACTGAGTGGCTGAGGTGGAAGCTATGCATGGACCCTTACTTCCTGTAAATTGATGCTACATCTGCCTCTGAAGGGTCAACCTATTAGGAACAGAGACCAATGCTGATATCCAGCTGGACACATTTCTCCAAAAATCTCATTCACCAGTTGGTAGCAAGTTGGCTATATTGGGTGTCTCCCATTTTTCAGGGCAGATCCTTGCCAGGAAGAGATCTATTGTGGTATGAGTTTGGCTTTTTCACCCAAAGGACCTCAGCCAACACCACTTGTGGGGGCTTATGATTGCCTGATCCACAGGCATAGGATGTCAGGTAACATAGAATCCAACCAGGACACGCATATCCCAGCAAAAGTGTGTAGGAGTGTGCCTGTTGCTCTGGATTCATGGGACACCTTATATCCCATCCAGGAAGAAGAAGTCTAATGACACATTAGAATACCCTACTGAAGGCAGAGCTGGAATGTTAGCCTGCTTGCAGTTTTCTACAAGGCCAAATGCTATATTTCAGGGTGCATGTGCGCTGAATAGGAGACATCTGTATGATGCTGTGTCCCTACAAGGAAGAGCATCTGTCCAAAGACCAAAGGGGAGAAGCAGGAGCAGCTTGCTAGGGACCCAGTTAAGTTCCATTTAAATATAAACAGTCCCTGGCCCCCAGGGCATGGACTCTATCTGCACAGCAGGTAAAAAGAGGAATTGCTTTAAGTCCAGGAGCTTAAACAAGCAGGAGAATGAAAGGTTTCTTTACATAACAGAGAAACATGTATGGAACCCAGGTAAGCCATGCAGGCACATCCCAGTGCTTCTTTGCTCCACTGTAGCCATGAACAGATTTGTTTAGCAACCCCAGGTTGAGGACGGCATCAGAACAAGTGCTCGGACCCCAAGGAATAAAGGTTTGGATCACCCACCACCAACAACTATCAAGACCACCTGAGGCAATAGATGAGGATGTTGGGAATTTTAAGTAGAGGATGGAGAGGAAGAGAATGAGTAACAGATGTGGCCCTGGGTCCAGCCACAGAGATGGGGACTGCATTTTATTCCACCAACTTCTTTCTCCTATGTGCGTCCTCAGGAGGAGAGGCTGTAGGGACTGGGGACATGTTGCTCCCTGAATGAATGTGTGAAGTGTGTTCGTGAAATGAGAGGGGTGTGTGATAATGGTCACTAAGTTGTGTCACTCAGATGCCACTCAGAGAATCGGATGGGTCCAGTGTGGTTGGCTGACAGCCCCAGGGTGCTGCATCTTTGGACCCACCACAGTGTTGAGGCCATGGCCATGCTCTCTTCACGTTGTTCCCAGTCAATAGCTGAGCAAGGAGGGGCGCTAGAGCCCAACTACTCCTGCCTCTCATGGGCATTCTTTGATTTCTTTGCTCTATGACTTCTCATCAGTCTGGCCAGGACTTTCTCTGAGCTGCTCTGCAATCTGAGTCTCTCTTTACCGAAATCTCCTTGCTTCCCTCACTGCTTCAAGTGTCATATCAGCAGTGCAGACCGAAGTCTCCTCCTGTGCTCTCTGGACTCCTTCTTCACTTACCCTTCACAGGCATTTCTTCCAAGTCAACGCTTCAAGTCTAATCACATCTTGATGTCGCCTCTGCAAAGACCTGCAGTGATACCTGAGATTTAAAGCTTGAACGCTGATTTCCATGCTTTATCTGGCTCTCCCACTGCCCCTCCCTTCATCAGGTCTGCTTTCCTTGTGCCAGAATTTCATCCTCAAATCTGCTCTCTTCACTTGATGGCATGGACAGCTGCAGGCAGAGCTGGCCTCAAGGGCACACAAACTGTGCAGTGGCACAGAGCCCCAAGCTTAGAAGGCCCAGTGTTTGCTTTAATTCTCCATTGTCACACTATCTGTTTGCTAGGGCTGCCATAACAAAGTACCACCAACTGTGGGGCTCACACTATTAAAATGTATTCTATTATGGTCTAGAGGCTGGAAGTCATCTCTTGTCCAAGACCAAAGTGTTGGCTAGGTTATTTCCTTCTGAGGCTGTGAAGAAGAATCTGTTCCAGGCCTTTCTCCTAGCCTCTACTGTTTTGCTGGCAATCCTTGGTGTTCCTTGTCCTATGGTGGCATAGCCATGCTCTCTGCCTTCATGTTCACAGGGTGTTCTGGGTCTCTGTGTCCAAGTTTCCCCCTTTTACAAAGACACTAGTCATATTGAATTAGGGCCCACCCTAATGACCTCAACTTAACTAATTACATCTATAATGACCCTATTTCCAAAGAAGATCATATTCTGACACTGGGAATTAGGAGTCCAATATATGAATTTGGGGGACACAATTCAACCCATAACAGTCATCATCTTGAAATTCCTAGGGTTTTTCATTTTGCACTGTTCTCCACAAATTATGTAGCCAGTCCTGGCTCTGGACTGCTAATTCTGGGCTTTAATTGGCCTTAACATCCTGGATCCCAGGAAAGAGTGATTTTTTTTTTCCCTATAATTACAGCAAGTCTCCCTAGAAGGCTTGATTGGCTTCAACTGCAGCATCTAGAAGTTTCTAACTAGTTGTATGGCCACAAAGACCTGGGACTCTGGACAGCCAGGCCTGGGGCTTATGACTTCCAAATCATATCACCTGCCCTTGGGAAAGGGGATGGCAGAACAGTCTTTGGTCCACTAGAGCATTCTTGTCAGGATTTGGGACCAGGTTTATGTTTGTTTTATAGAATAGGGTTGATAGCTTTCCTATAATTCTTTAATATGGAATGGTTTATGTCATTTAAGAATTATCTATGATTTGAATATCTATAAAAAAGCATCCATGAAGTCCTCTGTTTCTCATTTAAAAATATTTTTTAAAAAACTTTGATATATTTTTACCTCATTACTCATCTGAGAGTTTTCTGAGAAAGAAAATTTGCATTTTCCTTTAAAAATGCTAATTGATGAAATGGCCATTTTAACATTTTCTCCTATGTGTAGTTATTTATGCCTGCTATGGGCTGAATTGTGGTCTCTCAAAATCCTGAAGTTGAAGTCCTAACTAACTCCCAGTAAGTTAACGACTGCTTTTGAAGATAAGGTCTTTTAAAAGGTTATTAAACGGAAGTCATTAGAGTGGGCTCTAATCCACTGTAACCCGTATCTGTGGAAGAAGAGGAGGTAACATAGACATTTCCATATACAGAGGGAAGACCATGTGAGGAAACAGAAGAGGGTCATTTGTAAGCCTAGAAGAAAAGCCTCCAAAGAAACCAACCCTGCCAACACCTTGATTCTGGACTTCCAGCTATTTAAGGCAGCGAATCTAGGTTCCTCTATTATCGCAGTCCCTTATAAACAAAGACGATGCCTAAGGGTGATGTTTGCTTGTATTTTCTCGCTTAAGTTTCTTAAGACTTAACATTTTTTTTTTTCCTCAGAAAATTTATTTGGTTGAAAAGCTCCTGAGACTTCCCATGTTTGATAATATCTGTTTCTCTTCTCTCCATTTGCTATAAATTTCTTGTTTCATGGCCATTTTTCATCAAAACTCTGTGGACATTATTTTATTGCCTTCTGTCATGTTGTGTTATGAAAAGAATTTTAATATAAAGTGAATACTTTATCCTTTGTAGACAACCTCTTTGTTATTCTCTCTGAATTCATTCAGAATGTTGTTTTCTTTATTTCTGAAATGAAAACATATCATAAGAAAATATAGCTTTTTTCACTTTTGTCTGGCATTCACGGCCCCTTTGACCCCAAGCCTCAAACCTGTCTTCAGTTTGGGAAGAGTTCTCTCTGACGAATTTTGAGTCTGCCTCCTGTTTTCTCTTGAAACGGCTGCTCCATGTGTGTCCTGGTTCCCAGGTGCTTTTCTGCATCCCATCTTTTCTCTCATCATTTGCAGATCTTTGTTCTCAACTCATGGTTATTGAATGTTCTCTGAACAATCTCCATTTATTTAATGAAAAAGCTGGTCTCTTCTCTAATCGGCAAAGGTTTTCAGAAATCTCATGAAAGGAATGCTGCCTCCACAGTGCGTGTAAATCTAGAAATCGGCATCCCTTCTGAATCTCCAGTGACTGCCGCTTCATACTTGACTAATATTATAGATTCATAAATGCAATATTCTCTTTCACTTTTCCTCAAATCATTCTCCTTCCATTGCAGTAAATCCAGTGACACTGAGGAATATTTGCTAGATTTCTTGGATTGGCTCATTTCTTTTGAACTGAAGTCACCTTTTATGTATTTGGTTATTTTTCTGTGTTTATCTTCACACGTCCAAGGTTGTCTAATGTCACAAATTTTGGTAAATTTAATAAAGATTGTATGGCCTTTTGCTCGATCTTATAGGCTCAGATGAGGGAAAAGGACTGCTTTTAAACTTATGACAATTGTATTCACCAGATAGAGGCACGATATGTGAGGGATAGTGTGGAATGAGAGTTCAGCCCCTCTGTCAAGCAGTTTCTTTTATTTCTTTTCCTTTCTTTTTATTTTTTTTTCCAGCTTTACTGAGGTATAATTGACAAATAATTTGTAAGGTATTTAAAGTGTATAATGTGATGATTTAATATATGGGTATGTGGTGAAAAAAATTCTTCCCAGTAAGTTAACTTTTATATCTCACATATTTATCTTTTTTGGGTATGTGAGAACATTTCAGTTCTATTCTCCTAGCAAATTTCAATCATATAACAGTGCTAACCAACTATGGGCATCATGTTGTACATTAGATCCCCTGGCCTTATTCATTTCATACCTGAAAGTTTGGAACATCTTACCAACCTCTCCCTGACTCCACCACCCTTAGCTGCTGGGGACCATTTTTCTATTCTGTTTCTGTGAATTTGACTTTTTCTTTTTTTTTTTCTTTCCTTTTTTTTTTTTTTTTTTTTTTAAAGATTCTATTACAAGTGATACCATGCAGTATCTCTCTTTCTCTTTGTGGCTTATTTCACTAAACATAAGGCCCTCTAGGTTCATCTGTGTCATCATGTATGATAGAATTTCCTTCTTTTTTAAGGCTGACCATACGCCACATTTTCTTTATCCATTCACTACACTGACAAACACTTAGTCTGTTTCCATGCATTGATTATAACAAATAATGCTGTAATGAACATGGGATACAAATATCTCTTTGCGGTAATGACTTTTCTTCCTTTGGATACATACCCAGAAGTGGGATTGCTAGATCATGAGGTAGTTCTACTTTCAATTTCTTGAGGAACCTCCATATTATTTTTGATAGTGGTTGCACCAGTTTACATTCTTACCAACAGTGTGGAAGGGTTCCCTTTCTCTATATCCTCACCAACACTTATTATCTTCATCTTTTTTTTTTTTAAGAAAGAGAGAGAAAGAACAAACACAAGCAGGATGGGGAGAGCGTCAGAAGGAGAGTGAGAGAGAGAATCTTAAGCAGGATCCACACCCAGTCACAGAGCCCAATGCAGGGCTCAACCCCACAACCCTGAAATCATGACCTGATCTGAAATTAAGAGTCAAATACTCAACTGACTGAGCCACCCAGGTGCCCCCTTATCTCTTGTCTTCTTGATAATAACCATCCTAACACATGTGAAGTGATATCTCACTGTGGTTTTGATTTGCATTTCTTTGATAATTAGTGATGTCGAGTATCTTTTTATGTACTGTTTGATCAGCCATGTGTCTTCTTTGGAAAAAAGTGTCTATTCAGTTCCACAGCCCATTCCTAATTGAATTATTTGTTTTGTTGCTGTTGAATTGTGTGAGTTCCTTGTACATTCTGAATATGAACCTTTTATTGGAAATGTGCTTTGCAAGTATTTCCTCCCTTATCACAGTTACCTTTTCATTTTGTTGATTATTTCCTTTGCTTTATAGAAGACTTTTAGTTTGATGCAGTCCCACTTGCTTTTTTTGGCTTTTGTTGGTTGTGTTTTTGGTATCTTATTCAAGAAATGATTGCCAAGACCAGTATCAAGGCGCTTACCCATTTGTTCTCTTCTAGGAGTTTTTGGTTTCAGATATATGTTTAAATCTCTAATTCATTTTGCATTGACTTTTGTGTATGGTGTAAGATAGCAATACAGTTTCATTCTTTTGCATGTGGCTGTCCAGTTTTCCCAACACCATTTATTAAAGAGACTATCCTTTCCCCCTTGTATATTATTGGCTATTTTGTTGTAAATTAATTGACCATAAATACATGGGCTTATTTCTGGAATCTTTATTATGTTTTATTTTTTTGTTTTGAGAGAGAGAGTATGCATGAGTTGGGTGGGTAGGGTGGGGGGTTTGGAGGGAGGGGCAGAAGGAGAGGGAGAGAGAGAATCTGAAGCAGCCTCCATGCCCAGAATGGAACCCAATGCAGAGCTCCAGCTCATGACCCTGTGATCATGACCTGAGCTGAAATCAAGAGTCAAATGCTTAACCCTCTGAACCATCCAGGCACCTGTCTATTATATTCTATTAACTTATGTGTATCTTTATGCCAATACCATAGTGTTTTAATTATTATAGCTTTGTAATATGGTTTAAAACCAAGAAATCTGATGCCTACAGCTTTGTTTTTCTTTCCCTGTGGCTGTTTGGGGTCTTTCACAGGATTTTTTATTATTTTTCTGAAAAAATGCCACTAGAATTTTGATGGAAATTGCAAGTCTATAGACTGTATTGGGCGGTATGGACAATTTGACAATATTAATTCTTCAAATGCATGACCATGGAATACCTTGTCATATATTTGTGTATTTTTCAATTATTTTCATTGGCGTCTTACAGTTTTATCACCTTAGTTATATATTCAGATCTTTCACCTTAGTTATATTTATTCCTAGGAATTTTATCTTTTTGATGCAGTTGTAAATGGGAGAGTTGTCTTTTTTTTTTCCCTGATAGTTTGTTGTTGGTGTATAGAAAGGAAGGTGATGTTTGTATATTGATATTGTATCTTGCTTCAATCCAACTTTTTTGAATTTGGTAATTAGTTCTAACAGTGTTTGCAGTGTTTAGGGTTTTCTGTATACAATATCATGTCATCCACAAATACAGACAGCTTTAATTCTGCCTTTTTGATTTTTTATCTATTTTTTTCTGTCTTATTGCTCTGGCCAGAACTTCCCATACATTGAATATATATACACCCCATATATTGAATAAAAGAGTTGAAGGATGACACCCTTATCTTGTTTCTGATCCTAGAGAATAAACTTTTGATGTTTCACCACTAAATATGAGCTTAGCTGGGGGGGGTTTCCTATATGGCCTTTATTATATTGAGATATGTTTCCTTTATAGTCAGTTTGTTGAGACTTTTAATTATGAAAGGATGATAAATTTTTTCAAATGCTTTTATCAGCATGTATAGAGAAGATATGAAGTTTTTTCCTTCATCTTGTTAATGTGGTATAGACTTTTATTGATTTGTGGATGTCAAACCATCCTTGCATCCCACTTGATTATGTTGTATGATTCTTTTAATATTGTTGAATTCAGGTTGCTAATATTTTGTTGAGGATTTTTGCATCTATGTTTTATCATGGATATTGGCATGTAGTTTTCTTGTAGAGTCCCTGTTTGGCTTGGTGTCAAGGTAATGCTGGCCTCACAAAATATGTTTGGAAGTATTCCCTCCTTTTTAATTTTTTTTGAAAGAGTTGAAAAGAATTAGTATTAGTTCTCTTTAAGTATTGGGTAGGATTTGCCATTGAAACCAATTTTTGCAGGGGGTGATGTTTTCAATTAACAGGCTCCTTACTAGTAACTGTTCAGATTTTTTTTTTCTTCATAATTCAGTCTTGGTAGGTTGTATGTTTCTAGGAACTTGTCTACTTTTTCTAGGTTGTCCAGTTTGTTGGCATTATAATAGTAATCTCTTACAATCCTATATATTTCTTTGGTATCAGTTGTAATTTCTCACCTTTAATTTATAATTTTATTTGCATCCTCTTTCTTTTTCTTGGTACCTCTAGCTAAAAATTCATCTATTTTTTTTCTCTTTTAAAAAAACAGCTTTTAGTTTCATTGATTTTTTAGAAATGTCCTTTTAGACCTTATTTCATTTATTTCCACTCTATCATTGTTGTTTTCTTACTGTGCTAACTTTGAGGTTAATTTGTTCTTTTTTTTTTCCTAGTTCCTTGTGTAAATTTAGGTTGTTTAGTTTAGATTTTTTTTTACATTTTTTAGTGTTTTTGTTATTTTGACTATATAAAAACTATTGTTAGTTTTGCTACTGTTACTTTTTTGCTGTTACTTTTCTTTGCTATACATCCTGTTTTTTCCCCTGTAGTTAATAATTGCATTGAAAATTGAGATAATTATAGATTCCTATACAGTTGTAAGATAATACAGTAAAATCTTCTTTATATTTTGCCCAATTTTCCCCAATGGTAACATTTTACAAAACTATGGTATAATATCACAACCAGAATATTGGTATTGATACAATCTCTCTTATTCAGATTTTCCAGTTTTACCCATGTGTCTGTGCATGTGTACATGTGCATATATGTGTGTTAAGTTCTATACAGTTTCATTACCTGTGTAGGTTCATATGTTCACCACCACAGTCAATATTCTGATCATTCCCAATACCACAAATGTGTTTTGTGTTGCTCTGTTATAACCATGTCTTTCTCTCTCTTCTTTAACTCTGTGCCTAGGGCAACCCTAGTATTTTCTCCATTTCTGAAATTTTGTCCTTTCACAAATATAATATAAATAGAATCATACTGTAGGGAGATTTTGGGAATTGCTTTTCTTTGCTCACTACATTCCCTAGAGATTGACCTTGGTTGTTTTGTGTATCAGTACTTTGTTTCTGTATATTGGTGACTAGTATTCTGTGGTGTAGACACACTGTTTAACCATTCACCACTGAAGTACATTTGGGTCACCTCCAGTTTGAGGCCACTGCAAATAAAGCTGTCATACACATAAACATTACTGTACAGGTTTTTGTGTGAACATAAAATCTTTCATTTCTCTGGAATCAATGCCCAGGAATGTCACTGCTAGGTTGTATGGTAGTTTTATGCTTAGCTTTAAAATAAACTGCCTGACTCTTCCAGAATGGCTCTTTCACTCTACGCCCTTACCATGTGTGGGTGATCCAGTTTTTCAGTGTCTTCACTAGCATTTGTTGTCACTGCTTTTTACTTTAGCCATTATCTTAGGTGTATAGTGATATGTCGCTGCATGAGGTCTTTTTTTTTTTTTTTTCTTTTTGTAGGTATTTATCACCAGAGACGTCTTTCCTATACCTGCTTGTGCTGCATCCCATAAGATTTGGTATGTTGTGTTTCCATTTTCACTTGTCACAAGATTTTTTTTTTTTTAATTTTTCTTTTGATTTCTTCTTTGACCTGTTGGTTTTTCAGGAGCATATTTTTAAAATTTTTTATATAATTTGTGAATTTTTCAGGCTTCTTCTTGTGATTGGTTTCTAGTTTTGTACTGTTGTGGTTGGAAAAGATGCTTGATCTGATTTTAGTCTTAAGTTTATTAAGGCTTATTTCATGGTCTGCGTGTGATCTACCCTGGAGAATGTCCCCTCTGCATTTGAGAAGAATGTGTAATCTGCTGCTATTGATGGAATGTTTTGCATGTGTCTGTTAGGTCCATCTGGTCTAAGGAGTAGCTGAAGTCCAATGTTCCCTTTTTTTGTTTGTTTGTTTATCTTGTTGAGATAGTCAAATCAGAGAATTCTTCCATTCTCCCTTATTGCCCTCATCACTTGGCAACATGGTGGCATTACCTCCTTTATTGGGCTAATATATCTCTGGGAAGAATTCACATATTTTTGAATGAATATTTTCGAGGAGCGGGTCTGTTTCTGCGATGCCACCTTCTCTACCCCATCCACAGCCCTACAGAGCTATCTCACAGGTGGGGCTTTCTTCTTCAAAATTGGTATGCTGTTGGGTTCAAGTCAGTGTGCTCCCTCTTACTTGTGTTTGGGGCTTTTCTTTAACATATAGTGAACAGTGTGTTGGCTAATCATCCCTTATTTAGGATTTATCAATACCATGAAGAAATCCTGTGTTGAACAAACCCTTAAGTTTCTGGCCCATCAATAGCATCTTTCCCTGGCTTCTAAAACTTGTACAGAATTTCACCAATTTTATATTGCTTTGGACTGTGTAAACACATGAGCCTAAGCTATCAATAACAGTGTAACAAATCCTTAATGAACTTTATTTTGTGTGAAAACATTTATGACTAGAGTCACATTCATCCTGGCAATAGTAAGCTTAAGAAATGCTTCTTCATTCTGTGATCACAATAGTCATTACCGATAGTAAATGTGATAATTAAAAAGGCATATGCTTTGGTTTCAGACGCACATACCTGTCTTCCAGTTCTACTGAGTCCTTTACCAGCTGTGAGTCCCTAGGAAAATTATGAAGATTCTCAGAGCTTTGGGTCTACCCTCTAAAAATAAGTAATAACTGTAATTCCTTTGCAGGGTGTTTTTGGAAAGTTCACCATCATTGCAAATACACAGTGATTGCTAACAATGTGCTAGCCATTGCTGTAATATATACATGTGTTTATATACACATATAATGATCAACATTATGAATAATATATATTATACATAATCTAATGTTATAATATGTATGACATGTATTATGTTCAACATAATATATAATATATTTTATATATTATGAGATACATAATCTTTAAGTTTCACAAGAACCCCCACAAGGGAGGTACTATTAATTCCCCATTTTATAGGTTATACAAATGAAACATAGGAAGGTTAAAAGCATTAATTATATAGGAGTTAACACAACTATTGAGTCATGGAACCAAGATATGACCAAGACTAGCTGGCCTGTAAGCACCTACTTCAATCATCTAGCACAGTCTAGCACATCTAGCTAGCATCTAGAATCATCTAGCACATCTAGCATCTACCTTACAAATATATGCTCCAAAAAAGAAAGTAGTTTACATGCAAGTAAGTACTATTAAACTTAAGAGTACCATTTTATAGCCAATGTGTTAATGTGCATAAACATATACACACAAACACACATATAAAATAATAAAAATCTTCTCTTTCCAATATACACACATCTAAAATAATAGATAAATAGTACAGATGCCAAAATGTTAACAGTGACTTTTTAAATTGATGATTAAAACATATAATGCCATTTTAAAAATGATATTGTAAATAAACCTTTTCTTTTGGAACAATTATAAATTTACAAAAAAATTTCTAAAAGAGTATAGAAAGTTTCCATGTTATTAACATCCTACATTAGTCTAGCACATTTGTTGCAATATATAAACTGATGCTTATATATTATTTTAAATAAAATCCACACTTTATCTGGATTTCCTTAGTTTTTACCCCAGTTTTTGTTGTTGTTGTTGTTGTTCTGTTCCAATATTCCATATAGGCTATCTCATCAAACTTAATTATTGTGTTGTTAGCCTTCTCTTGGCTGTAAGAGTTTCTCAGACTTCCCTTGTTTTCGATGCCATTGACAGTTTTGGGGAGCACTGGTCAGGTATTTTGTATGACTTTCCTCAGTTGGGATTTGTCTAACATTTTGCAGTACCATTTGTTGGAAAGATCCTACTTTCCTCATTGATTTGCCTTTATTTCCTTGCCCAAGACCCATATTTGTGTGTGTCTAATTCTGTGTGCTCTATTCTGTTTCATTACTCTATATGTCTACCACTTGTCTTGATTTTTATAGTTTTATAGTAAGTCTTGAAATTGTGTACTGTGGGTCCTTCATTTTTGTTTTTCTTCAGTCTTGCATTGGCTATTCTGTTTTTGCCTTTCAATATAAACTTTAGAATCAGTTTGCCCATATATATAGGCGAGCTTGCTGGTATTATGACCGGGAATGCATTGACTCTATAGGTCAAATTGGAATAAGTAGCATCTTACTCATATTGAGTCTTTTAATTCTTGAAAATGGATTATTTTTCTGATTACATAGACCTTTGATTTCTTTAATCAGAGTTTTGTGGATTTCCCCATATAGGTCTTGTGTACATATTGTTAGATTTCTACCCAAGTATTTCAATTTTTTGGTGTTGTAAAATGGTATTTATTGTTTTTTCAAATCCAGCCATTTTTTCCTTGGTAAACAGTAAAACAATTGATAGTACATATTAACATTTTATCCTACAACCTTGCTATAATCATTTATTACTTCCAGGATATTTTTGTTGATTCTTTGGGATTTTCTATGTAGAGAATCATGCTATCTGCAAATAAAGAAAGATTCATTTTATTCTTTCCAACCGGAATTTTTAAATTTCCTTTCATTCTGTTATATAATACAGAGGGTTTTTATTTGTTTGCTTGTTTACATATTTATATTATTTATATTATTTTTATTTTTTTACTTATTGGGGGGGATGAGCTGGGGGAGGGGCAGAGGGAGAGGGAGAAGCAGACTCTGTTCTGCTGAGCAAAGAGCCAGACTGGGACTCCATCTCAGGACCCTGGGATCATGACTTGAACAGAAGACATATGCTTAACTGACCGAGCCACACAGGCACCCAAGTAGGGCTTTTAGTATGACATTTAATAGGAATAGTGAAAGAGCACATCTTTGCCTAGTTTCTTTTTTTTTTTTTAAAGATTTTTTTATTTATTTGTTTGACAGATAGAGATCACAGGTAGGCAGAGAGAGAGAGAGAGAGGAGGAAGCAGGTTCCCTGCTGAGCAGAGAGCCCAATGTGGGGCTCCATCCCAGAACCCGGGGACCATGACCTGAGCCGAAGGCAGAGGCTTTAACCCACTGAGCCACCCAGGCACCCCCTTTGCCTAGTTTCTAACTGTAAAGAGAAGGTGTCCAGTTTTTCACCATTAACTATGTTATCTGCTGATTTAAAAAAAAAAAAATGGGTACTCTTTACCCAGTTGAGGAAATTCCACTCTACGCTGAGTTTTATGTAACAAATGGACTTGTATTTTGTTCTATGCTTTTTCTACATCAATTGATATGATCATCTGATTTTTCTTTTCTAGCTTATTGATGGGTTATGTTATATGGATTGATTTTAGATTGTTGGACCAGTCTTGCATACTTGGAACAAAGCTCACTTGGCCATAGTACATAATTCTTTTTACATTTTGTTGAATTCTATTTGATAATACTTTATAGAGGATTTTGCATCTATGTTTATGAAAAATATTGGCCTGTAGTTTTCATTTTGTGTTGTGTTTGGTTTCGATATCATGATAGTTTCATAAAATTAATTGAACACTATTTCTTCCTTTTCCATTTTGTGGAAGAGATTGTGTAAAATTGGTGTTAATTCCCCTTTAAACCTTTGGTAGGATCTCCACTGAAATCTGTGCGTGAAGATTTTATCTTTAGTGGTTTCTAAATCATGAATTGTGCTGTGAATTTTGTAAGACTGATTAATCACAAACCTGTACCCCTGAAACAAAAAATACATTATATGTTAATTTAAAAAATAAACAATGAATTCAATTTTCATAATAGTAATAGGGCCATTGAATGATTTAATTCGTACTGAATGTGTTATGGTAGTTTTTGTAATTCTTATCTTTGTTTTTCTATGGGTAAGGTGTTTTTTCCTCTGGCTTCCTTGAAATTTTTTTCTGTGTTTGGTTTTCTGGAGTTTGTATGTGGTATTTTATATAGCTTTTTCTTTTTTTATTTTTGATACTTATTCTGCTTACTTTTCTCTCAGTTCCTTGGTCCTGGGGTCAGTGTCTGTCATTAATCCGGAACACTCCTGGCCACTGTTATTTCAAGTATTTCTTCCTCTCCATTCTTTGCTTTCCTTCTGATATTTCAATTGTGTGTATATTACACCTCTTGAAATTGTCCCATGAGTCTTCGATGTTCTGTCCTGTTTCATTCTTTCTTTTTTCTCTTTGCATTTCAGTTTGGGAAGTTTCTGTTGACCTATTTTCTTATTCACTAAATCTTTTGTCAGTCTGTTGATGAATCCATTCAAGGCATTCTGTGTTTCTCTGTCATGGTTTTTAATTTCTAACATTTCCTTTTAATTATTTTTTTAGTTCTCATATCTCCTGATATCCAGTGTACTAATGAACCCATCAAGGGACCTCATTTATAGAATTTCCTTTGATTTATTTTAGAGTTTTAACCTCTCTGCTTATATTACTCATCTGTTTTTGAATTTTGTCTACTTTTCCATTGAACTTTTAACATATTAATCATAGTTATTTTAAATTCCTGTGTAATGAGTCCAACATCTGTATCCTATCTGAGCCTGTTTCTGATGGTTGCTATGTCTTTTCAGACTGTTCTTTCTTCTTTCTTCCTCCTTTCCATACCTCCTTCCCTCCCTACTTCCCTCCTCTTCTTCTTTCCTTCCTTCCTTCCTTCCTTGGAATGCCTTGAATTCTTTTGAAAACTAGATATGTTGCATTGGGTAATAGGAACTGAGGTAAATAGGCCTTTAGTGTGAAGATTTGTGTCAATATGACTAGGAATTTGACTATATTGGTATACCTTAAATACCCTAGGCTTCAAATTCCTCTACTGTTCCTGCTTAGGCTTTTGTCCTTTGAGTTTCCCTAAGTACTCCTTCTCATGGAGAGTGCACTCGGTTATTATAACCATCATAAATCTGGTGGTTACATGTGGGGATGGGGGAATATTCTGTAATCTTATGATTAAATCTCAGCATTACAGTGGACTTTCTTCTCTAGTCTGTGAGCTTCCCAAGTCTTGTTTCAGTGGTGGTGAGGTGGGAAAGCTGAAGAGGGCTACAACAAGAGGAAAGCCTTTTCCAGCTGGCTTAAGGTCTGGTAAATGCCTTTTCCGCAATGACTATTCTTCCCCTCCCCTTGCCTGAGCCAGTCAGGATATTTTGCAGGATGTTCGTTGGGAGTATCTTGTGTGGTTTCTGCAGTGAAAACCCACAAAAATGTGGGGGATCTTATTAAGTTTTCCGCCCTAAGGGTTTCTTATTGTAGTGCACGTTCAGCCTCCAACAACTTATCAAAACTATCCTTTAAGTGTCCTACTAGTTTATGTCTCCAGCAGTCATGTCCATCTGTTCTAGAGAAGCAACTCTGACTCAAGATTTACTTCTCTTTCCAGATTTTGGGATGATGGTTTGCTCTGCAACTTCAGTTTTCTGATGGTCCTGAGATTTTAAGTTTGTTCAGCTATTTTCTCTAAGAGTGGTAGTGAAAACTTTAAAGGTCTTTATTATGTCAAGACTGATTATTGAAGTCCACATCTCGCTTTTTAGTGAATTTTCTTACTTCCGTCTTCAAATTATCCACAGTGATGCTTAATGCTTTTATAGTAGGCAGGAATTGTAAAAAACAACAACAACAACATCGTTTTAAATGTGGGAGATAAACCACAAAGAAGAATTGGTACATGAATGATACAAATGCTTTTATATTATTTACTAGCTCTCACATGGTGTGCTAAATATCTCCCTTTAATCCGTTTAGTCTTCATAACAACCTTATGAAGTAGTTCATTCTCATTTTATAGATCAGGAAACAGAGGCACAGAGATGTTAAGTCATTCTCACAACTATGAAATGACACTCGAACCCTAGTAGTCTGCATCTAGAGTCTGCTTGGTTAAACACTGCTGTATGTAATCTCTCTCCTTTGTTAGCTGAACACTTCTAAAGGTGCACAAACCTGCTGACCTTGTACAAATACCAGTGGCAGATACAAAGTCTCTCTGAAAGTCCTGATAGCACAGCAGAAATATTTTACTGGGCAATTTTGGTCAGCCCCAAGTCTGCTATTGCATTATATGATTTATCTACTTTACTCTTTAGATTAAAGATAGTTACACAGTATTAAAACTACATACAAGATAAAAATACATGTAAGGGAGAAAATGATGAGCTAAGAAAATATAAGGGTACACTAAGGGTTAAGTTAGTTCCCATGCTGCAAGGCTCTGCAGGGCCAGAGCCAGTATGATGTAAGTGAAGTATCCTGAGTACCTCCTTGGTTTTTGGCTTTATGTGCCTTGTTGGCCTCACTCCAGCTGTCGTCCTGAGACCATTTGGGAAGATATGGATTATGGACTTGTCTGGACTGGGTTTTATAGCAATAAATACAAAAAGGGAAATGTGATAAATTCTACAACTCACAACATTCATAGGATAAAAAACAATAACTCGGGAGAAACAGAAATATTGTTGGAACCTGAAGTAAGAAGACATTCTCCAGTGGTTTCTCATAGAGAGATATTTGTGTAACATCCCCCTACCCCCCAAAAAAAAACCCCAAAAACCTGTTCTCAGCAACATCGGAGTGATAAAAATGAGGAGTATCATGCGAAGAAGTCCATGGCATGGTATCTTAACATAATTCAGTTAAAGTGGTGACCTCATATGAGGTTTCAAGGCAAGATAGTCCCATGGTCCAGGATTATCCTTTATTGCATTACTTACTCCTAAGCCCCATCCAGGGGAATAAAAGGCTTACATCTTAGTGACCCAGCTTGTTTAATTTATTTAGCATGACCAAATATAGTGAGTAATCATAATTGTGTGTGTGTGTGTGTGTGTGTGTGCATGTGTTTTGAGTGGGGAGAGCCAGGACTCCATTACTAGTTCACATTTATCTCCAGTTTTAACAATATGAGACACTTCTGAATGATTTTAAGTGTCTTTAACAATACTTCAGAATGCAGGATTGATAAACATAAAATTAGATCTAACAATAAGAAGGAATGTGTGATTACTGGGGTGTCATGGCATCAAGAACAATAGGAAGCCAGAGATAGTAGCAAACACTGACTTGGCTTGACTCTTGCAATGTGGGAAGCCCAGAAGGAATTAATTGGATAAGTTCTTCAATCATTTCTTTATTTAATGATCAGTCATATTCTGTATCCTGACAGATGGTAGAGTTCTGTGGAAATCAAGACAGCTTTGTATAAGGAAATGTGTGAAAACTCAGTAGTTCCTCCTACAAAAACTTCATTAATATTCTGTAATTAGGTTTAACTTGTGGTTGAATGTGTGCATGGTTGAGGTTTGTGCTTATTAGCGATGGAAGCACTTCTATAAAGCATGTACCAGATTACATAGCGGTAAAGATATTTATTTAAGTGTTCATGCTGTTGAGTATGGGGCTAGGGTAATATTCTTTTGAAGAAATCTACTTCCTCCCATAACAGTTACACTTTTAATGGGAGTTTATGCACTCCTATGGGATTGGATTATCTCTGTTATTTTATAATTCAAGAGATAAAGTAAAAAGAAAATTATTTCTTAGACTAACCAGACTTTATATATTTGGGGCGATGTTACTGGGATTCAACTTGTATAATTCTCTATTCTCCATTTTTTACTCCTACTCCTGAAGGGCAATGCCATGGATTTAGAAAAAGGAGACATATTTTGGGTGCCAATAAAGAGTGAATATTTTTAATGAGAATGAGTTAACTGTGTCATAGGAACTCTGTGGCTATATCAGATACAACAGGGCTGATTTTACCCACAGTATTTTTAAGGGTAGAATGATCCAGCAACAATTTGATTACGCCTCTATTCCTCAGGAAAGGTAAAATATCAATGAATTTAGACTATATATTACATTTAACAACTCCCAAGCACATACAGTTTTCTTCTTGTTATTCTCTCTTGACACATTTGCTTCTTATAGGTGGGAGTGTGAATTTCATAATGGATTTGTTCTATTACTCAAATTTTATTCTTTGGACTGTGAGGTTTTCATGGGGGTGGGATGCTTTACCATGGAAACCATCAGCATAACAAAATTCTGAGTTATGGATCACATTGTGTTTTTTGGAAACATCTGACTCACTTATTTTGGTTGATTTCAAATTTCTTCTTCCATTCAGTTGAAGTGCTAACCCTTCCACATAGTCTTTCTTAATTCCTTTTCCCTACAACAAAGCTTTTAATCTTTCATTCTTACAGTGTTTTTTGTTTGTTTGTTTTTACTTTCTTTCCTGTATTATAAGTGACAGTGCCCAAGTCTTGTGTCCTTAATAGACTGTGTTCCACTCAAAGGCAAGAACACTGGATTCTTTGAAAATCTAGCTGTGTCTTCTAAACAGTTGTTGTTCAATGTACATTGTTGAATGAATATATAAAAGGTTCTACTTGGCTGATGCAAAGACAAAGAGTGAGAAAAAGGTACTCAGCTATTAATGGGTTTTGAGAATCTTTTGGAAAATGGACCTTATACCATACATGGGCTGAAACTACTGGAATGCCATAAGTGACCCAAACATCAGTTAAACCTTCATTTTCCTCTTGAAACTACCTGTTCATGCCCTCCACATTCTAGTAAAAGAAATTCAAGCACTAGTGTAGAATCAATTGAAGATGTGCTTTAAAAAGCACAAGATTGGGTTATAGCATAAACAATTTAAAACTTAGAAAAGGTCATATATTGATCTTGTTTTCTTCTCTTGTCCCTTTTCATCTTTCCTTTCACACAGTACCGAACTTTTTCTAAAATACTATCTCCTTCTCTCAAATATTTTTCTAAAGTACAATCTCCTCTCAAATACTTCTTTTAAATAGAAAGGTCTCCAAATACCTTGCCCCTCTATTAAATGTAGAAATTTGCTTCTCCTGGTTTATTACAGTACTCAGCAAAATGCCCTCTGGTTAGCATCATCTAACCTCCTTAAATGGTATTGGAGGATTATATTCATTCAATAATTCAAAAGAACCTTTATTAAAATGATTAAATGTTATTAATAATTAATGCATTAACAAAAATTGATGTTATCTGATAGTATGCTTGTCCTAGTTGTGGGAGATAGGAAATTTCTGTAATACACATAGGATTACAGTCACTTTTTTGTTTGTTTGAAGAAGATGAAAATAAATGAGTCCAAGGAAAATACAAGTTATAACCCACCTCAGGAATCTTTCAATTTTGTGGGTCTAACTGGAAGTGAGCAGGGAGTTTATAATTCTGTGTGAACACCATTTCTGTTAATGAAATAAACCTTTACATGTTAGCTGATGGTCAATGGGAGTATATTAGTTGGACATTGCTCAACAAGAATGTGAATTCCATGAAGGCATTTAAAGAAAGATTTTGTAGAGCAAAATTTGGAAGAAGGTTTTACTGTTGTTTGCAGTAACCCCAAGCTCTTTTCTTTCTATACTTTTATCACAAGATGCCTCTACCTCTATCCATTCTTCTGCAATGTATTTGATGACTGTGAAAGATAATCAACAGTATACATGTAATAGAGGTCAGCCCATAAGGTTACATGCCTTTATCAGAATGAAAAGGGGCTGAAGGCTAACAGCAAGTGTAGTCCACTGTTGGTTAAAGGTGTCTACTCTTCTAGTTCCCAAGGAGATCTTCTTGACCTCATCTTGAGAAATAGTACAATAGATTGATAGTCACAGGGTGATTAAAAGGAAACAAGGTAACTAAGAGTAGATGACCAGAAGGTAGGCAGGCTTTTAGAATTATCCTCCCAACTACACAGGTGCAACTGTGTAAGAACTACATGATGTTGAGGAATGACAACAGGAGTGACTCATCCAATGCTTGAAGTAAAATGGCAGAGCCACCAAAAACAAAAGAAAATAAACAACAACAAAAAAAACACACACAGAAGCTAGAAACCAGTGGTTACTTTTCTGAATCCCCTGTTCTTTCTATGGAATCCCCCAAGAATGTCTTTAGTCAGTCCTATAACTGTTCCATTTTATAAATTTAATTTTAAGGCACACAAATTTCCATTAAAGGGCATAGAGTTAAATACACTTTATTTTTTATAAGAACATCACTATTAAAGACATATTTAAACAAACCATAACACGTATTATGAAGTCATTTCCTATACTGCCTTATGGATGACCATAATTAATGTCATCTTCAAATATGAAGGACAGACCCTTCTCTATTTTAAGAAATGGGTATTTGGAAATAATTTGCACTCCAATTATCTCAACCTGAATGTCAGTTGCATTTAGTCTGCATTGCTGAAAAGGTGAATAAAGCCAGTTGCCAAACCACTAAGATCATTTTTTAGAGCTATTTCTTTTATTAGGTAAATTGAAGCAAATTGAAGCATCTTTGTTTTCTTCCTTTCTTTCTTTCTTTTCTTTTCTTTTTTCTTTTTTTAGGAGCAAGAGGGGAGGGCATTACAGAGGACAGGATGGCTGATTAATAAGTAGGAAATGCCTATGTCCAGTGTAATAGGCATTGAGCCATCCTTAGTGGTATCAGGTTAGGTAAAAAGTAGGTCATTTTGATACATTTGTAGCACATAGTTGACCACATCACCAAATTGTCCTCAAAACTAGGTTCTGTATTGGTAGTGTCCACAGAAAGGCCAACGCTTAAATAGTGTATAAAGTCTGAGCCACCAGCTCCCTTTTTGAAGGTTAGATTGCAGCAAGCATAAGAGGGAAAATAGTTAGAGTGGCCTCAGCAGGCCCGGCTTCCTTGTCCTGTTTTACCTCTAAAGTCATATCCTTCACAAGACATTCATTGACTTCTTATGGTCATGCAAGACTTCAGGTGCGCAGAGTCAGGATGACTCAATCAACTATATCCCCTGTTACTAGCACAATGTTATTGTTCAGATCATAACTTTGTGACTATTTTGTCCTAGTTTGGATCTTTTTCCCAGCTCCATACCCTTCCCGGGCACTGATATCTGACATATGTCCTTTTAACCCATCTTCAACCAAAACTAAAAAATGTAAACATCCATCAACATATAAACATTGGCTAATATATAATTGTGGATTTCACACAAGTAGATTATTTGGTATGGATTTTACACATTGCAACCTGACCTTTTTTGGTGTTTTTAGCATCTGTCTATGTTTACAAAAGTAGCTTGATTCTTTTAACTGTAGCATAGTATCCCATGGTATAATTATACCACAATGTTTTCTATCTATTCCTCCACTGACAAGCATTTTGATTGTTTCCAATTTTCTGGTACTCTCAGATTTACAGTATAAATAATACTCTAATGAACAACCAAGCACATGTTTCCTGGTAAATTTGTGGTAGGTTTTCTCTGGGGTAAGGAACAAGATTGGAATTTCTGAGGCTGGAGACACATCCACTTTTAAATTTGTTTTTCAGAATGGCTATGCCAGCCTGAAGCACTGGAGAGTTCCCAAATAAATTCACATACAAACAATAGTCATTTAAAAGAAAACAGAAAACTTTCAGGGATGTGGTTATGGTATTATCCAAGACTAGATAAGTACTTGAGAAGCGCTTTCCAGGGGACCGATCTGTTGTCACTAAGGAAGAATTTCTAGTTCTGCCAATATCAAAGGCAGAACAGAAATGATCATAAAATTCTGGTGCTCCATTTTTCAGCTGATTGGTGTTTTTTAGGAAGCTGGTGGAATTTGACCCATCACTTCACACACTGACTTCACACCAACGTTCAAGTGTCCCTGCTCACAACCCCTCCATTCCTTTCAATCTGCTGGAGGTTGAGCACAATGTGAGGCGACGGGTAACTTGCTGAAGCATGCAATCACTTCTGCCTGTGGGCTCAGATTAAGCAGCGACGGAGGAAGCAGCTGTGAAAGATTTATCAATCATAGGGTGTCTATTATTGGAATTAAAACACCTTCTAACTGTGGCATAGATTTACACTGATTGCTATAGGCTGTGAGTAACATGCTGCCTATTTGCATGTGGGGGTTGTGAGCAGGGACACTTGAACGTTGGTGTGAAGTCAGTGTGTGAAGTGATGGGTCAAATTCCACTCCTTTGGACCAGAATCTCAGACGCATGGGTTGATTTCCTTTCTTGCTTGGAGCCTAGTTCTGTGCCAGGATGCAGAGACAATGGGGTATGAAAGGAAATGCAGATAAATTGGATGACTTGGTGTGTAGTCGTTAAAGGTAACATAGAGAGCAAGTCTCTGAGAATTGGATATTGAAGAATATGATCTGACAAAAACGTTTATGCAAATTTAGCATCAGGCAGGCTGAGAGATAATGTGTGACACTAAACTATAGTATATAGGAACAAGCCAAGAATACACCTGAAGTCAGGATTTTAAAAATAGGGATGATGACCATATTTATAATATTTTAACACGTGTCTTTCATATTACTGTTCCTAAGATTTGGAAAGCCAACCTATGTCCTTACATAAAGGCAAGGGAGGTAGGTTTTATTAAGGAAAATCTTATAATTAGGAGTTTGTTCTTGGGTAAGGCAGTATGTTTGAAAGTTATTTTCAGACTTCTCAAGATGCTTTAATTTTCACAAGTAATAACTCTTATTGATAATAGCTATCAATTGTTGAACATGTATCAGACAGAGTGCTAGATGCTTTCAATCATTTGATCCTTACAACAATTTAAAAACTAGGTTATTACCCACATTTCATAATATGTAGGTTACGTTGAGATCAAACAACTTTAACTGATTTATGTTAAAGTGATCAGTCAGTATTAAAATACCCCTGGGGAGTGTAAATTAGTTATTCATAATTGTCAGGTACACCCAAGAGAAGATAAGCAGGGAGCAAAGACATTTAGCTCCCTGGTATTATCAAAGACAAACTTTTCTTTAGTATATATACAGGTGATCCTCAACCTTTATACACCTTCCTTTAGTATAATCTCTACTTTTATACATTTTACACCGATGTCTCAGATCACTTTTCATCTGTCAAATTCAGACTTTAATTTCTTAGTGTTTGATGAACATTTTGAGCTATAATATGGTGATACCAAATATATCTCTATGGTTCAATTTTAGGAACATCTTCATTTTTATGCATGTAGTAGCATACATTTGTGAAACTTAAAATGTTTTCTTACATTTTAATTTATTCGATAAGACTAGTTATTAGAAAATTATAAGTTCTAAGTGTTCTTTTGCTTATAACAATAAGAGAGAATTTACTATTATGGTACTTGATGGATATTATTAATCTCAACTGGGTATTATACTGGATGAATGCAGTTCATTGGAATTGCATGAGAAACTTGAGATACTGCATTTTATGTATAACATCTAATTTACTGTTTTACTTGGAAACACTTTGCAGAAAACATGCTTTTTTTGCATCATGGGGCTTTCTCTTTCTAGGAACTGAACAGTTTCCCCACTAGTAAAGATCTCCTTGCATCCCAAAGCCTCACTCTTTGTGAGAACATTGCTTTCAGCATGCATATGGCAGTGCTGGAGGAGCTGAACTGGAGCCTCAGGGCTGAATGGCAGGACAGAAAGAGCTGTTTAAGAGAAACCTCTGAGACCTAATGCCGGAATCTCAAACCACGAGGTGGAACAGAGGAGGGACTCCAACTGCCAGCAGGTTGTTAACTGGCTTCAACGTCAAGCCTTCTTTGATGTACATTAAAGAAACAATAAATAGAACAAGTGAAAAATAAAAATCTCCTTTAAAAATACTTCCTTGCCAAAAATATAAATATATTTTAGATAAGGTATTTGAGAAATGGATACTAATTACATATGTAAATAACTATGCATGTAAATTTGAGATTTACATGCATATAAGTTCAAGATGGGGCTATAATACCAACAAAATTCAGTTGGATTTTGGCATTTTCCCTCAATGTTCTTTAAAATTCTTGGATATGTTTAGTAAGTACAAGTTTTAATTTCTAAAAGCATAACACATACATGCTGTTTTTAGTTGCTTTTTTACATTATACTCTACAGAAATATTTGTTTCAATGGCCACAGACATATGACATTTCAAATGGCTACATATTATCCCCCTGTATCATTATATTGTACCATAATTAATTAGCCAAATCACTGCTAATGGATATTTACAGTGTTTCTCATGATATACTCAACATGTTACTAAACATCCTTGAATATTATTTGTCTAGATACTTATTTTAAGGATCGATTCCTATAAGTGAAATTTCCGTGTCAGTGTGGATAGGTAAAATTTTTAATTTAGTTCTCTAAAATTCTCTCCAGAAACATAAAAAATTTACACTTGTATCAACAGTGCATGAAAGGGACTTCCCACATGCATACTGATATCACATGATATGATTCTTTTATATTTTGCAAATCTGAACTTGAATTTGATTTTATTTGCTTATTTTAGTTTATATTATCAGTGAGTATAAACATCTTTTCAGAAATATGCTGGTCATTTGGTGAATTATCATTTCATCTTCTAATGCTATTTTTATATTGTATTTCTAGGGTTTTTTTTTCCTTCCTGATACATAAGTATAATTTGTGTAGTAGAGATATTTTTAAAAAAGATTTTATTTATCAATTGGACAGAGAGAGAGAGAGCATAAGCAGAGGGAGCAGCAGGCAGAGAGAGAGAGGAAGAAGCAGGCTTCCTACTGAGCAAAGATCCTAATACAGGACTCCAACCCAGAACTCCAGGACCATGATCTCAGCTGAAGGCATACAACTAATCAGTTGAGCTACCCAGGTGTCCTGTAGTAGAAATATTTACATTATATCACAAGTTGCCAATGCTTTTCTAGTGTGTTATTTGATTTCTGACTTGGTGAGGCTTTTTTCCTTGTTTATTTTGGAGGGAGCTTGCTGTGGAATAAAAGTTTTAACTTTAAGGTAATCAGCCTTTGCCATGACGATTTCTGAAATTAGTGTCATGTTAAAAAACATTGAAATAAAAATTTGGTCTTGGTTCATACTTATAGTGTATTAAGAATATATGTTTATATTTTTGGAATATATTAGCAGTGTTTAGGGAAGGCAAAATATGTGAGAAATTGAAATTAGATTTCCATCTTGGAAGATTGAAACAGGTATCTTTTTATTTATTTTTAATTTTTTTAAAGATTTATTTTAGAGAATGAGAGTGTAAGTATGTAAGCAGGGGGCGGGGAGAGGGAGAGAAACTCAAGCAGACTGCCCACTGAACAATGAGCCTGACATGGGGCTCATTTTCATGATGGTGAGATCATGACCTGAACTAAAACCAAGAGTTGGAGGCTCAACCAACTGAGTCACCCAGGCACCTTGTTAGCTTTTTATTTTTAATGGAAATAAGATTTTAAAATTTAAACAATTTGTGGGGAGTCCCTTAACTGCTTCATTTATTGTTTAAAGAGGAGAAAAAACTATTTTGAATTCTCATTTTGCATCAATGTATATTAAAAGAAAATAAATCAGTGATTATATGAATATAAGTGATTTTCCTCAATATTGTTTTCATCAGAGGACTGAAGTCAGTTATGTTTCTATTATTGGAAAAATGAGTAGTTTTTATTTTTATTTTATTTTTTAAAATTTATTTATTTGACAGACAGAACACAAGTAAGCAGAGAGGCAGGCAGGCAGAGAGAGAGGAGGAAGCAGGCTCCCCGCTGAGCAGAGAGTCCGATGTGGGGCTTGATCGCAGAACCCTGGGATCATGACCTGAGCCGAAGGCAGAGGCTTTAACCCACTGAGCCACCCAGGCGCCCCATGAGTAGTTTTTTAAAAGACAAAAATATTCAATTTAAAGAGGTAGGTTAGTTCACTTTGCTGGGATAAATATAATTATATGTTATGGCTGACAAATGAAGAATAAGGCAGATGTTCTATGAATTCACATTCGTGCTTACACTTACATTGTTTATAAAACCATGAATCAAACAGGCACAGTCAGTATTTATTAGTGATTTTACAGTGGATTCTTTGGTCTTTGTTGGAAAGCATGATCTAAGTGGCACAAATTAATAAATAGTCTGCACCTAGAATTAATAATGTTTCTTTATCCTTATATTTCATGGGGAAGAGTGGGAGATGGCCAGGAATCTCTAAGAATTATCTATTGCTTAATCCCTGCCCCAAAAGTACATGTCCTAAGAAGAGGTTAAGAATGTATAGAATCCTTAGGGGAGTGGGCCAAAGGAAGTGGAAGAACAGTGAGAAGTTGTGGTCTGGGCTGAGCATTCCTCCTATGTATGCTCTTCCCGCTCCCTGAGTCCTCCTTGGTCTCGAAGTGAGCACTTCTGATGGTGGACTGCCAGCACACCCCGCAGAGGCTGCGGTCGGCTTGGCATATTGGAACCTTTATTGGCCAACAAACTGAATATACAATGGACAATCTTTAAATTCTACATCAAATAATTCTATTTACACAGTAGAGATAGAGTACTCACGACAAGGTGGAGGGGAGGTATTGAAGGGCCCTGAATTAGCCGCTTTGATCTGGGCAAGTGATGGATATATTCTCACTGCAGGGCAGAGCCACGCAGATTGGAGAACTTTATCTTCTATTTAAAAACTCTATGGACAACTCTATCAGGCTATTTGGCAGGTAAATTAAGCAGAGTTCTAGCTTCCAAGAAGCCCAACTCATATTCCTACCTGGCAGGAACAAATCACAGTCCTTTCCATCCACTGAGCTCCCTCTTTAAGAGCTTCACTGGCTTTAATGCCCGCCTAAGAATTTATGCCTCTAAGTCTTAACCATCCAAGCCAGGTCACTGAGAGCCACCCACAGCTGTTTCTCCCGGCTGTGGCCCTTCCCGGAACAGGTAGGATTTTCTTCTTGCACAACCCACCTAAAGGGCATTTCATTCATTCACTGCGCGTGGGGAAATCTGTGGCAGTGACAAAGCACATGACACCGAAGGGAGTGAATTCAATTGGGGGACAGAGACACCCAATGCCTTCTACTTAATTTCACTATAATTGGAGAAGGAAAAAACCCCAGCCAGGAGGAGGAGCCAGGAGCTACAGAGGTCAGTTTCCTGAAGAGAGGGGTTGCCTGGGTGGCTCAACTAGTTAAGAATCTGCGTTCGACTCAGGTTGTGATCCCAAAGATCCTGAGACTGAGTCCGGCCTCTGACTCCCCGATCAGTGGGGTGTCTGCTTTTCCCTCTGCCCCTCACCCTGCTTTTGTGCTCTATCTCACCCTCTCTTTCTTTCTCTCAAATAAATAAAATCTTAAAAAGAAAAAAAATTCCTGAAGAGAGACACTCTGTAAGGACTAGGAAGGCGTAATAAGCAAACTCTATGTCGGATATTTATTAAACGACGGATATTTATGTATCTGGGTACCTAAGACACGATGGTAAATGGTGAATAATACACCCGAGGACTTATTTACAAGGAATAATAAAATCCCCATGCCTTATGTATATGTCTTGAGAGTGCTAATATCTAACTAGATTGCTAACTAAGTGCAATGTAAAGAAATACCTAGTCACTGTAAAGAAAAGCACTCTGAAGAAATAACCTCTGCCTCTTTCATCATGTGGCTTCAGTTTTTCTAGTCCTTTCCATGAGTGTATCTCTGAACTAAATACCTTGGTCTAACTGAAGCCTGTACAGCCCTATCCGTTATTTATTATCAGTGTGACTTCACAGGTGAAGAGACTGATGCTCAGGATGTTTTCTTTCATCCATTCCTTTCTTTTCTTCAACTGCTATGCCAGACGCTGTTCTGGGTCTGGTGTTCGAGGTCTGGGGGGCTCCAAATTCTCTCAGGCACTAAGCTATGACTTCCCCTGGTAAGTATGCTCCATTCCATGTTGGAGGGGTAGGTCTAGGCTAGGCCATAATTAGGGGCTCTTGAAACAGGTTGATTGAATGGGAATCATCATTAAACGAAAGGTGGTTTCTATTGTGGCAAATTCAAATGTGGTTTTGGATCCCCATTTGAAGAATGGGACCTCCATTGATTCCTTTGGGTCCTTGCTTTGTTTCTGAGTCTGAACCTTGCTCTGAGGAAACTGGCATGTTGTCTTGATGAGGCACCCGATGATCTGGTGGTGTTTAAATTGAGGTTCTTGCCAATGCTCCCAAGGACTGGATTGCTGTACTCACTAATCAGCTCCATATTTGGAGATAACCACCTCCCGTCCCCCTCTGATGGTCTACTCACAGCTTGGAGTCATATGTACGATCTACTGAAATGCCAGATATACAGAAACCTAGGGGTCATCCTTGACCCCTCCCTCTCCTTCATCCCATATGCAATCCACCAAAATCCCATTTAGTCCACCATCAAAATAGCCCTGTTTCTTTCTTTACCTCCCAGCTAAAAGTACTATCATCTCTTTCTGGGCTCTTGAAGAGAAAGACTTTTGATCTTCCTGAAACCAGACGGACCTAGGCAGTTCTGATAGCTCTCCTCTTTCTGGTAACTCTGCCATGCTCAAAGTTTTTTTTTTTTTTTTTTTTGTAATCTCTCTCTGTTCTTCTTAGATAAAGACAAAACTCCATAACTTCTTCTTCCCCCTTTAGGCTACTTTTTGTTGTTGTTGTTATTTTAATTTATCAATAGACTTTTGGAATACTTTTAAATTTATATAAAGAAGTTGCAAAGACAGTACAGAGAATTCCCATACCTTCACCTAGTTTCCCTTAATGCTAACATTTTTCATGTATTTGTCAAAATTAACAAATTAGCATTGACACATTACTATTAACTAAACTTCAGACTTTATTAGGGTTTTCACTCTTTTTGCACAAATGTCCCTTTTCTATTTTAACATCTAATGCAGGAAATACACTGCAGTTGGCCTAATTTGTTTTTTGACAAAGGGAACTATAGAGTTTAATGTCTGATTGAGGATATTTTTGAGAAAGGAGACACCATGGGAAACAGGTGTAACATGACATTGTCTGTGGTCACCCTATCTAGATTGACCAGGACGTGATGCTCCTTCTACGTTCAAACTCATCTCATACACTTGAGCTCTATGCTCAAGAAACGCCAGCCTTCTTTCACTCTTGCTACTCATTTTTCCTTCCTTATATGCTCTTCTGCACATCTTCACTTAGTCATGAGCCATAAACCTTCCCTGATCTCCTACACTAGGTCAAATCCTCATCCTCACATTTCCATAGCACCATATGCTTTCCTTTTAGCCTGCCAATTGCTGATTATTTGATTGCTGTCTATCCTGATTAGAAAACTCCACAAGGGAAGGTGAGGTGTTTTATTTTGTCTTCCATTGTCTCCTCCATGCCAAGAACACAGAGTGGGTATTGAGAACTCTGTGTTGAATAATTAAACAAAGAAACCTCTTTGACATTCTAGCGTCATATCCTGAGTAACATTTGCATCCTTCTTCCTGGGGTCCTTCTCTAAGCCTTTGATTCACTACTGGGCAAGTGTAGTTTACAGGCTTTGTCCATAGTAGGTGCTGGACACATAGTTGTTCAGTGAATGAATGTCTATTTTTATATGCTTATCTCTTACCCCATATAAGTTAGGACTCTTTCAGTTGAAAGCAACAAATCCATGTATGTATATAAAAAATGATACGGAAGGGGGAAGTAGTCACACATATATATGAGGAGTGTATGAGCTGACTAGTTTGCCTTCTGGCCTTGAGTCAGGTACTTAGCCACCAGGATGCTCTCTCTCCATCTTTCTCTACTTTGCTTGTCTTTGTGTTAACTCCATTCTCAGACATGTTTTTGTCACATGGTGAAAATGACCAGTGGCTGCTTCGGACTTTAAGATCTTTAAGAGTCAAAACTCAGAAGATGAGAAACTTTCATTCTATTAATATTAATCTTTATTCCCCACAGAAGATTGGGATTTGGCCTTACTTGGACAACAAGCCACCATGAATCAACCTCTATGACTGGGGACACGAGTCCTTCTAAGTGACCACTGGGGATGACACACTCAGTCCTCTGGAGGGGAGGTCTGGCTACATGATTCACTGTTCTGCTGGGTGGGAATGGGAAGATGAAGAAGAAGAGCTGTTCTCTGTCACCTTGGTTTCCAAAGTTTCACAATAAGAAATACGTGTTTAATCGTCTATTTTTTTATTTTTACTAATTTTAAAAAGTTTTAATAATAGCGATTTTTTAAAGAAAAAAAAAGAATGGCAGACACTGTTCATTTACATGCAGAAATAAACACCAGCATTTTTCTATGCAAAGTACTGATAAACATCTGTACTGACAAACTTTATAAAAGGAAATAATTGAGGTAGTATACATTAATGATTTGAAAAAAATCCCATCCAGGTCAGTTTTCCCTGACTACCTTTCAAGCTATCAACCTTGAATTTAGGCATTGCTGGTTTTTGGACTCAGTGTTCCATATTTCATCTCTTGTGTTTTCTGGCAATAGGAAAAAAAATTAAAATGTTCTTGTTTCTAGTACCCCATTAGGAATCCATTTGTTTTCAGAATTTCATTTAAAAGGAAAGCTTGAAAGGAATAATCTTCTAAGTGAGATAGGTTTCTGTTTCCTAGAGTAATCATAAGATAGCATGTTATGATTAGTTTAATATTCTGATTAACTTGGAGTAATCTAAAAGACCATTTGAAGAGTCTCATTCATTCTCTTTATAAAAATAAGGCCTTAAATGATTGACTCTATCATGTGTGATCAGGAGGGACTTTAGACACACGTATGTCCTTTAATTTGAGCATCACAGGTGAATGGCTGTGAGAGCATTTTGAACTTTCTGATTGTTTTGATCAGGGGTTGGCAGTATTTTCTATAAATGACTAGATGGTAAATATTTTAGACCTTGCAGATCATATGATCACTATCTTACCTACTCAAAAAGGCAGAACAATTGCCATAGACAATAAGTAAATACATCAAAGTGGCTGTGTTCTAATGAAATTATGCTTGCAAAAACAGGAAGCAGATACGTTGGCCCATGAGCCATAGTTTGCAGAACACTGGTTTAGATTCAGCATGAACAGAATGTATGATTGGTATTTTATGGTCATGGTCAAATGTTGTGTAGTTGTTTGCTGCTCGCCTTGATAGCATGGGTTAAGCAGAGAGCCCTGGAGGAAGAAATGAGCTCAAGGGGTCATGGGTTTATATGTTGATTTTAGCCCAATGGTTAATCCCTCCAAGACTTGATTTTCTAACTTGTAAAATGGAGCTAGCAATAACTATTTAACCAATCTTCAAATTGATAATCAGAAAAGGGAATGTCCAGGAAATGGAGCTGAAATGTAAATGTTTCTTGCTACTCTAAGGTATTATCATTTTAACTTTGTGACAAGGCACCTATCAAAATATATGAAGAAAAGGGAAGCATATGCATAAAAAATTTAATAATGTGTGTATCAGCTAGGGGTCCTGTAGAAACAGTTGGACACTTACCTTAAGATGATTTTTATAAGGTTTTATAAGTTATAAGGTTTTATATAGTACTGTTTGGATAGATATGGGCCAAATATGAAGGAACTTACAAGGGGTAGTGCAGTATTCTGGATTGAGTTACTCAGAGTTTTGCTGGGCTAAGATCCATAAAGAGGTAAGAATGACAGATGGCTTCCATGAGATTAGTTATGTTCTCTGGCAGAGCGATACAATTCAGTAGACCTGAGGAGCAGAAATCCTACCCTCACACTACTTTCCCTTTTGTCTGCTTTTAATATCTCCAACTGGTAGAACCTAACCAGAAGCCAATCCATGGAGGTCAGAAAGCCAGGTCAGGGCAGGATGGTAGTTAAGAGAGGATATGAAGGCATGTATAGAAGCAATCCAAGATGACACGTATGTCTTCTCACCAAGCCTTCTTCTCACCAATATACACAGCTTATTGATAACATTCTGCATGCTGCATTTTTTCCCCTCTTCCCTTGCTTGCATGTTTACTTGTTGGATATCATTATTATCCATTAAGCCCCATTTAAAACATTATATAGATTAAAGAGATAACTTATGTGTACAAGTTAGAATACTCTGAAACTAAACAAAATTGGTGAAATTTTTTAAAAAATAGCCTATAGGTGAATTACAAATTTGATGAAAAAAAGAAATTGGATGTAATAATGTTCCCTATTATTTGCCCTTATCTTTTCATATTACTCTATTACTATTACTATGTTGCTATATAAAATTATACCCTATACTGTGGTGAATGGGGAAATCTGGTAAAAGTTATAATAAATTTTATAATTAATGTTTGGGCCACAGGATAAGGACATAGGTTCATCTCTTTGGTCTGGTTTTAAATAGTAATTATTCTTGGTTTTTTGCTTCCTTATTTTGCTTTTGCTTTTTTTTTTTTGACTGTCTCCCCTCTCTGATGGTAAATCTGTGACTTGTTCCCCATTGTAACTCTTAAACTTAGCTCAGTACATGACAGAGTGGGTGCTCAATAGATATGCTCTTGGACCAATGTGTATTTTATCCACAGGTACAGGGCCAGTCACAGGGCAGTCTCCTGAACACACATGAGGATGTAACAATTACTAGACTTGTCTGAATGTCTGTCTTATTGGGGTTTGGAAACCCACTGGGCTTTCTATATTACCCACTTGCTTTCTTCATTATTATAGACAATGGAGGCTGCTGTTAAATGTGGCTCATGAAAAGAATGCATATGTAAGGTTCTAAAATATGCAGTGCCACAAATCATGAGGATTGACACACAGACAAAATCTATGTAAATGAATCACAGATCAAAGATAAACTTGTTAGGAAAGCAGACTTTCCATCACACCAATCTATACATTTCTGAGGTTTTCACTGCATTATTCATTTATAGAAAGTGTTCGTGGGTCTTGGCATTTACTTTTAAGAAAAGTGCATAATAGATAGACTTTGGGAATGTCTTTTCAAACATACTCTTTTCTAAGGGCAAAATTTATAACATTTTGGGATAGGACAATTTGACATATGTTATTTAAACAGGTTTTGGAATCATACTGCTAGGTTTTAAATTCAGGTATTATGTGTTATTTAATCTCACTTCAGGTTTATTAATAGTCAAATTGGAAGGATAATATGACCAGAGCACTTATCTAATATGTGTACATCTGTGTGTTTGAGAGAGATAGAGAGAGGCAGACAGACAGACAGAAACAGGAGAGAGAGGCAAACAGGCAGACATACAGAGACAGAGAGAGATGGAGAGAGAGAGAGAACTGAGAAGCTCTTTAGTACAGTGTTTGGCACATTATTTACTCTCACTTAATACACTTTTATTTTATTTAGATTTAATCACTTGAATTAGTTTTCTAAAGCTTGCTATAAAGCATCTGTTTGTAGAAACACATTTCCCTTCCAATTCTATCTCTTTTCTCCTTCTCTAATTTACTCCAAAGTACAGCCATTACTTGACTGTTTCAGGAAAAGGCAGGCCACTATCTCAGAAAAGTTGAAGACGAAACATGTAGGTTCCTAAGACATGCATGTGTTGTTGTTGGTGGGTGGGTGGCTGAACCATGAGTGATCTCATCCAATGAAGTCATTGTCATCCTTTAGGTTAGTTGTCATTTTAGGAAGTTCAGGCTCCAGTGCCCAGCAGGGCTTGTATGTTTGATTGATTGATGGCATCCATGGTCATCATTTTTCAGTCATCCCTGAAGCCATTCTCTTTGTCATGTGAGTTGCAGTGCCTCTCATGAAATACGTGGGGTCTCTTTTTCCAACCTCTTCGTTTTGAGTTGGCCATGTGTTTTTCGTTTTTCTTTGTACAAAAGAATGTTAGTGGCTATGACTCTTTCAGGGACTTAAAAAAGCTCTTACACATTTCTCTTCTTATTCCTCTACCTCCTGGTGAGAACATATCCAGAGTTGAGACACATAATGTAGTCTCCCCAGTTAAATCCATCCTAGAACAGATAATTAATGACCAGCTGACCCCCAGACATGTCAATGAGTCCAGCTGAGACCTGAAGAATATGCAGGTTTCACACACCTGAAGATGCATGAGCCAAATAAATATTCATTGTTTTAAGCCCCAGATAGCTTGATAGTTTGTTACTCAGCATTATTGTGGAAATGTATATTTGATATTGAATATGTGATGAACAGTCTCCTAGAATCCAATGTAGAATCTTTCCAGTGTATACCTGATTCTGTTGTGTCCTATCTAAATGGCTCTTAGTTAGGCCCTGCCTGTCTCATCCCTTTCTACTCCTATACCCCAAACACTATACTTCTCTCAAAATTGTACTTGTATTCTGAATATAGCTTATTACTTCAGTCTTGGGCCTTAGATTGTGCTGCCTGGAAAGATTTCTTCCATTCCCAGTCAATTAAATTTCACTTGTCTCTGGTTTTCATTTTAGGGATCATTTCCTTTAGAAAACCTTCTCAGGCTCATTAAAAAAAAAAAAAAAAAGTTTATTTAAATTCAATTAGCCAACGTATAGTACATCTTATGGCCATAGGATTTTAGAGAAAAAGAAAAATCATTCGTATGATCTAACTCTGGGTGTTTTGGAAACTAGTGGAGCACATGTTTGATGTCTTATGTCTATTCTGACCCACTCCTGCTATAACAATTAGAATTCAGCCCCTCTAAGCCCTTCCTTTGGACCCCCAACCCTTGTGTTTTCTTGCAAATTTAGGCCATTAAATTTGAGTTTTGACCCACTAGTTGAGTGTTCCCTTTCTCACTTTCCAAATAAAGGAAATAATTTCCCAAAGTTGCCAGAGTTAACCCAAATGGTAATGAGAAAGGTAAAATCCAGATCCAGAATCTTGCAGCTTATCCAGTACTTTTTTCACTACAGTGCACTCTCTTTGACCCCTTTCCTCACACATTCCATTGGGTTGTACAGAATCTGCATGGCTGGAATGGATACAAGTTGAACGGGAAGTTAAATCCATCTAAACTTTAAAATGTAGGGGAGATTTAACATCCTTATGTCCTTTGGAATGCTATGGTGCATTCATGGTTCATGCAGTCAGCAAACTAAAGGTCGGGCTTTAGTTGGTATTCAGCATAAAGTGTGTCGTAACATCAACAGGCTATATTTATACGGTGGTGCTGAAAGATTAAAATAAATATATACCAATGTTGATCCTAACAAATGTATGCACTGCAGCTGATAGAGTTAACATCAGTTTTTGAGTTTGTAATTGTTTACCCATATGTTGCAAATGTCAGTTTTTCCAAGATACAATAATTTGGCACTTCATTCTGTGGATTTTTTTTCTTTTTTTTTTTAAGGAGGAGACGTAATATCTTTAATATTGGGAAGGCTCAATTTCTAGACAGTATTAATGAGGGGGAAAAATAAGGCTTGGCTTTCAATCAACTCTTCAACCAGTTTTATGAGAATTCCATCTCTATAAGTCTTTGTAGGCAGCAATTTTTACTCCTCCAAATGTGAGAAGAATAAATACAACATGCTTTCTAATTTCACACAAGGGAGCATATCAGGGGTCTATGGTCTTTGGATCTGTAGAAATGTGTTACTTGTACTCCCAATCTATACCCACATTTCTTTTGTCCTGAGTGCCCCAGGGACCCCAAACTCCTGACAAAAAGGTTCAATCTATACTCCACTTTCTGCTCACATCTCCAAAACTAATGACATGGTTCCTACACTTCTCTTGAGAATAACTCCCCCTAGGAGAGAAGATTATTTTCTTTCAAGATGATGGTTCTTTTGATTCAACTGGTGTGAATCTCTCAGCACTAGGAGGTTGCCTTGTCACTTCCACTTCCACTTCCACTTCCTCTTTCAGATGAGGTTGTTGACAAAGGAGCACATCTGGTAGCTATTCAGTACAGCTTCACTGGATCCTGTTCCCCAGGACACACACTCAGTGTCTCACAGCTGTACACATGTCCTTCTTCTCCTCTCCATGTCCCTGTCTCTCTGGGGGACCCTTCTGAAGACCTGACAGCCTTCAGCTTCCCTCTTTTGCATTCAGTCTTAAGCCTGATATCTAGAGAGCATTCTTTTTCCCTAGCAGCTGAGTGTATGTCACGCAAGTTGTAACTCTGGTATCCTTCACTGATATCAAAGAGCTCCTGAGATTCTTCTCTTATTTTCCATATTGGTGATTTCCCCCCCTCAACCCAGGTGCTACATTGACATTTTAGTAATACGCAGGAGATAATGGTTAAATTGTATATAAATGTGTGATTGTATGGGAAGGCTATGCAGGTCAGTATAAGGGCAGTATACTATTTAATAGGCTCCTTATCTTTAGACTTATCAAGAGATTTAAAGTTACCATCTAGGAGACTATTTCTATTGTTTTTAACAATCTCTTCCTAGACTACCTTTCCAATCTAACATTCTAGTTTTTCCCCCTTTCCCCCCATTCTTGATCTATACATTACCATTTCCTATATTCACTTACAGGAGGCATTTGTTTGCTTTTACTCATGTGCTCCCAACTGGAAATGCCTTTCCTGGATTCTCCACTTACTGAAATACAGTTAAATGACAGGACACAGGCAGATGCCCCAGGTGTTATGAGCAAACACTCCCTTATTATCAATCATAAATAATTGTTTCCCCCGCTGTGCTCCAGCTGCATGTTACTGACATTGCTAGAAGTTTGTTTATCTTATCATGTACTATTATTTGTGTTGGTTGTATACATATAATATATTGTATATATATCTATAATAGTTCATATAATGTAATTATATATATAATATTATCATTGATACACACAGGGCCTTTAAATAGGAGATTCTCAAAAACTGTTAAATAAATGGGTATTTGGTGGCAGGTAATTGAACAAGTTATTTTATTTCAAACCAACTTGATTGGATTATTTTAATGAACAAATATTAAAGTGAGTAGAGGTAACTATTCTGCTAACAGCCAATTGTTGTCCATGATTCTTGTGAGAGTAACCTATGTCTTCTAGAAACTTATATTTATTCTGAATTTCCTGAACACAATTTTAACAAAATAATTCTGGAGCCATGTCATTTCATAGAAAAATAAAAAATAGTATAGCCTTTGCTGATAAAGCTATAAGGTTAATTCATGAGTGTCCATGGGATGTTTTCCCCCCTCTTATATATGTGCTGTTCCAATTGGATAAAATATTTGTGCAAACATTTGTATCATGGAGCACCATGATAGGTAAAAGGCAAGTGGAATACTGAACAGAGATGAAAGTATTGTATTCTAGCAAGAGCCATGGCTTTTCTCTTTAATAATAGAAAAATAACAAAGACATAAATAAATAAGAGTTTAAAAAGAGATCAGGAAGTTGTCTACAGATGGGTATAATTTTTGTGCTGAACAATTAGGCAGGAGGAAAGTCACTATTAGCCCCTTGACTCTCAAGTACTGAACAGAAAAATGTAATAGACACTATGAAGACTAAGAAAGTGTTTTCTTCAACAAAGGTAGCAGGCCCTCCAGCTATTTGACATCTTCTTGAGTCTTCTGTGTTCTCTGTCAGTCACTCCAGGGGACCTAGGACAAGATGGAAAAATGTCTTTGACTAGGTGAAGTGTTGGAGAAATCACCATGGTGACCGTCCATTGAACCGCTTTCATCATCACGTGAGCTATGGAGAGACTGGAAGACAGTAATATATCATTATGGAATTCAGATGAATCTGGATGAATAGGTTGTTGGTTTATGAAAAATATTTATTTATAAGCAGTGTTAGGGTAAAGAAATATATTTATTTGGAGTTTAGGGTTTGTCAGTTATTTTACTTTTTGTTAGTCTATAACATGGAGTAATACTACCTAGATGGTAGAGTTGCTCTGACAACAAGATAATATGTAAAGTGCGTAGACTTGCCCTTTAGGCATAAAGCGTTTTAAGCTTATGCTTATTCTTCTAATGACAATAACTTTGACTAAACACTATTGCAAGTGCTGATTTAGGGACTTCATCATCTTAACAAATGCTGTGAGGTCCCCCAAATGCTATATATAGCATAAGGACTTTTGTGTAAGCTTTGTCTGCTGATTGATAAAGTGGTATATATAAAATACCCTTTCATAATTTAGTACTCAAAGATTAGCTCATAGGATCAAAAAAATGCTTCCACTAATGGGGTAAAGCATATTATGCCAATTATTAGAAATATTACGATAGCAAAAAAATGATAACATAACATAATCATGATTGCTTTATGATTGCTTTACAATTATAAAAACTGTGACATAAGTTTCTCATTTGATCATCAGAATAGTTCTAATAAATAAGAAAAGTATTTACTATTGTCAATCTTTACATTTAGAGGGACTGAAATTCAGAGATAAAGCAATCTACATTAACAGATACCAGAAATGAAAAACCAGGTCTCTGAATTCTAATAATATTTCCAGTGACATATTGGTCCAAATAATAGCACCTCCCAGCATTTATTCAATAACTAGTTTATCATACAAGATTTATTAACCATCTAGTACTCCTCAGGCCCTATGACAAGTGCAGTTAAGGTATTCTGGAATACCTTACCATGGGAACTCCCTGGATAGGAAATTAACTCTTATTATAGACAGCCAGAGACTACCCTGCTTCAAAGATCTAAATTCATTTCCCAGACACACAACTAAACGACATTTTCCAAACCCTCTTGCAGTTAGATATGGCCATAGGCATGCATTCCAGGTGAGATATTGGGAACAGAATTGTCATGCATTTTCCTCAATTTCTTTTTTTTTTCTTTTTTTTTCAATTTATTTATTTTCAGAAAAACAGTATTCATTATTTTTCACCACACCCAGGGCTCCAAGCCGTGCCCTCTATAATACCCACCACCTGGTACCCCAACCTCCCACCCCCCAGCCACTTCAAACCCCTCAGATTGTTTTTCAGAGTCCATAGTCTCTCATGGTTCACCTCCCCTTCCAATTTACCCAAATTCCCTTCTCCTCTCTAACACCCCTTGTCCTCCATGCTATGTGTTATGCTCCACAAATAAGTGAAACCATAGGATAATTGACTCTCTCTGCTTGACTTATTTCACTCAGCATAATCTCTTCCAGTCCTGTCCATGTTGCTACAAAAGTTGGGTATTCATCCTTTCTGATGGAGGCATAATACTCCATCGTGTATATGGACCACATCTTCCTTATCCATTCATCCGTTGAAGGGCATCTTGGTTCTTTCCATAGTTCGGCGACCGTGGCCATTGCTGCTATAAACATTGGGGTACAGATGGCCTCAATTTCTTTTGCCCTCCACTGTCTCAGTTCAGATGACTATGGGGATTGTAGAAGCCACAGAATAGAAGAACTTTCTGTCCCTGAATCACCACGTGAGGAAGTTGACCAAGAATACTTCAAACAGGAGCTGAAATTATTACCTAAATGAAAATTACTCTTCTTTTTGTTTGAGCCATTATAAATTTTGAGACTTATGTGTACTAGAGGGACTTCTTTTTCTGAAACTCAGAGAATATTAGGAGGGGATTTCTGAAGCAAGGGATTACTCCTCAGAAATCTAAGAATTACAAAGGTAAGGCAGATGGGCTACAATAGGAAAACACACACAAAAAGAACAGTAGATGTAAGAGCCTAGGATCAGAGAGAATGTGATGTCATTCAGCCTTGCTACTCAAAATGCATCAGTGTCAGTATCACCAGCTTATTAGAAATGCTAAATCTTGGGCCCCAACTGACACCTACTGAACCAGGATTACATTTTAAGAGGACCCTTGGGTAATTCATAGGACACTAAAGTTTGTTAAAAAAAAAAAAAGCTTTAGGGTGATGTAGCTGGTACACGGAGGATGTGGTGCAGAACAGGGAGGCAATAAGCAATAGAAATAAGTAAAGGCTAGAACTTCCAGGGTCTTGTAAGTGATTCCTATACTAAAATAGGAGCATCTTACTCAGCTAGTGCTGTTATAACAAAAATAAAACAAAACAAAAAAAAAACATACTGGTGGCTTAAACCACAGAAATTTATTTGCTCATGGTTCTGGAGGCTGGAAATCTAAAATCAGGCTGTCACTGTGGTCAGGTTCTGATAAGGTCCTGTTCCTGGTTTGCAGATGGCCACTGTGTCTTTTTAAGTTGGAAAGAAAGAGAAAGCTCTGGTTTCTTCCTCTTCTTATAAGGACATGAATGCCATTATGAGGCCCCAGCCTCACGTCCTTATCTATATCTGATTCCCTCAAAAAAGCCCCACTTCCAAATACCATTACATTGGGGGTTAGGGTTTCAACATATGAATTTGGAAGAGTAAAAGCATTCAGTCTATAACAAGGAGTTAACATTGCCTTATAAAATGAGTTTATTAAGCTTCTGTTAAATACCTGGCACTGTGAGGGACATACAATGCAGAAAACATGATTCTGACTGCTGGAGAAACAAGATTCTTGGCTGTGTGATGCTGGTTGAGCTGGGAGTCACCCTTGTGCTTTCCTTGAAACACCAAGTCCTTTCTTTCCAGCCACACTGACTCCACTATGAGAAGCTTGGATGAGAGATGCTCACTGAATTAAAGATTAGGATTATGATGGACCATGAGAGACTGTGGACTCTGAGGGTTTTGGAGGGGAGGGGGATGGGAGGTTGGGTGAGCCTGGTAGTGGGTATTATGGAGGGCACGTATTGCATGGAGCACTGGGTGTGGTGCATAAACAATGAATTCTGGAACATTGAAAAGAAATTTAAAAAAAATATCTAGGATTATGGCCAATTGGCCTTAATTAACATTATAGGGTCTTGAGCAAACAACAACTACATTGGAAGTGATAGTTCAGAAAATTTAACAGAGGAGATGTGTACAAATTCACTTATAATTTATCCCTCAGATACTTACTGAGTACCTAGACTAGGTTTTGAGCCTATATCACTTCCAGTCAACTCCTATATACACGTTTCAAGTTTTGATTTAGAGAACACTGTCTATATACTTCCTTACTAATGGAAGATCAGATGTTTCTGAAGGGTAAAGAACAGAAGAGGAAAGTGAGTGGTGGGAAAGGGAGAGAGAGGGAGAAAGAGAGCATGGAGAAAGCAGGAGATGTTGAAATGAGAACTTTTTCATATATATGCATATAAGCACATATTCTTATGGATCTTGAACAGTAAGCTTATTTTGGAGATATATAATATATGTTCAACATCTAGAATATGTGCAACAAATGAGACTACATGACACTTACAATGATGACAGAGACTTTAGAACACGTTTTCTCCCCCTCCGCCATCCCTTCTAGTCATGCTATGAAGAAAATTAAATTGTTTTCCCAGAGGAACTTATGCAGAGACTGGCAGACATGAAATTGGCAGTCAGGTCTCTCTACTCCCAACCAGAAATATCACCAGATGTTCAATGAAAAACTATTTCTTCAATGAAACAAAGGGTTTCATGGACACATACATTTGGAACATTCTGGGTTATACAATGTATAATAGGTTCATTTGCAGCAGAACTGCTCAGGACCTTAATTTAATGCACCAATGAGCTCTGTGAGTTTCCCCAGAGGGCAACACACACATTTTTCAGAATTTTCCAAAGTAATTTGTTACCAGAAATCAGTAGTCCACAGGCCATACTTGGGTTCCATTTCACCCCACCGAGATTTTTTTCTAGTATACACACTATTTCTCTGTGTGGTGAAAAAAGGATTGAGATCTCTTTCCTGCCAGATTGACTCTAAGCTAGCAACTAGGTATTTCTTTGGATTTTAACTTTCCCATCTGAAAAACAAAAGGACTTGGTAAGATGGCTTTCCTCTATGGATTTCATTATCTGTGCTAAATGTTGTAGATTGACTGTAGGAGGAGGGGAGACATGTCAGGATAGCTCAGGGTTAAGTTCTGGTTCTGTCACTGTCACTAACAAGCCTGGTGAACCATAGAAGTTCACAGTACCTACCCTGGCTTTGGCATTTTTTATCTGAAACACAGTGGCATTGAACTACATAGTCTAGTCCACAGCAACTTGTTTGAGAGGCCAAAAGCTACATGTCCTACAGAGCCCAGACTCATACTAAAAAAGTGAGTTAAAAAAATAATGAAATATACAAAATTGATGAATCCAGCCTTAGAAAAAAAAAGGAGACTGCTAATGTTCTGAATAATGTTGCCTGTGTAATAGGAGACAAAATGATGGTGGCCCTCTTTGTTCTGAGAAGGAGGGAGAAAGAAGAGTGAAGGAAATGAAAGATGGTTGCATAAGTATAAAGGGAAAAGTCGAGGTGCTGTTAGAGGTGTGTTGGCAACTTTTAAAATTAACTCCTCTTTATCTCCTATAAAGTCACAAATTTTATAACACAAAAATGGAAAATAAGGAAGTGTAACACCTTCACATAATTGAAGTGAAACTAGCACAATAAAAAAATATATTATCAATTCAAATCCCTTAGCTGAGAAAAACCAGATTCCAAACAAGCCAATGTCTAAAATATAAACTAAAGAACTATAAATATTGTCCAATAAGTAACTACTAATTTTATAGAATGGATATTATTCTCTGATTACAAAGTAGTAGCACGTGCTCATTAAAAAGATTAGCTAATACAAAAAAATATCAGGAAGAAAATGAAAATTATCTGTATTCTCATGAACAAACACAGTTAATATTTAGTTATGAATTCTTAGGTTTAATTGTGCCTATTTATATATAAATTCTATGTATTATGAGTATTTTCTTGGTAGCAACTATTATTTTATTTTATTTTTTTTAAGATTTTATTTATTTGAGAGAGAGAACTCAAGTGAGTCCACAAGTAGACAGAATGGCCGGCAAAGGGAGAGGGAGAAGCAGACTCCCACTGAACTGGGAGCCTGATGCGGGGCTCTATCCCAGGACCCTGGAATCATGACCTGAGCTGAAGGTAGACACTTAACCAACTGAGCCACCCAGGAGCCCCTGGTAGCACCTATTATTAAAATTACAATAGAATGGAACCATGTTGGGGCACCTGGGTCGCTCAGTGGGTTAAGCCTCTGCCTTGGGCTCAGGTCATGATCTCAAGGTCCTGGGATCCAGCCCTGGATTGGGCTCTCTACAGCCTGCTTCCCCCATCTCTCTCTGCCTACTTGTGATCTCTCGCTCTCTCTCTCTCTATCAAATAAATAAATAAAACCTTTTAAAAAAAAGAATGGAACCATACTATATATAATGTTTGACTACGTACTTTATTCATTTATAATATTATATAGAATTTTTCACATTAATACATATGGATTTCCTAATTTTTATTAGCTAAATGGTATTTTGATGATACACCATTATATATTAAAAAAAACTTTTTTAGAGGCACCTGGGTGGCTCAGTGGGTTAAAGCCTCTGCCTTCAGCTCAGGTCATGATCCCAGAGTCCTGGGATCCAGCCCAGCATATGGCTCTCTCCTCAGCAGGGAGCCTGCTTCCTCCTTTCTCTCTGCCTGCCTCTCTGCCTACTTGTGATCTCTGTCAAATAAATAAAATCTTTAAAAAAAATTTTTTTTAAAGATTTTATTTATTATTCATGAGAGAGAGAGAGAGAGGCAGAGAGAGAAGCAGGCTCACCGTGGAGGAGGAAGCCCAATGTGGGACTCAATTCCAGGACCCTGGGATCATGATCTGTGCCAAAGGCAGATACTTAACTGACTGAGCCACCTAGGTATCTGATATACCATTAATATACTTGATCAATCATTTATGAATGCCTGTTATAGCTATTATGAGTATCTTGATGTTATATATTTTAAATATATTTGTATATAAACATATGTATTTATCCCATTATCTCCTTGTAATAAAATTCTAACAGTGCTACTGCTAAGGCAGAAGCTATGAACACTTGAAATATTGATATGGATTTCTAACTTCCCAGTAGAAAAATTGTACCAATTTTAGTGCTCTGGCAGTAGACAATAGAATCATTTATATACATTATTTCTAGTACAGAGTATTTTTTATTTTAATTTTGTTAAACTAAAAAGCAAATATTGTCATCTAATTATTTAACAAGAATTTAATTAGTTATCAACATGAAACCTCTTTCTGTAAATGTATTGAATATTTACATTCTTCTGCAAGAAGATTCATTCACATCTACTTATCATTTGGGGTGTTGGTCTCTCCTTTCTAATTTGTAAAAGTGCTTTCCATATTAATGTTATTGATTACTTGTACATATATTGAAAATACTTCTCCCAAGTTATCCCTTAACATTTGATCCCTTATATAATTTTACAGTAGAAAATATTTTTTGGAAATAAATGTCCTTTATCTAGTCTGCCATCATTACTGTCCATGCAAATTTTTCTCACTTTAAGATTATGAAAGTATAATTTGCATTTTCTTTAGTTTATAGCTTTTTTCAATTACATTTTTGATTCATTTGGAAGGGTTTTTGTTTGTGATATGGAGTGAGGTAAGGATAAGCTTCTTCTTTTCCCCACATGGTTAGCCAGTTGTGTCATCACAATGTACGTAAGGTGGCATTATTTTTTCACTAATTTAAAATTCTTTTCAAAAGAAGGAAACTACAAAGGAAATAAGGAAGCAAGATTTTTATGTAGTCAAATCCATCAATATTATCCTTTATAGTTTAAATTCTGAAAGAAAATTATTTTTTTCTACTAATTTTATGAATGTGTATTTTACTTTGTTTTCAAAAATTATTTGTAGTAAAAGGCATGAAAAAGAAATTAAGCTTATTTATTTATTTATTACTTATTTATTTTGCCAGTATTTACCCAGTTCTCTCAAGATCATCTAATAACCTTTAAAATTACTGTGGATTCCTAATATATTTTCATATCTGATTGCATTAATTATAAATAGCTGGTAAAATCCCTCTCATCATACTCTTCTTCTTCTTTTTTTTTTTTTTCTGAATGCTTTTGGCTATCTGCATATTTCTTTTTAGATGAAATTTATTATCCTTTTTTAAAATCTCAGTATATACAAGCATTATTAGATGTAGAGACTTTAATATTCTATAGAGCTTTCTGAGACATAATAGTGAAGTTCTTATAAAAAAATAGAAACTTACGGAAGTAAATCCCCTCGCTTTTGGTCAATAATCTGTCTGAAGAAGTACAGAGGACACTTAAAATTTTTTATTTCAGGTATGATTGGAGATTTTTTTAAAAAAGAAATTATCTTCTAATTCCATGTATTTCCTAAAATTTCACAACAGTCACCACGAAATTGTTAATAACTGTTTAGACTTAATGAATGGGTAGCTGTCTCCAGTTATTAATGACTAGAAGAGGGACTTAAAACCAGTCCCTTCCTAAGTCTATGGCAGTTGGGACCCTAGGAGAATAGGACGTGAACTCCAGCATAACAGCAAGATTTGGTTTCAAGGACTCTGTCCATATTATCACAGAATAACACAGAACATTACTGACACTCAGCTTTATGAGGCCAGCAATCTCTCCCCTCCCTCTGCCATTTACAAACAAATCACCAGTTAACAGCTATTCTTGTGGTTCTATTTAGTTTTCTTTGAGCATTATTATAATAGCTCTTTCTAAAGATTAACCAGCTTAAGTGGAAAAGAAAAAAGTGAGTAAGGGTTTTTCCTGTAAACCAAATAAAATAGAGGATGCCACAATCCAGCATTAGCGGTATACTATACTGAAAGAATCATGTCTAGCAACCAATATTATTATTATTTTTTGAAGAATTTATTTATTTATTTGACAGAGAAAGACACAGGGAAAGAGGGAACAGAAGCAGGGGGAGTGGAGAGGAAGAAGCAGGCTTCCCCCTGAGCAAAGAGCCTGAAGCAGGGCTGGATTCCAGGACCCTGGGCTCATGACCTGAATGGAAGGCAGACGCTTAACAACTGAGCCAACCAGGTGCCCCTAACAACCAGTATTATTACATATTAATGCCAATTTTTACTTATTTTTCAAAGAATTTTAAAGTGGGTTCAAGAAATCATCCCAAACACAGCTTCTTAAAATCCTTTACCTCTCTGTTCCTCCACTCTCCCAAGCCCAGAGGCTTCCTCAGAGTCTGAGCATTCAGGGTCCTCCAGTCGATCAATAGTGTTTTCTCATTAATAATCTTACATGTAAGTCTATCTCCTCTTTTCTCACTTTTTAAACTTAACTTTTCTCTTTCTTACTTTTTAAAAAATTTTTAGTTCCCAGTCCTTTCTATGATGCTTCCAAGTCTGCATTACATGATTATTTTTATTGAACTAAAATTGATGTATAACATATTAGTTTCAGGTGTATTACATAATGCTTTAATATTTGTGTATATTGTAAGACGATTACCAACAAGAAGTCTGATTAACATCTCTGACTTTATAAACTAACCAGACATAATTCTTCTCAAACAGTAAAGGCTGGGGATAGGAGGAAGGGGTGTAATGAGTTAATACAAGATTCTCCTTGACAGATGGAATGGCAGGGCAGAGATAGTTCAAAGCTAAGAAAACTTGCATATTAAATAATTTTGTCGCTGTCACATTTGTACAGATTAATAGAATCCTGTCTAGGTCATATCAAGTTGTGCAATTAGGACTGGCATCTGTCAAAGGACAAAGACATTCATAATTATTGCTATCTTTTATTTAAAGAAAGGATTGAAGTTTTCTGAAGCACAACTCAGAAAGAAATTAGACAAATAAAAGATGGGGAGATTTATTAATAGCTCTCATTTATGAAGCAATTACTACATTCTATGCAGTGGGCTAAGGGCCTTATGTCATAAACAACAAGATTTTGTGTGTTTGTTCTTAACCCAAATTTTCAAGGACAAAAGAGATAACCAGAATTTTGATTGAGTTGTCTCAAAGCACATAACTAGCAACTGGTGATCAGTCTTTCATTGTACGTTCTCTGGTTCCACATTTATAATAATTCCAAGAGACTGCAAGATAGGCAGAATATAGTTAAAGTAGGAAATGGAAGAGTAAAAGCAGCTTTTGTAAAATAGCCAAAAAATTTTCAGTGAAGAAAAATTGTATACTCTTTCTAGTACAGAGAAAGTTCCATGTTTTTCGGTGAAAGAATAAATAAATGAAAAGACAAATTTCCTTAATCATTAGCACTATTAATCTATTGTGTCATATTTCATGTTCTAGCTGATAATTTATTTTTTCATCTTGCTATATTTTGTGAAGCACTAAAAGTTACCTTACATTATCTTTGTAATGATAAAGGGGTTGTAAACAATTACATGAAGTTTTGACAAATCATGTGAGTCAGTTCATGGAGCATAATTCAGAAGTGTTTACTGTTGGATTATTCTAATTTTTACATTGCCTTGAACCCTGTTGAAGATGTTTTGTGACTCAAGTGAATCAAGAGCTATCCGCTTAAGGCTCTTCCTCAGAATTTCTGAGAAAAATCCACAGGATGTCAAATTCCCTGTTGGAATAGAAGCTCATGTTATTCATAATCCCATATTTGGTTATAATCAGGTCAATATGTAAGTGACTTTGAATGTGATCTATGGTGTCCATATTTTCTTTCATAGCTTCAGCAAAGTCTGTGTTCTCCAGAGACAGTGTAGTCAATATCTGTGACTTCCACAACCCAGAAATGTGACATTTAAGGAATCAAGTCCCATGGAAGAATGGATTTCCTTTTCATTTGCACACTGCACAAAGATTAGCAATCATAGTAAAAATGACACCAGCATGAAAAATCCTTCCTCCCGAATGTAGGCTGAACTTGCTATTCCATTAGTTCAATACAAATTATCTCTGAGAAATTCCCCCTTGCAGTTACCTGATTAGCAATCGCAATTGCTTCTCCCTGTTTCGAAGACCTTGATTAAATGATATCCCCTCCTGATTACTTTATCAAGTCCAGCTACTATGGATTATTGACAGCTCTGTGTTAACTGTCTTGTTTCTTTGGCAAGCCTCCAGACAAATGGAAAAGCAGCTGTTTCTTGAGATGGAGAGAAGAGAAATGCCCATTGATAGGCTCCTTATGGTTTGTGCAAACTGACAGACCATTAGCTGACCTTGAAATAGTTTTGGTGGTTGTTATGTGTTTGACATCCCTTTGGATTACCAAAGATTGACAACTAGATAGAAGAGGTGGTTGATACTCCAATCAAACCCCCATCATGTTACAGCTTGTAGAAAGCAGGCATATTATTGGTTGTTTAGCAGGTTTGCTTGGTGGAGGAAATGAACTGCTTTAGCCTACTTCTCATAGCTCTGGCTGCATAGATTGTCCAAAGTCACAAGGTTTAAATTTGACTTTTGCCTTCCTTTTCTGTGAAGCTGAAATCGTGTGTGAAGGCTGCTGAACATGCTGATTCTTATCAAATAGCTCTATATAACAGGGATGGCTATCTTTTTGTATATCTTACAAACTCACAGAGGCTTTGACACGTGGCCAAGGATGACTTAAATATCTTTTTAATTATCCTCCCATCAAGATCTTTAAGTATAGATTATTTCATTTTTAGTTGTTTCTCTTCTCTTTCAAAATATTAAGTCCCTTTTTATGTCCTGTGTTCGCCCTCTTCTCCTCCTCCTCCCCCTCCCCGTTCTCCTCCTCTTCCTCCTCCCCCTCCTCCTCCTCCTCCTCCTCCTTCTTCTTCTTTCCTATTCCAAATGTCTCTTCAATCTGAATCTTTTAGGAGGTGGACAGGCAAAATGTTGAGAGAGAAGGCCAAAAATGAATGAATATTACTTAAATACAACAGTGATGTCTGTCTTTCCTTGCATTTCTTTTTTTTTCCAATTTATTTATTTTCAGAAAAACAGTATTCATTATTTTTTCACCACACCCAGTGCTCCATGCAAGCTGTGCCCTCTATAATACCCACCACCTAGTACCCCAACCTCCCACCCCCCGCCACTTCAAACCCCTCAGATTGTACTACACTTTTTTCTTTTTGTTTTCTTTCCTTTTTTGTTTTGTTTTGTTTAAATAAACATTATTTCAGAACAGTTTTGGATTGGCAGAATTAACGTGAAGGTTGAGAATTTCTGTATACCCCACTCTCTGTTTCCCTTAAATATCCTATATCAGTATGGAATATTTGTCATAATTAATTAACCAAAGGTGATAAATTATTACTAAGTATACAGTTTATTCATATTTTTTTCCTTTTACCTAATGTCTTCTTTCTGTCCCAGGATCCAATCCAATAGATCATATCATATTTAATTTTCATGTCTCCTGAGGTTCCCGTTGGCTGCAAGTTTCTGACTTTGTTTTTGATGACCTTGAGAGTTTTGAGGCATACTACTTAGATATTTTGTAAACTGACTTCCCCTATATGTAAAGATTGATTTTAAAGTGGGGAAACCTAACAAACATACCTCATGCCAGATGAACAAGGTCAACATCAACAGTTATAAGTCTTGGTGGTGGTACGTACCCTTGATATGATGTAAAGGGAATGGCACTTTATATCTGTGGTTTTCTTTCCCAAAACTCTTTATCCCAACCTAGTCATGAGGAAAATATAAGAAAAATGCTAATTAAAAGACTTTCTATAAAACTCTTGAACAGTATACCTCAAAACTGTCAAGGTTCTCAAAAACCAACTAGGGGCACCTGGGTGACTCAGTGGGTTAAGCCTTTGCATTCGGTCCAGGTTAGGATCTCAGGGTTCTGGGATGAAGTCCCACATGAGGCTCTCGGCTTAGCCTGTCTGCTTTCTGCTCTGCCTACTTGTGATCTCTTTCTCTGTCAAATAAATAAATAAAATATTTAAAAATGATTTATTAACTAGTTAACTAATACTAATTATTAGTTAATTAACTAACTAAATAAACAGATAAATGAAGGAGAAGAGACAGAGCTCCTTGACAGAAGAACTTTAAGTAATTTATGTAGATATTTCATCTTTACTATGAATCATGAATATTTATTTTGTTCTTTTGGTTAGAGTCCAATACTACTGTACTTATTTTGTTACTTACATTCTTGCAATTGGAACTCTTTTAGGTGACTCTTGTAAACCTTTGACATAACCCCATCATTGTAAGTTTTTTGTTTTTTGTGGTTTTTTTGGAAGGGAGTGCTTACTACTCCAAAAACATTTTTAATTACAGTGAAGTACACAAAACATACAATATGTATACCATCTTAACCATTTTTAAGTATGTAGTTCAGTAGAGTTAGGTATATTCACATTGTTGTGCAACCAATCTCCAGAACTTTTCATTTTGCAAAACTGAAACTCTATACCCATTGAACAACTACTCCCTCTTTCTTCTCTCTCTCCAGTCCCTGGAAGCCACCATTCTAGTTTCTGCTTCTGTGAATTGATTATTCTACACACCATACATATTATATTGGTGGTATTATACAGTATTTTTTTTTTTTTTTGTGACTGGTTTCTTTAACTTAGCATAATATCCTTGTGGTTCAGCTATGTGTCAGAATTTTCTTCCTTGTTAAGGCTGCATAATATTCCATTGTGTGTATATACCACATTTTGTTTATCTATTCATCCATCATGGGACATATGGGTTACTTCTATCTTGTGACTATTGTGAATAATGCTGCTATGAACATGAGCGTACAAATTTTTCTTCAAGACCCAACTTTCAATTACTTTGGACATATAACCAAAGTAGAATTGCTTGATCATATGATAATTGTATTTCTGTTTTTCTTTTTAGGAATTGCCATACTGTTTTCCATAGTGGCTACACCATTTTACATATCTATCAACAGTGTACAATAGTTGCAATAGTTACAATTTCTGCACATTTTGCCAAACTTATTATATCTCTCTCTCTTTTTTTAAATTTGATAGTAGCCATCCTAATAGATGTGAGATCTCATTGTAGTTTTGGTTTGCATTGTGTTGATGATTAGTGATATTGAGCATTGTTTCATATGGAGGAATGTCTATTTAAATCCTTTTCCCATTTTAAAATCCGGTTATTAGTTTTTTGTTCTTGACTAGTAAGATTTCTTTATATATTCGGTGTATTAATCATTTATCACAGATATATGACTTGAAAGCATTTTCTCCCTTTCCATAATAAACTTTTCACTCTATTATTGTGTCCTTTGATGTACAGTAGTTTTAAATTTTGACATAGTCTAACTTAACTATTTTTACTTTTGTTGCCCATGCTTTTGGTATCATATCCCAGAAATAACTGTCAAATCCAACATTATGATTCCTTCTCCCTATCTTGTCTTCTAAGAGACTTACAATATTAGCTTTTACATTTAGTTCTTTGACCTATTTTAAGTTGGTTGTTGTATATAGTGTAAGGTATTGACTCAACTGCTTTTTTTTTTTTGCATGTGTATATCCAGTTTTCTAACATCACTTAGTAAAAAGACTGCCTTTGTCCCATTGAATGGCTTTGAGACCTGTCCAAAATCATTTGATCATATATGGGAAGGTTTATTTCTAGAACATTTTTTCTATTTTTTTGATGATCTGTTTGTCTTTATGGCAGTGCCATATTATTTTTATAACTGTAGCTTGGTAAGTAAGTTTTGAAATCAAGAAGTGTGATAGCTCCAATTTTATTCTTTTTCAAAATGTTTTGGCTATTCTATAAGAGTTTTACAATGGATTTTTCTATTTCTGCATAAAACACCATTGGGATTTTGATAGGCGTTGCATTAAATCTGTAGATCACTTTAGATTATACTGACATCTCAACAATATTAAATCTTCCAATCCATGAACATGGGATGTCTTTCCATTTATTTGGTTCTTTCTTTAATTTATTTCAGCATTGTTTTGTAGTTTTCAGTGTACAAATCTTTTGTCTCCTTGGTTAAGTTTATGAGTAAGAATTTTATTCTTGAGGCACCTAGGTGGCTCAGTCAGCTGAAGGTCTGACTCTTGATTTTGGATCAGGTCATGATCTCAGGATCATAAGATCAAGTTTTTTGTTAGGCTCCATGCTGGGCAGGGAGCCTGCTTAAGACTTCTCTCTCTCTTCCTCTTTCTGCCCCTCAACTCCCCCAAAATATAAATGAAAAAATTTTTAAAGTAACTTTATTCTTGGCTCAGTCATTAAGCATCTGCCTTTGACTCAGGTCATGAGATCCCAGGGTCCTGGAGTTAAGCCCAGCATTATGTTCCCTGCTCAGCAGAAAGCCTGCTTCTTCATCTCCCACTTGCCCTGCTTGTGTTCCCTTTTTCACTGTGTCTCTCTTTGTCAAATAAATAAATGAAATACTTAAAAAAATAACTTTATTCTTCCTAATGCTATTATAAATTGATTATTTTCTTAATTTCCTTTTGGATTGTTCATTGTTAGTGTTTAGAGATACACTGATTTTTGCATCTGATAACATTTAATTCTAATTTAACTCATAGCTTCAGAAAATAAGTATAGAATGTTAAGGTCTATTTTGGGAAGTATTCGTTTGCCTGAAGAGGAATCTATTACCTCAGTATTTTGATTTCAGTTGTTTCAGTCATGTATATGACTCAGCAACTAATTTATTTAAATTGGTTCTTGACTTAAGGACTTTCCCTCTTACCATCTTGCTTTCATTTTCATGAGAGTGGATATGCTTATCTTTCTTGGTAATGGGAAAAAGAGAGACAGGATTAGTCTCATCAAGTGGGGGCAGATTCCCTGAGATAGTGATGGTATCACTGCTACTGGCAGAAAACCCTGTATCACATGAGCTGATTAGAATATACTTACTTGTTAGGAATATGGTTTTGAGGTTAGAAAAACCTGGTTTCACTCTAACTCTAAGATTTACCAGCGGTGAAAACTTGCTAAGTTCCTTACTATCATTAAAACTTAATATTATTATTATTTATTAAAATAGTGAAAATACTAATACCTACCTCTTAAAACTCTTATATACATGAATCTAAGCATATAAGCACAGACATGTGGAAAACGAAGCATTGCATTGCTATCATGCTTGTCACATGATCAATTGTCAAGTATTACAACAAATTTAATGTTTAACACGAGAGTTTTTCAACTTCACTATTACCAAATGAAGTAGAAAGAAATACTAGTTTCAACTGGAAAACACAAGAGCACACTAATGATTTTTTTGTGAGGGTGGTAGAAAGGATTTGCAGCAGAAGGCATAACCAGATAGCCTTGTTTCCTTGTCTTATCTTTTTATTTAGAAGTTGGTTGAGAAAGATCAGCTGTGGTAAGGGGGCTCAAAAAAGATAACCCATGTAACAGGGGACAGAATATGATTTGTGGTACAGAATTCATAATCTATGATGATTAGAAATTCAGATACCAAATTTCACAAACTGGCTACATTCCAACTCTCCTGAACGTGTGCCTGAATCCAAATAGCATCGTTAAAGAGAAAAGAACAGCAAAACTGTGAAATGTGCAGTTTAATGAACTTCCCAAATATAGGGCCTCAAAAAACCCAGCTCTAAATGAAATAAATAAATGTGTGCTAAATGAAATTCTATCTTCCAACACTCTGAAAGCCACTTGTCCAGAAGTCCTCCTACAGCAAATATGCTTGGGATTTTCTTAGCAAATGTGTATCACTTCAGATGAAAATAGTTGAAATGGAAACAAGTGGGTAAAAAAGTAGAATTAGAGGAGTGAACAGATGGTATGTAAGTATAATGATGATCCAATTGCACCATATTATAAATGAGCTATCACAGAATCTCAGAGGAGCTTCTGGCCAAACATTTGAACATAATGGAGAAAAGCCCTACTTGTATCTCCCTTCCTTTTTTTTTTTTTTTCCCTTTCTTTCACAAGAAAGAAACGTTGCAAACAAATGAAGCAACTTACCACAAAGTGTAACACAAGATGCCTACTCACACAACCCATATCCCTCTTAAAATCCTTTACTGGAAATTTAAAAAGGCCAGGTAGACCTTGGTTGGAACATGATGTCTAAAACTGTTTCTATGGAACATACAGCACAAAACGCTGATCACTGAAAGGGCCTTTAGAACAGCAAGAAACCACAGCACTTTCCCCTTCCTGGTCTCTCAGGCAAGCCATGCATTTCATCCCCCTCTGCAGTAGCATGGTTTTCTGGCGTCTTTTCTAATTTCCTCAAATTGTTGGTGGAAATTGCTTGAAATCACTTTGTTATCTCTCTCAGATGTTCTCACTAAAACTGAAATAGAGATGTCATCTGCAATCATTTAACAGTTTTTAAGAGGACTTCTGTGAAAACTTCAGTACATAGTTTTACATTCAGTTCAAGTCCTTTCAGCTAGGTGGAAACACTAGCGGAAATATTTGCAAGGGTCCAAAGATTATTTCATTAGTTTGAACATCAATTAGTTTCGATTCTGTTCAGCAAATATTTCCAGAACACCTACCATCAGCTTAGACCTGAGTTACACAGATGGTTTACACATTCTTGGGGAACACTGAAATTTCCATGCATGGGGGAATCTGTTGAGCCTAAACAGTTCACACTAGCAAGTGTCAACGGAAGATATTAACATCTATTTACAGCTGAATCCTTAGTTATAGAAATTGGCACAAATACCTATAATATTAAGTGATGGATTTTGAGGATTACTGTAAAAAAAATGGTTTCTCCTCTTTAGCATTACTAAACTCATGGTTCAGTTCTTTGTTGGTGGTGGTGGAGAGAACTGTTCTGTACATTGGAGGATATTTATTAGCATTATCAAACTTTACTCAGTAGATGCAAATAATACTAACTCACCCTGGAACCAACCAAAATTGTCTCCAGAATTTTCTAAATGTCTCCTGAGGGGCAAAATCATCCCTGGTTGAGACACTGGTATAAAAGATGTATCCTTTGGCCTCAAAGATTTTCTAATCAGTGGGGAAAGACATAGTACACATAGTAAGTGATTAAGTCAATAATAGTATTAAGATGATTCAGTGCTGAGACAGACCAAACATACTATAGAACCTGAGAATAAATCCTTAAGCCAACTAATCTGGCTTCTTACTTGGAGGAGCTCTGATCGCATCATTTCTCAGAACTCTCATGTTGGAAATAAGTTTTCCTTATAAAATTCTCATCAGTTGCTTTCAATATTACCCATTCACTAACAATTACCTTTCAGATGGTAGAGAGTAATTTAGAAGAATTATGGTACTAAGGTTTCTAGCCAAATTTTCTCTTTGTTGTGTGATGGCTTATTCTTGATTTTCTGCCTATGTTATTTTTTTCCTAAAAAGTCTAAATTGAAAATCTAAGTTAAGTAAATTGGAGTTAGATTATACCTCTTCTTTGATTGTAAATTATAGGGGTCCAATGTCTAATATTAAAGGAAATATCCTATGGAGTCTAGAGTTTACTCCAAGATAATGGTGAGTAACCACTGACATCACTGACTGACATCAGCAGATTATTCAGCCATTAAACATTTAATCAGGATTAGTCCTGGAAGACATTGTCCTTCAGATCCTTCTTATATTTCAAGGGCAGTGTTGCTCTTGTGAAAGATGGAGACTGCAAGATACCCAGCTCCTTGTCTCCCTAGAAAGAAGGGCATATGATGCAATCCTGAATTCAGGAAAGGAAGGCTGCAAGAGATATTGGATATAAGTTTCCTAGGAAAATTTTGACTCCATGATGGAACAAAAACAACAAAAAAAAACAAAAATAATTTGTTAGAAGTAACTCCCCTTCTTCTCCTTGGTCATGATTGTGTGAGGATCTGATGTTTGGAGCTGCAGCAGTCATCTTAGGATGATAAGGGGACAGCCAGAGAGTCACAGCAACACTTGATGGATGGCAAAAATGAAAAATAAACAGCCCAACATCCCTGGTGACATAACGGAGTGGCTGAATGATTTAATCCTGCATTGGCCTGACATCATACTTGTTGTTAGAGGAGACTGTAGAGACACTTACAGGAAATGCTTTTATTAGCAATAGAGTCTGTGAATTGTAGCTGAAAATTTTCAGGTAATATTTCTACTATATTGAAGACACGCTGTGGGTGAAATTAAAAAAAAAAAAAAACAAGCAAAAAAAAATGACAAATCATACTTCAAGAATTGTACTTTGACATTATTAGGGGCATTCTGTTTCCAGAATTAATGATTACATATTCAGAATTACCCTCAACTTAAAGAGGAAACAGATAACACAATATTTTTGTCAACTTGATCTTATTATATCTATTAGGGGTTGAATTGTGTCCCCTCAAGTTCATATGTTCAAGTCCTAACACCCAGTCCTTGAGAACGTGACCTTATTTGGAGATAAGGTCCTTACAGAAGTAATCAAGTTAAAGGGAAATCACGAGTGGGCCCTAGCCCAATGTGACTGATGTTCTTATACAAAAGGGAAATTTGGACTCAGAAACACCCAAGGAGGGAAGATACTGTGAAGAGACATAGAAAAAAAATAGCTGTTTACAGGCCAACAAGAGAGATCTGGAACAGATCCTTCCCTCACAACCCTCAGAAGGAAACAACTCTGCCGGCACTTTGATTTTAGACTTCTACCTTCTGGAGGTGTGAGACAATAAGTGAATGCTATTTGAGGCACCTTATTTGTGTTATAGCAACCCTAGCAAACTATTACAATGTCTCAAACTGAACTCACATGCTCTCTAAAACCTGCTCTTTCACTGTCTTTCCATCCTAGTTAATCCTTCCAACTCCATCCTTCCCAAACCCTGGCAGAAAACCTTGACATCATTTTTGCCTACTTTTCTCCCACTTCATATCCAATCAGTTGGCATACTCTTTTGGCTCTGCATTCAAAGTTATTTGAGTTTCTTTGTTTCTCACTGCCTCTGCAGTCACTACCCTAGTCAACATCACTGTTGTCCTCCTATTTGATTATAGCAAAAGCTGTAGAGCTGGTCTCTGACCACATTGCAGTCTCTTTCTATCTCTTTCTTTGTTAAAATACAAGATGGGTCATGTCATAATCCTGTTCAAAATCTCCAATGCTTTCCATATGGCTCAAGTGAAAACCAAAAGTTACTGACAATGTCCTGTGACCTCTCTTACTTTTTTCTTATTATGCTTTCCCTTGGCTAAGGCCATACTGGTTGCTCTTTGAGCTTCCAGGCATTCTTTTTTGAACTTGCAGTTCTTTTGCTTGAGTAATTATTTCTCCCAGATGTTTGCTTAATTCACTCTTACCTACTTCAGATAAGTCATGTGGGAAAATCTCATTTTTTTAAATGAGATCTTTCCTGACTACCTATTTAAATATGTAATTGCTCCCTTCTCCCAAGCCTATACAGAACTCATACCCCTCCTGAATTATCATTTTTCCAATGGTATTTGTTGCCATCTATTGTATAATCTATTTGTTTCTCATTTTTAAGAAAAATCAATGTCTGTCTCTTATTATAATACAGTGTTTATGAAAGGCAGAGCTTTTTGTCTGCTTTGTCTCTAGTGCCTACAGCAATTTTAAGAAATACAGATGCTTAAAAACTATTTCCACAATAAACACATGAGTGAACAAGAACTCATTTTACCACCATTTATTACAATACTAGGAGTTCCAGGAAGTTTGACATCATCAAGAAATTCTTATGCTTTGTAGCATGTTACTCTTAGCTTTAAAAATTAAAATTCCTTGCAGGATATGTAAAATGTTTTAGTGCCTTGAAATAAGTAATTAAGTACTTACTATATAAATCTCTGTGTCACATATGCTCCTGGCACCACATTTAAGGCATATTAGGGGTTGAGAAAAGTTTTGTTTAGGGAGTCAAACCAAAAGTACTGTGCTTTATTATCTTAAATATCATATTCCTGGACTCTCTGAGTGACTGAGATAAGTGAACCTTATTATTCTTATTGTTTTTCCTCTTTATTCAGAGCTTGTTCCCAGGACTATGGTTTTTAGAGTTATCTGAGTAGAAAGCTACATTAGTAAATAGCTTCCAGTCTTTCTTGATGCAAATAACAGACCTAACTTTTGTTGCTACATAGTTATAATCTCACTGGGGAAGGTAACATAAAATAAATCTGTTTCTACTTTAGATTCTTCCAACCCCTCTGAACATGAATAAAAATATCTTCCTTTGATTTTTAGCAAATACATTATATAGAAATATTTAGTATATCAGCTGTAAACATTTTGTACAAAAGCAGCATAAGTACCTTTTTTCATCTGTCTTATGCTTGATAAAGATTTAGACTCTGTGATTTTAAGCCCTGTCATTTACCTGTAATCATTTCTTAGAGGGGATTTCCTGGGGGAATTCTGAGGATGGTTATGAGCTCAGGTTAATTTACACTCAAACCTTCAAGCACAGGTATTTTAAAAACTTTACTTATTTTTTTAAAGAACTTCCAGGGTCAGAAAATCTACAAGGGCATACCTTACAACCTGAGTTTAAATCATGGCTTTAAAAAAAAAATCTATATCTAGCTTAAGTCATTCTTGATAAAGATATATTTTGTTGTTGTTGTTGTTCAGTTCTTAGTGGATATGGGTGGGCAATGCCATAAGGAGAAAAAAAACACACTTCGAGGTTATACACAAAACACAAAAGCAAACTTGTAAACTACAGGCTTCTGACAAATAATACCTATAGAAATTCTTGCCAGAAATTTTGTAGTGAAAAATATTGCAACTCTTTTTGGAGTAAATCTATATAGAACCATAAAGGGCGAGATCTTTGAGAATGTCTCTCCTTTCTCTAATATACAATTTCAAGACCACACCTTTTGTGTGATAATTAGCAATGCAGAGGCAATAGATTCTCTTAATTCTTTCTTCAGGCTGTTGCCAAACAAGTCATCTCCAAGCATAGTTGCTCTAAAATCTTCTAAAATCTTCCTCCTTGCTTTTATAATACAATCCAAACTTCATAGTTTGGCATTCCTGACCATCTTAGCTCAGATCCCCTAGAAGTGAGTTCTTGTGCAAGTAAATGATTAATGAGTTGTTCCTAGCAGAACCCATTAAGGAAGAGAGAAGCAGAGGAAGCCAAAGGGAGAACCTAAGCACAGAGGAGCTTTCAATAGACATCTAGACTTCATCATATCCCAGGGGGAACTCTGGAGCATGAATACTATAGGAGTTTTTTCATCTTGAGGGCAAGGAGACTGCCTTTTGTTCCTTTGTCTCAGGAACTGCTGCCAGCATGGATGAAGCAGGTCCCATGCATCTCCAGCTCAGGCAGCTCCCTTCAGCCATTGATGGTTTGCAGGGAATGCTATGACTATGAACCTTTGCTGCCAACACTCATGATCATTGGGGGATAGGTGTACCAGCCCAGTAACAGGACCCTGGGTGAGGACTCCTAGAAGTTAGTACACAGTATCCTTTGACCTGCCTTCAGTCTTTTATATCATTCCCCCCTTTCTATTTCCCCTGCTGCTTCCTGTCAACATTTATTCCCCCTTCCTCTTCCTTTATAAATATTAGGCTTTAAGGATCTACAGTTTCTTTAACATACCCTTCAGGGACCTGGATGATGGTTCACTGGGAGATTCTCTCAACAGCTGATAAACCAGGAGAGCATTTACAACAGTATGTGTGCATCAGATCGGATCCTCAGAGCTGCATGCCTGATAACCATTCCCATTTCCCTCCTTCCTTGTGGGCAAGACCCCCGCATCATTACAGAGGCTAGAAAAGCTGGAGACTCCCTTTCTCAGGTTCCTCTGTTGCCATAGCATGGGTGCGTGATCTATTTCTGACCAGGTAAGTTACAGAGCTGCCTAAGTACTGGTGGAAGAAGATACTCTCACCCCTGCTGCTGTTCTCAAACAACATCGTGTGAAGATATGATGTATGAAACTGCTTCAGACCTTTCATAATTCCAAGACAAAGACCACAGAATCCATCTGAAGCCCTGCTGTCACTGAGTCTCTGGATTAACTCTGGGGTCTGCCATGGATTTTCTTTCTTTCTTTCTTTCTTTTTTTCTTTCTTGGTACATAAGTGAAATCAATCCCAACTGCTTAAATCATTTTTGTTGGGTATTTTGTTCTTTGTGGCTGAAAGTACCCTATGTTCTCTTTTGTAGAACTTTCTGGTAAGAGCTGGATTAGAGAATTGAACTAAAACCCAAGACCAGAAGGATCTTTTCACTCTCATTTTTTTGAATTAATGGCAGTTGGACTCATCGAACAGTATGGATGTGGACCCATCCATCTGTGTGAAGTGTAGTCCTATTTCATATAGGAGGGGAAAAGGGGATAAAGGCTCCAGCTTCTATGCCAAGTAGAAATAGGAAGTTCAAGAGTACTACCAATGAGAGGTCCAAATGGCCTTCCGTGCTCAAACACAGGCAGGCCAGAGAAGAACTGGCACTGGAAGGTCCTCTTTTAAGGCACAGTGACTCTGCCCACTAGGGCAACAAGTTCTGATAAAGGCATGTTCTACCCCATCAGGCTAGTTATGCTTACTCCCTGGGAGAAGGAAGTTTGGGGGTGGGGGAAGGGAAGGGAGGTACAATGAGTGTCTGCCATACCCTCCAAAAGGGAGGGGTAGTTTTGGTTTCCTCTTTTGGTCCAGAAAATAGAAGCTAGAGTGAAAAAGGGATTCTCCTGTGACAGTTAATCATGGTAATAATAATTGTAAGCCCATCCTGTGTAAGGCACATTTTGCTCAAAGCTTTATATGCATTATGTCCATCAAAGTTCAAAATAACTTCAGAAATTTGCTGCTTCTTTTCCCTCCCTGACTTTCTTTTATGTTCTGTTCTCTTAGAATGTCTTGTCTGTTGTTCTGGCCTGTACAAAATCTACCAGTGTTCAGTTCTCGTGTGTCTGTGATACTCACCAGAAGCCAAGTTCTCTTCAACTACTGTGCTCTGCAAATCTCTCCCCTTGGTTTTGTGTGCAAGGAAAGGAAAGATGGGGAATTAGAATAAGAGTGATGGATGAAACAGCTCCTAAATGAAAAAATAAATAAATAAATAACCATCTTTTTCTCTTCTTAACCCTTCAGGTTGTGGAATATTTTTATTATTTTATGTATTCCTGCAGGTTACTTAAAACACTTTATACAGATCACAGTAAAACATGCGCAGTAGAAAATACTCAGTATTTTGTAGAGCCTGAAACTGGAACTACAACTAAGTATAGAAAAAAAATTGACACAGGATTATTCTTGTAGAGCATTTCCCATGAGATATTAATAGATGTTCTTTGGAAAAGAGTTCTTTAGTCAAACAAATTTGAGAGAGTTCTGGATTTCACTAAATGAAGGAATTTTAATTCCTCAATGACTGTTCTAGACTTGTCACACATTTATCTTAATAACAACTTTCCAAGAATGGGTTGCAGCCTGAAGAGTTGCTCAGTTGTCTCGGACCATAAATTTCGTTTGATGAGGAGTACCTATTAATATTTCTGGAATGAGTGTTCTGTGGATGATGCTTTGGGAAATGCTTCTTCAGCAGAGATGAAAACGTTTCCTCACAAAAATCCCTTATTTCCTTACACTAATAATCTGATGACTAACGTTACAACATGTACATTGATCATCATCAAAAGTGCTACCTTGATCACACTGATGTGGAAATGTAGACATGAAAATATCACTTGATTCTCATATTTTCTATTATTAAGACCACTTACAGTGAACTTCCTTTTTTTTCTTTTCTGTGGTTTGTCCCTCATTTTCTTGCCTTAAGGTTAACCAATCAAGACCATCCAAATATGCAAAAAATATATTTCGATAGTGATGAGGATATGTTTTTTAAAAATGTGAATTAAGCTCCAACATAAGAAAGAGAAAAAACATAAAACCAAGGATCAAAAATATAAATTACTCTACCTTGAACAGCACAGAATTAGCTTTTCTCTGATCTTTTTTAGAAGTTCTTGTCCCTCATCATTAACAGACAAATTAGGACCAAGTAGTCCTAATATTAATAATAGCTTTGATATATATCAGAGATGTGTAATGGCATAATAATTCATATAATTTTTTTCTTTTTTTAAAGATTTTATTTATCTTTTGACAGAGAGAGAGATCACAAGTAGGCAGAGAGGCAGGCAGAGAGAGAGTGAGAGGGAAGCAGGCTCCCTACTGAGCAGAGAGCCCAATGCGGGACTTGATCCCAGTTCCCTGAAATCATGACCTGAGCCGAAGGCAGCAGCTTAACCCACTGAGCCACCCAGGCGCCCCCATATAATTTATTAATTCATAATAATTCATATGACTCAAAGATAAGGACAGTTTGGAATGCCTAGTTGGCTCAGTTGGTTAAGGATCTGAATTTGGCCTGGGTCATGATCTTAGGGTCCTGGGATGGAGCCCTCCAAAGGGCTCCCTGCTCTGCAGGGTGTCTGCTTGTCTCTCTGCCCTTCCCCAAACTCATGCTCTCTCTTTCACTTTCTCTCTGTCTTTGTCTTTCAAATAAATAAAATCTCTTAAAAGAAAAAGATAAGGACAGGTTGCTCATTTGTATTTCTAACTTATTAAGCAGATAGGCAGAGGCTTAGGTTACAGAAAAAGCCCACTACAATAATGGTCATCCCAAGAAGATTAGAAACAAGGACTAAGACAACAAAGAAAAATGTAGACGAAATTGTGAAATACATAGGGTAAAGGGTATAAAAGTTGGTTTTCTGTTTGGGTAACAACTTGAAAAGTATCTTCTGTATTTTTACTATTATTGTATATATTGTAGAGTAAAAACTCAGAGAGCTGCACTCGGAAAGTTACATGAAAGTATCCACCAAGATGTGAGGATCATGAAATACCAGAAAAGTCTTCGGCCATCGGATCAAAATAAAGGGGCTCTAGGCCTGGCATTATCAAAGAGAGATTTGTGTGCTCTCAGAAGAGGGTTGTGGCTATTAGATTATTGTTAAGGCCAATGTTATTTCTAAATGTTTGCCATTACCTTAAAGGTATTTGAAAATAACTTGCTAGATGTGATGTGTTGAGGAGACATCACTGCTGTACTTACATGTGTTTGACCTTCCTGAAGAATGTTGTAATTATATGTTAAACATAATTAATTGGCTGTCTCAAGATAAAAGTGAAAGAAACTTGACTACGGGAGAGGGGAGTGACATAAAAAGTGAATGAATGCATGGTTATGTGGCTTCTGATTGTTGTGTGTCCCCTTAGAAAGAGGTGCTTCAGTCTAAATGGGATTAAAATTTTCTTCAATAATATAGAACTTGGTAGGGTGTGGGCTGGGTGCTCCTGTGTTCAATCTGACTGGCCAGCATAGCTGTCTTTACACCGCCTCCAAGGATGTCTTTTTGAACCAGGTGGGATTGTCTTAATAAACAGAGTGCTTGCCTTTCCCCCAAATCCTTAAGAAGGAATAGCTGGAGGATGGGCTGGGTTGTTTGTTTGTTTGTTTGTTTTTTTCCAAATAGATAATTATTCATGCTTTAATTATAGTCACTCTATAAAATCCAATTTTGGGGCGCCTGGGTCACTCAGTGGGTTAAGCCTCTGCCTCTCCCAGATCCTGGGATCAAGCCCCGCGTCGGGCTCTCTGCTCCCCACTCCCCCGCCTGCCTCTCTGCCTACTTGTGATCTCTCTGTCAAATAAATAAATAAATAAACAAGATCTTTAAAAAAAAAATCCCATTTGGGGAGACTTAATGTCTGCACCGTGGCTGGTTAAGTGACACAAGATCCACAACAGAGCAGCTTACCTTCTATTAATCATCTCACGATTTCCTGGTCTGAAGTTCAGGCACTAGTTCTCTGCTCAGAGCCTCAGAACATGGTTGTGACCCTTTCTGGAGGCTCTAGGGAGAAATTCATTTCTGGGCAAATTCAGGATGTTGATTGAATTCAGAGACAAATAGTTGTTGGTTATTCTCAGCTTCTGAAGGTCACCTGCATGAGAAAGGCTCGTGGCCTTCAAGCCAGCAATGGATGATGGAGAAATCGTTTTGACACTTCTCATTTCTCTGGCTCCCCTCCTTCTTTCCTCTTCTGCAACATCTGTCTTCAGACTCCAGCCAGAGAAACTTCTCTGTTTTAAGGATTCACATGTTGAGATTGGGCTCATGTGGCTATTCCAGGATCCTCTCTCTATCTTAAGATTTATAACCTTAATGACAACTGGAAAGTCTCTTTATAGAAGTACCTTGATTATGGTTGAAAAACCAGGAGATGTGGATTTTTGGAGGCATCTCTTTATAATTCTGCCTACCACAGTGGCATAGGTTGAAATTTCATTCAATGCGAATTTTAACACTTATGTATGAATGAACAATTAAATGTCATTCTCCTTCCATACTGATTTATTCATTTACTCATTTAATGATGGTTTCTGGAAAGCTTCTTCATTATTTTCCAGGCACTGATCTGGGCATTGAGAATGTAGTGATGAATGACACTGGGCCTATGTTAGGAGTAGGATCGCCACTAACAACATATATGGTTATGGCAAACTTGACTGTGGCTAATGAGACTTAAGAATTAAATATAAATTTCATTTTATTGTAATTAATTTAAATATAAATAGCTTAATGTGTTTGGTGGCTACCATACTGACATCACGGAAATATTGACAGTACAGATAGAATATTTTGGTCAAAGCAGAAAGTTATCTTGGTAATGCTGTGCTAGACAGATAAAGTTCCTGCCCTCTTGTATTTATATTCTAGTGTGGAATTGACTTTTTTTTTTTTTTCTGGAAAGAGCTAGATAGTAAAGTTTTTAGACTTTATGGGCCAAATGGTTTCTATATTAACTCCTCAATATTGCCTTAACTGCCATAGAGACATTGTACATTAATGAGCAAAACTATGTCTTTCAATAAATTTTTTTAATTAATTAATTTATTTTTTAAGATTTTATTTATTTATTTGAGCAGTGGGAGAAAGGATAGAGGTAGAGTGAGAGGGGGAAGCAGGATCCCCCACTAAGCAGGGAGGTAATGCCAGGCTTGATCCCAGGACCCTGAGATCATGACCTGAGCTGAAGGCAGGTGTTTAACCAAATGAGCTACCCAAGCTCCCCTCAATAAATTTTTTAAAAAGATTTTATTTATTTATCTATTTATTTGAGAGAGAGTGATAGAGCACAAGTAGGGAAAGGGCAGAGTGCCCCTAGTTTGCATATCCCAGCTCTTGTGATGGATTCCCCACTCTCTCATCTTCTAGCTGTTGCTGGGTCTTCCCCATTTTGCTCTGATCTTCACTTTTACCACTAGACCAAGTATTCTAACATCATTTTATTCAATATTCTATGGGATTTCAGTCTTCATCAGTGTGTAAAGGCTGCCACAACAAAATACCACAGACTGGGTGGCTCAAACAGCAGTTATTTTCTCAGTTCTGGAGTCCAAGATCAAGGGGTTGACAGGCTAGGTTTCTTTTGAGGCCCCTTTCCTTGACTTGCCGGTGGCCACCTGTGTGCTCACATGGTCATTCCAATGTGAGCAATGGTCATTCCACTGTGGATCCCTTTCGTGCTGTCTCTCTGCAAGTGAAGATTTCCTCTTTTTATAAAGACACCAGGCATATTGGTTAGGGCCCATCCTAATGGCCTCATTTTAACTTTATTACTTCCTTAAAGATCTTATCTCCAAATGCAGTTCTATTCTGAAGTCCCAGCAGTTAAGGCTTCAACATATGGAATTGGGGACACACTATTCAGCCCATAAAAACCTTAAGTTTTAAATACACTGGTTTTCAAACTTGCCTCAAATTAAGTCCACTTGAGAGCATAAAAAAAAAAAAGTACAGCTCTAGGTCTTCCTTAAGAGACTCATTGAGTACATTTGGAATATGGTCTGAGAATTTAGATTTTTAAAGTTCCCTGGATAAGAATGATGATCAGCCAGGTTGGGAATTACTCTTTGATCATGCATCCAAATGCTGCATACTAAGAAATCCAGACTAGCATGTGTGATGCACCATATGTGACTCTTCAAAGGCATGGTGTTTGCATCTTTATGCATCAGTTGTGAAAATTAAGTCAATTTAAACTAATTTTTCTCAGTTTTTTTCTGATCTATGATACTTTTAAGCAGAGCCAGGTACACTTGGAGAAAAGATTAACTTTCAAGGATGAGGCCAGTTTCCCAGGATGAGGTGGGTTCACTCTGTCTGCTTTTCTCTAAGTGATACTGCTCACATGCACAGAACTAGTGATGATGAGGGTTCCAGATAAAGACCCTCAGGCTGTATGCTGCTAAAAAAATATTTAAAATTTTGATGTGCCCTTGATTCTAAGTATCATTAAAAATTATAAGTAACTGAATTCATTAGCATGCATGCAATAGAGAGCTCAGGACCAGGTGGCCCAAGCTGTCTACTCTGGTTCACTTCCCACCAGACTTTTATAGGATTACTCTGTTGCAACCACCCAGCACTTCTCACTGTGCTTATGCACACGTTTTCCTCTCTATGAAAAGTTCTTTCGTTTACATTATACCTTTTTAAAATTGATTATTTAATTAGTTAATTTTTTAACATTTTAAAAATGTTAATTCAATTAATTAACATATAATGTATTATTAGTTTCAGAGGTAAGGTCAGTGATTAGGTAACACCCGGGGCTCATTATATCATGTTCCCTCCTTAATGCCCATCACCCAGTTGCCCCATCCTTCCACCCCCCAGCCCTCCAGCAACCCTCAGCTTATTTCCTATGATTAAGAGTCTCTTAAGGTTTGTCTCCCTCTCTGGTTTTGTCTTGTTTTATTTTTCCTCTCTTCCCCTATGATCCTCTGTTTTGTTTCTTAAACTTCACATATTGCTGGGAGCATATGATAATCATCTTTCTCTGAATGACTTATTTCGCTTAACACCCTCTAGTTCCATCCATGTTGTAAATATTATGTCTTTTTAAAAAAAAATGCATCCACAATCTTGATGTCTTCCCCACATCCTCAGGAAGAATTACTTATCACCTCTGTTTATTACTATTTACCTTCTAATATTGTAAATCTTGTTTATGTGTTTACACTGCTCAAGAGATCAGAGATGTCATCTACCACCCTTCATCTTCATATTCATTATAGACATTGATAGTCTATTATGGCCCTCTTGCCTGCTTGGATATGTGTGGACTCACAGCCCAGTTCACAAAGTTTTCCAGAAAGCCACCACTAACTGACCATTTGGCTTGTGAGATTATACATGCTTGCCATTCAGGTATTGAACAGACTCTTAAGAGTAGAGACTGACAATGAAAACTTGACAAATACAAATTGAATTAATGGAAACTTGACCTAAAAGAGAATAAATACAGCTTTTTTTTTAAATTAAACTTTTTATTTAGAATTATTTGTAGGTTCATAAGCAGTTGCAAGATATAATATGGAAAGATGCCATATACCCTTTATGCAATTTACCCCAATGGTAACACCTTGCATAACTGCAGTACATCACAACCAAGATGCCAACCTTAATACAGTAAGATACTGAACATTTTTGTCACCCCAAGAATCCTTCTTTTGTTGCCTTTTCATAGAGATCACTACATTCCTCCCATCTCCACCCCTTTCTTAACTCATAGCAACTACTAATCTGTTTTTCATTACTATAACATTTGTCATAATGAGAATGTTATATAAAGGGAATCCTACAGTATGTAACTTGGACTTGGTTTTATTCACTCAGTATAACTCTCTGGAAATTCACTCAAGCTGTTTGTGTACAATAATTTGTTCTTGTTTGTTTGTGATTGGTATGCTATGGTGTGCATGTACCATAGTTTGTTTAACCATTCACGTGTTGAAGGATATGAGTTGTTTCCAGTGTGGGGATATTATGAATGATGCTGTTATAATATTTGTGTATATGATTTGTATAAGCATATGTGTTCATTTCTCTGGGATGAATGTCTAAAATACAATTCAGAAAAGTAGTTACATGATAGATTTTTTAAAAAACGGCTAAACTATTTTCTAGGTAACTGTAGCATTTTACACTTCCACCAACAATGTATGAATAATGGTTTTCCCATATCCTTCCTGGTACTTGGTGTTGTCAATATTTTTAATTTTATCATTCTGATAGGTGCTATTTTGGTTGCAATAGGTTGTAACTCAAAGACCCTACATAGGTTCAGACTTTTGAACTTCTATAGGCAATGGGGAACAATGAAAACATTCTGAAGATGTGTGGATCATGTGCAAAGTCATCTTTCAAGAAAGTAATCAAGTTATTGAGTGCAGAATTGATAGAAAAAGTAAAACAAAACAAAAACAAAAAACAAAAAATAGAAGAGAAAGTATAAATCGTGAGCCTGTTGGCAAGTTTGAGAGACATATAATTAGGAATGGATCAGAGTATGGAGGAAGGGTGGTAATGAAGGAAATCCACAACTCTCCCATTCCATAGCAAGTTTTATGTGGGTAGATGTTAATGATAATTCTACTCTCTTTCAGCCATTATTTTAACTTAAGTTAAATGTTTTCTTTTCAAAAATTAGAAAACTCAGAGGTTCGTAGGTGTAGTTCAAGTCTATCCCTTAAGTCATGTCCTCCATAATTCCCCTTCCTTCCTAGTTATTGCAATTTTAACTTCCCTCAAAATCATGCCCAACTATGGGCTTTCCCCATTCCTCTAACAATGTACTTTTTTTTTTCATTTTTCAATAACACATATCAGCTTTAACATAAAATATGTTTTGCTTCTTTATTACGACCGTTGTCTGTCTCCTCTGTAAGTTCTACAGGGTGGATATAGTATGAGCTCAATACAAGTCTGCTGAATGCAGGCATGTATGAGGAATGAATGAATGAACGGTTCAGTTGCAGAGCTGGATTAGATCGTACCACTCAGTCTTTCTAGACATGCTTCCCTGGCATTTTTTTTTTTTTATAGGTTTAATTGACAAATAACTTGGAAGGTATTCTATTGATATTTGCAAACTACAAAACCATTATTGTGCAGTAAGTAATTATATTGGAATTTGAAACATTCACCTCAATTAGACTCTCCAGTGATATTACAAAAACAAAGTTGAATTAAATTGTGCACTCATATATATCCTTCAGTACTAATCAGTCACCTGTTACATATGGACAAGGGGAATTCTGGGAGGGTCACTAAAAACAGATGATCTTTCAGGTCACATGTCACACCTAAGAAGGTGTGCTCTACAAACGTGTGGCCATACGACAGTGCCCTGGTTAGCAAGCAGGTCTGTGGGACTAGATTTTGGCTTATTCAAAGACAACAAAAGAAGCCAACCATATGGTGTTATTTCAAGGATGTCAGAAAAAAACTTTGTATGCATTCCCAAATGCTTTTACTGCCTACTTATCGCTGCTTTTACAAGGAGGGGAGAAGAAAAAAGGGAGGAAAAAAAAAACAACTTTCTGCAAATACATATGTGGCTTAAAATAAAATTATTTGGCCAAAGTTCAACCCTGACTGAAAAATTCATTAAGGTATGAATGAGAGCAATCTTTTCCCAAGAGGAGGTTTTAATGTGGAGATGGCAGTGCAGAGGCACCGCAAGCCTGAGGAGAGGGAAGCTGAGAATGCCAGAACAGGTGTTTACATACAAAGAAGGAACGGAGTGCATTCAGGGAAGCATCTTTCTTTGCTGCAACATTAATGAGTTCAGGCCTTTCACATGTTTAGGAAGGTGGATTTACCTCTCATTGTCCTCTTCCTTGGGTCATCAGTATAGTTAGTTGGTAGAATGATTGTCTCATGCAGTTTATAGAATAAAATATTTTGATGTTCACTTTTGGTAGGTAAGTCACCATATAAATTAAGCACCTTTCCCAAGGTTCATTGGACTTAAAATAAGACTGAATTCTCTCTGCTCTGGGTGAACTATTGAATGGAGGGTAAAAGATTGTGAACTAGTTAACTAATCACAGAGCCTTAAGGGAATAGTTTCTTGTGTCCATAACTATTAATATCTTTATCTATTCACCAGTGGGATAAGGTGGTCTCTAACTGGCCTTCCATCTTTGAGATCCTAGACTTTTTTTATTCTTGCCAGCTCATGAGTAAACCAGATAAAACCTGATATCAGTGGACAAGGTCTCTGAAGGAGCTGTGATTGGACAATTTTGTTTAAATGGATCCAACTCTGGGGATGCCTGGTTAGCTCATTTGGTTAAGTGTCTGACTCTTGATTTCAGCTCTGGTCATGATCTCAAGGTCCTGGGATCGAGCCATGTGTCAGGTTCTGTGTTGAGCAGGGAGTCTGCTTGAGGACTTCCCTCTCCCTTTGACTATCCACTCTCTCATTCTCTCTTTCTAAAATAAATACATAAGCTCTTAAAAAAAAATACATCCAACTTTGAAATGTGCTTTATTGTTAACAATTATCCTTGTTGAGCCTTTGGTTTCCCCTTCTATGAAATGAAAATGTGGAACTATAGATTCTGTTTCTTTCTGATGAAGTATTTCATGTTTCTATAGTTCTGATATCAACATTAGGTTTTATAGTTGAGACAAGTTATGTAGTAAATTCATACAATGAAATAATGGGACTAACATTAATTACATAGTCTTTCCTTTGGTAAGAGAACAGCTGCTTAAAATCCCTTCTGTTCCCTTTATAACCCATTCAAGGTGGTAGGAAAATACATTAAAAAATTATAAATTTAAAATAAACAGGAACCCCATACATAGAAGAAGCAAGCTGAAGAGGTTTTGTTTGTTTGTTTGTTTAGAATTCAAAGTTATACTGTATACCTTGATCTTAGCATAAAAGATTTCTTTTTTGCTCGATCTGGAAAGTAAGGGAGAACTGCTAAATGATGTTGGAGTTGCATAGATTTTGTGGAGTTGTTTTATGTAAGAAAATTCAAGGGAGACTCAGATATGTATCTGATCTCATTCATTTACTTGAGCATTCTCACAAATATTTTTAACCCATTTTATTCTAGAAGAATAGAAAAGGTACTATTTTCATTCTTTTCTTCTTTCCTTCTACTAGAATTTACAATTCTTCTTAAATCACTGAGGTCACCATTAAACAAAAACGGGTTAGTCACTGTGTTTTCCAACATTTCAAGTTTGAATTCTTGTGGATTCTACTTGTAAAGGTAACATTTCAACTGCATTGCGTTCAACCTTAATTTATTAACTAGCAGATTCTTTTCTGCTAGCCAAGCTCCTGCTTGCCAAGTCCTTCATCCTTTATTTCATTATTTCCATCCTTTTTGTTTTGTTCATCTGCCTCCTGTAGGAGAAATATCCTCCAGTCAGCAGATTTTCTCAGAATCTGTGAAGAGGGGGCGGCTGATCTAAGTGCTTGCCAGCCATGAGAGGGGTGGAGCAGCACCGGGGGTATCCCTCAAGGTAGAAAGTCCCCTTGTTACCAGATTTGATAGACTGAAACCAAAATATTGAAAGAGATGACATAACATTATCTGGCTTTAGGTGCAGGTAGAAAATGAAACAGAAGACTTTCTGTTAGATTCCCAGAAAATATGAGCCTGCAAATGGACCTGTAATTGCGACAGTGTGCAGCTCATCACAGTTGAAAACCTTATTGCTTTGTGTCCCTGCAACTCCCATTTGCATGTTTCCTGGATGACCATACTGGCAGTAATCAAACACGTTCACATCTTGGCTGGCTCATTGCCTCGCTGAAAAGCCCTTCATGACAGCATGCTTTGTTGTTTACCTAGGTGTGTTGTCTGTTTTCTTTAAAGGAGATGTTCTGAGACAAAAAGAGCAAAGGGACAATGTGCCACTGGCACAGAAAACCCATTAAGGTTTATGTCAGGCCCGTTCTGTGCCAAATACCAGGGAAATCACAGGTGTGTTCTGAGACAATGAAACCCATGTGCTTGGGCATATGAGTAGATCACTAACATCAGCTCCATTGGGATGATGTTTTTCAAATATAAATCAGGTTAATAAGTACCACTATAAATTAAAAAATAAAATCAAATCAAGATCCAATGGCGACTGGGGACACTGCATAATCCTCATAAACTGAAATAATATAAAAATGTCTATGAAAGAGACAGTCATTTTCTGCCTATGGTTTGCTGTCATTTGCATTCTCTTCTCAGAGCTAGTTGATTTCTGCTGGTTTCTCTTTGCTTTTCAGGAACAGAGAGAAAAGGACATTTGTCAAATTCATGCTTGTTTCATACAACCTGGGCCCTCATACTGGATTTTGCAGCCTATAGAGTTCTAAGTTTATAAAAAAGATTCTTATTTCTTCAAAATCAACTTTCTTTTTCTCCAAATAATAATACCCTCCATGTTTTTTGTTGCTTTATAATAATAAACCCATTTTCACATATTTGCCCATTTAAGCAATACAGCACTCTTAGAAACTTTGGTTATTAAGTGCATTTCATAAGGTCATTAATTTTTATTATTATTTTGTTTTCTGTATGTCACCTCAAAATACTAAAAGAATGAGATGGATATCATTTTTAAAAAATAATAAATAAATAAAGCCAACATAGTGGTCCTAAAATAATCCTGACTGGGTCTCGGGTTCTTTGGTGCTTGGTTCAGTGGTTTCTGCCATCTCAGGAAGATCATCAGAATTAGTCTTACTCAGAGTTTCTGGGTGACTCAGTGGGTTAAGCCTCTGTCTTCGGCTTAGGTCATGATCTCAGGATCCTGGGATCGAGCCCCCCATTGTGGGGGGGGTGTCTCTGCTCAGCAGGGAGCATGTTTCCCCCCTCTCTCTCTCTGCCTAGCTCTCTGCCTACTTGTGATCTCTCTCTCTCTGTCAAATAAATAAATAAAATTTTTAAAAAAGAGAATTAGTCTCACTCAGCAGTTTTCATTCCATGACTTGTTATGCTCCACAACAACTGTGAGAATAAATGTTTAAATTGCTCTCAGAATTAACCATTTTAGTGACTTGGGAAAGTTAAGGGTGAGGGAGCCTGACTGGTTCAGTTCTGGGCACAAAGTGAGAATGGGCAGTTTGTCAAGGTGCATGCATTTCCTCCGTAATGAATTCCTCCACTAATTTAAAAGGGATTAAAGGTGGCCTGTGTTCAAGATGGTACTACTTGCATTTAGGAACAGAAGATATAAAGAACCATTGTTTCTATTCTTTACTGCCTAATACTACTAATAAGAATTGAAATAAGGTGTTGTATTTATACATGGTGGGCAGCTCATGGGTGGTAGTTAAAGCTCTGTGGTAGATAAGGTCATTTCATTAAATCACATAAAATGAGAGGGATAAAGGACTGAAAGTCAAACTCTGGTGAATAACATTTACATATTAAATGGAACAATAAGATTAAACTCTGAAAAGAAGTGGGAAATATCAGGAAATCATGTAATAGCATCCTGAGCATGAAAGGAGGGGAATATATTAATTTTTTAGGGCTGCCATAACAAATCACATAAACTGGGTGGCTTAAAACAAGAGAAATGTGTTCTCTCACAATGTAGAGGCTAGAAGCACAAATTCAAAATGTCAGAAGAGACATGCTGTCCTTGAAACCTGGAGGCAAGGACCCTTCATTGGCTCTTCCAGCTTCTTGAAGTTCCAGCCATTACTTGCTTGTGCTGTATCACTTCTGTCTCTGCCTCCATTTTCATATGGTCATATACCTTCTGTGTCTGTATCTTCACATGGCATTCATCTCTGTGTGTGTATCTGTGTCCAAATTCCCCCCCCCCTTTTTTTCAAAGATTTTATCTATTTGAGAGAGAGAGTATACAAGCAGGAAGAAGGGGCAGAGGCAGAAGGAGAAGCAGACTTCTCACTGAACAGGGAGCCTGATGAGGGATTCAATCCCAGGACCCTGAGGTCATGACCTGAGCCAAAGGTAGATGCTTAATCAACTGAGCTAACCAGGTACCCCAAACTTCCCTCTTTTTATAAGGACATCAGTCACATTGGATTAGGACCCACCCTATTGACCTCATCTTAATTTGATTACATCTGCAAAGCCCATTTCCACAAATCAGGTTATATGCACAGGTACAGGGAATTAGGACATCATTAGGTCTTTTGAGGGACATAATTCAAACCGTACCAGTGTTAGAAGAAAGGACAGTAAAACATATGAAATGAAGCAGAGAACTGGTAGGGTAAGGACTAAATGTGTCCGTTGGATTTCATGATTAGAAGTTGGTTAATAACCTTAATTTCAGCAGACTCATTAGAAGAATGAGAATGATGGCAGATTCTTTAGGGTTGGGAATGGGTAGTGTAGGAAAATCTGTGATGAGGGTAATGACCAGAATGAGATGTAGGGATGATGAGAGTTGTGTGAGTGAGTAGGAGTAGGTGCTGTGGAACACTTGCATATATGTGTGTATTAGAACAGATTTTCATGGTTCCTTCAATCTACTTATTCCTTCCTATTGGTCTTTATTACTAGGCAATAAGGAGTTTTTGCCATAATAACACTTAAGTGATGTGCTTGAGGTCAATATTTGTGAGAAAAATATCTGTAGCAACTGAAACCATGTATCAGCATGAAGCCAAGACCATTCCTTCTGAATGAGTTGATAGAAATGATGAGAAAGCAGTGAGATGTTCCACTCTATTTTCCTGCAAGGATGGCACATTTGCATGCACTGTAGCTGGATGGAGTTGCCAGAATAAATACAGGATGTCCAGTTAAATTTAAATTTTAGATAAAAAAAATAATGTTTGTATAAATATATTGTGCAATATTTGAGATCCACTTAGATTAAATGTTTTTCATTGTTTAGCTGAAATTTAATGGGATGTCCTGTGTTTTTATTTGCTAAATTTGGCACCCCAATATCTGAGTGACTATGTGTAGTAGAAGAAAAGGGAGAGAGAGGGAGTGAGAGAGATACTATGACTATAAGAGGAGTCCAGACAATAGGAAGGGAAGAATCAAGAGCTAAAAGGGAGCAATTAACTTGAAATACAAAAAACAATAATTCTTTCACTGAAGCAGGCAGAAAAATGTGGACTAAATATAAATATTTCCAATTAGGAGAATAGGAGTTTGTGATAATTCATTCCTAACATCTATACTTTTAGCTGAATTAGGAGGGAACATCATTTTCTAGGATTGAAGAGGTAGACAGGAAATTGGGAGGAGGAGCTTGGGGGGAAGTAGTGAATATTTGTAATAGCCAGTTGGGGGGACTATATATCACAGGAAGTTAGAGGTGATGATTGGTGGTCTAGGAGACCACTAATTGAGCCTCCCTGTGGTGCAATATGAGCAGCAAGAAGAGCAACCCGATTTCTCAAGAGTGCTGCCGAGGAAATGGTTTAAGTTGTAGAGTATGGAGAATTGCCAAGCCGGCACATCCCCAAGTCTGGGAAAGGGATTGATGACACTGGAAAGGGGAGAGAATACTGAAAAAAATCATCTCTCTCTCTCTCTCATGTTTTCCTTCATGTTAGTTTATTGTTAGGCAGGCTCTTATATCACTGTGGCAAGATGCCAACAGAAGTATTAGCCTTAGGCTTGCATATTAGGTTGATAGAAACCGTTGATTGTCTAATCCTGGACTAGGATTGGGGAACAGGGTCAAGAAAACTGGAGTGCCATATGGTTTAATGGGCAGATATAACCTGTCACATATATTTCCAGAATTTGAGAACTAGAAAGATGGAAAATGATGTTGGCGTGGGGGAGGGGGAGGACATAAAAGAGCCAAACATAAATTGGATACTTTGGCTTAAGGTTTATCCTCCTTTTATAATTTTACGTGTCCACTGACATTCAGCCTAATCATATAGAACTCATGGGTTGCAAAGGAGAATTATGGTGGACATAAGAAGTAGCTTCCTATTTGCAGGTGAAACTGAACTGAAGTATGTTAAGTTGATGGATGTCTATCTCGTTCTTCTAGATCCATAACTGCATACTGGCTAATAGTTATCCTAAGAGAAACATAGTAATTTGTGGTCAGAGTAATAAAGGCATGATCTAATTCAATTCAACAAGTCAGTTTAACAAGAATCTACTGCATGTCTATCACAAAAAAAATCACTGTGTTAGAAATTAGGAAATATGGTGTGCTATGTACACAAGTGTTCTCAGAAAATATTCTTGAATGGATTTACTGACATATATGAGGAACAGGATTAACAAATCACCTGAAATTTTTGTAATAAAAGTTTAATACTAGTAAGGATTTGTGTGGATGTTATTGGGAGAATAGTTATCATGAAGACTGAACTTTGAAATTTCTTCTTGTGTAACTCATGATAGTATAAGTTAGACTGTAATGAGGGAAAACAATTTTTTCAAATTTCAGGGGAAGAAAACAACGCAGCCTTGACTTTTTTGCCCACGTAAATGTTTGTCTTTCATTGGCAGGGTGCTGTGCTCTATATGGTCCTTACTGAAGGTGACAAGGTGGTATGGGTTGTGATCATGCAGAACACCAGCAAATAGTTCAGAAGAAAGCAAGGCTAAAGGATAGTGTAGTGCCTCTTATGTGCTTCCATCTAGAAATGACACTTCTGCTATGTCCATAGCAGAAGTATCTTTGGACATATATCTATGTCCAAAGAAAGTCCCATGGTCACACCTAACTTCAAGGGGGCAAAGAAATAAAGACTTTCCATTTGCATGGAGATAGAGAGAAGTGAGATGGCTGTCAATATTAACCTATCTCCATTTCTCAAAGCTGAATCAAAATATCCAGTCATTAGCTGCTTCACAATGAGGATATCATTATGAGATTTTAATGGCAACCACCACTTATAAGCATCTATTAAATTCTAGGTATTAATCTTGCAACACTGGGTGGTAACATTGGCTTTCTCTTTGTGTAGGCAAAGAAAATGAGTTGCGGAAGTTATAAAATTTGTCCACAGTCACAAGAGCTATTACATGACTATATAAATGGTTCACATTGTCCACTTCTGAGAGAATTCACAAATACCTCAGATGTTTTTACTCAGGGAAACTTAGTGCCTGATAAATGCATGTTGACTAACATTCACTGAGTAATTAATAAACCACTGACCTAAACACTGCTTGTGTATTTTCCCATTTAAGGAATAAACATCTGCCCAACTGTACCAGTTCTATAATTTGCCCTTTCCTTGAGGGATAGGTAATAAATTATTTCATTGCTATAGTATAATATTTACAAGTATTCAATTAGGCCAAAAAGAGCACTCAAAGTAGAGAGCATTACACAGAGAAAACCTGAGACTTGACATGGAGAGTTCACTCTTCATTTCATCTCCATCTCTCACTCTCTGAATGAATCACTCAACTTTCTCCCACCCTGGCTTCCTTTCCTGTAGAGTTAGTGGGTTAGATCAGTGACCACTATTCACCTACTTGATACTATCTATGATGGTTTTTCTTTATTCACTCTATATCCATTTAGACTAATTCAACAAGGCAGAATTTGAAGCCTCTATCACTTTTTAAAAAGGGTCTCTAGAGCAAGAAAGAATAATGACTACAATAATGGCCAGAAAAGGACAAGGATATGCTCAGTCCTCAGCAGAGGAATTAGCTTACTAGGGAACTCTTTGTTTATGTCAGGTTTTGAGGGATTACTTGCAAAGGAATCAGCATGACTAATTAAAGCAATGGTCCTGATTTATTCTTTGGATATAAAATAGGCCTACCAATTTCTCAGCTTATTACAACTTCTCTACAGCCTAAGGTTTTCTGCTTGGCATCAGACTTAATACTGTACCATGAATATGAATCAAGTGGAAGGTGAAGTCAGAAAGATGTTAAATAAAAGGTTAAAAAAAAAAACCCAGCCATTCTTCCCTCATTTCCAGCTTTTTCATTCCTTAAAGACTTTGAGATCATAATTCTCAGTTGGTGACTGAAATCACCTCCTTTCATGCTCCTACAATATTAAAATATCACATTTCTAAAATGAAGTGCTATAGCAATGGTATGAAATGTAGGCTATTTTATAGATTCAAATAACAATTTTCTCTCTAGACAATAAACTCACCACACCAGTTTTTCTCAAGTGACAGTAAACATACCAAAGAATGACTTCTTTCTCAAAATTTTAAAGTTAAGTGCATTTGCTAAAGAATAGGTTATATGATATGAAAAATGCATGCTGCATATAAAGTAAAGTTGTAATTATATCAGTTCAATCATACCATTATGCAGAAAAGATAGATGCTATTATATAATTCAGCTATGATGACCAACTGAGTCTCCAAACCTAGAGATTCAAGAAAGATTGAACTACTTGGGAGCATAAAGTATTTCAGGTGTCCAGCCAATTATTACCATAGATCATATCCAAGGAGTACAAATACCTTAACATAGTTTGCAGACTCCAATCTACTACTTGCTATTTCAGAGAAATCAGCTAGAGTTTCTTATTGAACAGAAATAGCCAATATTTCTATAACTTTTTTCTATATATAATTTTTTCACAAAAGTTATTTGATACTGTAACACCAAAAAGAGAGTATTATATTGATTTTCACTTTAAAGGAAAGGAAGCTGAAGTTCAGTGTCCAAAGCTCAGGTTGTATTAGGGAGATCACGATACAAAGCCAGGTCCATAGTCTCTAAAATCTATACCATCTCGCTGTCACACATAAGCCCTAAGTTGACCATTATATTATCCATTGCCCTCAAAGAAATAGTGACAAATGAAGTAGGATACTTCTGATGTAGCACAGATATAGTGTCTAAGACAAATTCAAGAAACAGATATTTATTGAGTGTCTACTATGTGCAGGACATAGCAATGGGCAAGACAGATCTAAATGTCTGCCTCATGGATTTTTTTTTTTTTAAAGAAAGGGATAGAGATGATAGGGACAGAAGGAAATGCAGAGAGATAATCTTAAGCAGGCTCCCTAACCAGCACTGAGTTAGGGAAGGTCTCCCTGAGAATGTAATATTTAGCAATAATTTAAGTCAAGAAAAAGAGATCGAAATGAAGGTAAATTGTAATTCAAAGAATTATCAGGAATAAAACTGAGAATAAAACTCTATCATAGCTTCCCAAATCTCCAAAATCCTCCACATTCAACTGAAGGTAGGAGGTATGAGGATAAGCCTTGCTCAGCCATCTTGGATTAGCAGGTGCTAGAGAGGAAGTGAACTTTGGGTTGACTCCAGATGGTATCAGTGGTGAGTGAAGTGCTGGCAGTCAAACACAGGGAGCGCCAAACTGACAAAATTCCATTCTCTTGAGGGAAAGGGTGTTTTTCCACTTCCCAAGTTGGGAGGGAGTTCCAGGACAGGACTCTAACTTTTTCTCCCCCTTTTTCCCTAAACACCTGGCACCTTTGCTTCTTTTGTTTCCCTCATCTTTTCTTTCTAATTTCTATATAATAGGAAAAGAAAAACAGTTTAAGAAATGGTAATTCCTCCTTTCCTACCCCCTACTCCTAATAATTTTACTCACTTCTCATCCCCAAAGTTGTTTTTTCCCCCTGGCTATACCTAATTCTCTTTTTTCATGTAAACTCATTCTGTTTGAGAATTTAAGAAATAAAGACTATATTTGCATGCATAAACAATATCTTCCATTGGGTGATTGATGAGCTTAATCTTCAAGGATCCAGCCAAAACCATTTTAAACCTTTCTTTGCTTTTATTTAGTGAAATATACCATTTTACTGAACTATTACAGCTAGACTGGTCAGTTTGGTGTGGCAAGTGTGGGACATCCTACAAAGAAAAATAAATTTGAACCTAACCATCAATCTTCAGTTAATTTGGACTATATAAAAAGAAGTGCCAAATATTTTTACTGTAATACTTCTGGATAGTATTGGAAGGTAAAAATATTCTCACTTTCTCCCTCCTTCCACTTCCAACAGGTGTATTCAATATTACACCAGATTGCCTTCTGTGCTGCTGTCCCAACAAATCATCCATCTGGGTTTCCTTCATCCTTTTTAAATCACAGTGATGAATACCTGACTTTAAAACTTTACATATGGTGTCTCATTTTGGTTGGCCTTTCTTTAAAAGAAAATTTATTATTTACCTGGGGGAAAAATAGCTCCTCATCTCACAATTTTCTCAAAACTTTCCAACATTTTAAATATTTAGTGCTGTAAGAATAAATGGAATGCCCTAACCTGATTACATTGATAGATGCCAATAAGGTTAAATTTGGGGCTTAAATTATATAGACTTGGAAATGACATTTTGAAAATTTAGAGTTTCTATAAGTTTAGAAATGCAAAGACTTAGAGAAAATCTAATTGGAAAGGCTATTAGTAGTCATCAATCTGTAATCTTACTTGATGTGTAAATCCAGTATATAACAGCCCAATAAATAGTGCCTAGTTCATACTTGAACACTACTACCATGTCTTTCAAAATATACAGAAGGATGGGGTGCCTGGGTGGCTCAGTGGGCTAAGCCTCTGCCTTCAGCTCAGGTCATGATCTCAGGGTCTTGGGATCTGACCTTATATCGTGCTCTCTGCTCCATGGGGAGCCTACTTCCCACCCACCCTCTCTGCCTGCCTCTTTGCCTACTTGTGATCTCTTTCAGATAAATAAATAAAATCTTAAAAAAAAAAAAAAATATATATATATATATATATATATATATATATATATACAGGAATCTCAAGCTGTGTTTGGTTGAGAAAAAAAGGAGAAGAATTAATTAGAAATATGATACTCTATTGTCTCAACAGAGACATTTAAAGCATCAAGTTTCAGGACAAATCTAAATATTTTCATGTGTTCTCAAAGACTTTGATAACAAACTTGGGTTTATAAGAGGGTAATGACTGTATTTTCAAACAATAACAGACAAGAAATCTAATTTCTGCAAAATTCTAATTTGGTCTATTTTTTTTTCTAATGCAGATACTTCTCTGAAAAGGATTCTAAGGTTGACATCCACTTTGAACATCTTTTCCCTAATTACAATGAGAACATAAAATATGTTTTATGAAATTATATTGCCAAAACTATTAAGAGCAGTATGTGAACTGTTTAATTCCTCTAGTCTCTGTTTTAAGTACATGGAATTATTTGTATGCATTTTTTACTGCCTTGCACATGGATTAGTCACATTTATTTAAAGATTGAATCAAAAATTTAAAAAATTAAAAATAAATAAAAGTGGATTTATCAGTATCAGAACCTGTCTTGAAATGTCTAGCTTCATCTTACTTCACATATGGTATTTCTGTATCTTAACTCACTAACAGTTTTAGATGAGAGTAATTATGTCATGGAAAATAGTACAGCTTGTTTATTCTTAAGCATACAGTTGATGTTTTCTACAGGTTTCAAATAATTTTATGGCCTTAGTGTATATTAGCACTGGGGTTAAAAGCCAGGAGTCAGATTTCCTGTGTTTGAATGTTGGATCTTCTATTTCTCATTATATGACTTGAGCTCATTACTGAATCTCATCCTTATGATGTGTAATAATTATACTTCTTTTTAAAAAGATTTTATTTATTTATTTGGCAGAGAGAGAGAGATCACAAGTAGGCAGAGAGGCAGGCAGAGAGGGAAGGTGATGCAGGCTCCCCGCTGAGCAGAGAGCCCAATGTGGGGCTAGATCCCAGGACCCTAAGATCATGACCTGACCCGAAGGCAGAGGCTTAACCCACTGAGCCACCCAGGTGCCCCAATATGCTTCTATTATGCCACTAGATTTAAAAAGCAATATCCATGTGAATGTATTCATCTCTCTGCCTATAACATAATAGACTTAAATTTTAGTTATTCTACTTGTAATTTTTCCTAAGCACAAATTTGAATTGATAATGCTGACAAAGGATAGTTTTCTGAGTTATACTGCATTGGTCAAGAGTCAACATTGTCTGCCTATTTGCCTGACCAATTCATTCCAGTTTCCCAGAGATTTGCTGAATGTTAGTGCTGACAGCCCTACATCCTGGGAATCTTTCTTTAACCTGGGAAAACAGGGATGATGGTAAGCCTACCTCTAGCCTGGATTTATGACTCTCTAGTCTCACTTTCATTCTCTTTCTCTCTCTCTCTCGCTTTTTTTTTTTTCCCCCTTATTGGTAACTCCTGAATTATGATAATTAATTTTTTTAAATTTTTATTTATTTATTTTTTATTTATTTGAGAGAGAGTGGGAGAGAATGAGAGAGAGAGAGAGAGTATGAGAAGGGGGAAGGTCAAAGGGAGAAGCAGACTCCTAGCCGAGTAGGGAGCCTGACATGAGACTTGATCATGGGACTCTAGGATCATGACCTGAGCTGAAGGCATCCACTCAACCAACTGAGCCACTCAGGCTCCCCTATGTTAATTAATTTTAAAACACCTAAAATCTTACAGTATGTATCATTTATGAATGTAAAGGTTTACTCTAATTTTTAAGTTCTGGATTAAGAGAAACATGCTACCTTGTTTGGACAGGTATTACTAAAATGGGTGAGGGTGATCATTTTTCTTCCCCACGCTTACAACAAATTTAGTGCTGACTGGTTCTCAGGGTTGGGGTCTAGAATGCCTGGGCTAGCTGAAGAAATCTCAAAGTATAGGCTGATTTTACCCTGAGTAGTGATTATTTTCTTGGAGATCATGAGCTGACACTCAGGGAATCTGGGAAACTCTTAAACATGTAATACAATACATGTGCATATGTTTGTGTATGCATTTTTCAGGGAGAATACTCATAAGTTTTATCAGATTTCAAAAGGAAACCATGGTACCCAAATGTGTAAGTTTTACTTCCTGGAGAAGTCTTGAAAAACTAATATTTGTGTAATTTGGGTCTATTTGATGCTAGGTGTACATACTCCCAGTTCCCTATTCCCCCACCACATGCACACTCATCCTTTGAAATCCTTAGATTTAGTGATTGAAATCACTTGATTCAATAATAACTTCAGAATAACTTGATGCAAATTAGACAAGTTCTGAGTTGGTCACAAATTTGATTTTATGAAGGGTGCCTGCGTAGCACAGCTGGTTAAGCTCCTGACTCTTCTACTAAAGTCATGATTTCATGATTTCAAGTTGTGGGATTGAGCCCCACATCAGGCTCTGTGCTCAGCATGGGGTTTGCTTCATATTCTCTCTCTGTCTCTCTGCCCCTCCTGCTTGTGCTCTCTCTTCTTCTCGCTCTAAAATAAATAAATCAATCTTTTTTGAATATTTGATTTTACTATATGGAAAGCCTGTATTTGATAGAGCATTTCTGTGAGGACTTTCTTTTTAAGAACAATGATTAATATTATTATAACAGTAACAGAGAGGATGTGTTAGAATAGGCAAGGTCTGCTCTAGGTTGTATACACAGTGTAACCATGTTATTTACCCTAATCATGAGCTTAGGTCAGTGACTAAATAGCACTTCTAATTTTTTTTTCTTTTTTTTAAGGTTTTATTTGTTTGAGAGAAAGAGAGAGAGAACAAGCAGGGGAAGCAGGAAACTCTCCACTGAGGAGGAAGCTAAGTGCAAGACTCGATCCCAGGATCCCAGGATCCTGGGATCCCAGGATCATGACCTGAACTGAGGGCAGACGCTTAACTGACTGAGCCACTCAGGTACCCTGAGCACTTCTAATTTTCTAATGAAAATCATTTCCTTATGGTAGCATGAAATAGCATGTGCTGAATGATCATCATTGGCAAAACCATAGGCATTCGGTGTTTGAGAGCCGAACTGTAGTTGTAAACACAAAATGATCCTAAGCTCCAATAAAAGGTTTCTGAACAAGAAATGGATTAGGAAAAGTGGTTTTAAGACTAAATTTGAGAATAAGAGCATTAGAGGTGCGTCTTTATGTGGCGACAATGCAGGGGTGCATAGGTGGACATGGCAATTTACAGGGGTATATATTTTTTAATTTTTTAAAATATTTTATTTATTTATTTGACAGAGAGAGAGATCACAAGTAGGCAGAGAGGCAGGCAGCAAAAGAGGAGGAAGCAGGTTGCCTGCTGAGCAGAGAGCCCTATGCGGGGCTTGATCCCAGGACCCTGAGATCATGACCTGAACCAAAGGCAGAGGCTTTAACCCACTGAGCCATCTAGACAACCCAGGGGTATATACTTTAAATTGCATATAGAGCTGTAGCAAGAGGTGAGTCCTCTGTCATCCAGGCAAAAACATTCCTTGTTGGGTTGGACATACTGAACTTATTTGAAAAAGCATTGCATAAAACTTATCAGATTACCTCTAAATTCATGGTTGCTAATGTTAAATGGACCTTCAACATTGCTTTTTAAATTGACTTGAAATTCCATAAAACATATTGTTTATTTCAGTATTTCACAATACTGTCAAACCTTTAGCCTTTCACCATTCTTCACGCTCAGTAAATGATTACTTATTGCTTCACAGAGAAAGTATAAGCTGCTAGAGAGGAAAGCATTCAGTTCCTGAAACCAAAAATGCCCATCTGCTAAAATGGAAGTGATAGATCTAGGGCTTCTTCCATTCAAGTCCAGCTTCTTCACCATTAATCAAGTCCCTCTCTTCCTGCCACCACAGGAATCTTGTACTTTACATTATCTACTGTATTCTGAGTCTTGTTACTCTACTTGAGCTTTCTTATTTCAGATAAACTTGCCTCTTATTTAAATGAAAGAGAGAGAGAGAAAGATCTTTCCTCTGTTTTGTTTTCTCCCACTCCTGCACTTTTCTTTTATTCCCTCCTAGTCAAAGTTTTCAGTGGTTGTCTCTACTCATTGTCTCTACCTGCTGCACTCCGTACTATCAGTTTTCCACTCCCAAGCTGGCTATGCTAATACTACCAATGAACTCAGCATCACAAAGTCCAAAGGGCAAGCTTTCATTGTTATCTTATTTGAATCTCAAACCCATTCAATGTACTGGATTTTCCTCGAAACAATTTCTTTTTTTTCCTTGAAACAATTTCTTGATTTGACTCCACTGACACCAGAAACTTGTTTTTTTCATTCAACTCACTGGTCAATCTTTCCTGGTTCCCCTCCCCTCTCCCTATCTTCTTCTCTTCCACTCAATCTTCAAAGGTTGACATTCCTTCAAAGGTTGACGTTCCATCCAAATGTTTGACCCTTCCCTCTAGTGCTCCCTTTCCAGGCAATATGTGGTCCTCCCCTCCTTCAAACTCAACTGTTGACTCAACATGTGTTAAATGCCTCAAACTCAAGTCTTCAAAACCAAATCAGTTCTCTTTTACCACAAACCTGCTCTTGACCTGTGCATTACTTTCCATTCTTTCAATTTTGCTTACTTCTCTTCATATCTAACATCCTAGTCTAAATCAACAATGTCCTGGACTTGTTCTTTTCCTATTCACTACAACTCCTTCAACAACTTGCCTCTTTTTCTTTTTTCTCTAAGCAGACAGAGTTGTCTTTATAAACACAGATTTGTATCATGTTATCCCTCTTCTATTATCCACCAATGGTTTGCCAGTGCTCCTAGAATAGCCTCCAAAGTCTTTAACATGAACTACAAAGTCTTGAAATTATATCACACATTGATTTCTTAGCCTCATATCTTACCATCCCCTGACACACTGTCTATAATATAGTCACTTTGGCTTCCTTTCAATTTTTCAATTACTGTGTGCTCTTTCACATCATGAAGAGTTCATGCATTCCCCTGCACCTAGCTAATTCATCCTGCAGCTTATGAATCTTTCACTTGACCCAGATTAATTTTCACAGTAGCTCTCTTTCTTAATATTTATAACAATTGTCATATGTGTAATTACTTGTCATTATTTGTTTAAAGACTTTATTGCCAACAAGATAATAGGCTCCATGAGGCCAGGCATTATTTGCATTATTTACAGCTGTATCATTAGTACTTTGTTGAATGAAAGAAGATACACCAACCAAATCCCCGTTGTGATAACTTCTTGATTAATCTTGACACACACACCCACAAAAATCACTTGGAAAGCTAATACAATAAAGCCACTGCTTTTAAAGTCTTCTCAGGTGGCCAATGAATTTTCAGAACTCTTCTCAACTGTTTATAAAGTTCATTTTTTAATATATGTATTTATTTGTTTGCCTGCTTGCTTACAAATATAATAAATATTGCAAAGAGTATAAAAAGCTTATATCAAACAAACAAAATGCAGTGCTTCTGTGATTTGCAAAGTGTTATAAATAGATAACATCACCAAAGAGTTTAGCTGTAACGAATCTAAATCACAGACATGTGAGCAGGGGTAAGGAAACCAGCAAAGGTATGGTGACACATCTGGGATCAGCCACAGAGTGAAACTATCATCACACAGAAGTCTAAGGGGGAGCAGGAACTGTTCCTGGTCGCTGTTGTGTAAATCCATGGAAGAGGGATCTCCTATCTGAAGGAGATAGGAGACCTGAGACCTGAAGGAGAACCGTTTCTGCTGAGAGACTGAAAGGCACCAGCAGCAGGATGTAAGGTGGGGTCATGCCTTACCCTTCCTGCATGTAACTGCCCCTCGGTCTCTCACTGATGCCTGCCACTGGTCTAACACAACAAAAACCAGGGGACAAGGTGGGGACAGGATAGAGAAAAGTAGAGAGTAGTTTGCTGGGTCAAGTTTGAGTAGGAGAGCGAGCCTCAGAGAATATTCAGCATGTCTCCTTTCTTTCTTAATATTGTGTGAAGGTGGTTCTTTTTTATTGTTGCTGGTTTTTTTTTTTTTTTTTAAAGATTTTATTTATTTATTTGACAGACAGAGATCACAAGTATGTAGAGAGAGAGGAGGAAGCAGGCTCCCTGCTGAGCAGAGAGCCTGATGCGGGGCTCAATCCCAAGACCCTGAGATCATGACCTGAGCCGAAGGCAGCGGCTTAACCTTCTGAGCCACCCAGGTGCCCCTTGTTGCTGTTTTTTAATGTCTGTGGGTTTATCTGTTCTAGATAGCCTAACAGTACAAATTTAGTTTTTTTGTTTCTAGAATGATGCTTAATAATTTTTTCCTTAGATTCTTTCCATACCACACTGAAGTAGGGAGGTAAAATGACTAAATAAGAATTCTTTAAATTAAAAGTACAACCCATAAAATATAAATTTGCCAATGGAAACTTTTTTCAGATGATCATGTGAATAAGATACAGGAAGAAGTTTTTGTGAAGATATGACCAAAATGTAACAGGTGTCATCATGACTAAAAGAAAGCTAATGTCATGTATATGATAACACAGAGATGTGTATAAATGCTTTAAGCCAATTTTTCTGGATAAAGCAATATGGTAATAGACAAGAAACAACAGAGGTAGATAATAGTCACTAAAAGCATTTGTAATTAGAGAAAAGGATTTAATTCTACCTCAGAACCCACTTAAATACTATTGTAGGTCAAGACTCTTACTAGTTTGCAATTTGGACAGCTGAGCCTCTCCTTGTCATCTCTGTTGGAAAATTAAGCAAGAATGGTGTGGCCTGATAACAGACATTCTGTTAGCTTGACCCATATGGACTGCTGATAATTGCCCATTAAACAGTGGTGCCATCTAATATAAGAGTGCATGTTAGCTCTGTGAGTTTTCAAATAAATAGTTAGATAAATACATGCATTCTGGTTTTCTGAAGTTTATTAGTTTCTTCAAATTACTTGGCTTTTTAAAAATAGTATTCATTTATTTGGTAAAATACTAGCAATTTTTGAAGAAAATGTACAAAACTTGTATTATAGCCAACAAATAATGCATCTGTGCCAGAATTAATCTCTTTGACATAGCACTTTCTGAAAGTAATTTGTTTATCTTTTCCATAGTACATGCTTGTACAAAATTCTTTTGTGAATATAACACATAGACTCATCTTTTTCATTAAGCACTTTAAATGTAGCCAGATGCTGTGGTGATGGGGGAATTTCAAATCTCTCTAATATATTTTAAAAAATAGCATAATTACTATTTCTTCTTTGACACTTTTACTATTTATAAAAATGCTCTATGGATATATTCTCTTATTCAATTTTCATGTTTTCACTTCTGTAGAATTTAACAGGAGCAGAGAGTGTTAATGAGAATATCCTTAGGCAGTATTTTTCAAAGCTCCAAATCCAAAGACTTCTACTTCTTTGTTATTGGAAGCAAACAATAATTTTGATGTGTTAAAGACTTAATAAGAAACATGCATAATACTTACTTTTGATACAAACCTTCTCACATTGGGCATTATATGTTGTATTTTTGTACAAGGGAGATAGGAAATATCTACAGAGAGGTTTATATTTAGGCTTGTGACAATTTATAAGGTAAATAATTTGCTTTAAAATTGAGGTTTAAAATTATTCATATGATAAAATGCAATTGAAATTAGCTTACAACAACCATTTTCTACTCTAATAAAATGTAGTGGATTTTTATATTTCTGGGTCTTGAATAAATAGGAGATTGAAAATGAATATAAAATCTTTAATTTCATAAACTATTCATTAGCACATCTCAAAATCCTATTCCACTACAAATGAACTTTATGGTAAGAAAAACAAATAAAGAATAAAGAAAAGAAAACTCAAAATAATGGCAGGAGGTATACCTGTGTGCTGGAGAGTTTACTATACATGTTTCTTAATTTGGCTTCACCCTTTAGTTGACCAGAGATGGCAGGTGACATTGACCTGGGTTATGTGTGCTGAAGGATGATAAAGGACAGGAGCAAAGCCCTCCCTCATTGACTTGGCAGGCATTTCCCTCTACATCACCATGGCTCCAACTTTTGTTTTCAGAGGAGAAGTTTCTGTGAAAGCGAGAAATCTGAGGTTTCCAGCCAAACAGGAAGCAGAGAGCGTTATTAAAGCAATGGCCACCTTTGCTCAGGTTTAGTGCCAATGTCAGCTTGACATTTGCTTAGGCCTGGTGGTCTCAAAGATTTGGCTTACAGAGTAGTTTTTCAACACTTGATGGAACTGGAGAAGCTGTCAAAAGTAAGACAAGAGTAAGAACCAGGCTGGCTGGACAGTTGATCGACCTCTCTCTACGTATTAATAATTAAATCATCTCATGTCTCTGAGCCTTCACATGTAAATTGGTATCTGTCTCACTGGTCTCAGGGTGGTGTTATGGGGTTAGATGAGTGACTGTATTAGAAAGTTCTGTAGCAGCTACCAAGTATTGAGTAGGTAGAAGATGTAGGATTACAATTGCATTTAATAGCTAATATGAAGCATTGACCTGGGAAACTTCTCTAAAAAAGAAACAGAAGGCAGTATATCAAAGAAAATGAACTGAACCATTTGAACTTTTGAACAGTCTCTACTCAGAGGCTGTATATTTATTTCTGTTACAAGGATTCAGTCTATTGTTGTGGGTCTTAAACATAAGAAGTATCTGATGCACTTAATAAAAGTGTGATTTCCTAACAATTCCCTTAGGTATTCAAGGTCAGTGCATTTTCTGAAGTTTGGTGATTCTGGTGAAGAGGTCAGTATGGAGTGGGTCCATCCAGCTTCTGTGCTTTTATGGAATATCCTAGCATTAAGGGGTGTTAGCCCTTGGTCAACTGTGATACTTACTACCTATGTGCTCTCAGGCAATGATACGGACTGCATTTTTTTTGGGGGGGGTGTCTCTACAAAATTTATTTTATTACTAATGTGAAGGTATTTGTAAATAAAGCCTTTTGGAAGTAATTAGGTTATGAGGATGGCACCCTCGTGATGCGATTACTGTCCTTATTTGAAGAAACAAGAGAGCTTGCTTCCTTTTTCTGCTCCAAGGCATGTGAGTGTACAATTTGAAGGTTGCCTTCTATAAACCAGAAGGAAGGCTCACACCAGAACCCAACCATATTGGTACCCTGATCTTAGACTTTCGTGCTTCAGAATTGTGAGAAATACATCTTTGGTCTTTAAGCCTCTGGTAATTCTTACAACAATCTGAACTAACTAACATAGGCAAATATGTTTATTTTTCCATCCCTTTATCATTCATTCATTCATTTAATATTCATTGAGCATCTATATGCTAGATACTGGGAATAAAAACAACCAGACTGAAAAACTCTTCCCTCTTGAAATTCTAATTCTTGTGGTATAAAGGCAGATAACAAGCAGACGAAACTGAATGACAATTCATACTAGGAGAATGGCCATCCATGTTTTAATAGAGAATAGTCATAGGATTTATTTTAGTAAGGTGGGTAGAATTAAGGAAAACACATTATTATTTGGCCACTGATTACATTAATCATGTTTATCCTGAGAGTACACATTTTTAAACATTCTGTTTTCTCATCTGTAAAATGAGAATAAATTAGGGAACTATTTCAAAATGTTGTTGGGAAGATTAAATATGATCCCTGTGAAGCATTTAGCAGATCCTCAGGTAGATAGCAAATGTTCGATAATGGTAGCCATTGTTGTTGTTGTGATTATTTCAGCTCTTAGTATAGTGGAGAAACAAAAAAGCACTAAATAAACAAAACTATTAGGTAAATGATATACTCACTTTCCTCATTTTTGGAATTTTATTAGTGACTCAAGAAAGAAAATGGCTGTTGATAACAGATTTAGACCTTATATAGATTAAAATGTGTATGTATATATATTACATGCATTTATATATTATATTATATATTATATATGTGTATATGTATTTAGTTATATATTTTTATATATACATATATACACATATATTTTTGCCACAAGTTATAGGAACAAAAAATCTGTTTAAAATGGTCAGATAAGCAGAATTCATTGTCTCACTGAAGGTAAGGCAGTGATTAGGGCTTCAGGTCAAGGACAGACCAGGGGTTTCAGTCAGCCTTCATTCAGCTCCAGTTTCCCATCAGTCTCTGGATCTGCTTGGCTCTTCCAGTGCTGCTTCATATAGGCAACTAAATCATGATAATAGTGCCAGGCCTCATATCTGAACCCAACTAGATCCAGTGGAAAATACACAAACTTTTTTTTTTTCAATTTATTTATTTTCAGAAAAACATTATTCATTATTTTTTCACCACACCCAGTGCTCCATGCAAGCGATGCCGTCTATAATACCCACCACCTGGTACCCCAACCTCCCACCCCCCCCCCCGCCACTTCAAACCCCTCAGATTGTTTTTCAGAGTCCATAGTCTCTCATGGTTCACCTCCCCTTCCAATTTACCCAAATTCCCTACTCCTCTCTAACGCCCCTTGTCCTCCATGCTGTTGGTTATGCTCCACAAATAATACACGAACTTTTTAAAGGATTTTTCAGAAGTGAGAAATATTTTCTTTCTCAGCAACTTTAACATCTCTCTGCACCTCCTTTAACAATCGGGTCACTTGATTATTCTTGACCAATCTCCATAACGAAGAAAAAAGCCATTTATTGCCATAGACCTTCCCTTCCTTTTCCATTAACTGTGGAAAGGGCAATGATCGCAATTGTTGTGGGCTCATCAGCGCCAAGTCTTCAGTTTGAAAAAAAATTCTTACGTCCCTTGAAGGAACTGTTGAGACCGCCACACACTCTGTAAGTAATTCTGGAATCCTTCTTAATCTCACATGGGGCTTTAGTGCATTGGGTTTTAAGTCTAAGGGAACCAACTCGAAGTGTTCAGAAAACAAGTAAAGGTGACTTGAGGGGGCAATACTTAGATCTCAAGAGCAGAGTTGTTGGTGATGCTGTGTGTGTGCCTGTGTGTGTGGTGTCAAGTTGAAATTCAGAAATGTGTAGGGATAAAACAGTTGTTCCTTCATTCTTACATTTATTAAGTGCCCAGACAATAAGTGCCTGGAATGCAGAACCTAACTTCCGGGATGTGGAGGTGAGAGCAAGAAGGGAGTGCGGAGTAAAAACGGGTATAACATTAGGAACATGGAAAAATGTCATGCTGCTGCAGTCTGCAGATTAACTGGATCATCCTGAAAGGTAAGTTAGGCTAAAAGAAGCTATCTTATACCCTCTATGTCTAGAGAAAGGAGACAAAGGGAGAAAGGGAAGGAGGGTAATTTTTTTTAACCAAATTATATTATGATCTGTTGCACAATCTTAGTCCTTTGAGTACCATCTTCAGAATATTTGTCCAAATCAACATGTCATCTGAATCAGTATTTTCTTACTATTTTCCTTAAATAAACTCTATTAAACTTAATTTAATTTTATTTTTATCATACTAATCCCCAAACATGACAGTTTAATATGCTCATTATATTTTAATATATATTCATTAAATGCATATTCTAATTTTTTATAGGTAAAATGAAAAAAAAAAGTCTTTTTGCATAATGCTTGAAATAATCTTCCACCGGTGGAACCTGTCTCACACTTTGGGAAGCATGGCTTTATTCTGGTCATCCCTTTGGGAGCCCCCAGATTTTAATTTTAGCATGCAACACATTCACAGGGCTCTAAGTCTCTAGATTTGGATGTCCTTCAGTTTAGCAAATATTGAGGAAGCATTTTCTGGGAATTTAAACTTTTATTTTTAAATCTACCTAAGCATTTTCACTCACACTTGTGGGTGAGTCCTGAGAAAGTTCCCTTTATTCTTTTCCCAAGATGAAGTTAGAAGTCCCATGCTTTTGTCCTCCATCCTTTGCTCACAGGCCTGATGCCCTGGACTCAGCCTCTGGAGTGAACACTTTACTTTCTCCACTGTAGTTTGATCAATGTATCAACTATGACATTTGCCTTTTATAGATAAAGGGGAAAAAAAAAGATGTCTCTTCATGTGTCGCTTGTGCTAAATATTCTGACACATTTATTTTTTATTTATTGCATATTAGATTTCAGGTATTCAATTTTTATTTTTCTGGCAAATGGTGTCAGAAGGTTACATCTTAGCATATGTCTGGAGCGGTACATACATAAAACACAGACACTTTCAAATGGCAAAACTCAGAGGAGGAAACAAAGGACACGCTGTAAGAGTTTAACCAAATTGTTTTACCCTTTCTGCTGCAGAAGTGTGAGAATATAAAGGGACATCATTTAAAGGTACTGTAGATTATATAGTTGTTCATTGGTAGCTGTGTTTTGTCCTGCGCTTAGGTTGAAAGGAATGACTGACTTTGGGAAACATGTTTTTTTATTGCAAGAAACATGTTTTGCTTCGTTTAGTTTTTAATTGTAAAATATACAACATGTACCAAAGAGAAGCTTTTAAAAGAAGTTCATGTCGGGGTGCCTGCATGCTCAGTGGGTTAAGACTCTGCTTTGGCTCAGGTCATGATCTCGAGCCCCACGTTGAGCTCTCTGCTCAGCAGGGAGCCTGCTTCCCCCTCTCTCTCTGCCTGCTTCTCTGCCTACTTGTGATCTCTGTCTTTCAAATAAATAAATAAAATCTTTTTTAAAAATTAAATTAAATTAAAAAAATAAAAAAAGTTCATGTCAATTATCAAATTATATCATAATGAATGAAATCAGGAAATCCATGAATAAATTCCTTCTAACAGGACTTTCATCAGAATCGTTTATAAACGCAGGTTCTCGCTCCTCTTTTGTGTCATTAAGAATACTATTTAGACAATGATAACCACACAGGAGAATTATCTATTTAGTTTGGAAATTTCTTATTTTGTTATTAATAAGCTTAGATGACTAGCTTCTGATTAACCTTTTTCAGTTAAGAGTCCAACAATCTGAGCCAGGTGCAGCCTCTCAGACTCTCAGTTTCCTTAACTGGAAAATGGGCATAATAATAACTGAGTTAACAGCTGCTGCGTAGAGTTGTTAAGGGAATTGAGTGAGAAAATTTATTTGAAACTGGTTTGTAAATTCTATGGGACTATAAAATGTACAGCAAGACTGTAACACATATATAGCACACATGTAATGTATTTATAAATTACATAATCTATATAATATAAATTAGCACATATTACAATTATTGAATGATGGTCAATAATACCATGCAACTTTATATATTTAAAGTGTGGCTTGGATTCATAAATATGTTTTCTATTTAACATATTATTGTCTATCTATGTCTAAACGGGCACTGACATGTAATTGTTCTACTGGTTCTGGATTATTTGTGATTAACATGGATTTAATACTGAAGTAATTTCTATAGTTGCTTAGAGTTTTAACTTTTATTTTGTGTGTTTTAAATATCTTCTGCTGGAGTCATCTTATTAAATTGGACTGTATAAACATGTAATTATTTATACCAATTCATGCTAGGGCTATGGCATAAGGACTGCCAATTTCCCACCATTGCAATTTTAGCCATAACCGGTCTTAAGTTATTTGAATTAAACAGTTCACTGTCTCAAAATCATACTTTTTGAATTTTCCCTACAAGTCATACCTTCATTAAATTAAAAAAATAAAATTACTTTATACATATATATTTTATATATACAGAAATTTAAACTGTGTGAAAGATGTATTCACAATTCTTAAAAAGTTGGTAATTCTGACCTCCAATATATGTTTCAGAAACAGTAAATAAAACTTTCTCTTAAAAAGATGTTCTTCATATTTTAAAATAACTTTAATTTCCTTGGATGTGAGTACTATGTAATTAAGTAATCCCTTATACAGAAAAAAAAAAAGTGTTAGATGTATATACATAATTCTGCCACCACAGTTAACAGAAATGTTATCATTAAGGGTTTTCTACATTCTTGAGGAAAGTAATAAATGTGCCCAGGGCTGTCCTTTTTTTTTTTTTTTTTTTTTTTAAGAAGCATTAATCATATTGACTATAGAGTTGTAGCAGAGAAAAAGGAAAACAGAGAGGTCATACCTAGCAACAACTACTTCTGAGAGAAAACATTCTGTTTGTCAACCTTGGCTAACATGAATGTCATTATTAACCAAGATTTGCTGTCATAAAGTATCTCTTACAGTTCTCACAATTCTTTATATATTGAAATATTTGTTCTTTGCTATTTTATAATTCCCAAATTTACCCCTGGTTTTATAGATAATTTTATTTTCTTAATGGATAATTTTTACTAATTCATTTGATTTGCCTTATGGAGTACAACTTGTATATGGTGGTTTCACATGGTTCTAAGCTTGATCTCTTGCCTACTTCTGAACCATCAGCAAAATTCACATAATTGTGTCAGGTAAACTCAACATCAACTGAATTTAGTTGTGTTTTCACCATTAATTCTGGCAAAAGTTTTTTATAGCAATGTGGAATGTTGGCATAATTAGACTTTTCAGGGTAGATCAAAGACGCTTATGTCTGAGAAAGGAACATGATATACTGTTACATTTCAGAGCCAAACATGTACATGAGACCCATTTTCAACAAGCCCAAGCCATTTTTAGAATGTGCCTGATTTGGATCAAATTGTCTTTTTTTCCCCCCTTCAGAACTTGGCATCACTGATATCTTTCATATTTTTCTTAGAACAAATGAGTTAAGAAATTCCTGAACAAGTTGTGAAACTCCGTAATCACCACTAAACAAATTTAATTTAGTAGTTTATCTGAAAACTATTCATCAGCAGAGGAAAAAATATACCAGAAACACACTTGTGGGTCTATGTGTTTTTCCAACATCTCCTAAATGAATTTTTCTTGATTGTGTATGCTGATTCATTTGGAGACACACATAAGAGAAATCTGACATACATGTAAGTGTTTGTAGTCTGAGAGAATATTTATGCTCAAATTTAAGCTAATTTTCTCTATAATTCCATTGCTTTGCACTCATAAAAGATTACATTTAATTCACTCAATTCAGATGATTTCAGACTTTGTCCCTGTAAGTAATATTAATTGTATTTGAATTGCAAATGACCACATAATCTCATTTTTAATTTCAAGCCTGGGGACCAAAAGATTCTACTAAAATCCAAACAGATGTTCAACACGAAGAATGTTTACAGTCTTACTGAATATAAAATGTTTTTTGGTCACTAAACTTTTTTGATATTAACAAAAGGTTTTTGCAAAAAGAAACCCATTTTTGTGTGTGGCCTCATTTATACAGCAATTGTGTGTGTAATCAATTATTTACAATTCTTAGTTTCTGCATTATGGGGTTGGGAGGACACAACAATGTATTTATAAAGTAAATGTCTAAACTTCTACTTTTGGTAAATAGGGTAAAAGGGACAATTTTAACCCTCGAGTGTTCAATAAATTTTTATTTATTTAGGAAAAAAAATATATGAGGCAATGATTTTAAGGTACTAGACAACAAGCAGTGAAGGTCAGTGATGCTGGAAAAGAGGGAAATAAACAAGTTAAGTTCTACAATTACCCTACTTTACTACCTGGAGAGTTTCCAGGCCATGGTACAGGAGGAAATGGAGGCAAAACCATGTGGTTACCCTACAATAAGGAGAAGAATTAGAAGGTGTAAGAGGACCAGTAGTGGAGGTTCTGTGGACAGGCAAATGGTGAGGAGAAATTTGCACAGAAAGAGAATGAGCTTCAGAAATATGCCAAGGGTTCCCTCTTACACATCCTTAGCTGAATGTTGATCGTGCAAAAGCAAAACTACCAGTCCAGGAAAAGAGCAGACAGAAGAATCCTGGAGCTATACCAAGTCTTTAAGAGTTGATGTTCTCAGAAGTCAGGATGTAAAAACTTAATAAAACATGGGTCATGAGTAGAATATTACAAAATAGTATAACCTCAGTAGTAGAGAAAAATCAGCCCTGGACTAAAATCTTTTCTGGTACCACCTAGTAAAGCTCATAAATAAGCTTTTAAAAAGATCAAATTATTTACACATGACCTGAGATTCTCAGAAAAGAGTGAATGAAAGAAAGAAAGAAAGTCTCAAGTATTTTTTTTTGAGTATTAAAGAAAAACACAATATTTAAAGAAATAACCTGAAAAATGTCCAGAAAGAAAAAAAGATCAGAAAAATTATTACAACAAGACACATCACAATCAAATTGACTAATACCAGTGATAGAGAAGAAAATCTTTTGACAGAGAGAGATCACAAGTAGGCAGAGAGGCAGGCAGAGAGAGAGGAGGAAGCAGGCTCCCCGCTGAGCAGAGAGCCCGATGCGGGACTCGATCCCAGGACCCCGACATCATGACCTGAGCTGAAGGCAGCGGCTTAACCCACTGAGCCACCCAGGTGCCCAGTATAGAGAAGAAAATCTTAAAAGTAGTTACAGAAAAAAACACATAGTACCTGTAGAGAAATGAGAATTAAGATAACAAATGATTTGTTTTTTGAAACAATGGAAACCAGAAGAGAGTGGAGCAATATTTTTAAAGTACTAGGGGAAAGTAAAACTGTCAACTTGGAAGCTTACACCCAGTATGGATTTTTTCTAAAACTAAGGCAAAATAAAATATTTTTAGACTACAAAAGTTGAAAAATTAACTATTAGACTTTCAATATAAGAATGTCAAAAGAAATTTTTCAAACAGAAGGAAATTATGCCAGGATAGATACCTTGATCTGCACAGAAGAACGAAGAACATCAGAATTAGTTGTATGTTAGATATGTACAAATTATTTTTTATTTTAATAATCAATTTAAAAGTTAATCATTTAACCAAAAATAATAAAAGTGCAATGTGGGGTTATAACAGATGCAGAAGTAATATTTATGATAATTATTTAAAAAATGCTAGGATAGATAAAATGTAAATATTCAGTTGTATTTAAAGTAGTATAATACTATTTGAAGACAAACCATAATAAGTTAAAAATAAATGCCAGAAAACCTGAAAGCAAGTACCAAAGAAATACATATAAGTAGTTAAAGGAAATAAACCAAAATGGAGCAATGAAATCATAAAAGATAATTAATTCTAAATAAGGCAGAAAAAGAGAGGAAAAGAAGAACAAAGAAGAGACTGAATAAAGCAAAAAAATAAAAAAAATAAGAAGGTGGTAGATCTAAACCCAACTATGTCATTAATCACATTATATACAGTCTAAACAACTCAGTTAAAAGGCAGAGATTGTCAATTTGTTAGACTATTAAAAAAAAAAAGCAAGCCTCTACTATTTGCTGTCTATAAAAAACTTACTTTAATGCCACAAAAACTTGAAAGTGAAAGGATAGAAAAGGATATACAAGGAATAGAAAAGGATATATCATTCTAACACTAATGAAAGTAGGAGCATCTATATAATATTAGGAAATGTGATTACATGGGACGTCTGGGTGGCTCAGTGGGTTAGGCCTCTGCCTTTGGCTCAGGTCATGATCTCAGGGTTTTGGGATTTAACCCCATATTGGGCTCTCTGCTCAGCAGGGAACCTGCTTCCCCCAACCCCTCTGCCTTCTGCTCTGCCTACTTGTGATCTATCTCTCTGTCAAATAAATAAATAACATCTTAAAAAAAAATGTGATTACAGAGAAGAGTTTAATTAGGGATATAGGAGGTCATTTCATAAGGATAAAGTGGCCAATTTTTCATGAGGACATGAATAATTATGAATATTTATCTAATAACAAATTTCCAAATACATGAAGCAAAAGGTATCATAACTAGAAGGATAAATAAAACAATTCACACTTATTTCCAATTATATCAACACCACTCTCTCTACAATCAATAGAAAATGTATAGTGAAGATTGGATCCCTAATGATTGGATACAAAAGACTTAACAATGCTTCACCTAGTTATCTCTTCACTCAACAATAGCAGGATATCTGTTTTTTCTAGCACATACAGAAATTTTCAAAGCGGACTATATTCAAAACCATAAACCAAGTCTTAGTAAATTTAAAAGTATCCAAATAACACAAAATATGACTATAGTGGAATTAAATTAATATATAATAGAAAGATATCATTAAAAATTCTCTGAAGGTTGGTAACTAATAACCTATAGCTGAAGAGTAAATAAAACAGAAAATTAGGAAGTATTGTGAACTGAATGAAAATGAAAATAATATATTAAAAATTGTGTTGTGCAGTAACAGCATTTTTGAGAGGAATTTATAGCAATAAAAAGCCCAGAAAATTTACAGCATCATTAAACTACAACATTAAGAGTAAATTAAACCCAAAGTAAGGAGAACAAAGGAAATAATAAATTTGGCAAAAGGAACCAAGGAAATATATAACAATAGCAATAAAGAAAACCAATGAGGGCTGCCTGCGTGGCTCTGTTGGTTAGGTATTTGACTCTTGGTTGCAGCTCAGGTCATGATCTCCGGTGGTGAGATGGAGCCGTGCATAGCGCTCTGCGGTCAGAAAGAGTCTACTTGGGATTCTCTTTCTTCCTCTTCCTCTTCCTCTGCCCCTCCCCCAACTGACACTCAATAAATAAATAAATAAATAAGTACCCTCTTTTAACTACTAAATAAATAAATAAGTGAAAACCAATGATATCAAACTGGTTTTCTGAAAGAATCAATATAATTTATAAATCTGTAGTCAGACTGATCAGGAAAAAAATGATATGACACAAACTGCCAATGTCCAAGATGACAGAGGGAAGAATATCACTGCAGAACTTGGGAAAAATGGGAAAGGATTATAGGAAAATAGTATAAACAAATTTGTGTCAATTTATTTTATAATTTAGGTGAAATGAAAAATCCTTTGAAAGACACAAACTACAAGAGCTTCTCAAGAAAACAGAAATACATATAAAAAGAATAGATAAATATAGATAACATGAATGGCCTACATCCATGAAATAAACTGAATTTGTAGTTGCAAACTCTCCCCCAACGGAAACGTTGGACCCTCATGACGTTACTGATGAATTCTTCTTAACAGTTAAGTATAAATGATGCCAGTTCAACAAATTTTTTTTCCCAAAAGTTAAAGAGAAGGAGATACTTCTCAACTTATTTTATGAGGTCAGCACTGACCCTAACTTCACAACCAAATAATGACATTAAAAGAAAACTGCAGAACGATAGTCACCATGAACATAGATATCAATATTTTTAAAATTTAACAAATCAAGAAATGGTGCTAAAACTGTTGGTACCTATATGTAAGACAAAAAAGAAAAACAAACAAACAAACACAACAACAAAACAAAACCCAAACCAAAGAACCTAAAAAGACTTTGATCCATACCTCTGACCACATAAAAAAGTAACTCCCAATAGATTATAAACCTAGAGCTAAAAATTATAAATCTTCTATAAGAAAGTACATGAGAAAATACTTGTATCCTTAAATTAGGCAAAGATTTCTTAGACTCAAGATCAAAAGCACAATCCATAAAAGAAAATTTGATAAATTGAATTTTATTAAATTAATAACTTCTGTTCTTTGAGAGATATTGTTAAGAAAATGAAAATGTGCACAGACTGGGAGACATTATTTGTAAGTCAAATATCTTAAAAAGGACTTATACTCAGAATACATAAAGAAATTTCAAAAGTCCATAAGAAAACAACCAGTCAAATAAAGAAATGAACATGAGGTTTAAACAAACCTTTCATGAAAGGAAATAGAGAAATGACAAATAACCACATGGGAGGTGTGCAACTTTGTTAATACAGGAAAGCACATTTAAACCACAATAGTTTTTAAGCCATACCTATAAAGATAATTTTTAAAAAATAGAACAGCAATGCCAAATTCTGGTGAAGATACAGAGCAAGTAAAATGTTCATAAACTGCTAGTAGGTATGTAAAATGGGGAAGCTTCTTTAGTCAATAGTTGGCCAATTTCTTCTATTCTTAAACATACACTTAACATGTGGTTCAACAATCCTACTCTTTATTGTTTAAATGAAATGAAAAATTAGGCTCACCTTCAAATCCGTACTCAAATACCTATAGCAGTTTCATTTGTAATCATTGAAAATGAGAAGCAATCCAGATACCCCTCAATTGGTGAATGGATGAACAATTTGTGATACATCATACAATGGAAAAAAATTCAGCAATAAAAAGAGATGAACTATGTTTAGATATGATAACATGGAAGAACTTTGTATTTGTTTCTAGGACTGTTGTAACAAAGGGCCACAAACTGGATGGCTTGAACAACAATGTATTTTCTCACAGTTGTGGGGACTGGAAATCCTGAAATCAAGAGGTCAATAGAGTTCATTCCTTCTGAGGGCAAATCTGCTTCATGGCTCTCTCCTAGCTTCTGCCAGTTTGTGAGCAATCTTTAGTGTTCCTTGGCTTGTAGAAACATCACACTGATCTGTCTTCATCTTCATGTGGCGTTCTCCATATAAGCCCACCCGATTTCAAATTTCCTCTATGACACTGGTCATACTGGACTAGGAGTCTATTATATGCCGGTATGACCTATCCTGACTTAACTAATTATATCTACAGAACCCTATTTTCAAAGTCACATTCTGGGACATGGGGGATAAGGAACTCAACATATGAACTTGTAGGAATGCACTTCAACTCATAACAAATCTCACACGTGTCATGCTAAGAGAAAGAATCTAGACTTAAAAAGCTACATACAGTATTATTCCATTTATATGACTTTCTGATAAAATAAAAACGGTAGGGACAGAAAACAGACCAGTGGTTTCTAGGTTGCTAGAGAGGGGAAGGGACTGACTACAAGAAGGACTGGAAGAATTTTTTAGAGTGACGAAACTGTTGACTATCTTGATTGTGGTGGTGGTTACTTGACCACATTTACTTGTTAAAACTTGTTAAACTGTACCAGAAAAGGGTGATTCCTAATCTATGTTAATTGCATTTTAATAAAAGAATGTGGAAAAAAGAAATGTGTTACCAATTAGGTGTATATTTCATATAAAGCCTTGAATTTACATGAGCAAAAATCATCTTTACTGTATGGTGAGACTAGAAAAATACTTTTATGCATCCTTGGCCACCACCTAAGTATAAAATTGATGCAAAGGAAAGTATTTGGGCAAACTAAAAATCTCTATATATGCACAGACTTTGAACCATTTGTGGAAATTATTCCTAGGGAAATAATGTTTTATGTTATGAAAGAAACACAATTTAGGCATAGAGGATGAAAGACAAATATAAAAGACACTTCACAGAAAATGTTTTCTAAAGATTTTATTTATGCAAATGTTAGGAACCATATGCTGAACCTTGCAGTGTAACATGCAGAGAGCTCATCTTCAAGTGGCCCAGGGGATATTGCCCAGACTTATGAAATTATTTAAAGTTATTTAAAAAAAAACCAAATCTATTTAGTCTATAGAACCAAATACAGTGTTCAAAAAAGCTATCCCAAGTAGGAAGAAGTCAACTACATTATAAAAAAACAATGTGTTTGTTATATTTTCAATTCTCCTTTGGGTCAATTATATCTGTACATTACCCCCAAAATGAAATGTATATGTTATTCCTTCTAAGATCCATCTGATCATTAGCAGTTTTACCTATTGGCAGGTTCCAAAGAAGCGCCAACATGCTCCAAAAATAGATCATCTCTTATATTTAGGACTGCATTTAACTTTCAAATGTGTTTTCCATGCACATGAAATGCTTAAACTTCTTAAAAAGGCTCTCCATTGTTCAAACAAAATCATACCTAAAAAAAATGATATATAAGGTCCTCTGTGATCTGGTCCTTGCTTGTCCAACTTGTTCTGTCATGATTGCCCTGTCCCTCAATATGCTCAGATTAAACTGAACTTATTTCAGTTCCTAGATTGCATCACACTATTTTGTTTCTTATGCCTTTGCACATGCTGTTCCCTATGCTTAGAACATATGGCCCCTTCTTCTAACCAACACCTACTCAACTTTGAAAGCTTGGCCAAGATATCCCATTCCATATGGGAACTAACAACATCATAGTGGTTTTCACAGTGACAACAGTACAATCACCTGTTCACCTTGGTAGGGTATAGAAAGAAGCTGAGTCTCTTACTCCCCGTTGCATCACCACGTTCTCACATACAAAAGGTATAGATTGAATATATAATGATGAATATCACACAGTTTCTTTTCGAACATTATTATATTTTCACAGGAAGAATTTGATTCTTCCCTTAATTAAAATGGTAGGTAGAAAACACCAAGAGATGTGGAACCAAAAGTTTCTGTTGCTGGGGTCCTGTATTTGCTGTGAATGTGATCTGTAATGAGTTACTCAACCTCCCTGACCCTTAGTTTCTTCAGCTGTAAATGGGGCCAATAAAAATATCCTTGTCACTAGTTAAACTACAGGAAGAAATTAGGTGATACATATGAAAGCATTTTTTGAAGTGATAAAATGCCATATATATGTCAGTTATTTCATGGTCCACACTTCAGCAGAAGTCACATGTGTAACATTTGGTAGTAGTTGAGTTGTCACTTCTAAAGCTCTATTAGAATCCATCAACAGTAATAATAAGTAGATGTACAAACTAAGTACAGGTAGTATGCTTGTTATGCAAATACATTCAACTCATACATCCTGAGTTGCTTATTTCAAATGTACTTTTGTTCCATCTGTTAAAAAAATATCCAAAGGCATCAACATCATAACCTGCAAGTTTCTTACAGCTACAAGCATATATCAGTCAAAACCCATCCCACAGATTTGCTTAAAATTAAGTTGGCCAGATCCATTATGGAGATTTCTTTTTAGTCTACTTATTCTATCATTAAATATCACTGAAGTGAAGTTTTGAGCAATGAAAAAAGTATAATTGGGCATAGAGTTAGCACCAAGATCGATAGAGGAAAAACAATTTTTTAATGGTTTTTCAAAGGGGCTATCTATAGAAGAGACTCCATTGAGGAAATGGTGACATTTGACTAATTAAAACCTGAGATATCTCCAATGGCAGCTTCAACACTGTCACCTTTTTTGACTGTCAAGGACTGTCTTTAAATAAGGTGTGTTGGGCTCATTGATTTGCATGAATTCTTCTGGTTTCTGTCATCTAAAAGTCTAAAAGTCATGTCTTACAATTTGGAATGTTTATGGGCTTTGACAGTTCCCATCTGGTGCAGGGATGTCTAAGTGCCCCAAGCCTAGTCGGCAAAACTCAGTTAAATCTTTGTTTTTACTTGATATAATTTAAATTATTTATAATGGTTATGTCTCACTGATTATTAGAGAGATTTTTTTTGATGACACAAGGATTTCCTGTCACCATTTTCCAGATGATGAATAAATGCAAGGTAAAATGACACACACTTCTTATTAACATGAATTTTCTGATATTGTGATTATAATTAGTTGGACTATACTCCCTTCATTAGTTATTTATTTATTCACCTTCATTTTCCACTTCATTTTGGAAAGGATTTGTGGTGTTGTCATTTCATTAACAGAAGTGCAAGGGCAATTGGATCAGAAATGTCAAGTATTCAAAAATTGACGACCTTGAAACAATCATCTTTACAACTCCACAGAGCAAAAATTTAACTATGGCAGAATGGCTTTCTACAAGAAAGCAACTAGAGTAGAGGTCAGCCATTAATGTCACATATGTGGAGATGGCTGACTCACATATTCTAGTTGCTAATTATTTATTCTTAATTCATGGACATTCATGCTCTCTGTTCTGCTTTACTTAATAAATATTTATGAAGAACCTACTGTGTGCCAGTCATTGTCCTTAGTACTGAGGAAAGATAAAGAAAACAGAGAAGATAACTATCCTCATGGAGCATACATATTAATAAAACAAATGAAGCAATAAATAGTAAGCAAAAGAATTTTTTTTTTTTTTTTTGGTGGAGTTCTGTGAGAAATACAGAGAACTATGTCTGAGAACAATGGAGATGGGGAGGTCAGGCAGAGAGACGCTCTCCTGAATAAATTTCCAGTAGCTCTGTCCCTATGTTTGTTGTAAAAATACCCTTTTAAATTAAAATATGAGGTTGTGATATTATATAAACAAAGAATCTTGTGCTCTAATGTTGTGGATTTATTTATTTTTTTTTTTTTTAAAGATTTTATTTTATTTATTTGAGAGAGAGAGACAGTGAGAGAGAGCACGAGCGAGGAGAAGGTCAGAGAGCGAAGCAGACTCCCCATGGAGCTGGGAGCCTGATGTGGGACTCGATCCCGGGACTCCAGGATCACGCCCTGAGCTGAAGGCAGTCGTCCAACCAACTGCGCCACCCAGGCGTCCCTAATGTTGTGGATTTAGATCCGACTTTTCACCTGTTATAAAATGATCTTTCTTCCCAAACATTATATTGGCTACCTGGATGTAGACAATATTTCAATTCCAATTACTGGTTTTGCATTAGTAAAATTATCCTACATAATATTTATTAAGCTCTTATGCTAAGCATTAATTATGTCATTCAGTCTTCACAGACCATAAGATAGGTTTTTTTTAATATTTAAATTTTCCTTTCTAAACAAATTTTGATTATACAACAGTGTTATCAGTTATAGTCACCACTTGGGATGCCTGGGTAGCTCTGTCAGTTAAGCATCTGCCTTAGGCTCAGGTCATGTTCCTGGGGTCCTGGGATTGAGCACCACATTGGGCTCCCTGTTCAATGGGAGACTGCTTCTCTTTCCCTCTGCCTCTCCTCCTGCTTGTGCTCTCTCTTGCTATCTCTGTCACTAGCTGTCTCTCTCTCTCAAATAAATTAATAAAATCTTTAAAACAAAAACAAAACTATAGTCACTGTGTTATACATTGGATTCTCAGACTTTATTCTGCTTACTCCTGAAAGTTTATCTTTTTATCAACCTCTCCTTATTTCCCTTATCTTCTTCCCTGTCCCTGACAACTGCTTTTCTATTCTCTGTTTCTATAAGATTGACTCTTTTTTAAGTTGCCAATTATAAGTTATGCATGTAGTATTTTGTCTTTTTCTGTCTGGCTTATTTCACTTAGTGTAACATTCTTGCTATCCATCTGGATATCCATCCATCCATATTATCACGAATGACAGGATTTCCTTATTTCTCATGGCTGGATCATGGCTGGATACTCTAGAGTGTGTGTGTGTGTGTGTGTGTGTATGAATCTACTATCTATATCTATATCTTGATATGTAATATTATATATATATAACAAAATACTATATATGTATGTATATATGTATATCTATATACTCATATCTAACTATATTTATGTACATGTACACATATATTTATATCACATCTTTATCCATTCATCCACTGATGGGCACTTAAAGTGCTTCCATGCGTTGGCTGTAGCAAATAATGCTACAGTGAACACGCAAATGTGGATATCCCCTCAGTATCTTCTTTTCATTTCCTTTGGATATATAACCAGAAGTGGGATTGTGCGGTCATATGATAGTTATATTTTTTTTAATTTTTAAGGACCCTCCAGACTATTTTTTCCATAGTGGCTGCAACAATTTACATTCCCACTAACTGGACACAATTGTTCCCTTTTCTCTACATCTTTACCAACACTTGGAATCTCTTGCCTTTTTTATGATAGCCATTCTAACAAGTGTGAAGTGCTGTTTCATTGTGGTTTTGATTTGGTGTAGCTAATGATTAATAATGTTGAGCAAATCTTCATGGGCCTGTTGAGCATTTACATGTCTTCTTTGGCAAAATGTCTATTCAGTTCCTCTGCCCATATTTTAACTGGGTCATTTGGTTTTGATTTTCGTTGTTTTGTTATTGAGTTGTGAGTTTTTGATATTTTTTACATTAACCCTTTTTCAGATATATGATTTGCAAATATTTTCTCCCACCCCATAGGATGTCTTTTCATTTTATTGATGGCCTCCATTGTTTTGCTGAAGCTATTTAAATTGACATAGTCCCAGTTGTTGATTTTAGCTTTTGTTGTCTTTGCTTTTTGATGTCAAATACAAATATCATCTCAAAGACTGGTATCAGGGAGCTTATCCTTTATCTTTTCTTTTAGAAATATATGGTTCCTGTCTTTTAATTCAAGTCTAATACATTTTGAATTGATTTTTGTTAATGGTGTAAGATGGGGTCCAGTTGAATTTATATTTTACACGTGCTATCCAGGTTTCCCAACACCATTTATTTAAAAGATTATCCTTCCTCCATTGCGTATTCCTGGCTCTTTTGTTATAGAGTTAATAGACCATATATGCCTGTGTTTATTGCTGGGCTTCCTATTCTGTTCTATTGCTCTGTATGTCTGTTCTGTTTTTATGCCAACAGCACAGTGCTTTGATTACTATAGCTTTGGATTATAGCTTGAGATTGGGAAATGCAATGCCTCCAGACTTTTTTCCCTCAATATTGCTTTGGAAATTTAGGGACTTTCATGTTTTTCTTTTGGGTAGTTTTAGTATCATTTATGATATTACATTTTTCATCATTTTGTTCAAGTATAACATGGAAGTAATAGAGTGCACAAATCTTGATTTATAATTTAATAAATTTTTATGATGTGAACACCAAATATAACATTACCAGTAACCAGAAAATGCCCTTGTACCAACGCCAGTTAATACCTCCTCCCAATGGCTGCCACTTTCTTGAGTTCTATCACATTCAATTAGGAAATTTCTTGTGAATATACATTCTTTTATGTTGGGTTCCCCCCGACCCCGATGATATATCTTTTCTTTTAAGTTTTTATTTATTTATTTGACAGACAGAGATCACAAGTAGGCAGAGAGGCAGGCGGAGATAGGAGGAAGCAGGCTCCCCACTGAGCAGAGAGCCTAATGTGGGGCTCGATCCCAGGACCCCTGGATCATGACCTGAGCCGAAGGCAGAGGCTTTAACCCTCTCAGCCACCCAGGTGCCCCCTCAATGATATATCTTGAGATTCAACAATGTTGTTGTATGAAGCAGAAGTTTGCTCCTGTTCATTGATGTATGTTATTCTAATGTGTGACTATACCATGATGGGTTTATCCCTTCTACTCTTGATAGACATTGATTATTTCCAGGTTTTGACTCTGATGAATAAAAACTATGGGCACTTTTCTTCATGTATATTTGTGTACTTAGGTACTTATTTCTGTGGGTGGACATTTAGGACTAGACTTGGTGATTCACAAGGTATGTATATGTTCAGCTTTAATAGATATTAATACATAATTTTCTATTAGTTGATACTTTGTCAAAAAACCCAAATCATTATGAGTGATATAGAGTAAGACATTTATTATGGTAGTTTGATTTACTCATTAGTTGAAGCTGAAGAAGTAGTCTATTGAGGATGCTGTATTTATGTCTAGTGTTGAGCTCCAAATCACTCAAAGTCAGCCAGATCAGCAGCTGGGGAAAAAAAAAAAAAAAGTTGAATTCAAAAGAGAACAATGACAACCTGGAACTCAAGGAAGAACCAGAACCCTTGAGGAAAGCTTAAAACTCTTGAGAAAACCTCTGACTTGTTAGGAAAAGACAAAATCCTTTTGTCACTTACCATCTCCAATATTGAAGATGGGGATTATCTACAGGAATAGCTGGCATTGTTTGCCAGGGACGTGTACACATATTTGGCCCAGGCCTTGGAGAGGTTGAAGGAAGAGATCACCCAGAGCTGATAAGTTGTGAGTGAGCTGGAGATCAGTGACAACATGTAACAATTGCCACCATGCCTGACTTCCTGCAGTGAACCTCAGAGCAAAAGGAAAATGGCTCCTGATTTACTCTTGCCTTTTGAATATCACTTGTAATGTTAACAAAGAATCCTATGAGCAAAAACTTCTATAAAAACTAGTTCCAGTTAGTCGAGTCAATAAAGGACAAAGCCACCTTTGTCATCTTGATATGCGTAAATATCTTTTCTAACTATACTTAACTTTTTTATTTAACTATCCTTAACTTGTTTTTAAAAAAAGAAAGAAAAATAATCTTTCTATCTAGCATAACTCAACTATCTTTATGCAACTCAAAATGTGCTATCCATCTCCTCGTACCATAACATCAAATCCTTTATTTTTTAGGTTGTGTTATTTACTCTCCTAGTTGAATTACATGTTTATTTTGAAATTCTGAGTTTAAATCATGAGCTATAAGTTCAAAGTCCATGGATATATCTTATGGGGGGTGGTTGAGAAGTGGTAGAGAAAAAAAAAAAAACTTGGTTAATATTTATACAAATAGAGTCATATCAAAATAAAGAAGGGATATTCATAACTTGCATAGACTTCATTTTCACAAGTAGCCACAACGTTGCAGCGCATATCTTTCAGCTTCATACTTATTTTTACCCTTAGCAAGTACTCAGCTGGTTACGGTTCCCTACTTGGTGTGGTGACTTAAACTTTTACTCCTAAAGGACCTGGGCTATTTATAGTCTTGCCTATATTGGGTTATAATTTTCCACTGATTTTTGTTTCTTTTCCAGGTTGTTTATTTAAATTCCAATTAGTAATATACAATATAAATTTTTTTCCAGGTGTACAATTTAGTGATTCATTACTTCCATACATCACCCGATGCTCATCACAAGTGTGCTTCTTTATCCCCATCACCTATTTCACCCCTCCCCCGGCTCACTCCTCTCTGATAATTATCAGTTTGTTCTTTGTAGTTAAGAGTCTCTTTCTTAGCTTTTCGCTCTCTTTTTCACCCCTCTATGTTCGTTTATTTTGTATCTTAGTATCCACATATGAGTGAAATCATACGGTATTTGTCTTTCTCTGACTGATTCAGCATAATAATTACTAGCTTTATCCATGTTATTGCAACTGGCAAGATTTCATTCTTATTTTATGTATGAGTAATATTCCTGTGTGTGTGTGTGTGTGTGTGTGTGTGTGTGCGCGTGTGTACCTCATCCTCTTTATCTGTTCTTCAGTCACTGTATATTTGGGCTGCTTCCATAATTTGGCTATTGTTGATAATGTTGCTGTAAACATCAGGGTGGATATATCCCTTCAAATTAGTATTTCTTTAACCTTTGGGTAAATATCTAGTAGCCCAATTGCTGGATTGTAGGGTAGTTCTATTTTTAACGTTTTGAATAACCTTTATACTCTTCTCCAGGAGCGACCTGCACCAGTTTACACTCCCACCAAGAATGTGAGAGGATCCCCTTCTTCCGCATCCTTGCCAATATCTGTTGTTTCCTGTGTAGTTAATTTTCTTATTGTAGTTTTGATTTGTATTTCCCTGATGATGAATGATGTTGAATATATTTTCATGTGTCTGTTGGCTGTGTGTCCTCTTTGGAAAAATGTCTATTCATGTCTTCTGTCCATTTCTTAACTGGATTATTTGTTTTGGGGGTATTGAATTTGATAAGTTCTTTATAAATTTTGGAAACTAACCCCTATCACGTATGCTACTTACAAATACATTCTCCCATTCTATAGGTTGTCTTTTAGTTTTGTTGATTGTTTTCTTTGATGTGAAGTGCAGAAACTAATATCATCCTCAATGGGGAAAAAGAGCTTTTCATCTGTGATCAGGAATAAGACAAAGATGTCCATACTCAACACTGTTACTTAACATAGTACCAGAAAGAATCCTAGCCACAGCAATCAGATAATACAAAGAAATAAAAGGCATCCAAATTGGCAAGGAAGAAGTTAAACTTCCACTATTTACAGATGACATGATACTCTATGCAGAAAACCCAAAATGGAGTGCCTCAGTGGCTCAGTGGGTTAAGCATCTGACTTTTGAGTTCAGTTCAGGTTATCACCTCAAGGTTGTGAGATGAATCCCTGCACCAGGCTCCACACTGAGTGCAGAGCTTGCTTGACATTATCTCTCTCCCTCTCCCTCTGCACCTACCCCCATCCCACTCATGCTCTCTTGCTCTCAAAAAAAAAAAAAAAGACTACAAAAATTTGCTAGAACTGATATACAATTCAGTCAAATCACAGGATACAAAATCAACATACAGAAATCTGTTGTATTTCTATACACCAATGTTGAAGCAGCAGAGAGAGAAATCAAAGAATCAATCCCATTTACAACTGCACCAAAACCCATAAGATACCAAAGAATAAACCTAACCAAAGAGATCAAAATCTGTACTCTGAAAACTATGAAAGAAATTGAAGATAATGCAAAGAAATGTAAAAACATTCTTTGTTCATTGATTGGAACAACGACTATTGTTAAAACATCTATATTATCCACGGATTTTAATGGCAGGACATACGTGTGTTACGAGGCACTCAGAGGATATTCTGCATTCCAGACCCACATTGTTTTAGCAGTAATACAATTTTCTGCTGATAATCAGTATCAACATGCCAGATAGTAAAGCAACTACTGAATCACTGTCATGGAAGCTTAAAATGCCCAGCTATCAATCTTAACTTTCAGTTTAATGGAACCAACACTATTCCTCATGGTGTAAGTATACATCTTTTGGGAGCTCCGGACCTTGTGATATACATTCGCCCTACACTATAGTTACTAGTCATATGAGAATGTTTATATTAAATTTAAATTACCTTAAAATTAAAAAAAAATTACTTTATATTAAGTACATTTTAAATTTATCACTGGAGTGACAATAGCCATATTTCAAGATTTCAATGTGGCTCATGTTTACATATTGGACTACACAGATAGGGAACTGCACTATATAGTCTAAAGACCAGCAGAATCCAAGATTTTATTTACAGAAGCAAAAAAAAAAAATTGCTAGAGGAATGCAAAAGCTAATGGTGAGAGAGTCTCCCTTTCCATGCATTGATTCTTGGACCAAAGAATTTTCACTAGAAAAAGCAGTGTTACATAGAGGTTGCTCATCTACAATATACACTGTATCCTGGAGGACCCTATTTCAGATGTTCTCACCAGTTGAAGCCCTAATTGAGTCTAAAAAACCATTCCACCATGCTATTAGTAAAACTGCTGCAGGATGATGAGAGAGATGGTAAGAGACTATGTCCCTGATCAGAACAAAGCTGTGTGGAATATTATGCTGCTGAGTAAGGTTTTCTATAAATCTTTGAATAAAGGTTTTTGGCAAAAGTCTTAAGGGCAAAAAAGGACAATCCATTATCAGAGTAAGTGTCTATTCTAGTGAGAATAGTACTGCTCCTTCCAATGGAAAATGGTCCAATGCAATCAACTTGTACCAGTTTGCTGAGTGATATCCCCAGGGAATTGGGGGAAATGGTACAATACAGGATTCAGCATTGGTTCTACTACTGAGAGTTTGGGCATTCAGCAGTGTTTTACCCAAAATTGCACTGGTGGTAGTACTTTATGTATTTGAGCCCATGTGTAAAGTTTATCCCTAAAATCATAGCCATTTTTTGGTGGATTTATTGGACAAGGACAGCAGTGTCTGTGGACAATCTGACTGACTTATCTCCATAGAATGGGTCATATTTTCCAAATGATCATTAAAATCCTCCTATTTGTGCTCACTTCAGCAGCACAAATACTAACATTGGAAAGATACAGAAAAGATTACCATGGCCACTGTGCAAGGATGACACAGGAGTTCATGATGCTGAGTAAGGTATTTAATATCTATATATATATTTTAATATATTTTTAATATCTACCATTTATATTGACATGGATAGAACTGGGAAGTATTATGCTAAGTGAAATGAGTCAATCAGAGAAACAAAATTATCATATGGTTTCACTCATATTTGGAACATAAGGAATAGAGCAGAGGACAACAGGGGAAGGGAGGGAAAACTGAAAAGGAAGAAATCAGAGAATTAGACAAACCATATGAGACTGGACTCCAGGAAATAAAGTGAGGGCTGCAGAAAGGGATGTGCGGGGGTAACTGGGTAATGGGAATTAAAGAGGGTACATGATATGATGAACACTGGGTATTATATTCAACTAATGAATATTTGAACATTATATCAAAAATGAATGATGTACTAAACCTTGGCTAATTGAATTTAAATGTAAAAAAGAGAAAATAAAAAGAAGAAAAATAATTTAAAAAAAAATCCTCTTGTTAGAGGTTACTCTTTGAAGTGCTCACATGAAGAACAATTATCTTCACAATCCACGCATGTCCCTTAACAGAACCAATATTACAATTATATCCCTTTCAAGTTCTCCCTCATTCATCTAATCATTATTCACTGTCCATTAAGTAGTGTAGATTCGTACCACTGGTCATTTCTTTCTCCTTCCAGGCAAAGCAAACAACTAGGTACATAGCTCAAAGCTTTGTCTACTGGAAGATTTTCCTTTATCACTATTCTCCAGGGCCACTCCACAGTAGATCTGTATAAGTGCCCCCCTCTCTAAAAGAGGCCATTGTTTTCTTAGCCTGCTGGTTATAGGGAAATCTCCATATTGTTATGAGGGAAGGTTGAGAGGCCGGAGTGGATGCAGTGTGAATATGGCCTGTGGGCATATGGACAAATTGCTCGGTTGAGCTCAATCTTGTACATACCACTACCATGTCACAATGAAGTATTGTTGTGCTGCCCAACTTTATGGTTTGAGGGTCAGATGACACCTACTTCATTATGAGCTGCTTAGGTCTTATGATAATCTGGTGGTCTATGATCAAGCATTCATTTGTTGCTTGACCCCAGCAGTAAGCCTGAAGCTGTTTCTCAAAATGATAATAGTAGTGTACAGAGGATGACATGGTTTTGACCCAAAAATTTAAATGTTTACTATGTGATCTAATTATAGGGTCTTGCCAAAGTCTCTGTAAAGTATCCCAATCTGTCATAGATGTGTCAAGCATCATCAGACCGGGCAAGGTCATATTCAAGTGGCAGGGAAACTGAAGACTTTTTTTTTCCTAGCCCTTACTCAGATCTAGTGGATTATCAAGCTACTCAATAAATTGGTCAGAGTAGCATGCCCAAATTAGGTTTATAGTTCTGCAAATTCTAAAGTGGCACACTAAGCATTTAGTTCTTAGTTTTAAGAACTAAACTAGTTCTTTTTGGTTCTTTTTGTTTTAATAATAGAAAGAAGCAGATGCAACAGTTAGTCTTTTATTTTATTTTATTTTAAAGATTTTATTTATTTATTTGACAGAGATCACAAGTAAGCAGAGAGGCAGGCAGAGAGAGAGAGAGAGGAGGAAGCAGGCTCCCTGCTGAGCAGAGAGTCAGATGTGGGGCACGATCCTAGGACCCTGGGACCATGCCCTGAGCTGAAGGCAGAGGCTTTAACCCATTGAGCCCCACAGGCGCCCCCTAGTCTTTTATTTTAAAAAGAGTATCTCAATATTCTTCAGACCACTCTGTCCCTAAAAATTGCAGTGAGGTAACAGGTATCTAAATTTTTGTGGGATTTCTTTCCCTTGCCTCTCTCATGCATGTATTCTACCAAAATGTCTAGAGTAGCTTCTGCTTCCTGCTCATCTGGCCCATTCAGCATGATCTTATAAATGTAATAGCTTATCAATGTAATGATGCCTTGTGGCAAAAAAAGAAAAAAATGTAATGATGCCTTATGGAATGAAGAGGCTGTATAAGTCCCTATGGACAATATTATGGCATAGGACTGGACATTTAATATGGTTTTGTATTACTGACGCTCCCAGAAGAAATAAATTATTTCTGATAATCTTTACTAATAGATAGGGGGTAGGAGGGCTGAGAGAGAGAGAGAGAGATGAGAGAGAGGGATGGAGAGACATTTGTCAGATGCCAGGACTGTGTTGATTTGTTCCAGTAATGATGCTACCTCTGGACCAGCAGCTGCAATTAGATTTCCCCACCTGATTAAGTTTACAAGAACACATTATCAACTTTTAAGTCCCATCTGTCTTCTGCTCAGGCCAAGTAGGGAAGTTGAAGGAAAATGTGGTAGGATCATCACACCATATGTGTGTGTGTATGTGTGTGTGTGTGTGTGTGTGTGTGTATGTATGTATATATTTCAAAACCTTGTTAATAGAAACTATTTCTGAAATTCCTCCAGGAATATGTTATCTGTTTTGGTTTATCATTTTGGTAAGTAGAGGCAGTTCTTCTACAAGTTTTCATCTGAATGTTTCTACTGTACTTGTTATGGAGCTACTCATGTACTTGGCTCATGCCTGTAAGAAGCTAGTGGAGGAAGTCTGGTGGGAACAGAGGGAGCTGAATAGCAACTGCTGCCCACGCTAACTAGGTGAGCTGGCAGATAAGTGACAAGATCTATAAACTGTCCTGGTACTTGTGTCCTGTGCTTGCTTAAGAGTGTGAGAAATATGACCATCGCTTTTCTTTGCCTTCTAAATATCATCTCAAAATCATGAAGATATTTTTCTATTTTATTTTACAGAAGATTAATTGTTCATTATTCAAATTAAATCTATAATCTATCCGGAATGGATTTTTACATGTGGTTTCAGATAAACACTGAAATGCATACTTTTCCCATGTTGATTCAGCATCATATATTAGAAAGATCATCCTTTCCTCCATTGCATTGCTGTTTCATGCTGGTGATAAAACAGAAACTGCACACAGAATGGAATAGAATAGAATTTTTTTTTTTTTGCTTTAATAGGAAGTAATGATATCTGGGAGTTAAGTCCTCTAAAATTTTTCTCTTCATTATTTTGCCCTTTTGCCTTTCCATATATATATGTTTCACAATTCGTTTGCCAATTGCCACAAAAATTTTTATGGCTTTGGTTGGGGTGCATTGAATGTAGAAAACAATCTGTTGAGAATCTATATTTTGACAGTACTGAAACTTCCAATCTATGAACATGGTGTATTCCTCTATTTTTTTTAAGTCTCCTTTAACACTTAATACAGCTTTTTTTTTTTTCATTTTTTGTCCAGAAGTCATATGCATGTTTCTAGTTGGATTTATTCTTAAGTATTTCATGGTTTTGACATTATAGAAAATAGTAACTTTTTAAGAATTTTTAATAATTTTGTTACTCTGTAGGAATTGTGTAGATCTTTCACCTTGTAATTTTCTCCATTTTATTATTAATTACATTTACTGAATTTTCTTTTTCTCAATTATGCCAAATGAAAATAATACCCTTAAATGTCTTTCTGATTCTGATAACTTCTATTTTTTTAAATTTCCTTTTTTTTTTTTTAAAGATTTTATTTGTTTATTTGACAGACAGAGATCACAAGTAGACAGAGAGGCAGGCAGAGCGAGAGAGAGGAGGAAGCAGGCTCCCCGCTGAGCAGAGAGCCCAATGTGGGACTCGATCCCAGGATCCCGAGATCACGACCCGAGCCGAAGGCAGCGGCCCAACCCACCGAGCCACCCAGGCGCCCCTAAACTGTCTAGGACCCCAGTACTCTTTGGAGTAAATGTAAAGTTAATGGACTATCTTGTCTCATCCATAGTGTTAGCTGTACATTGTTGCTGTGTTTTGTATTTTATCAGATTGAGAAACTATTTTTTCTGTCCTTCTATTCCTGGTTTTATAAGTTTTTTTTTAATTAATAGGTATTAATTGCTTTTCTTGCAAGTATAGAGATGACCATATGATTTTTCTTCATTTTTCTGATGATATAATAAATCATGTGGATCAAATTTAGAGTGTTAACTAATCATGCATTTCCTGAATATGCTTATCTTTTCTAACACATTATTTTGAATGTGACTGCTATCTTTTAGTTTGGTATGAATATGCATACATTTACATTTATGCTCATGAGATTGCTCTTAAATTCTGTTATAATCCCTACACCATAGATTTGGAGACTGAGGTACAGAGATTTTAAATAAATGATTAAAGTCAAACAGACAGTGATTTAGAGTGAGGAAATTTGATTCAAGAATATATTTTCATAACATTAAATTATTAAATACCAGTTTTTTATAGTGTTATGAATTATAATGTTTTCAGAAAATGATATGTAATGATGCTGTTGCTCTGTGAAGCCTCATATATTAAATTTGTATTTTTTGAGAAATTATACCACTTTGGCAAGTGTGACAATTAATTCTATGTGTAACATGGTTGGGCTAAAGGATGTCCAGAGAACTGGGAAATTATTTCTGAGTATGTCTGTGAGGGTGTTTCTGGAAGAGATTAGCGTTTGACTTGAACAGTAAAAAAATCATCCTTCCTAAGGCATACAGGTGTCATCTGACGGTGATTGGCCTGAGCAGAGTAAAAGGATAGAGAAAGGGTGAATTTGCTGCCTTTGTTTGAGCTGGGACATCCCTCTTCTGTCCTCAGACATGGGTGCTCCTGGCTTGGACCCTCAGACTCTCCAGGTCCTCCAACTCAGAGATGACAGATGATGGGACTTCTTGTTCTCCATGATCACATGAGCCTAATTCTATAATAAATTCCTTCATACACCATTTATATATATATATATATATATATATATATATAATATAAATACATATAAATACATATATATAATGCATAATTATATATATAATTATGCATTTTTACCATGGCTTATAAAGCCTTAAATAATCTATCTTCCTTCTTGTTCTTTAAAAATTTCTTTTCTTCACATGCACATACATTCATTATGAATCTTCAGCCACAATGATCACTTGCCATTTTTTGGACAAGCCAAAGCCAAGTGTGCTCCTATGTTCGTGTCATTGCTCATGCTCTTCCCTTTGCCTAGAACTTTCTCCTTGTAAACATCTGCAAGGCTCATGTGCATTTCCTTCACTTCTCTGCAGAAATGATATCTCATGAAAAAGAACTTCCCTGACTTTTGTCACCTTCTTATGTAGATTATTAGCAGAAATACTCAGAGCCATGCTCTTTCCTTCCCTGCTTGCCTGCTTCTTCCCTGCTTACTTGCCTTTTTACTAGTTTCCTTTACTTGTTACCAGCCTCCGCAGCCCGTATTGACACTCAATATTTTAAATTTATTCATCTAAGATCTCCAAAATAATCTGAACTCCTTAAAAAGACAGGGCTTTATTCTGGATTTATTTCCAGGTCCCAGATGTGTATCTGATATATTATAGACTTTTTTAAACAGATATTTATTGTATGAATGAATAAATAAATGAATGCATGAGTTTCAAATTGTTAAAGTTACCTAATTTCTCAGAAATTCGCCAATTTTTTTTTCCTGTAAATCAAACCCTGAAGAAAGACAAACTTAGGGCCTTCATTATTATCTTCTTTTTATAGCAATGATTCAGAAGGTGTTGATAGGTATTTAATACTTCTTTCAGATGCATCCTGACTAGGTCCAAGGTAACTTGGAGGTGGGAGCATTCATCATTTGCCATATGATAAACTTCTGTTGTTTGCTTGTAGTGCAAGGAGTTCATAATGCTCACTTTATATGCAATATACTTGAAAAATGAAAGATTATTGTTGATATTAAACTAAGATATGCAATATCATATGTAATTTATTTTCCTCGATGTATGCCCTTTAGCTATATTCAACCCTGTCCTTCACACCTAGTCCTAAGATAAATGTAAAAATGGGGTTCTGTATTTAAATGGTGCATCTATCTACCAAATTGATTTCTGGGGCCAAAGAAATAATTGTAATTTATGAGATACGCTTGTGATAGTCATGAATGTTAAGCAGTGTAGATAGGTCTGGGTGACATGACTTTGATTTTTAATTATAGGTCATCTCAGCTTAATTCCATAGTGTGACACTTCACTCTTCTTTCTTTAAACTGAAAGCTAAAAGTGCAAATGAACTAACCTTTGAATGTCAACCTGAGTTGCAGCAGCTAAATATGGAACTCTGAGCAAGTAACTTGACCTCCTGGGCCGTCAGTTTTCCTGGCGTGGCCCACATAATTTCTAATGTCCATCCTTAAATCTGCAAATAAGACAATGGTTCTGTATCATCATCTATTAAAGGAACCATCTTGGGAATTAGAACTTAGGTGAGAAGTGTTTTAGTCCTAAGTCTAATACACAGCTTTTTGATGACAAGAGAGGGAGAAAGAAAGGGAGAAATGAGAAAGAGAGCGTGTATGTCCCCTACATCAGAAACCTTTTTACTTTAAATTTTTAAAAAAGATTTTATTTATTTATTTTATATTTGAGAGAGACAGAGAGAGAGAGCGTACACAAGCAGACTCCACACTGAGCTGGACATGAGGCTTGATCCCACAATTATGAGATCAGGACCTGAGCTGAAACCAAGAGTCTGACACTCAACTGACTGAGCCACCCAGGCATTCCCATCAGAAATCTTAAAAAAACAAAAAAACCCAGTTTTAAAAACACAACTCCAGTTTGCCAGACCTTGCCTATTTTGGAGAACAAAAGAGGTCAGAGTCACAAAGTACTCAAGTTTTATTGGAGCTTTCCTTTGACTCCAGGATCTCACTATCTTCTTGAAAATCGTTCTTCCTCAGCATTAAGATGTTTCTTAGAATCCCTAGGGTTTGGGCTTAGCTATGAGGAAGGGAGTTGGGGAAAGCCTGAGGGAAAATGTTTCAATGATGTCAACACTAAGAATAAAGTTGCCATGACCTGAAGGAGTTTGGTGCATTTAAAATATGATGTGGTTAGATCTGAAAGAATGGGAGTGGGGTTTGGGGACGGGGGAAGCATCATAAGATTAGAAAGTAAGGTGGGGCTAGAGCATGTATGGGTCTGTACAACAGCTACTTTAGCTTTCATATGTGATATTTCTGCCTAGCATATGTCTGGGTAGAGCTGAGGTAGAAGGAAAATTTGAGTGCCAGACACCATGATATATTGAGATAGAGCCTTCTCTCACTGCCAAGGATCTCCTCACTCGTTCAAGTTCATCCTGGGTGGTTCCTTCTTACATAAGTGTAAGAGGCCTCCCAGCAAGTCTTAGATCTTTCACAGATTTCTTGGAGATTGGCGCTGCTAACTCATCACGTATGCCCAGTCATGTCAGAAGCACATTTTAGGTACAAGGCAGAAATACCTCTAGTCAGACTATATCATTATATAATACCATAATCAAAATTTGTGATGCCTTCAGGAATTTAGAAACTTAAATGCTAAGTGCACGTTAAGTTCTAATTGGATAATCTAGATAAGATTACTGCTTGTGTCTCTCATCAAAAATGGATTTTTCATTAGTTCCTTTGCTATCTGCTTTCTGAGTTACTGATTCTAGCCCAGCCCACATATCTAACACACAGATGAAGTTATTCCTCCTCTTGAGCTAGGTCTCCTTGCTAGTAAAACAAGCTGGTACCAGTGGGATGATTTTCAAACTCTCTGACGAAATATAGGCAAACCCTTGCAGAAGGGCTGACAGAGAAGTAGCTGGCCTAATTGGAAGCTGATATTTAAAACAATGATATAGAATCTTCTGTATCACCTTAAAGGTTCACTGACTTTATGCAAACATGCCGAGGGTACCCTGCTTTCCCATTAGAGAAGATGATAAGATATATTCTCCTGTTATATATATATGGCAAGGCTAGTTGGTAATGACTAACAAAATGCTTGTTTCAGCCACAATGATGAAAACAAATGCTTGCATTTGGGAAAGGTCCACTACTGAAAACTATCATTTCAATGAAAGGATCTATGCTGCTGAAGTTGTGTCCCAACATAAAACGTTCATCTGTGGAAACAATACTTTATTTAGCAATTTTCTCAAGCTCGATGAGGAAGTAAAAGGATCAGCAAACTGAAGTGTAGTATGAATTTCTTTGTAAAATATTTTATGTGACTGAACTATTTGTGGGTTGGCTTATGTGGTTTTTGTTTATGAAAAATTATTTAATAACAGTACTCTTGAAATTACATGTCTGTAGAGAAGGTCACAATACTCCCACAATAAAACTGGTTTCTGAGGGGGTGGAGAGCAGGGCTCACTTGAATAGCAGTTGGAAGTCTGGGCTCTTTGGTGTGTATGTGATTGTGCTCTTGGTTGGTTTGGTTTTTGTGAGCAATGAGCTGAGAGAAGAATACTTTTAAGTAAAAAGATATGCAGTTGATTAAAATTTACTAAAGAATAGGGCTTTTAGGCTATCTTTCAAAATCAGTCCTCTGCTCTGAATTATCCATTAACTTGCAGATTCAGGTTCACCCCCTTATTATCAAAATACATATTCATAACCTTTCACAGTTGTGATGTTCTAGTTACAATTAGTTTCTTCTGCTTTTCTAGGACAAAATTTCACTCTGTTTAAGCAAGGATTCTTGACTTAAGTGTTTTTTGTTTCTGTTTTTAGAGGGAAAGAATTCATTAGCTGATTTTTTTCCCTCCTTATTGGGCTCATCAAATGATTTCAGGCACATTATTTCAGGCCCTTTGTTGATTAACTCTTATTGGTTTAACATTGCCTTTATTTGTTTCTGAGATTTGATTCTGTGGATGTTTGTGATGAACTCATTAACATCTAGATTCTTTGTGAAAACAGAAAGCTTTTTCATCACAAAGTTGGGAGTGAGAACTGGGCAGTGGTAATATCTGTTACCCAAAACCCATTATTTGCAAAGAAACCCAGTAAGGTCCCAGTAAGGACCCCTTGACTTTTGCCACATACCACTTAACAGAGTTATTAACTAAGAGATGTATGTTATTATATTGGACCTCTGAGTGCAGATAAAGATTTAATGCAGGGAGCGCCTGGGTGGCTTAGTTGGTTAAAGCCTCTGCCTTCGGCTCAGTTCATGATCCCAGGGTCCTGGGATCCAGCCCCACATTGGACTCTTTGTTCAGCAGGGGAGCCTGCTTCCCCTCTTTCTCTGTCTGCCTCTCTGCTTACTTGTGATCTCTGTCTGTCAAATAAATAAATAAAATCTTAAAAAAAAAATAAAAGATTTAATGCAGGATACCCTCCTAGCACTGGTTAACAGCGTGAAGAATTACGTACTGCAGGACAAGTGTCAAAATGCCTGGCAAATTTCTGTGAATCTATGGAAGAAATATTTTTAAAAATGGCTCTTACTAGCTAATTGTATTGATTTCATTTGCCAGAGTAGAAGAGTATATATTAAGTTATGTAAGGCTAATAAGATTCTATTAAAATATAATTTTCTTAGAATTAGAGATATAGTTTAAAACTTACAATTAAAAAAAAAAAAAACAGAAAAAAACAACCTACGGGCACCTGGGTGGCTTAGTGGGTTAAGCCTCTGCCTTGGGCTCTGGTCATGGTCTTAGTGTCCTGGGATCAAGCCCCATATCAGGATCTCTGCTCAGCAGGGAACCTGCTTCCCCCTCTCCCTCTGCCTGCCTCTCTGTCTACTGGTGATCTCTCTCTGTCAAATAAATAAATAAATAGCCAAAATTCAAAGGAAAAAAACCACAATGTTTGATGCTATTGACTCTTGGAAAGTTTGCATGAATGGCTGAGGACCAGTGACATCATAACATGGACAGAACTGCTACCACAGGGAAGGGTTTGCTAACTTATACCTAGGGTTTACACTTCATGTATATTAGCTCATTCAATTGTCACAATAATTCTCTGGGGAGGAGGTTTACTATTGCAATACCTCTTTTATTATTATTATTATTATTATATTTTTTAGAGAGGGGTGGAGGGGCAAAAAGAATCTTAAGCAGGCTCCACATCCAGCAAGGAGCCTGACATGGAATTTGATCTCACAATCCTGAGACCAAAATCAAGAGTAAATGCTTAATGAACTGAGCCAGACAGGCACACCTGCTATCCCTCTTTTAAAGATGATGAAATCGCACTTACAGAGAGTAAGTGCAATCATGTGTCCAAGGCTAGACAGAAAGGGAGTAGGAAAGGGATAATCTAATCCCAAGATCTCTGGAGACTAGACTCTGAGTTTCACCACTAATCTATAATGGAATATAATCTCTAGATTTTGTGACTTTCACCACTAAACTATAAAGGAATATAATCTCTCTGGCACTAGGAATAGAAGTTGATTACTGTGACACCTTCTGTGGCTGGGTTGTAATGTTAGTGGGACTTGTCTTGGTTTGAGAAGCTAGAAAGATACTTCTTTCTAGCTTAAGGTTTCCCTGGGTACGCTAGAATCTTCCATGAGGGTCTGATCCTCCCACCCTTTTTTCTTATATTAGTAGAAGGAGCTGGCAATTGGGTTACTTTTATGAATCTTGTGATGGGAGAGAGGAAGAGAAGTCAACATTGACTTTTGTTCAAGCTAAGCATGAAGAAGAAGAGCTTAATTAGAACAGAGTCACACCTTTCTTAACAATAAACTTAGAGGGAAAAAAGTGAAGAAACGTGTTACGCATTTTGTCATGATCTAGAATAATGGCTTTCTATTAGAAGTCCAGGTACCAGGATACCAGGGTTTCTTAACCTCAGAACTATTGACATTTTTGAATGAATAACCGTTTTGTTGCAGGAGGTTGTACTGTGCCAGTGTAGGATGCTGACTAGCACTCCTGACTTCTCACTAGAGATGCCAGTAGCACTGCAGGTGTGATACCCAAAAATGCCTCCAGATATTGCCCAACATTCTTTGGAGGAAAAATCATCCCTGGTTGAGGGTGATATATATATATATATATATATATATATATATATATATATATATATATATCAAGTTGTATGTGTTTACAGCTGTGATCTAAGTTGGGTGAAGGTTTTTACAACGTTAATTAAAATTAATAGAATTCCTGTGAATTTCTGTATTTTGGGGGAAATGGGAGTTTTTATTTCTTTGTTGGTTAGCATTCATACTTATCTTTTAGTTGATTAGCAGATTTTTGCTAGAGTGATAAGTGGCATATCATCTAGAGAAAGTAGATTTTTTTTTTTTCCAGGGCATGGAATCATGAAAGCTAAAACAACCAGGAATCCTAAGACACTGACTTGTTGAGAAATTCCAGAAACAGTTCAACAGGGATATTTCTAATCCAGGCAGAGTGAAAGTTTATCATATAAAAAGGTAGTTAGAGCTCAAGCCACTGTATGAAGAAACAGTGACAATGGTGACTTTATTAGTTTTCTTGAAAGATTAGTATCATGGCATATCAGAGCCGGAAGATCTACTTAGGATCCACTTATTCAATTCTCTTTTTTTATAAAGGAGTAGGGTTTAGGTAGGTTAAATTACTTGACGAATTTGCTGGTGGCAAAGATAGAATAGAAGGGAGATCTCCCAATTCCCCTGTCTGTTCAACACAATTTCTCCGGTGAATGCATGAAATCCAGACGTTAGTTGTCAGGAAGAGCCTTCCATTTTCACCTGTAAAAACAAAGCCTCTCTTTATTTGCTCACGTAGCTCGTTATTTTTTTCTCTTTAATAATATTTCTGCTAGAATGCTGCATCCTGTGTTTCTCTTTTGTCAACTAACTTTTGTTTTTTATAGAGAAGAGACTATCTTTATATCATCTTGATACCTGACACCATTATTCAAGTGTTTAAAGAAACAATATTCTGAGAACCTTAAAAATAATGAACTCCAAGCATCGTGGATTGATACAAATGCTACTACTGTCCAAGCATGGTGGATTATTAGAAAGACTATTACTGCTAAGCATCCAGATGGTACCTGTGTTTCCCCAGTTTAGTGAAAACAATTATTGGATGCTATCGTTTTATTTTATTGATTTTTCTGTCCTCTCCTCAGATTGCTTTCATGAGAACAGGACTTTTTTTCTCCCTTGCTCAGTCTTGGTCTCCAGGGCCTCACATGGTAATTGACAAATAAGAAACCCTTAATAGATATATTTAATGGGCTAAATGTCCCAATGAAAAGACACAGGGTATCAGACTGGAAAAAAAAAAGGCAAGACCCATCAATACGCTGTCTGCAAGAGACTCATTTTAACCCCAAAGACACCTCCAGATTCAAGGTGAAGGGGTGGAAAACAATTTATCACGCTAAGGGACATCAAAAGAAAAATGGGGTGACAATCTTTATATCAGACAAATTAGATTTTAAGCCAAAGATTTTAGTAAGAGATGCAAAAGGACACTATATCATACTTACAGGGTCTATCCAATGAGAAGAGCTAACAACTGTAAATATTTATGCCCCTAATATGGGAGCAGTCAATTATATAAGCCAATTAATAACAACATCAAAGAAACACATCAACAATAATATAATAATAGTAGGGGACTTTAACAGTCCCCTCACTGCCATGGACAGATCATCCAAGCAAAAGATAAACAAGGAAATAAGGGCTTTAAATGACATACTGGACCAGATGGACATCACAGATATATCCAGAACATTCCATCCCACAGCAACAGAATACATATTCTTCGCTAGTCACATGGAATATTCTCCAGAATAGATCACATCTTGGGTCACAAATCAGGCCTCAAATGGTACCAAAAGCTAGGAATCATTCCCTGTGTATTTTCAGACCATGGTGCTTTGAAACTGGAACTCAATCACAAGAGGAAAATTAGAAAGAACTCAAATACATGGAGGCTAAAGAGCATCCTACTGAAGAATGAATGAAAGGAAAGGAAATGAAAGAAAAAAATTTAAAAATTCATGGAAACAAATGAAAATGAGAACACAACTCTTCAAAATCTTTGGAATGCAGCAAAGGCAATTCTAAGAAGGAAGCATACAGCACACAAGCCTTTCTCAAGAAACAAGAGATGTCTCCAAATACACAACCTAACCTTACACCTGAAGGATCAGGAGAAAGGATCTGGAGAAAGAAAGAAAGCAAATAAAGTCAAAACCCAGCAGAAGAAGGAGAAATAATAAAGATCAGAATAGAAATCAATGAAATAGAAGCTAAAAGAACAGTAGAACAGAACAATGAAATTAGGAGCTGGTTCTTTGAAAGAATTAATAAGATTGATAAACCCCTAGCCAGACTTATCAAAAAGAAAAAAAAGACCCAAATAAATAAAATAATGAATGAAAGAGGAGCTATCACAACCAATACTGAAGAAATACAAGCACTTATGAGACCATGTTATGAACAGCTATACGCCAAGAAATTAGACAATCTGAAAGAAATGTATGCATTCCTAGAGATGTATAAACTACCAAAACTGAACTAGGAAGAAATAGAAAACCTGAACAGACCCATAACCAGCAAGGAAATTGAAGCAGTCCTCAAAAATCTCCCAATGAATGTATTTGTCAAATGATGAAATAAAGTAACAGATTTGCCAGTATGGACAGAGTAGAAATTTTCAAAATGAATTTACATGCAACCTAGTCTCTTGACAACAATTGGCCAAACAGAGCATGCATCATAATGTTTAGAAATAGCAGATGCAGTCAGCCAGACTTGGATGAAAATTCTAGTTCTGATCATTATGAACCATGTGACCTTAGTCAAGTTGTTTAACTCCCTGAGCCCCAGCTTCTGTATTTGTTAAAAGGTCATAATAGAATATTCAATTCTTATGGTTCTTATGAAGATTAAATGGAATAATGCAAGTAAATTGATTGGCAGGAACTTGGCATTGGCACTTAGTAAGCACTTAATAACTGTGAGCTGGGTGGGAAGAGTACTTCTATACCACATGGCCATTTTGCCCATGGAGAAACTTTTATTGACCCCAGGTTTTTGGAAGAATTACCATGCTGTAAGTATCAAGAGTTATGCCAGACAAGTCTCTCATTGCTTCCAGCATCGAAGCAGAGGTGCCCTTGCCTCCTTCCCTCTCTGCCACAGGGGTGAAGCATGGGCCAGTGACTAGCTGTGTAAATGGATTAAGAACTTCACCCACAGACCTGTTATTCTGGATTCATATAAAGGGTGAATGAAACAGTGCTTTGAAATTCAGCCTGAGTCCTTTCCAGAGAAGTCCTGCATGAGGAGACATATTGAGTGTACAGTAACATCAATAAAATGGACTTCATGGCACTTGGCTATTTTTTCCTTTGTGTCAGGGAATTCTAGAAGGTACCAAGGATGAAAAACCAAGACCTAGTTCTTTCAATTATTATGAAAAGGAATATTAGTCTTAGGATCCTACACTTTATTTAAATGAGAAAATAAAACATAGATAACAAAAAGAACTAGCTAAGGGATGGAATATTTATTTATATGGAGAAAATTTCAACATATGATATATAAATGATGAAAAGTAGCAGTGCCTGGGTGGCACTGTCAGTTATTGTCCAACTCTTAGTTTCTACTCAGGCCATAATCTCGGGTTCATGAGATTGAACCCCAAGTCAGGCTCCACACTCAACACAGAGCCTGCTTAAGACTCTCTCTCCCTCTACCCCTGCCCCACTCCCCACACTCTCTCTCTTTCTAAAATAAATAAACACAACTTTTAAAAAATGCTAAAAAGTATACTGAGAAATGTTGAGTCTATTTTAATCAATCCCACACCTCCATACATATTGCCATCATTTTATGATAAATTAAATTAACATCTACTTATTTCTGAATAATGAAGTCACATCCCTCCCTGATGTATGACTTTGGTTTTGCATATAGAGACTTTTTCAGTCATTTAAGATGGATTAGTGAATAAGAACACTGGTATTGCAAAATGGTAAATCAGAGGGCTGATCCAGAAAGTACCCCCTTGAGGGAGATGAAGCCAAGCAAGTTAACAGCCCAACCTAAGGAAAGCAAGAAGTTGGAGTGCTATGACAGATGGAAAATGTGGTCTCTGAAAATGGCTACCTTCTGATGAGCACTGGTATTGCTAAACTGAGTAGATTGTAAAAAATAAAAATTAAGTAAAAATTTCCAAAATTACTTCATTTGTTTCTTCTTGAGTGTGGAAGTTTCTTTATGTCTCTGGGGTCACTGTGGGGAAGTCAACAATTTTTTTAAAAAAAGATTTTATTTATTTATTTGATAGAGATCACAAGTAGGCAAAGAGGCAGGCAGAGAGAGAGGGAGAAGCAGACTCCCTGCTGAGCAGAGAGCCCAATGCGGGGCTCAATCCCAGGACCCTGGGATCATGACCTGAGCTGAAGGCAGAGGCTTTAATCCATTGAGCCACCCAGGCACCCTGTAAGTCAACAATTTTAAGACTTAAACAGACTTTGAGCACTCAAAGAGAGTATTCATTCATTCAGTTGCTCATCATTCTATCACTTATTTATTTCTTTAATGAACATTTAGTATGCTTCTTCTATGTCCTAGACAAGAAAAAAAAAATTAAGATTCACATCTCAGATATTTTGAAGTTCTTAATGACAATCCTGGAGATAAGAAAATCTGGAAAGATTACAGCAATCCAGAGATAGTATATTAAAAATAACAAAGACATAGTTGTTACTGTAAAGGAAGCATTAAGAAATATATTCTTTTTAAATTATTTTATATATTAGAAAAATATATAAAATATTTAAATATAACATAAAATATCTATGTACAAATGTCTGCATACATTTATTGATGTCCTGAACAGGCTTTAAGTCTTTAACAATTATTAATTTTTTTAAAGGTAATGGTTATATGGAGCTGACACTCTAAGTTTGGTTGTCAGTGCTCTCTCTTATAACAGAATGATAAAAAGAAATATAAGACTATTTTAGATTAAATAATCTATCACCCACTTATCATGGTATAAAAGATGATTAATGTTAGTTCATATTGTTGATTGGCTTTTTATGATAATTGCTTTTTGATCGGTTTTTGAAAATTGGAACTTGAAACTCCATGGTGAGATTTATAACACTGGGAAGATTTTTATTAAACCACGAGCAAGAACAAAAAATATGCTTATAAAGTAGCTTTAATTATATTCTTCTGCCAAAGAAAGTTCATATTTCAGAATTAAATAAAAACTACTTAGAATTAAGAAGTTTCTATTGATGAAACATTCTAAATTCCTTGGGAAAAAAGTAATCTGTAATATAATATGGAATTGGGATGTGGGAAATACTGTTCATTTCTCACTCTAATAATCAAAATCACACATAAGCTCCATAATTATAATCATAATAACAATAGTAATGGTATCACACATTTATTAACTGCCTAGAGTGTGCCAGTTCAGTGTCAAGCTCTTGTCTACAAGTCATTTTACTTAATGCTCCAGAAGACAAGCATCCTTACTCTTCTCATTCTATGGATCAGATACTATGACACTGAGATGTAGAGTTTATTGTCCAAAGTCACAGAGCTGATAAATAGAGGTTGGATTCTCCAAGTCTGTATGTCTTCTAAACCCACTGGATTAACTATGCTGGATGGCAAAATATAGAAATTACTTTCTTTGACTCTGTCAGCTGACATTTGTATTAAGGAAAGAAAAAAAAAGTCTTACTGCAATTCTTGTTTGATTTCAGAACATGGAGGAGAAAATAGGAAAGTGAGTCCTGTCTCTTGGCAATTCATAAATTCTATCTCAAAGGGATGAGACTTTTCAGTCTCCTTGAATTCTGAAGCACAGCTTTTCACACAGCACTAAGAACCTACTTAGTTCTAAGAATATCATAACCAAAGCATACTGGTTGTTTGAGGAAAATTTCCCTTGTGCACCAATTATAGGGGGAAAATCTCAAATGTAACCCAAAATGAAATAAGATAAATAAAAGAAAAATGAAAAAAAAAAAAGGAACACTGTTCTCCCATTTTGTCCAGCACTCTTCTCCCCTACAATCTCCACTTGAAAATACTTTCTCAGCTTTCTTATGGTTTTGAGCACATATTTAACATTTTGAGAAACTTGTATTTGTCTTTGGCGAGAATATCCTACATAAACATCCTCTACCTACTTATTTAGAATAGCTCCTCTTTCTTCTCACACTCTCCTCTTGCAAGTTCACTTTGTGATAACAATCATATCCCCCCAAATGTAATAATTAACACTTAGTAATAGGAATGTAGGAAGTTTATTTTTGGTTTCTCTTACCTCAAAATGAAATTGCTTTTTCTTTATGGTCTCAGGGGAACACTAGTAGTGTGGCTGTATTCTTGAATTTCCAAATCTCATTCCTGAAGAATTCCACAGACAGAGATCAACCATTTGGCATTATGCTGAGGACTGCTCTTCTTCCTAACATCTCTTGAATGAAGAACGCTATAAAAATGAAATTTTAGTCGGAGATCCCAAAATGGATTGACTTCCTCCCTTCTCATTATCCTTGAGCCAATCAGAGATGATTGCAGTATACATTCACTTGGAATGACAAGGCAGACAAATATCAGGATGATTGAAGAAAGATGAAAATAGAAAATGGACTTGGAAGATAGACTGAGAAGGGAGATGGATATGCTTTGATTTGAACTGAAACATCAAATTTATTTGTGGTATGACCCCAAATATCAGTGTATGTATAATGTATTATTTTGGTAATAATTATCTCTGGAGATAGTTGGAATTCTTAATTTGATTTTCTAAACTTCATAATGCTTTCATTCTCAACATCATCTTGATTCTTTCTTCTAATCATTCAGCTGGATGGCTAGCCAACTTTTTCTGAAGTTGCTTTTTAAAGAGCCTTTCCAAAACAATTTTCACAATCCCAATTTAAGTGGCCTACACCTCTCAGCATGCCCTCTCTTCCATACCACTTTGAGTTCACTATCTCTTTACCACAGCTCACTTCCCCATTGCACATTTTGTATTTAATAGTTTCTGATACTCCCTAGTCATAGGAAAATTTGCTTCCAATTTGTATGGGAGGGGAAAAGGTTGAGTATTTTTTTCTTTTTGAGCTGGAACCTCTTGATTATATCATTTCAAGGCCTCACCTTTTGTTATGTCTTCCAATTTTCCCAAGAGTGGTAAAATTGTCAAGATCGTAGAAAAATGTAATTATTCCTTCAAGAAAATACAAAAAAAGAACTGATATAAAATATTTGCTTCTCTTTTCCTGTGAAGTAAAGCAACAAAAATGTACTGGGCTTTGCATTCTAGTCCTGAATGGTCATTTGTTTCCAGGATAGTTGAAGCATTAGCCTCTTGCTGCAGTGCTACTACCCACAAGATAGAGAAAATTCATATCAATTTTGAAGGTGTAGTTTGAGTTACAGCTGTTGTTCCATTCTTGAAACAACTGTATCTTTATCACACTCATGAAAATGAAAGAAAATAATCCAACTTATAGATCCAACTTTTTGAAAATGTTGACAATTTCATCAACATATGATAGGATTTGAAGGATCCTGGAAGAATATGATTCCTGATTTTTTTCCCCAGACACTCTCCACACCTCCCTATTGAGAACCACGTCTTCATGCTGGGTTAGCCCTCTATTTCCTCCACTTCAGTTACTTTTTTTTTTTTTTTTTAAAGCAAGCTTGAGACAGAGAGACACAGAGAAAGTGGGCAGAGGTGAAGAGGGAAAAGGAGAGAATCTTAAGCATTTTCCAAGATCAGTATGGAGCCTGATGTGAGGCTCCATCTCATGACCTTGAGATCACAACCTGACCAAAACCAAGAGTTGATCACTTAACTTACTGAGCCACCCAGGAACCCCTTGAGTTACAACTTTCTAATTTATAGTTTTAAATTCTATTAACATGCAAAAGCATCTTTTTTTGTTGTTGTTTTGTCAGAAAACGATGTATTTACTTTGCAGATATATCACTCAGTTTGCTGCAGAGCGTAAACATGATTAATACCACCTTAAACTGTTGCTTGGCCCAGATTTGTTTGCGTAGGATGTAACTTCATTAACGTGGAACCTCATTCACCTTGCAAATGAAGAATCTGAAAGAAGGTTTTGATAAAGCAATAAGAGCTTTGGGGGTGAATTTAAGAACCTGAAGTGCAGGCGGTGATGCCAGTTAATGGGTGAGAGGACACAGAAGGAGGAGAGAAGCACTGACCACACACAAACTTGCCCTGCTTTACAATTTTGCTTAAAACAGCTATGACAGAAGCCCTCATTTATTTTCACCTAACTTGTTAACAGTTTTCAACCTACATTTTAACCTCACCTCAACCTTCAGATTGCAGCTAAGACACATACTTATATTTAAATAAGAACACCTATCATCCAATAATAAACCATTGGGTCATGAGAAGCCAGGATGACAAATGACAATCCTGTATTGATGCAATTGTGAATTTCTTTATTTCAAACCTCATCTTTCATTCACACTCTCCTCATTCTCTCTTTTGCAGGTAAGGCTTTTCCACAGCAGTATCAGAATATAGTTAATGCTTCTAGTAAAACAAGCTTTTAGATGACACTGAGTTATTCTTTATTCTTTACCTATACTACATTAATAGTTGGGTATTTTAAGCATAAGTATGTAACAGGTCTTTGTACCCACTGAATAATATATCATATTATTATACATATAAATAATACACATACATATATACATATACGCATGTATGTAATTCAATATACATAAATGTGAAACAATCTTCTGCACTCCTTATGAATCTTAATGACTGATAACACTTTGTCTCTTATGAGTCATGATTAGTAATATTGTTTCTCCTTTGACAGAGAAGTTACCTTGGATAACCTATCCCCACACAGGGTTTTATGGCCTGCTTTCCAAATTATACAAATTACTCAGAAGTGAAAACCACAATGGAAATATTACAGAATTGCATTCCTGGCTCTGGAACACAATACCTTGGTTGTTAGCCAATTTTCTTTTCTTCATCGTTCAAAATAGTTTTTAAAAATGTTTTTCTATGCCAATACTGAGTACTGGCACTAATGTGTTCTCCTTTAAATTTATTGCTGGCAGCTACCAGGATAATTTGGAAGGAACATATCAGTACAAACTGAATACTACATCTAAACCCAGAAGTTCTCTCATTTTCCTAAATAGGTCATTAATTTGCATTATGAAGACTCCATCTGAAATGTATGGACAAAGAGTAAGGGAACAAACCAAGACTTTTAGGAACTTGCTGATAGAACAAGATGTTACTGCCACTTTAGGGTCTCAACAGGGTAAATTTTCTGTGTCTCAATAGTTTCATTACCAGTATCATTAAACAACCATGTAAGAATTTTGTGCACTATCCTGGACATTGAAACAAGACAATGCAAAGAACATAAATTCTAGATCAACATATATAGGAGCTATAATACAGTATATTACATTAAAAAGTGAAAACAAAATTATGTAAAATTCATTCAAGAATGCAAAAGAGCTTTAATATTAGGAAATATGTTTATCTGTTTATATAACTCATCATATCATATCAACTCGTTCAATAGATATTAAAAGCATCCAAGAAAATTTCATAGTATTCTTGTTGAAAAAGGTTTTGAAATGGTCATGTTTATTTTCTTCATAGGATAGGAATAATAAAACTACACGAGTGACTTGCATCACAGTGGGTGAATTCTTATTAAAATAAAAAATAAGACATGAATTCCACTATTACCATCACTATCTAGCATTATCCTTTGAGAGACTGCTTATCCATTAGATGAAAAAAAACAAAAAAAGAGGTGTAATAATAAGAAAAAGAAGGTAAAATTGTCAATATTTGACTTTTTGATTGTATATCTATTCTCCAACATAACCAGTTGGGTAGAAGAAAGGGTATTAACTCAGAGCCATTTAAAAAGTAACTTACAAAACTCTTTATTCCATTTTCACAATAATCAGTTAAAATATAATAGAAACAAAACTAAAGTGTCTAGGAATAGCAAGAAATATGTGATATCTTTTTGAATAAAATTGCATAATAATTTTTTGAAGCACAAAAATAAGAACTGAGACAGTTGCTTTCTAAGGAAGCCAATTTTCTTTGAATTATATACAAATTCAATTCAATTCTGATAAATGTCTTATGTTTTTCAAAAATATGATCAAATGATGTTAATGTTGATCTGGAAAAGTAACTATCTTATTATAGGCAAACATGTTCTGAAAAAGATGAATATTGAGGGGGATCGTAAAAATTCTTTGAAAAGCCATGGTCATCAGAAGATTTTGGGACTGAAATACATTTTTTAAAAATTGGGAAATTTAATTCAATTTTGTACCACTATGATATTCCCTGAGTACATGTTAAGCAGAATCATCATTTCCTAGGCATGATTGTTTATCATCTTTTAGCCATTTTCCTGTAGTTATGTACACAGCTGATACTCACTGAAAAATGTACAGTTCTTGCTATTGTGTTCAACCAGCTATTTTTCTTGATTTGGAAGGACAGGTTATGTAGATGCAAACAAATACCACTTTTTAATGTCAAAGGTTTTGATTTTTTATTTCTATTTCCTATAAAAACCCATACATTTCATAATCAATTATATGTTTATAATTTTAAAATGTTTTAAAGCAATAATTTATATGTAATACATGTTTAATGATAAATTAGAAAATATAAAACTTTACCCACTCTAGGATATTCTTCTTATTCATCATTGACAATATGAGGACTAAGAATAGTATTTCACTCTTTAAATTTTGTATTTAATTACAAGTTTGAAATGTTGCCCTGTTTATGAACTACTTGTATTTTCCTGTGTGGATTATATGTCTATGTATTTAGATAATTTTTTCCTTCCAATTTGAGGGTTTTTTGTTGTTGTTGTTGTTAACAAAAAAAAAATCTACATAGTATGTTTGCTAGACCTTTGTTTTTCAAACACAAGACAAACATTTTCCTATATTGCCCTTTGACTACTTGTAATGAATTTTATCACAGAGATATTTTAATTTTTATGTAACCATATTTGTTAATCTTTAACTTGCACCTGTCATACTTAATGGGAACTTCCCCATTCTTATATTCATTCATACTTCTCTTATAAACTGGTGGTTTCATTTTGATATGTAAATCTTTAATCCATTTAGATTTATCATAGTGTCAATTACAGGAAGGAATATAACTATTAGTTTCGTCCAATTATTAAATGTAATCATTATTTGATATTAATCAATATAATTTGATATATATTAAATATATTTAATACAGATTTCTATTGTCTATATTTATTATTTAATATAATTTGATAGATTAATCAACATTAATTTTAAACATAATATATACACATGAGTTAAACTCTGAAATATCTTCCTTTCTTCCTTCTTCTTGCTACAGCAGAGAGATTTGTAATGCTGACATTGGATGAGATAAAGCAGCTGCCATGGAGGCCCAGAGGACCAATTCAGGGCACATAGACCTGCTATATTTCAAACATAAGCAGTCAGCATTTTGAAAGGCATATCAGAGTGGACCTAGAGGACTTTTATTCTATTCACACTCCAAATCTTCCTGCCCCCTTTATCCCTACTTTTATCATCATCACCATCATTGGCAGTAAGGCCTCTCCATTATTATATCAAGCAGAAATCTCAGGTAGCAATGATGAATGGGTATACACAAAACAGTGTCCTTCATTGCTATTCTAATATATGCAAAATGTCATTGGTATTATTTTTAGTTAAGCTACCACCTAAATTAAAGTACTTTTCATGATCGTATACATAAGTGCTTAGAAAAATTATTGTCCAATTTTTTTCAATACGATTGTATGTCTATTTAAACAGGTTCTCACACCAAAGAGAAGCCTGGAAGGTACTACTTTACTCATGTGATCAAAGCCAATATTAACAGTAACAGGAAAAATTTAAATTACTGATATGATCTAATGTGAAGAGGCCACCAACATTTCTGTAATATTATTGACAGAATGAATATCATGAATCTAATCATGAGAAAGACATCAAAAATGTCAAGGTTATGAAAGTCAAAGAAGACTGAGAAATAATATCAAACTGAAGAAGATTGGAGAGATATGCCAATTAATTGCCATGTGTGATTCTGAGCAAGATGTGGTTTTCTGTGGTTGTTTGTTTTGTTATATATTTTTTGTTTGTCTTTATTAGTTTAACTGAAAAACCTGAGTAGGAGTCTGAAAAATTAAATGGTAACGATATATCTGTTCTAATTTCTTGGTTTTTGGAGGTAATGTGACTGTAGTGTATGACAGTAGTATATGACAGCAAATTTGTAAGGATGATTGGGTTGGATATCTTGGTAGCAACTTACTATCAAAATTAAAAGTTAAGGAAAGAAGAGTTACTTCTACAGTACCCACAACTTCTCTGTAAGTGTAAGATTCTTTTGTTTCAAAAAATAGAAAAAATTATTAAGCATAGTTTGATAGCAGGCAAACTATTAACCTGTAGCTATTGATTTCCTGCAATGTTGCTAGCATTCTGCCATGATCTATTAGTGATGGGTGGTCATTATTTAAGATATGCTTGCTGCCCTTGAAGTGTTACAGTCTACTTAAGTATATCATATATGAAATGTAGTTATTTAAGGCTAATGAAGTTCTTTTGTGTTCAATAGGCATTTAGAGGTTGACTGAAATATGTAGAAATCAAAGAGAATGCCTTTAGCAAATAATTTGCATGAAACATTCCTTAGGAGATAAGAAGAAACCTCTCTTGCTTGCATCAGTGAATTGTGGTTAAGCGAGGAGCAAAAATGACAGTCATGTTGCTGTCATGGTGAGAATGATGACTGGTAGAGGACAGTCAGCTGAGCTACTGGTTGTGTAGGTAGGCTCTGGACAGAAATTTGTGTATTTAGAGTCAACAAAAATCCAACACTCTACTTCCAAATTGAAAGAAGGCACATGGCAGATCTTCATTATTCTTTCTCAGATAGAGACTGTTTGTAAAAGAGGGTTTTATATGTCAAAAATTAAGTAAAATGTTAGAAAAAATTATATAAACTTAATAAACAAATATATAAGAGAACTAGAACAAGTTTTTTATATTTACATTATTTTTATAAAGAGTAAGAGTGACTGATTTCTCCCAGGCTTCCTGAAAACTTTCAGGAAAGCTCTATTATTCTTTCAAACCATATGAAGGTTTGAAAGGTTTTTTTCTTCATCTTTTGCTTCAACCACCTCACACTTCTTGGGCTTCCTTTTTGAGCATCACCAGTTACCTATTAGTGATCTCCTATCTCCCAGAGGGAATAAAAGAAAAAAGGAATTAGGATATGAAAACAAATATACAAAGTGACTAATCTCAATGAAATCAAATGGAGGAAAGCTAGATCTAATCCATGCTCTCTGCTCCAAATCTTAATGACTACCTAGAGCTCCCTGAGGCGTCTTCAGCTCCCAGATACATCGCTGTTTAAATGAATATGTATATATGTGTGTCTGTGTATGCAAGTCATGACAAAAGAAACAAAATCTTTCACACTTCTAAAGGATTTTCATTTTTTTCTTATTTGTAGGCTATATAGTGTTTTAGATTTTTGGAGCATCATTGTGATAAACTATCATTCCCATCTCCTTCAAATCTTGTCTTTAACATAATAAGTAAGCACCATTGCTATTTTAGATTCATGAGAGTCTTTGGACAATTTTTTTTTCCAGAAAAGATTAAGATATTTCCAGGATCTGTATCAGCTGACAGGTTCTGCAAACTCTTTTGAATAAAGATGGTGCTATCTTCTGATGTGAACCTATTGAGGCCAGGTGAATACATTCTTTAGCCTGATACATGTAGTTGTACGTCGGTTGGAATATTCTACACTCAAGTATCTCCTCTTTATTTCATTGCTTGCATCAGAAGGTCCCTAAAGGTTTCAATCGCTTTGACCAACATAAAATGGTTCCTAACACTTGTGACCTATTAGAATTATTTGAGAAGTTATGGAAAAAAAAAACAAAAACAAAAACAAAACTTATGACCGATTTATTTTTAAAAAGGTGAACTAATTGATTTGGAGAAAAATACAGTTATTGTGACTTTGAAAATCTTCCCTGAGTTCTAAAATATAATCAGAGATAAACACTGGATGGATCAGGAGGTGAAGGGTTCCTAAAAATTGGATCCTCTCCATCTTGTTGTAGCGTTCAGATGGCAACTGGTGTGGTTTTTTTTTTTTTTTTTTCTTTCATTGAATGGATGTAGTATACTCCGATTGAGTGGAAATTCAGAAGCTGCTTTGATGGCAGGAGAAGGAAACTCAATATTGACAAATAAGGTAAGGAGATAGATGCAAAGTGTACAATGAATGTTTTCCCAGTACCAGCTCTGAACAATGAGCTCCAATGTGAAGCTACAGATCACAACATGATATTCATTCCAAATAAATGTATTCATTAACCCAGGACCTAACAGGAGCCGCATCCTACACTAGACTTAGAGGACTGAAAGCTGAAGCCAATTCAGTCTGCCTTATGGAACACACAGTATAGTAACAGAGTGCAAGGCAAACACAGGGTAAAGACACTGAAACTGAACATGGGACTATAGTGAAATGCAGTGTAAGAACAGGAAATGGTGTATTGGGTAACAAATAGGGAAGAGCCTTATTCTTCCTGAAAAGTTAGATTCCTGTAATTTTTTTTTAACTCCCTACAATTCTTAGTTTTTCTGCAATATTTGTTAGTCTTTACTTACATATTTTGTCTTCTTTGTTTGTTTATTTTTGCTTGCTAAATAACAGAACACGATGATCTGGCAGTCTTACCGTATTTGAATAAAAATGTTTATTTATGAGAACTTAAGAAAACAAATGGTCAGTTTCAGTTAATTCTCCAGAGGCTGTAGCAATAGTTAATTGTTTCCGTCCTGAGGCAATTATAACCAGCCTTTCCCAAGACTAGGACTTGGAACTTTTCCAGAGGTGGTTGATAGGCCTAGTTCCAACAGAAGGTTCCAACTCAAATGAATCTGGGGAATTATGGATTAAGCAAAGTTACATATATTTATTTACCTCAGGATTACTTAGAACCTTTAATAAACTAATGTACAATATGACTCAACAAGAAGAGGGTATTTTGTTCAGGGGTTCTCAAACCCAAAGAGCTGTGAACTCTCCCCCCCCCAAACCACCCCGCCACCTCCTTAGGATTGACAGCAATACAGCCCTCTGGCTCTTCCTGTGACATCTTATAACACTCTGTATTTTCAATGTCATCCCATCAGAGAGGCTTCTGCCAACTGCCTTATCTAAATGAACATCAGGTTTATATCAATCTCTACCCTTTCACTTTATTTTCACTTTGTTCTCCTTCCTTGTGTGTTTCTCACTCCCCTGAGAATTTAAGGTCTGTGCCAGAGTAGAGAGCCCTGCTTCTCTTCACTGCTTGCTGCACAAAAAATACTCAAAATATATTTGTTGACTGAGTCGCCATCTTTAGTGTGTGGCTTTTGTCCTTATGGCCTCATGATGGCTGCTCTCTTTTCAGGCATCCCAGCCATGTTCTAGACAGAATAATAGGCCAATGATAAGAGTCATGTGCCTGCTGGTGCTCTCCTTCCCGTTTGGAAGATCACAGTTTTCGGAGTGGTTCCACCCTCTAGACGTCTGCTATGACAGTGAGCTTCAGGGGGTTCTACAGAGATGAGGCTCTGAACCAGGCAAACAGCCATTCTGAACAAAGTCAGATTTCTGTTACTAGGAAAAGACTAAGGCTACGTTGGGTATTATGCATGTCAAGAGCATGCATCCCCACCAGCCCCAGGAGGCTGTGATCATCACGTAGTCAGGTTCACTTCTGTTACTTTTCTGGCTTCCATAGACCTATGAGTTCGCAGTCTTGAACTAGACATTTGCTCTCTCTCTCTCTCTCCCTCTCTTCTTTTTTTTTTTTTTTTTAAATATTTTATTTATTTGGGAGAGATGGAAAGAGGGCACAAGTGAAGGGAGAGGCACAAGTAGTAGGAGAGAGAGAATCTCAAGCAGACTCCATGCTGACCATGGAGCCCAACCCAGGACTCAACCCCAGGACTCTGAGATCTTGACCTGAGCAGAAATCAACAGTCGGACACTTAACTAGCTGAGCCACCTAGGTGTCCCTGAACTTGACATTTCATAAAGTCATTCCCAGTCTTTAAATGTTATGACTGTAGGAGTTATGCATGTCCAGCAAATGCCTTGGATCTACCTGTATACAGAACTTTTTTCACATATTGGGTTTAAATTATTAACTTAATGATTATTTAAGGGGGAACAAAATCTTCCTTTATTCTTTTCCTGTTAAAAATGAAAGAAAACAAAACAAACAAAACAAAACAAAACAAAACAAAACAAACAAACAAAAAAAGCCACTTCCAGGTAATGGTCAGCTTCGTTCTGAAGTCGTTCCTGGTTGTGTTCACTGAAGTAAAACAAACGCTCTGTAGCAAGTGACCGTCCTTCCCCTGGGAAGGTTTGTCATGCAACCATCACGAGTCCTAATCACTCTTAGGAACAATGATGACGTTGTCACTAGAAGGTCAGGAGAGGAAGCTGAGAGGCTGTACAGTCTAAGCCAGAGCAAGACTGACAGAGGACACAGAAAAAAAAAAAAGAAAGAAAGAAAAGAAAAAATCAGACATGCATAAAGGAAATGAAAACACAAATAAAACACTTTGTGAAATGTGTTGAAAATTGGAACATTTGGTTTTATGAAATATCCTGTCACCTTCTAACCATTTTCCCTCTTGCTGTTTTGATAAGTGACAAATTTCACATTGCACAGGTGGCCAATTCCACTAAAAATAGTTTCTTGAGCCTTATCAGTATCATTTATCAGAGGCAACAGAAAATGTTGCAGTCTACTACAGATATTCATTCTCATCCTATCTACACTCCTGAATGGCTAGTAGATTTCAGGATGGGCCAAAATAATACACTAATATTTACTCAGTGCATTCTAAATGGTAGACAGTATAGTAGACATGTTCACATACTTCATACTATTTATTTCTTGTGACAACCCTGCTAGCTTATTACAAAAGAGGAAATTGAAGCACACGGTTTAAACTTCAACAAATAACTTGAACCTGCTGATTTTCCATTTTCTCTAACCTTATTAGCATTGGACTGGTTGATATCCCTTCTCATTCATTCAGTGACTGTGTTTAATAACGTCCATAAAATGGAGTTCCTCATTTGCAGAACACAGATAATAATATCTGCCTTACTGTTGCAGGAAGGGAGGGACGAATGAGGAAGGGAGAGCACAGGGACAGAAAGAAAAATGAAAGGAAGAAAACCCAGAGGTATATATAAGCTCAGAATTAGACTACCTTTATATTTTTTCTTTTCTTTCTTTTTCTTTTTTTTTTTTTTAAGATTTAGTTATTTGTTTTAGACACAGAGAGTACAGGGTGAAGGAATAGAGGGAGAGAGAGTCCTAAGCAGACTCCCTGCTGAGAACAGAGCACTACAGAGGGCTCCATCTCGGGAACCTGAAATACCGACCTGAGCAGAAATCAAGAGTGCTACCTTAACTGGCCAAACCAACTAGGAGCTCCTACCTTTAGGTTTCTTAACAGCAGCACTGAAAATAAGAAAATTTTAATTTAATTTAAAAAACATAAGTAAATAAATAAAACAATCATTTCAAAATCCTGCAGGAGAATTGTTTTCTCCTTGAGTTCTATACCTAGACAAACTATTAAGAAGGCATGAGGGTAGAACAGAGATATTTTCAGACATGGAAGGGCTCCAAAAAATTCACCCAATCCCATGTGACCCTTCTTCTATCATTTCTCTGTCCTCCAAATATAGCTATGTGTACTCTTCCTCCCTTCATAATTATTGCAGCTGTGTTTCACATGCAACATTCCTTTGTAGAATACAATTAAAAATGAGTTACTAGAAAAAAATGAACTAGGTCCCAAGTTATTATTAGGTTGAACAGAAATGAAATTAGATTTTAATAAATGCAATGTGAAAAAAACTAACATAAGAAAAAAAGAATTACAGAATCCATACACATTTATCCTTAAAAGGGAGTGTATAGATGGTTAAATTGAATGTTTATTACACTTGAAAATTTCAGTTTTTCAGATATGTAACTTAAGAGCTGTTAGTGATAGTGATTCCCTGTTTTAGATAGATACATACATAGCTTAACACACCAAGTTTTTATCTATATGTAATGGTTTTAATGTCACAAATGTGCTTATTTTTTCCTTGTTAATTTATCCATTCTAGGCTAGATTGGTCACAACAATACCTCAGGATATAAAATTTATCTAAAACATTTCTTTTGTTTCAATAACACTGACAGGAGTAAAACTGATCTCCCAAAATACGTGACAGAAGGATTTCAAAGTAATTTCAGCTTCCTCAGGACATTCAGTGATATCTTTAATTTCAAAATGAAGAAAATGATAATATATTTCCCACATTTATCTTTAAGTTTTCACCAATGAGCAAATTCTAACAATCTATACTGTAACATTTTAATTAAGTTTAAATTATCTTTCAGTGGAAGAAAAGGATTCCAGATCCATAAATATCCTATTGAGTGAAACTCATGATAAAAATATAATTTTTTAAAACTTTTTAAAGAAGATTTTATTTATTTATTTGACAGAGAGAGAGAGAGCACAAGTAGGCAGAGCGGCAGGCAGAGGAAGAGGGAGAAGCAGACTTTCCACCAAGCAGGGAGCCTGATGCGGGGGCTCTATCACAGGACCCCAGGACCAAGACCTAAGCCGAAGGCAGCCACTTAACTGACTGAGCCACCAGACACCCCAATAAAAATATTTTATCAAACTTATGAGGTATTCAGTGACAACTTTCCCCAAATGCAGTATGAAGATTATTCCCTACTTCATTGGTGATCATTTTAAATTATAAAATATGTCATAACAATCTTATAAAATTCTTGAAGCTTATCTGACAATGTAAAGTATGTTGTATTCTTTCTTTACATGAGATATTAATGTAATTAAAAAACTCAATGATATCAAACAAATAAGTACATCTGACTATCTAATTTATATCTTTAGAATTTGGGACTTCAACTACTTTTTTTTTTTTTTTTTTTGCAGGAAAACCATCTACACAAAACTTTTCCCCTGAAAAACCAGTGAACCTCAGTATGCACAGAAGCTGCTCATAGTTTTCATATTATCGCAGAATTAGTGCAAAAAACTAAATTTAATACATTATTCTTTGCATAATTCATACCTATAACCTAGCTGATTTTTTTTTAGTAGCAGGCATAGAATACAACTTCCAGATTGGACAGAGACAGAGGACTCAAGGAAGAAGTTGCAAGGAAAAAAAAAAAATACACACACAAAAACAGTTGGATTTCTACTCCCTGAAGAGCTTGACCATGTGACAAAGAGCCTTCAAGAATCTTTTTAATTCACTTGGAGAGTTGGAAAGTATTAATGTTAATACAGAAAACCACGAGAGCAAGTTTAAAAGCATATACTTATTAGCTGAGAAAAACAAAGTAAATCATGTTTGAAAAGATCATAATGGAAGTATGATCATCTGCACAGAAGGATGTACAGAAAGCGATGCAGGACACGAGGCAGAGTAAGGATGTTTCTTGTTTTCTAGTAGCAAGTTAATAGATGATGCCTACAAATTACAAATCAGAGAGGTAGCAGGAAAAGTTTATTATTTAGAACTGTGGAGATGGGTATCCACATAAACTGCTTAAAGTTACTTGTCAGTGTTGCAATAAAGAATCAGACCAGTGATACACCAAGGGACGCTTGGAAAAGCAGGAGAACTCGGGTTTATTTTACCCCGGTCGACCCAGAGGAGCTCACACCTGAAATTCTGGGCCCCGGGTAGTGGAGTTACAGGGTTTTTATAGGGGAGTGCAAGCGGCCAGGTTCCAAGGGCTATGCTGACTATTGGTAAGTGCGTTTAAACTCGGGGAGTGGACTTGCTTTAGGTGGGAATGGTGGTTAGGGTAGTGGAGGGGGCTTGGTGGGGGGAAGACCTGTTTACAGAAGCAGAAATGACTGGTTATCTCTTGCTCCCAGGGGAGGCTTCTGGTTATCTCTTGCTCTTTCTAGTAACTTTCTATCTACTGGGTCCTGCTGCCCTCAGCCTGCTGTGAGTAATTTTTCTCTTCATGGTCACTTGGTGTGGGTCGGGGGGTGTGGGGTGTAGGATGAAGAATGGAAGTAAAATAAGGGATTTCTGATTTCAGGACAAGGTTTGTAAAACATTTTGACTTGTAAAACTCTGCATGTGCATAAAAATTTTAATAAAAGATGTGACTCTGATTTAGCATCTTTATTCTTCACTTTTATCAAAATTCTGATCTACTAAAATACCTGTAACACAGTGTTTTCTCTAAATCTATGTATATGTCAGTCTCTATATACTGTTTAAAATGTCTCTGTTACCACAACTAAACCTAATCTTTAAATAGAATTTTGAGCCATTCTTAAAACTTCTAAGATTTTACCTGAAAAATCAACTGATTCTCATTCCGTGGGTCTTTATGTTTAAAGTTCAAAATTTTTGACATTTTAAAGGTGCAACAGGGGTTATTTGCTTTTTGTGCTTATGACTTGAAGTGGCTCAGAAGACTTCAAATTTTCTTTTTAGAAAGTCACCTCACCTCTGAGCAGAGAAACCCCTGCCCCTTAGAGGGAAAGCTTTTGTACAAATTTCAACCAAGAAGAAATGAGGTTAGAGTGGAAAGTATTTGGCAATGATAAGTTTTAGCCTGTGCCAAAATTACAGTTATTGAGCTTTAAGTTGGTAAAATTTCATATTGCTATGCTTAATGGAAAATATAATGATATTCTTTGGATATATAAGTTAAATTTTATACTAAAGCAGGTAAAAGCACAGATAAACTTGCCTTCATCAGCTTGCTCACAAAATCTGACTACCTTTGTTGAGATTTCTTTTCCTATGTCTTTTTTTACTATAAAGATCATAAAAGCATGAGGTAAATAGCTTAAACCTGAAACAAATTCCATTCTGTTTAGTGACCTGAAACACTTCCCTGGGAAATTTTTACTTGGGCTACATGATCCTTTCTTGTTCTTTAGTACTTCATAGCCTGAAACCTTTCAGGGATTTCCATTCTTCTAAATGAAAAATTATTCTTTGGCTATAATTTAGAGCCTCTGAAATTCCCACTGGAAATTCTACTTGGGGGTGCCTAGAAACACACACACACACACACACACACACACACGAAGAATTGCCTTGAGTTATTCTGGAGCAGATGACACTTTGTATTTAAAATGGAGAAGAGATTGCTTTCTTACACAATACCTATGTTCCGTGTAAATCATCCTCTCTGACTGAAGATTCACTGTAGGGTTCACATTGACCTGGAAGCAATTCAATCTACAGGGATCAAGGCCAAGGGGAAAGAGAGATATGGCATAAAAGCCAATTCATTATATTAGTCATCTGTTTCCAAAATGAGCGTGTGGTTGCAATCAAGTTAATATGAGCATCAGGGTCACAAAAGCATAAGGAAGCCATGTGAAATTCCAAGGGACAGAGTGACCTGCTCCCTTGGGTCACATTACGGCAGATAGATTTTCATCTTATGCTGCTTTGATATATTGGGGCAACGAAGGCTTCTTTTCTACAGGCTACCTTCCCAAGGCCCCTCCACATCCTCTATTTCTAGAGAGTTCTTGAAGCCTCTGGGCTTAGGTCCACCAATGCCATTCCCACACTCTTATTTGAGCAGCTATAAGAAGCATAGCAAAAGTGATCTGGAGGATCCATCAGATCCTATTTAATTTCCAGTCTCCAAATTACACTAACTCGTAGAGTTTGATTTCATTCACTTCTACCCTGCACGCCCCCAGTGGAGGCTTAATTACCAGAACCAGTACCCTAAAGATGCAGCCTCTGAACCACGTTGAAGTGTGTGAAAATAACTAAGTACCATCATCCCTTTTCTCTGGGAATCTCTTCAATGCAAGTGAATTTCAGCTCAGACGCACAATGATCCCCAGCTCTCCTTGATCTCAGAGTCTATATTTCTGTGGTTTGTCCAACATACCAGGCATGCAAGGTCCAGGAGCTTGTCTAGATTTTATCCCTTAGAGACATTAAAAGAAATCTTAAATATAAAATGTTTCAAACATTTTGCAGTCATGATCCTTCCCCCACTCCTCCAAACATATGTCTTTCTCTATTCACTTCCTTAATTGCTGACATTGCCTTCTGCCTTAATTCACTAAACCAGAAACAATGGTCTTTTTCCTGCGTCCTATTTCTTCCATGCCCTATTCCCCACATCCCCTTAATCACCAGCTCTTGATCATTCTTACCTTATTCTCTTTCTGCTATTAATTTACACTGTCATCTCCCTCCTATGCTGTTGTAAAACTCTTCCTTCCTGCTATGCTCACCTAGCCTCCAGCTTTTTCTTACTCTTCGTTCTGCCAATGTAAATCACAAATAAGATGATTACAATCTTGCAATGGCTCCCTATTGCCTCAGGATAAAATTCCTTTTCCTTAGTAAGGCCTGAAAGGCTCTTTTGATCTGAACCTGTCTTTGTCCCACCTCATAACTTTTGTTCTACCCAGATGTTCCATTCATTTTAATGCCTTATAGATGCTTCTGTTTTCTAAACAAACTTCTAATGTTTTTTCTTCTCCTCCTTCTTTTGCTGCTTCTTCTTCTTCTTCTTCTTCTTCTTCTTCTTCTTCTTCTTCTCCTTCTTCTTCTTCTTTTAATTTATTTATTTGAGGTAAGGGTAAGAGCTAAGGGAGAGGAGAGGGAAGGAAAAGCAGATACCCCACTGAGCAGGGAGCCTGACTCAGGGCTGGATCCCAGAACCCTGAAATCATGATCTGAGCTGAAGGGCACCCAGCTTGTGTTTTCTAAGCAAACTACCTTGTCTCAGACCTTTGTGCTTTGCAGTTGTTCTTCCCTATAAAGCCTCCTGCCAATCAAGCTGGGGGGTATCCAGTCTTCCTTCAAAGGCTATTTAGGCTTCACTTTCTTGTGGGTCTCCCCAACACACAGACTGCAGTTCAAGACAGTCTAATCTTGGGGCACCAGAGTGGCTCAGTGGGTTAAGCCTCTGCCTTTGGCTCAGGTCCTGGTCTCAGGGTCCTGGGATCAAGCACCGCATCAGGCTCTCTGCTCAGCAGGGAGCCTGCTTCCCCGCCTCCACTGCCCCCCCACCCCCCTTGCCTGCCTCTCTGCCTGCTTGTGATCTGTCTCTCTCTGTCAAATAAATAAATAAAATCTTAAAAAAAAAAAAAAAAAAGACAGTCTAATCTTATTGCCCCACTAGGTTATTTTCGTATGTCTTATTTACTCTCAGCCCACTGTATTCTGGCTTTTCCTGTCAACATTCCTCTGAAAGTGCTTTGCTAAAACCTAAAATGACCTTCAATCTGCTAAGTCCAGTGGATCTTTTCTGCAGTTTAGCTTACTTGGCACAACTGCTGTGTTGGATACTGTGCATTATGTTCTTATTTTGGAGTACTTTCTATATGGCTAGACTGTGGAACTCCCCCCACATTATCTTAATTTTCCTCCCTTCCTCTCTTCCTCCCTCCCTCCTCCTCCTTCCTTCCCTCCCTCCCTCCCTTCCTTCCTTCCTTCCTTTCTCCTTTGACCAGTTCTCGATCTAACCTTCCTCTGTCTACTCTCTTAATTATTAACATCCTGGGCTATATTCTTAGCCCACCTGCTTACTTACGTCCTCAATCTTATGTACATTCATAAATCTTACACTTATATAACAGCCCATTAAACTTCTCCATCCAAAAGTCAGACAAGAACCTGCCTTCCAACACACTCAAAACTGAGCTATCTTTCCTCTAATATCTGCTTTAGTCCTTTTCTCCTTGAGTAAGTGAAATCAAAGTCTATCCAATCATTCAAAATAGAAACCGGAGGTTTTCCTTGATTTCTCATTTTTCCTAAATCCCTAACCAATCACAAGGTCCTGTAGAATTTTCCCCCCAAACCTAGGATGACTCTATTGTACCCTCTCTGCCCTCTGTTACTTCTTGTTAGACTACTGGGCACACTTGCAACTGGCTATGTGCAATCCCTCTTCTCCAGAACTGCCAGAGACATCTTCCCTCAGCATATCACTTCCACATCTCTCCCTTACCCACACTTCCTCAGCAATTCCCTCTTACCTACAAAAGACTAAAGTTGGTGCTCCTTAACATCTCAATATAATCTATCCCCATCTTCCTTTCCTGTGCCATCTCTTGCACCATCTACCTCACCTTTAATCAGCATCCATAGCAAGCCACCCTTAATTATCATGCCTAATATGGTGCTTTTTGTGTCTATGCTTTAGTTGACATTAACACCTCCCTCTGAAGACTCAGGAAGTTTCTTCTGCCTCTCATTCTTACTTCCAATCCTATTGTATTTGCCTATAGATTGGATAATTTTGCTCTCTTCCTTGCTTCTCTCATAAATGACTCATTACTTCTACCTGTGTCCCAGACCCACCCCTTCTTTTGTCCTCTGCAGTCTGGCCTCCGAAATTATCCCTTGCTTTTATTCAGGAACATGATCTCCAGCTCCGCTGCATATTCCTTTCAGTCTCCACATGTGATTTCCTCTTCCAGTGTTTTTAAAAGTCCTTGATTCTACCTGCACTTTTTTTCTTGCTTTTATCATCACACATATCAGAAGAGTATGGCTTCAATTCTCTTACCTTCTGTTTACTCCTCTGCCCGTTGTAATGTCTTTTGAAATTGCAACACATGATTGAAACTGCTTTCTCAACATCCCCAATTATCTACTGATTTTAAACTCAGAGATTGATTTTTTGTCCTTATCCTATTAAATCCCCCTGAATTAATTGAGATGAATGCAAGCTTCTCTTCTCTGATATTCTTTTTTTAAATTTTATTTCTTTATTTGACACAGAGAGAGAGAGGAAGAGAGAGACAGAGAGATGAAGTAGGCAGAGAGGCAGGCAGAGAGAGAGGGGGAAGCAGGCTCCCTGATGAGCAGAGAGGCTGATGTGGGGCTCGATCCCAGGACCCTGAGACCATGACCTGAGCCAAAGGCAGAGGCTTAACCCAGGCATTTCTCTGATACTGTCTTTACTATGGTAAAACTACAGCACATCATCCTACTTCTCCTCCTGTATCTACCAGTCCACCTTCTCCTCCTCCTTCACTGGTTCAGCTTCTGCTTGTACCAGACGTAGGAATCTCACTAAGTAAGTATTCTTTCTTCTTCTTGCCTTCTTTTCTTACACTGGAGCTTCAGCCATCACATTTCTCCAAATGAACCCCAAACATGTACTTGTTAAACTCTGCTTATTTTTCTTCTTTTGGATTTCAAATCTGTCTTTCTTATTACTTGTTGAGCATCTCTCAGATTCCAAAAGGATAAAAGGGCCTAATTAAGTCTCACCGTGTTCTTCTCTCAATGATCCTTTTCTCCTGTGTCTTCCATATCTACTGTTTTAGAGCCTTACATTCATTTTTCCCCCACACTCCACAACTAGGGGATATTCTAGTGCTGTTTGTCTTATGTCCACATTGCTTCTTACACCCTTTTCCTCCTTTTCATTCCTGTTGCTGTGACATTGGTTCGCAGTATCTCTTTTAAGCTTTTAAAAATCTTATTCATTTATTTATTTATTTGAGAGAGAGAAGGAGAGAAAGACAGTGAGAGAGCACAAGCAGGGAAGGGGCAGAGGGAAAGGGAGACACAGATTCCCAGATGAGCCAGGAGCCTGATAGGACATGGGGCAGTGCTTGATCCCAGGACCCTGAGATCATGACCTGAGCCAAAGGCAGCTGCTTCACCAATTGAACCCACCAGGTACCCCAAACATTACATTCTTTTATGCTTTTTAAAATAGATGTCTCCTTGGTATCTCTTCTCTCCAACTTATTCCATATATTGCCATCATTTCCCTTCCCAAAAGTCATGGTCTGTCCACATCATTTTCTTACTTACAGATCTGCTTTCTTTTCTTATTGTTAATAAAATCAGACTAAAATATAAAAATTTAAAAAAAAACAAAACTCTTTAGTTCAAGCTTAGCATTTGTCATATCTGAATCAATCTCTTTTACCAGCCTTGATTTTTCCAAGTATATCTTAAAATTTTTAGAACATTAATTTTTTCAGAACTTGAGCTTTACCTATCAATGTTATTTCTCTATCTATAAATAATAATTAGGCAATGGCTAAATACCGGATTCTATGATGTGTATGGAGGATATATAATATATAAGATAAAAACGTCCCTTAGTATTTATAGAGATCAGTTCTAGGGCAGAAAAAATAAAATAAATACATAAATAAGTAAGTAAGTAAAGTGTACTACATGCTATGCTAGATGAAATGTAAGCTTTTAAATGTGGATAGTAAGTTGCCTCACCTTGTGGCAGTAGTGATGATGGTTATTTTGGGCAGGAAAGCGGGTTATAGAAGTAACCACCATTTAAATTCTATCAATTAAAGATGGGGAAAATGGGTGAGTGGCTTATTCCAGGCAAGAGGAAATGGCCACACATAATATAACAATGAAAGATGTTCCATATAGTGTGATTGCACAGGATATGAAAGGGAGAATGTTGACTCTGGTGAAGCTTGTCAGGTAAGAAAACACTAGATAATGAAGGTACTATCAACCACCACGAGTACCTTGAGCCTTATACAACAAACAATTGGAAGTCCATTTTTAAGCACTGGTGTGATAGAATCATATTTGTATCGGGAAGAATCATTGTGGTGGCAGTGTGAAGGATAAAATAGAGAGAAAAGACCAGAGGAAGTAAGAGTGCTCAGGAACTATTACAGAAATTCTTGGGAACAGCCACATTAGCCTTACTGGAGTCTTTGTTACATGAACAGAGAAAGGCAGATTGGTATAGAAAACAGAAACAAGGAATAAAAATCAGAATTTGGTGATTGGTTTATTATGGGGTGTATATGATTAAGTAGAATAGATGGTTGTCAGTGGGCAGGGGGTATGTAAGCCTGGAACTCAGGAAAGGGATCTGTGCTTGCCATGTAGATTTATAATTCATTAGCATATAGGGTGATCTAACTATAGAAATCAAAGGGATTGACTTGCAAGATTGATTGAAAGAAGAGGGCAATGGTGGTTCTAGGAAGGTCAGAGAATCTGTTTCAATAAAGAAGGATTCTAGTAGAGTCGAATACAGCCAAGAGGAGAAATAGGGATTGTTTTGGGGTTGGTGGGGAGGAGTACGGAGTGTCAAGTATATCATTTGTGGAAGCCCTTTCAGTAGAGAACTGAGATAGAGGCTTTGTTCACTAACATGCCTTCACATCCATCTCCTGAATGGGATAGTAGGCAATAGTCCTGGCTGTGTACTTCGCGGTGGTTGTGGGAAGGGACAGGACTATAGGCCATACAAACTACTTCTCTTTTTGATCATAAGTACAAGTCAGTTTTGACATTTCCATCTTTTGAAATCCCAAGGAGCCTATGAATGATGGTGACAGCAAAACTTCTTTTAAAGTGTGATTATCGGGGCACCTGGGTGGCTCAGTGGGTTAAGCCGCTGCCTTCAGCTCAGGTCATGATCTCGGGATCCTGGGATCGAGTCCCACATCGGGCTCTCTGCTCAGCAGGGAGCCTGCTTCCTCCTCTCTCTCTCTCTGCCTGCTTCTCTGCCTACTTGTGATCTCTCTCTGTCAAATAAATAAATAAAAAATCTTTAAAGTGTGATTATCTTAGGCCCTCTGCCATAGCTGGTTGTTCCAGGCCCTACTCTCTTTTAAGGTTAGAACTACCTGTCATCTCCTCTTTGTTGAAATCCCATTTATTTTCAAGAAATAGATCAAATATCACTTTCCCCTAAAGAGATCCTTGCTTCACAAGAGAATTATTGCTCTTCTTCTGTGTTCTTACAGGATTTTGTATATAAATTCATTAAGTGTTTAAAACATTCTCCTTCATAATATAGTTATGTATGTAAGTCTGCTTTCCTATTTGGGATACTGTCTTATTTATCTTTGCATCTCAGATTTCACCTAGTAAATTGAGGTATCTAATCCTTGTTTATCAAATTAAATTGAAATGTTTATATAGCATGGTTTGTCTAATTACAATAAATTATTTTAAAAGTCCAGATTCAGGACAATTACATTTTTGTGGAGGAAAAAATAAATACAAGACAGTTGAAATCACTTTTGTTCCTTTCTCATACTATGATGGCTACCACCTTCAAGTATAGTTCTAAATCAGGTGGAGATCTACTCTTTATGTCTGAGTATGCCTTAGCTAATATTTTCCTGCATACAGAAGGAAGAGACTCAAAAAGTAATATTTTGTGACTATAGTTTGTGAACAGCATTCTGAAAAGTGCACAGTAAGCTTGGATCTCTCTCTAAACTGAATTTGCTTTGGATGGGAAGCTTATGCCATATGACAAAGACAAGACTTTCTCCTAGAAGTGATGGTCTAATTTATAATCTCCACCTTCAAGAACGTATTGGAGTTGAATTGCACCCCAAAGAAAAAAAATTCTAAGCTAGTTTAAATGAAGTTTATGTTTCCTGCCAATACTCTCCCTTTAAAAATTTAGTCTTATTTACATGGTTTCAGACCTAGAAAAGTTAAGTTTAGTACTTTGGGTTGATTATTGTCGATACAATGTTGGATTTGTGTCATGGTTTCTTGGCAATAGGGCAACATTTGAAATCAAGTATCAAATGCATTCTCAGTGTGTGCAAATATAAAATCTGAATGTTAACTAAAAATTTATGCAACTTCACAATGTAGTCATTAGCCTTAAAGAAGTTGTGAATTGGTTGATTTTTTTTCCTTTCTATCCAAAATATTGCCTTTCTGTGAGTAAAATGATATGTGGCATTAGTCTTGATGAAAATAAGTAATATTGGAAAGTGCTTAGAATTCTTGAAATGTGCCCATGCTTTAATTGCTATATGACCCCATTCCTCTTCCCACCATACAGAGCATAGAGCAAATGATATGATGAATGTCCAGTGCAGATTCATAATTCACCATAGTTGGGAACACTTATAATGGTGTATTTTCAAACTCAGTGAAAACGCCCAAGCAGATCAACATCTCATTCAAAACCGTCAGGGCCGATAAAATGGACGGTTTTCTTTAGTATATTCAGTGACGCAGAGTAAAGGCCAGGCTCCAATTATTTCTTATGGTGATGGAGGTGGGGTTTGTTCATAAATGCAGATGGGGACATGAATCAAATGTGTGTCTTCTCCTATAGACAGAGAGAGAGAGGGAGAGAGAGAGAGAGACTCTGTGTGTGTGTGTGTGTGTGTGTGTGTGTATTTGAGAGAGAAAGAGGGAGAAAAGGAAATGATTCTAGAGAAAAACCTATATGTATGTATTAAAAATGGCTTAAGTTTCCTCAGATGTTACACAAGAAAGAAAGAGAGTGTCATTGAAAAACCAAATACCTGTTTGTGCTAGGGTTTTGATAACATATTGTAATGAAAGAGTTCCCTGTCATCAATGCTCTAATTAGAATACTAAGCAAAAGTCTAATAAAGTAGAATCATTTCTTCAAACTAACCATGAAACTTTGCTTATGTTTGTTGACCATGGAAACTGGCCATAGATATTTTAGGCATTTTTAAAAACAGTTCATTGAAAGTTTTCCATGAATAAATGATTTTTTTCTCCCTGTGTCTACATTCACTGCCAAAATATTTGGGACTGGACACCTGGGGCATTTGCTTCCTTCTTGGGCTCAGGCATCCTTCTCATTTCACATACTGTTGACCCAATCAATTCCATCTGTTATAGTCAGAACCCACATACAGCCAAATTCAAAGAGAACAAAGTTGGCAATGGTGTCCGTTTCACTTCCTGCTTCATCCACCCACTGGGTGGGGCCCCTCTAAAGCTCTCAGCTTTCAAGGAGGGAGGCATTCTTGATCTTCCTCTGCCACCTCTCACTAAAGATTCAGGTCGGTTTCAGTCAGTTAGGACTCATTGTGGATTTTATCTTACTGGTACTTTTCCAATGTCTTTGCATTTTATCCAGGCTTTGACGGCGGCTGGAATGGCTCTGTTTCCCATTATAGGATTTCCAGGCATTGACCCACATTCCAGGGGCTTTCAGAGCAATGTGACCAAGGACCACCACAAATCTTTCATTCCCCCCCCCTCTCTCTCTATCTCTCTCTATATATAGATATATATATGAATATATATATTCTTCTAAGCTCTTCTTATATATTCTTCTGAGCTTTTTTTGGAAAGACCCTCCCCTTCCATTTTGTTTGTTCCTATTACTCACACCTAGCTGCATTCTATGTGACAAAAGAAACCATGAGCTCCAATGTGGACCAAATTCCAGGGTCTTTTCTTCTGTTTTTTTTTTTTTTTATTTTATTTTATTTTATTTTATTTTATTTTTTTAATATGTGCACACAATTTTTATGAGCTTCACCTCTGTTACTATTGGGCACACGAATCTGCTGAGGCCACAATTATTTTGCAAGTCAGCGAGGACTTCTCCAGCTTGGGCTGGAGTTACATTGGTAACTTTGCTCTAAATTCCCTCTTTAACGGAAAAAAACATGGACGGAAGGCTGAGGGGCATAAATCTTGCAAGTTGCTTTTCCGAGACCAGCCAGAACTAGCCCTAAATGAAGACACTGTGCGCTCGCTGCTGGCGGCTATAGTCTTCTCGTTTGGATTTCAACAAGTAGTCCCAGCCAGAGAAGTATTAGAAGGTAAAAAGGGATCAACCAGTTGTTAATCCAGTGGTGACTTCGGTGTGGGGTTCATTTCTTCAAACGGCCAAGTTGCGCGCGTTGTTCTGTGATTGAGTGCCTTTGTCCTGACAGAGCTTTTCATTTTGTACCTTTCACCATTGTTTTTGGCCGCAGATCAAGCCTCACATCTTCTGGTCATAGAATTCCTTTCTGCAGGCCCCACTGCAGGCTCAGGCCGCCGCGTAACCTGAGACGCCTCGATTTCCCAGCAGACAGCACATTAAAGGGAGGTCTGCCGGCCAGCTGCAGAGACAGGTGTTGTTCTCGCTTCATTTATACCCGCCCCCATTTATTTGTGCTAAGAATTCCTCTCCCAAGCTTCACAAACGCTGAAGGAATTGGGCAGATTTTATAGGCGCTAGAGTGTGGGATTAAAAGGCTTCACCTGCTTGGTAGCTTAGCCGGGTGAACAATGCTTCCAGATGTAGCATGATCTTTCTGCTGTTTTTGCTCTGCCCTCGTTAAGGAGCGAGAGGGGCTGCGTGGCCGCTCCGCGGTCCACCGCACGATGTGTTTACCGACTCGGATTCCGTCGCTGCTCTTTGGAGAGGGCTGACTCATGCTGCTTTCTGAGAAACTGGAGAAGTCAGGAAAACCCTCTGATTATTGTCCTTTTCTCATCCATATTGCAGAGCCATGAAAACCTGAACTGGTTTTGTCCTATCAGATTTAATGTTGGTAGGGCAAATCCAGATCGGTTTTTATAGCACTTTTATAGAAATGAAAAAGGTCAAATATAGGGTTTACTACAGACTCTGCTGTTGCTTGAAATATATCTTTGGAGAGTGTGATTTTCACTGGACAATGAGCTTATAGACTGAGTGAGGTGCCCAGGTGTGGCTTGAATGGCATGGATCCCTGTGATCCATTATTAGGTCTTCATGTATTAGTAACTAAGCTGCAGGCATTTACTTCCCCTCCTAATCTGAAGGTTAGCTGTGAAAATCCCTCTTTGAGTGGCCTCAGCTTTCTATCACAAGCCACACCCATGTTCAACCCTCTGGGTCTCCTCCAGTGGGCTTGGGTCATCTGCTGCTTCTATCTTTTGCAGGTTTTGAGGAAAAGGATTATTTTCCACCATTAGGCTAAGGGCTATTTAACACCAATTACTATTCCCCATCATTAACAGAAGATAATTCTGTTTGTGACTTAGGTAAGTTGGAGTAAGTAGATTTCATGCAGCAGTGAAACCATGAGACTGACAAGATGATTGTGACTTACCATACTTCCTTCCTGACACTCAGAATTACCTCTTTCATCATATTTGGATGGGACATAGGCCACCTAGGAGAGCATATCCTGTTCCTGTCTTCCGAAACTCCTGGAAGCTGGTCCTTAAGGAAAGTGGCACGTTCTTCCTTTAAACGCTGTCAGCCTCCTTGGACTCTGCCTTGCTTCCTTTGTGCAGGAAATCAGATAACCCAGGATGGTAGCAAGCCTTCGGAAGTGGCCTATCACCACCCTGTCACTTGTGGCCTTTGAAAAACACTCTGTCTTTACTATGCTCAGAAAACCCATGCCACCACAAAATGCCCTGCATTCCAACCACAAACATTACTAGGCACACTCTGTGCACATGGAGCTCTTGTAGGCCTTGATGTCTTTGCTGGGACATTTCTTCTGTCCATGCTGCTTCGTCAGGACCTCTTTTCTCCCTTTTTACCAGGTGAATTCCTACTTTCCTCGTAGCCCCACATCAAGCATCCCAGCATTTCCTAAGCAGTGCTAGACACTGCCTTCTCTCTTAGTCTGTTTCCCAGATCTCATTTTGTCATGCATTACATGATTTTTGCTCTGATTGTTGTTTGCTTTGGATCATTTGTTTTATGTGTCTCACGAGATCACACATTCCGTGAGAATCAGGATGGTGTCCTATTTATTCATCTTTGTGAACGTAGGTCATTCTTCACTCTTCCTCCTCGACCCGGCTCCCGCGAGGCTGCCTGGCAGAGTCCCAGACACACAGTAGGTGCTCCGTATTGGTTAGATTTATTAATGAAGACATGAGTGGATAAAGCCATACCTATAATCAATCTGGACAGCTTTGGGAGGACCAAGACAGTCTCTAAATCTGGAAAGGGGACAGTGAATTCAGGGCATAGAGAAGGGAGGCTCCTAACTCCAGCTGCCTGTTTTCTGGGACTTTGCACCAACTGACTAAAATGGACTATTGTTACCCTTTACCCTTCGTCTTCTTTTCCATATATTTATTGCTACTGTGTTCAGGAAGGGCACATGATAAGTGGGACAATGTAGGAAATTCATAGCGTAGCACCCTACCTCCCCCCAAAACTGCTGACCATGATCCATTTTATCCTGAAATTCACATTTACACATAAAATACTTACCTTTGCTTCAAAATAAAATAAAGATTAATATATTGGTGCACCATAGATAAATACCAAGGAACACGGTGTTTTCGTCTTGTGTAGAGAGTAGTTATTTTTGATCCCATGGTGTTCATGTGCTGGTCTGTTTTATCTTTCTTCTCCTTCTGCTCATCTCACAGAGCTATAGGCAAACTGTTTCAGCAACTTTCAAAAATACTCAGAATAATCACAGAGAAAAGTGTGCTATGAAATCCCAGTTTTACAAGGAAGAAAGAGAGGCTCAGAGGTCAATAACTAACCAAAAGGACACAGAGCTAGACAGAGTTGGAATTCAAGCCCATTCACACCGGGTCGAGAGTCGGGGCTGTCAACTGCCGTGAATAGCTGCCTCTTGTCCAGAAGTGGACTCCACACTGTATGGAGGACAAATTATTTATAGGAAAGAAACTGAGCAGATCATTTGAAGGATCCCTTGCAAATGCTCCATAAAAGGATAAAAAGGAGAGAAAATTAATCATCTCACACACCCCAGGAAACTTGTTCATGTTCATGCAATTTGTACCTCAAACTAAAGTAACTGAATATTTCCTGCAGTAAGTAACTAGTTCTGTAACTTGGAAAAAATCTCTGACTCCACTGAACTCCTGCAGAGGGCCATGGCATATGGCCTAAATGCCCGAGAGTTTAAGTCAAGATACACTTACGTAGTAAAACTATTCTTTTGTTGTTTTACTCTTTCCTTCCTGCTTGGAAAACTTTTCAAGTTTAAAGCCATCTAAAAATTGTAATTTTTTTTTTCCCTAGAAAGCAGAGGTCACAGAGATAAATGTCAACTGTCAGAAGTGCCACAGATGAAGGTGATATTCTTTTCTAATGGTTTCTGAGAAGAGAGACCATCAGAGTGAAATCCAGTAATCCCTCATTTCTGATTCCATGCCTACTGAGACGCTCAAACTCGAGTGCAGACTTTGGTAAAGTACTGAGCGCTGAAAGGTAGTTCTGTCTCCTGGGGAATCTGGAACGAGATCTAGTAGGAAGTTTCATTCAAGTTGAATGGAAAACATAAAAGAGAGTGTTCTATGGAACTCAGAAGTCTGGCAATGATGGATTTACTCCATGTGTGAAAGACCGGAGTAAGTGTTCTTCCCATGTTTGATTTATTAATTGGTTTATTAAGAAAGTCCTACAAGTTAATATTTCACTACTCTCTTGAATATAGTTATAAAATCCTAAGTAGAGAGTCCACAAATCAAATAGAAATGGACACGCCAGTACCTATCAAATGATGTTTTCACATTTATCTATATATTTACCTATAATCGAATAATTTCCTAAGAAATAGTAGTGTGCCTAATTTGAGTAGAATGTTGCATTTTAGCTTTATTTTTAAATTTAAGTAGTTCTAAAGACAATCCTGGGTGAATTTATGGGGAAATTGTTATTATTCTCCTTCTTGGAATATGCCTGTCTATATCTATGGAGTGAAATGCACCCATTTCTGAAAAGATTTCTTTAATAATATTCTTTCATTTTATGAGATTCCATGGCACCATAGCATGACTGAATAAATTATCCTCTGGACATAACCCAATTTCCCATAGTACTAATTCTGAAAGATTTCTCAGATTTTTTTTCCAGTGGGAGAAATATTATAAGATTATCAAATTCATTATTTTGCTGATGAACAAAATTATACCTGAACTGTCTTAAAAGTGCTTCTTTTCATTAAAAATAAATAAATAAATAAAAAGCTATAGCGAATGAAAGGCATTTATTATATAATTCCCTGGAGTGGATCCCTCTTCTTTTAACTCAGATTTTCAGGAAGCTTGGATTCCTCCAATTCCATTTTAATGCTTTCCCCCCCCACACCCCATTCTGTTTCAGTGGCAGTGAGGAACAGCTGGCCGGCATCTTCTGTGATAATAACCTTCATATAGTGGAAACCCGAATGGTTTTGGACATGGTACTCACAAAAACATCCCCTCGCGTGATGTAGCTTATTTGGTATTTCCCCCTGTAAATAGCTAGATTCCTTATAGCCAGCCCTTCCAGCGACTATCAAATTTTGGCTCTGTTCAGTATAATGCAAGCATTTTCTGCCCCGTCTATTCAGGAATGTCTTCTGAGGAGGTTTCACAATACAATTTATTGTGTTTAATTTATGACATACAATGTAAGAAGAATGGAATGCTTTTCTGTTAGGATTTGCATTGATAATTAAAGGTTACCATAGTGCCGGTCCGCTTTTACCAAATTTGCCAAATTCTGAAGGGAATGCCAATTAGAAGGCAGTCACATTTCTCACTGCAACAGATTGAGACCGGTACCTGGTGGTGAGGACCTGTCGCTTTTGGCTGGACCCTACTTCTCATTGGGAAAGAAGGCAAAAGCTAGATCAAATAGTGTTTCTGAAGTGGTATCAATCATTCCAAGTAATAGCCACACCCCAAGAAGGCTGAGGAAGTGATTCAGTCTTTCTGAGGTCATCTTTTCTGGGTATGGAGGTAGCCAAAAGTCTGAAAACGTTCACATTTTGCTCTCTTTAGGAAAAAACAACATTGATTTTAGAGGCTTTTGTTACAAAGGCCAGGGGGATTTTCCCACTGCAGCAAAGAGGAAGCTGGGTTTGGACCGAGAAGCCAGACATTTCTTGGCCTGAGTTTCTCACTTGAATGGGATTCTAGTTTGCCCCCTCCTCACCTCGCCAACCCCCAAGCAGCTAGAAGCCCCACCTCCTCCCTTGGACCATATGGGGAAGCTGGCTCAGTGGTTCTTATCCTTCTGACTCCAAGTTCACGCAGCTGTTCATTCCCTGCTTAATGTACCGGTAATTACAGCAATGTGCTCTTCTCTTTTTCCAGTCATGTAACTTTTTTCTAATGGAAAATGATTTGTTTTTAACAACTTCCATGCATTTTGTTCTTTAATAAGAAAGGGTGTCTCGTGGTACTGAGGGATTGACTTCTCTATTAAAAGCAAAAGTCTCTATATGAGTTTCCAGCTCCATAGGAGGGCTCCATGGGACTAGCCAAAATTGGGGGGAGGGGGGCTTAAGTGGGTGTGACTAACTTGATATGAATAGGTCAGTTGGGAAACAAAGCAGGCTCATCGCCTTTTGCATATGGAGGTGGTGAAAGAACATTTTTTAAAAATATGAAACTGGGAAAAATCAAAAGTACAAATTGAGCTCCTCTTTCATGATCCAAATTCATTGTGCTCTCAAAGGATTTTTTAAAACAAATATCCGAAGAGCTTTTCACTTATCTGAGTTCTATCTTTTGGAGCATGCAGATTTTCTGCTTTGATGGTTGGGTTTGGGTAGAGGACTCAAATGACAGCAAGGGATGCATCTTTCCCTTCCGCCATGCCAAGCTCTGGGGCACAGATCAAATGTGTGTTTGTTCACATTATCATTTCCTTTGTGGATACAATATATCACCCTTGGAATCTCTGCCCTTGCATCTCCCTAAATGGCACCGGGAATCATTACAAGAGGATCACTTCTAAAGCAAAACTTCTCCAACTCATAAGAATACTTCATTTTGGAGCTTTTATTTAAAAAATATATTAAGTAAGCAACTGTTGTTGTAAAGCAAACCAAATCAAATCCCTGTGTGTAGATGGAACTGTTAGTTCTAGGCAACACGTAGAGCTATTTGATCAGAAAGATGATAGCACAATGAATGCTTCTTTTATATGAAAATTCAAAATTCAAGGAAGTTGAGAGCATGATAGACTATATGTGCAAACTGAATATGCCTCATTTGACATTTTAGGGATTCACAGAATTTATGCTTTAGCTGAAGCTATAAAACAGATATTTGGAGCCCCAAATCCTTTGGTGCTAAATGTATCCATATCTTCACGGGGCATTAATTTTATTGCTTACATATTCCCTTTATACTAATAATGGTGAGTAACAACATGATTTGCCAGAAACCACCTATCTCTTAACCTAGCTCCCTCTCCAGAAATTTCTTGTTTTTTCTTACAAGTTCCTTCAGAAATTTTATGACACCAAAGTGAGGAAGTTTAAATACTTATTTTGGAACTTAGAACTAAATGACTTCTAAATTTACCTATCTACTTATTTATTTATATTTTATTTATTTATTTGACAGAGAGAGAGACAGCCAGAGGGAATACTAGCAGGGGGAAGTGGGAGAGGTAGGCTTGCTGCCAAACAGGGACCCCGATGCGGGACTCCATCCCGGGATGCTGGAATCATGACCTGAGCCAAAGGCAGACACTTAAAGGCTGAACCACCCAGTGCCCCAGACTTCTAAATTTATAATAAAGTTGGCAAAGCAGTTGCTTTCCTTAAGAACCCTCAGCAGCACAGCAACAGCGAAGATACGCTTTTGTTCCTCCAAAATCTTTAGTTGGAAGCTATTCGTGTGTCGCCAGCTGCAGCAAGGGGATGGGCTTCCTCGTCATGAATCCAGCTCATGAGTCTTCTTCATCTGATCTCACCATCAAGGAAGTTTTTTCCAGCTCTTTGAAAAATAAAATTCTCCTTAATATATTTCAGCAAGGTTTGAGAATTGGGATCTTCAGAATTAGTAGCAAGACTCTAATCCAGGTGTCTATCTTACCTCATATTCTATTTCTTCAGAAGATTGCATCTGTAGCTTTGAGAAGATTTTATTTGTAAAGCTTTAAGTTATTTTGATATACATTAGGCCATCAAAACTTTAAGTAGGATCTGATGAATGTCAAAATAAGTAATTATATAATAAATAATTGTCCTCATTCCGACTTATTCAACCAACAAATATATTTATTTTTTAATTTTTCCCCTCTTTATTGAGGAATAACTGAAAAATTTATATGTATTTAAAATGTACAATGTGATGATTTGGTGTATATTCTGAAGGATTACTGCGACCAAGTTCATTAACACATCCATCACCTCACAGTCACATTTTATTATGTGTGTGGTGAGAATGCTTAATTAAGATCTACTCTTTTAGCACTTTTTAAATATGCAATACAGTATTATTAGCTATAGTCACCATGCTGTGTGTTGGAGTCCCAGGACTTGGTTTTATAACTGAAACTTTGTATACTTTGCCTGACATCTCCCCAGTTCCTCCACCCCAAGACCCTGGCATTTTACTCTGTTTCTATGAGTTCAATTTTTTTTTTCTTTTTTTAGATTCCACATCTAAATGATACCATGCAGTATTTGTCTTTTTCTGTTGGCTTATTTCACTTAATGTAATGCCCTCTTGCTTCACTCATAATGTTGCAAATAATAGGATTTCCTTGTTTTGTTTTGTTTTTCCTTAAACTGAATAATATTACATTATATATGTACCACATCTTCTTTATTTATCTGGCGGCAAACACTTAGGTTATTTCCATACATTGGTATTATGAATAATGCTGCAATAAACATGGAAGTACAGATATTTCTTCCAGATAATGATTTTTTTTTTCCCCATTGCGTACATGCCCAGAAGTGGGATTGCTAGTTGATAGGGTAGTTCTACTTTTAATTTCATAAAGAACCTCCATACTGTTCCATAGTGGCTGTACCAATTTATATTCTCGCTGGTACGCACAAGGGTTCCCTTTTGTTATCTCTTTTAGATAATAGACATCCTAACAGAGGTGAGGTAATATCTTGTGGTTTTTATTTGCAGTTCCCTGATGGTAAGTGATGATGAGCACCTCTTCATGTAATTTTTGGCCATTTCGGTGTCTTCTTTGGAAAAATGTCTATTCAGATCTTTTGCTCATTTTTAAAAAATATTTATTTATTTATTTGAAGGGGAAGCACAGAGGGAAAGAGTCTCAAGCAGACTTCCTGTTAAGTGGAAATCAGTGACTTGAGCCAACACCAAGATTCAGATGCTTAATCGACTGTGCCACCCAGGTGCCCCTCTTTTGCCCATTTTTAAATCAGATTTATTTATTTATTTATTTATAAAAGATTTTATTTATTTACTTGACAAAGATCACAAGTAAGCAGAGAGGCAGAGAGAGAGGGAAGCAGGATCACCGCTGAGCAGAGAGCCCAATGTGGGGCTCGATCCCAGGACCCTGAGATCATGACCTGAGCTGAAGGCAGAGGCTTTAGCCCACTGAACCACCCAGGCACCCCTAATCAGATTTATTTTATATTATTTTACTTTATTTCCTATCATTTGAGTCCCTTATATATTTAGATATTAATCCCTCACCAGTTATATTGTTTGCAACCCATTTCATGTGTTGCCTTTTCATTTTGTTGATTGTTTCCTTTGCTTATTGAGCATCTCATATATGTCAGTCACTTTTTAGGGACCAAGCCATGAACAAAACAAACAAAAATCTCTGCCTTATGTAGATTACAATTTAATAAGAGGAAATAGACAAGATATATCATTAAAAACAGGTTAAATAGCAATAAGAGTCAAGGGAGAAAAAGTACTGCAAAAAAAGACAAGAAAGGGGTACCCGGGAGGCTCAGTGGGTTAAGCCTTTGCTTTTGGCTCAGGTCATGACCTCATGGTCCTGGGATAGAGCCCCACATCAAGCTCTCTGCTCAGCAGGAGCCTGCTTCCCCCCCCCCTCTGCCTGCCTACTTGTGATCTCTCTCTCTCACTCTCTGTCAAATAAATAAAATCTTTTTAAAAAGCAAGAAGTTATAGGTCATAATTTTGCATGAGGTAGCAGAGAAGAATTCACTCATAGTAATAGTGACTTGTAGCATGTTTTTGAAGAAAGTGAGGTATATGCTATATGGATATCTGAGAGAGCTGTTCAGGCAAAGGTAATAACAAGTGCAAAGGTCCTGGTGAAGTGTGGATCTAGTGTGTTCAAATAGTAGCAAAGAGACCAGTACACCTGGAGTGCAGAATGCAATGGAGCAGGTATTAGGAAATAAGAACAGAAAAGTAGGAGGGAGCTTGATCACGCAAAGCCATTGTTTATTATAAGGACTTCAGCTTTTACTTTGAGATATGGGAAGCTACTGGAGATTTTTAAACGGAAAAGTGACAGAGTCCAACAGACCTTTTAACAAGATCATTTGAGCTGTTATATTGCAAGTTGATTCAAGGACAAGGAAGGAAGCAGACTAGTCAAGAAGCTGTTGTTATCAGCTGGACCAGAGGCCAAGGTGGAAAAGCAGAGATAATAAGTATTGAGAGTTCCTACTGTACAACAGTTACTCTTTTTGACCTTACGCATATGAAAGGGGAAAACTGGAGCTCTGCTTTCATGGGATTTACGTTCTTCTGAGAGTAACCACACAATCAACAAATTGACCAATGTATATTTAAAATATTAAGTGGTGGTAAGTTCTATAAAGAGGAACTTTAGAACATGTTCTCTAGGAACAATCCAGCTTATGACAAATACCTACAAATAAATGAATACCTGTGAAGAGGGGATCAGAAAAGCAAGTTGTGGCATATTCAATCAGAGAATATTATGCAGCAATGAAAAAAAATGCTATGACTCAATGCAAATCATGGATGGATCGTAGAAATGTCAGTATCAGTGAAAATGAGTTTATAGATATAAAAAACATCTGGTGCATTTTTCATGAAGTCAAACACATACAACCAAGGCATACATTTTTAAGGTGATACACATAGGTGTGTTAGGTAATACAGAATAACTTTTTTAAAGTTGTTAATATAAGATTTAGGATAGTAATTATCTTGGATGAGGGGAGAGCTTTCATGTCGGATGTTGGAGTTAGATGTTTATTTATATTATTTTGAAGGAAAAAATAAAGGAAGAGGGAAAGAAGGAAGGGAAGAAAGAAGGGAGGGAAGAAATGATGCAGGGAAGGAGGGAGGCCCTCTCATGAGTTAATACTGAGTGTATGTCATGAACCAAGGATTATAATTAATCTGATTTTATGCCCCTGAGGTAGAGGGCTGTGGAGATGGATGGGATGGTTGTTTGTAGTTTGTTTACTTGTTTTTTTGATAGGGTTATTAAGGAAGTCCTCTGTAAGGAAATGACATCTGAGTAAAGACATGGATGGAAAGAGAAGTCTAAAGAACAAGGATAGTGCTGTGGCTGGGGAGACGTAAGAGAGAGGACCAGCAGCAGGAGGTGGGTCAGGAAGGTAATAGGAACAGGTGACCTTGGGCATTATGGGCCATAAAAAACATGTTGACATTTACTCCAAGGAAACTGGAAATCACTGAAGGGTTCTGAGCGAGAGTAACGTTATCTGTTGTATGTTTTAAAAGGAGGACTCCTGTGGTGGTGTGGGAATGGATATACCAGCATTTTTCCAGCGTAATTGATATCTTGGGCTGGATAATTTTCTTCTGTGGAGGGTTTGCATGGTAGGATGTTGAGTAGTGTACCTGGCCTCTTATACAGGTAATTGCAAACCGCCCCCCCCCATCGACCTACTTGTAACAACCAAAAATGTCTGCAGATAATGTCAAGTGTCTCTTTGAAACAAATTCATCCCTGGTTTTGAACCACTGGAAGGCACTGAGTTGGAAAAATATAGACGCAGAGACAGGAGGTAGGAGAATGTATCCATTGGAGACCATGGCTGTGACTAGGATAACAGTTCCTGGTGTCCCTCCCCACTTTCCTTTTCTTTTCTTTCTTTTTTTTTTTTTTATGATTTTTTTAAACTTTTTTATAATTCTCTTTTTTTTTTTTACTTTATTCTGCTTTAATGAGGTATAAGTTACAAATAAAACTGTGAGACACTTTAGGTGTATCTGATGCTGGATTTGATATATGGAGATGTTGTGTAAGGAGTCCTCCCATGCAGTTAAGTAACACGCCATACCTCACCTATTTATTTACCTTTTGTGTGTGAGAGAAAACTGAAGTTCTACTCTCTTTATAAATTTCCATGATACAGTACAGTACAGTGTTATCAACTGTAGTCACCATGTTATGCATTAGATCCTCAGACCTTACTCATCTTCTAGCATGGCCCCCTCTTTTCTAAACATACATTTTCACAGTTTGGGTTTATACCCTCATTTCTGGAATGTCTACAATTTGAGAGTACTTTGAAACCCCCAAAGATGTAATGTCAAAAATTCATTCATGGACAAAACAAATATTTTCTAGGTGCTTTAGAAACAGTATATTTGTGCATGAAATAGTCCATATGGCTGTTCTTTAAGGACTAGCTCTTACCTATCCATTTCTTCCATTGGTTTTGTCTAACCTGGTGACTCATTTTCTGACTCACATCCAGGTGAGTTCTGAAGATCTGAAATGAGGACCTCCTCTCGGCCTTCGCTTTGATCTATCTGAAAGTAATCCTACTGACGACATTTTTAACACAGACCACCATTTAAAGAAAATATCAGAGGCATACTATTCATCCATTCTATTCATCTATTCTACTTCTGAGGACAAGTTTCTTTCAGAAGGCACAGGAAGCCATGAATGAGAACATCAGAGAATAAGCTTTGCTCCCCAAACATGATAGGGTGGGAGAGTCAGATAAAAATTGTGTTTTGTGCAAAATGCTGAGAAAAAGGATGAGGTCCTTGACATCAGTAGCACAGGAATTAAGGAATATTGTAGAGTGTGCTACAGCAGAGCCAGAGAGCAGAGTTGACAACAGGAACTTTGAGCGCTTTCCCCTGAGGACTCTGTTCTGTTCTTACAAAAGACCAGGCATCTGAAAGGTAGAAATGTAAACACAAGGACACTGAGTGGCCTTTGGTCGGAGAGTGAGCTGCACAAGCTTCTAAGTAAACAGTTTCTACGATTCCTGAATGGTACTGTTTGGAAATGGTTTTATAGGAGAGACAGTTCACTCAAATGCAGAAAATGCAACTCCGCTGAAGCAAATCCAACTTCCTTCTCTGACAGGGAGAATGTAATTAAATCCTTCAGGCCAGAGTGTTAGCAGCCCCTGCTGCTGGGGGTCTTTGCTCATGCTCATCATTGTTGGTTTACCAGATGACATTCTGGGCCACACCTGTTGTGCTAAGGTAGCCCTACCTTTGAAAAAGAGGTCATGGTGCCCGTGAGGGAAAGAGCCTGGATGAGACAGTGTTTTCATTTGCAGAGCCTAACTGTTCATCTCTCATATTCACAGCCAAAATCAGAAGCCCACACCATGCTTGGCTTTTTTAAAATAAAGACTCTAATATACACCAAAAAGAGCTGTGTCAACTCACCTTTGTGAAGTAGGTGGAGGGGCATATGCCATAACAACAAGGGGTAATTGCACAAATATTAAATGTTATTGTCACTAGCCAGAGTAGTTCTATGCAATGAACTGACTCAAGCACAGCTCAGCATGTCATCAAAACCGCAATTTTACTTTTATTTATTTATTTATTTATTTATTCAGCTGCTGACTCATATTTTAAAAATGTAATTACCGACAGTAATGCCATCTTATCCTCAATGAAAACTCCTAAGAGGTCCTTGAATCTGCTACTCATTCTTGGAGCTTTGGTCACTTTACATCACACTGTCACAATTTTGAAAATGGAGTGTCCTACACAAAAGCTTAATCGAAACTGTAGCTCATTATCAACATCAAATATCTAATCTGCTTCCTTCCCAGTGTGGACCTGCTTCTGGCTGGAAATCTGCAAAAGGAAGAGGCCAGTGTAGGAAAGGGGTGGCATGCATCTGATTTTGTCTCTATTTTTTATAGTGCATCCTTCCTCTTTCTCCAACAGTTCACCAGCCAGTGTCTGTTCCCCAAGTCACACCATGGGGAAGACGGAGAAAATCCTAAGCTGGGACTCTTCCTCGTATGCTTCAAGTTTTCTGCGTTTAGCAAATGATTATGTTTGACTTTTTTTTCCTTCCAGAGTCTCTTGTATGGGTGTGCAGAAAACCCCCTCTCCTACAATCCCCTTGACTTGGGCAGATGCATCTCTAATTATGGTAGTAGACTGCAAAGCCTTGTGACACTCAGGAACACGGCATTCATTTCTATCCCCCACCCCCACCCCACCATGGGTATCCTTAGCCATCTAGTTGGCCTCGTTAGAACGAGTTGAGGGCTCCCTCTTGGTTCTCTTTCCCATTTTGCTTATGTAGGCGAGACACATGTCACCCTTACTCCAGAACTCTGGCGTACAAGCAGGTCTGCCCCAGGACAACTACTGCTGTTCCTCTGCTTCAGGATGCTATACCTTCTCCAGTCATGAGTTAAGCTGAGCCCACATTTCACACACATTTCATAGCTATCTGAGTCATTATGTTTCATCTCTCAGTAGGCTTGGAACAAACAGGGTAGCACTAACCCCTTTCCCAGGACAGTTTTTCAGTGTTTTTTTTTTTTTTTTTTCCTATCCCTTCTATAAAAAACTTCTATATTCTTGATGTTAATGAAGAGATATGAGAATCATGCCATAGATCCTTACCTATTTCCTTTATAAAATCTGTTTTTGGTAAACTCTTTCACACATGCTTCATTATCTGATGTTAATTTTGTGAAGATGTCATTCGAGTTAAGTCAGGAAAAGCCCTCATTTTAACCTTCTGTTGAATCTGTGGAAGAAATTGTGCAAATATAAAATTGTAAAGAAAAGAAAGTTGATTTTCTGGGTTCTTTCGTCCTTGGCCTTTCCATATGCTCATTGACTCATCTACCTATCATTTTTTTTAGTTCTTTTCACCAGAAAATATAGAACTTATGGTGCCTAACACAAGACAATGTTACCACCATTACCACTACCACCTCAAGCAATAGACTTTCTAAACCTTTTACCTTTTAAAATTCTTTATCACAAGACACTTCCCCTAAAAACCTAGCACTGTACAAGTCAGGTCAGAAGATAGTTTTTGACTATCTTCTCTTGTGTCAAGCACTGTATAGAGTTCTAACTGCAGAAGATGACAGATCCAGTTCCCTGGAACAGAAGAGTTCAAGGTTTACACTGCTTACCTTAATTCGAATATGAAGTAATGCATAGTTTTGCCAATATGTTTGGATCAAATGAAAATTATATTTTGCAAAAGCTGGGGATGCATATATGTATTGTGATGTTGGTCAGAACTAGTCTAAGGATTGAGTGGATATACATGGAGTGGAAGAGGGCAGAACATGCTCCTTTAGGTCACAGGTAAGCCAATGTCACCAAAAGGATCCTTGTTTACTACAAACCATGAGAATTTTTTAAGTTCTTTGTATTTGTATTTTCTTCCATGAGATAACATCAGGGACATGAACATTTCTACTCAACCCCCATACGGTACTAAAAGAATGCCAAGTGAATAAGGTTATAATGGAATATTTTAAAAATCACTCTTTTAAAGAATTGGTAGTCACCTTTTAATCCCTTCAATATCACCTTAAATTCCAGTGCTAATAACTCAGAAAATTTAACAACCACTGGTCCATTCATTATTAAAGAAAACATTATAAACTCATTTGGATTGACGTGTTAATTGTTGATTTTAAGGTTAATGGTTGACATTAGTTTTTCTTAACCTCCCAGGACAACATTTGCATTTTATGCTAAAAAAAAAAAAACAAAAACAAAAACACCTCTAAAATGTCCTCAAACCTGAAGGACTTGGTTAGATAAACAGTTGAGGAATGATAGAAAAGCCAGCTATAGAGATTATTTTGATAGAGTAACTGTGAGTACTAACCAATCCCCACCCACTGCCCAATAAACACACCTAAGTCTTACGTTGGTACTCTGGGACACTGACACCAAAGTATCAGTGCAAAAATGAAAACCAAGTTTATTTGAAGGACAACTCTTGAATGTGCCATTTCTTTAAACAGGAGTGCCACTTGGCCAATAGAGATTTTTTTTCTGAAGCATTCTTTCCTGAAAAGACATGACACTGAGGGGTTTTTTTGGTTTGTTTGTTTTTTGTTTGTTTGTTTGCTTTTTAAAGATTCTATTTATTTATTTTGAGGGGCAACCAGAGGGAAAGGGAGAGAAAGAATCTCCAGCAGACTTCACAATGAGCAGAGAGCCTGACATGGGACTCGATGCCATGACTGTAAGATCATGACCTGAGCCAAAAACAAGAGTCAGACACTCAATCATGTGAGCCACCCAGCCACCCCATGACATTGAATTTTTAAGATAATTTTTTAAGCTTCAAACCCGTTTTTCCATTTTGAGAAATTGTCTCATTATATGTTACTGAACTGGGGACAAGATGTTGAGAACTGAAAAAAATTGATCAAGAATGGCCAAGAATTGATAAAACACCATCTGGTCTGGTCCCTATGATGTGACCCCTCCCTAGAAAAAGTCCCAAGATGAACTCTCCCCTCCTCACACTGTCTTCCCACCACAAGCTGGTAAAATGTAGGCTGCCAATAGAGGATCTGTTTCTTCGTGTCCTGCTTAAACACACTGGAGCCTGTGGCAAAAGGACAAGGTAATACTTTAAATATCCTTATCAAGATATTCTTCCACAATTTGAACCAAGTGGAAAAAGCTAACAAAAGCCCTTCAATCAAAACAATGGCTATATATAAAGCTCTGCATTGCCTAATCTGTTTGTTCACCATTGTCAATCCTCATAAACCAGCCAGTGGTGGAAGCCAGTGACTCGGAATCATGGGCTGACTGAAAAGGACTGCTCCCATTGCCCAATAATGCAGGGTCATAAAACAAACAACAGCCTGTCTTAATTTAAAATTCTGATATTTGGTTCAACATGGACTTTCAAAAATATTCCAATAAAATTTTATTATCTTCAAAAAAAGATAAGACTCTTTTTTGAAGACTATTTTTCATCTGAAGTGGGTACATCATTCATCTCATCTTAATTCTGGATCCAGGCTTGTTGCCATCTTAACATATCTAGATCTGTGGGGGTAAAAAAAAAAAAAAAATCAAGGCTTGCCCATAGAACAAAAGGGTGTCCCTCGATAGATATCTCACGGTGGATCTATAGAGGATGATTCTTTATCTTGGTAACTATCAATACACATCTTGTAATGAATAAGAACTTTGGATCCTTTTTAGACTCAGTGAGCAGAAAATGTGCAGAAGGAACAAAAAGCAAGTGGCTAACTTGGCTGTAAAGAATTTAAGGGAAATTTAGATATATATTTTAAAATATAATATTTAAAAAAATTATTATATGTATATGTTTTAACAAACTTTTGTGGCAGAGTAATTTTCAAAGACTAGAATAAAGGCAATTTCCCTATCTCTGACCTTAATTTAGGAATTTCTAACTTTCTTTTCTTAGTTTCTTATGCCAAATTGCCTGACAAATATTTTATGTTGAACATAAGTCAGAATTCCTAAGTTTTGCAGATAATTATTTTCTAAATGAAAAAAAAAAAAAGAAACTAAAAATCTCTGTAATAAATAGAACATTGGATTGGCTGAAGCACCCTCTCTGAACATTTGCTGTAGAACAATTGCTCAGAATAGAGATGTGTCAATCAAGAATACAGAATCCATGGATGTTACTAAGAGATATTTTGGGAACGGCATGGCTATTTTCTAGAATGACAATACAGAAAAGTTAAAATGATACTACAAAAACTGCTTATCTTGTCATGCTCATCTTTATAAATCTACTACCCAGAGCGCCTGGGTGGCTCAGTGGGTTAAAGCCTTTGCCTTCGCTCAGGTCATGATCCCAGGGTCCTGGAATCGAGCCCCGCATTGGGCTCTTTGCTCCACAGGGAGCCTGCTTCCTCCTCTTTCTCTGCCTGCCTCTCTGCCTACTTGTGATCTCTGCCTATCAAATAAATAATAAAATCTTTTATATATATATATATATATATATAAATCTACTATCCATTTAGTAATTTAAACTTTATTCTATCTCTTTTTTCAATAAGCTTATTTTTTTTAAAGATTTTATTTATTTATTTGACAGACGGAGATCACAAGTAGGCAGAGAAGCAGGCAGAGAGAGGAGGAAGCAGGCTCCCTGCTGAGCAGAGAGCCCGATGCGGGGCTCGATCCCAGGACCCTGGGATCATGACCTGAGCCGAAGACAGAGCCTTTAACCCACTGAGCCACCCAGGCACCCCTTCAATAAGCTTATTTTTAATATAGTTAAAATTGTCTCTTTAAAGGCTTTTTTAAAAGTTTTAAATGTAGTTGGTATTTTTAATTGTGGTTAAAAAATAACATAAAACTTAGCCTCTTCACCATTTCTAGGTATACAGTTGAATAGTGGTAAGTGCATTCATGTTGTATAACCAGTATCAAGAAATTTTTCGTCTTGCGCAACTGAAATTCTATACCCATTCAACAATAACTGCATTCTCGTCTCCCTCTAGCTCCTACCAACCACCATTTTAATTTTTGTTTCTTCAAATTTGAATATGCTAGATGCTTCATCTGAGTGGAATCATACAATATTTACATTTTTGTGACTGGCTTATTTCACTTAGCATCATGACCTCAGAGATTATCCATGTTGTAGCATGTGTCACAATTTCCTTCCTTTTTAAGACTAAATAATAATCCATTGTATATATGCACCATATTTTGTTTATCCATTCATCCATTGATAAACTATGTGTTCCTACAACCTCTTGTCTATCATGAACAGTGCTGCTATGAACATGGGTATATAAGTATGCAAATACCTCTTCAAAATTCTGTGTTAGACTCTTATGGCTATATACCCAGAAGTGAGATTTCTGTCTTCTTTGGTGAAATGTCTATTCAAATCCTTCATCATTTAAAAATCAAGTTCAGATTATTTTTAATATTTATCCGAAATGTGTTTCTCAAGTGCTAGCTTCTGAATTTCGATAAGCATAGTATATTGTCTTGCTGATAGAAGAACAGATCAAATGGAACACGGCCAGAGCCCAGACAAAAGACAGGAGCAGGGAAGACAGTACAGAGAGAAATCTATTTTTTATTTTTTATTTTTTAAAGATTTATTTATTTATTTATTTGACAGACAGAGATCACAAGTAGGCAGAGAGGCAGGCAGAGAGAGAGGGGGAAGCAGGCTCCCTGCAGAGCAGAGAGCTCGATGCGGGGCTCAATCCCAGGACCCTGGGATCATGACCTGAGCCGAAGACAGAGGCTTTAACCCACTGAGCCACCCAGTGGGTTTCGTGCCCCCGAAAGAAATCTATTTTAATCTAAGAATCAAAAACTGAAAAGTCTTCAGTTGTTACAGGAAAGGGTAAGCAAGGGTAAGCAACAAAGAATCAGAAGGTAGAGTTCCAGAAAGCTAAGAAGAAAATATGCCTATGGATTATGTGAATTGATTTTTGTAGTGTTTTTCTTTGATTACTTATGTTATATATGAGCTTGATAACAAGAGTCTGGTGGGCAGCCTGTCTTTCCTGGTCACAATTATAGCCTCAAACCTTGGCCCAGTAGCCATAGTAGATGCTCAATAAAAGCTAGTGGAATGGAAGAAGGAAGAAAGGAAGGAAGAAAAGAACGAGAGGGAATGAGGGAGAAAGGGAAGAATGAGGGAAGAAGGCAAGAAAGAATACAGAAAACTGACGAGTGATTTCTCTGTTGAGGTTGACAAGAACACAGTTGAACTACTCATGTTGTTCGTTAAAGTAGATCTGAAGACCTCACAAATATGGAAGAATGATCTTTCTTCCTATAATCTATAAGTAGCGGGGATGGAATGGACATTTGAGGAATTAATTTGGTGATTAATCCTTAGAAAACTTAGATCACTTTGAAGCAGTTTCCATTCACATTTCTAAAAGGAGATTGGTTGGAATCATTTATTCACGTGGACATTCATTTATAAAGGTGAATGTATTCAGAGATCCCCTTAAGCAATGTCTTAATTGAAGATATAGCTATATTGAGAAATTTTCCACTGGCACTTCAAACATACCTCTTTTAAATTCAAATTGTGGACTATGTCCCTATTAGAATAATCAGAACTAACATTTATTTAGTGCTAATCACATGGTGCAGTCAACTTTTTTAACCTGTTTTGCTCTTGCTCTCACACTCACATAATGACTTTTAACACTTGCTAGAACCCAAGACACAGAGTACAGTAGTACAGAGGAAGAAACTAAAGAATGAAAAGAATATGTAATCCGTTTGGTAGACACAGAATTCAAGTTCAGGCTGACTCACTCCAGAGGCTGTCTATCCTGCTCCATTGTACTTGCTGCTTATATTTTACCTATTTATATGCAGGTTTGTTTCTGCTCCTAGAAAGGTGGTTTTTAAAATGGGACTTGTTAGCAAGTCTGGAGATTTTTTTTTTTTTTTTTTTTTTTTTGGTTGCAGTGATTTGAGGATGCTACTGTCAACTAGGGAGGGAGAATTCAGAGATGCTGCCAAACATCCAATAATGAACAAGGGAGTTCTTCATAACAAGGAATTTTTCAGCCACAAGGTTGGGAGAACCTACACGAGAACATGAGACACTAAAGGGCAAGAAGAATTATGCCTTACTAAAATTTGTGTTAAATCTGGAACAGAGTTGGATGAAAATAAAAATGTTTATGGTTGGAAAAAAATAACTTACCCAATTTGTTAAAGGGAAGGAATTGGACTAAATAACAAGGCATCTCTTAGTTCTAACCAGTTAACTGATATCTCTGTCCTGCAAACATACGTGTGTGTGTATATGTGTGTTTGTATTGTATATATATAGCCAAGGGTACTGCCTTTTTCTCTCCCTTATCTGCATAAATCCATAGTATGAAATTTTCCCTTGCTAGAAAAAGAATCCAGATATATATGGGGTACATTACAATGCAAGCGTGCTTGGATATTTTGAGAAAAAAAGGTAAGTAACACCCTAAACATGGTAGAGATTTACAAATACAATGAACAGATGGAATTGTGATAATCGTGCCCTTTAAGAATTTACCAACTGCAAGGGGAGTATATATTCATAAAATTCTACAATGAGAGAATTTTATAACTAACTATTTGGCCTAATAGCACTACATATCATAAGAAAAAGATAAATTTTTTCTCTAATAATGCTTATGAAATTTGCTCTTGTAAAAGCCTTTGTGCTTACAAGACAACAGACACAAACTGTGATTCCTTAGGGTATCCCAATCTGAAGGTCAGGTTTCTTGGTATCTAACTGATCAACACAGAGGCCTCAATAGCTCAGAGATAATAGCATCTTCCCTCTCCTTTGCTTTTACTGTCTACCGGGAAGGTGCCCTGCTTGCTCTCTCCGTGGGAATTCTAAAATAAAAGTGCTACACAAAGAGTAATCCCTTCAAACAGATATCATCTCTTTTATGGACTTTCAGAAAACAGGCCACCAAGATACACTTGTGAACTAGCTCCCTGAGGGACAGAAGTAGAAGCTGTTCTGACAACGTTAGTAAGGTACCACTTGATTTCACAGGAGTCAGGACTCTTGGAAGACTTTAGTGCCCTCCCAGGATGCTTCTTGCAACTGAAGAGTCTCTCTGGTTCAGAACCTCTTTCTTTGTTAAACCTAACAACAGTGTTACCTCACAGATCCTATCACCTGCTCTGTCTTCATAGGATTTTGAATAGGATTTTTCCTGCTTTCCTGGAATCAGGGTCTAGTGCTCAAATTTGGGGGGCAAAGTGAGTCACAGACAGTAGCAATAGTCTTCTACACTTTCTCTAGCCAGTTCATTCTCTGTGTGGCAGCCATGTTGTTCTGATCTCTTGTGGGTTCTTGTTTGAAACCCTTCAAAGACCTTTTCTTTTTTCTAAGATAAAATCCAATTTTAAAAATATGACTTACAATGTGCTTCAGGACCTGCCCCTTCTCCAACCTTATGTTTTACCCTCCATATACCCACACACTTGGTTTAGCCACACTGGTCATCTTTTGATTCTTCCAGTTCTCCAAAAGACTGCTGCACATACTCTGTTTTCTGTGTAGTATATGCGTCTCCCTGCTTTTTGGCTTATTCACATTTATCATTCACACTGTGACTTATAGCAACTTCTTCCAAAAGCTCTCCCTTGACCAGCACCCCTAAACTATCTTTACTCTATTGTTATTTATTCAGTATTATTTACTGTATTTACTGTATTATTCCAAAATGCCCTGAATTTCCCTTTAATAGCCCTTCTAATTATAAATTAAAAAAAATTAAAAGCTGCTTTAAAAATTGTTAGAATTTTAATTCTCCTTCTCGAGTTATTCTCCTGAGCACTTTCTCAATGCCTGGTACACTATAACACACAATACATCTTTGTTAAATATGAGGAAAAAATGGTCAAATTGACAAATATGTGGTATAACTTGTTCCTATAATACTGAAATGGAGTTAGCGCATTCTAGTGCCAGCAGTATGATAAAAGGTATAATCTTTTAAATGATTTTCAATGGTCAGACATTTCAGCGTTTCACCTTAAAAAAAAAAATACACACACACACACACACACACACGAATTACAAACTATCAAAGCATTCATAAAATAATTCCAAGTAATCAGTTGGGTGACTTGTCTGCAAAAAGCCTGACTCCCTTATATTTGAGATCTTGGTGACTCTTTAGATGAAAAGCAATGGAAAATAGTGGAAGGTGTATACTTCAGTGAAGCCACACAGGGTCTGAATGAGACTGGTTGGAAGTTGATGCTGGAGAAAAGTATAGGCTGAGCAGATCTGACTGGACACAGACAGACACAGAAGGCAGATTTAGCCAGACACAAGATGGAAGCCTAAGAATTAATCATAAATATTGTGGCAGAGAATGCCAATGTTGAGTAAACAAAGGCAAACGCCTAGACAGCATTCAGCAGGTCTGCTGGAACAGCACCAGCACTTACTAGGATAAAGTAAAGGAATGGGAGCATTAGCAGGAGGGTAGGGCCTCTGTTGCAATCTTGCAGTTAGCAGAACTAGCATCAGACTCTAAAAAAGGAACACGAAACTTTGGCCCATGACGTTTTTAAGCACTAGCTTCTCTCTGATACGATCAGAGGTTGGAACCAACATCAGTGTCATGTGGCAGAACTTTGGTTCCAGCCTAATTTCACAGGCTCAGCTTGTGCTGTTGCAACAATCCCAGCTCTATCTGCAACTATCCCCATAGTATAATCAGTGGACTGGACACAAGCCTTGTGGATATAATTCACGTGAATTAGTGGATGCATAACCTAATTCATCACCTCAAAAACTCTCCTAAGATGGAGTGTCTTTAATAATTGACCATCGATGGTAACCATGATCGCCTTGTGAGTGACTAATCTGTCCGTCTTAAGACAAGTTACTCAACTCCTGGCCATCAATAGTCAATGCATTTTCTCTTCTTTTTGGACACACAATCAGATGTTCTAATGAGGTCATTTGTGTCCATGTTACTGAGTTTTGACCAATAAAATATTGACAGAAGTGTCATATATAATTTGTAGGTCTGATTTCTACAAACCTTGGCCATTCTTCCATCTTTCTTCATTGTCTGCTAATTGTATGTGATCTAGTGGAAAAGGCTAACACCTTAAAATGTAGAAGGAGCTATATAATTGAAGGATCCTGGTCTTGGAATGATAGTACAAAGCAAGTTCCCTGCTAATACCTATTGGACTTGATGCGGGTAAGAAATAAGCCACGGATTTATTAAACCATTGAGATTTAGAGAGTGGTATATCACAGCAGCTAATGTTATATAACCTGAATGATAAATATATAAAATAAGAACTAGGTAGTCAGAAAGAACTCAAGAGCTAGAGAGTACATGAAATACATGAAACACATGAAAGATCAAGGCCCACTTTTTGCAGATGTACAGGTTTATGGAACAAAAAAGTACTATGTCAATTGCCCCTTTTACTTTTTATTTCTTTAATTATAAAGTGAGGAATATTTGTCCTGACACTGAAAATCTGCTACTGTATCCTGATATATTTAATGGAATTGCATAGTGAAACATCTCTCTCTTCTCTTTCCTCTCCCCAGTATCTTACTTAATATCTTACCCATTCCAAAACTGGTAGACTCTGATATTTGCAAATGCTCCTGAGTGACTACATTCAACTTACATTGCTGAAACTTCTGCTAAGTGCTGAGACTGCAGAACTCTATAATATTTGTTCTCTCCCTTCAAGGCATTAAGAAAGAAGTGTGGTATACTGATGTTTGAACAACATTAACAGTATGTGCTACAGTTGAGAGGCATACAAGGCAAAAAATGAGAAACCGTTGGGTTTCTTTGAGGATGTGGCATAGGCTAGGGTCTGAGAAGTCTGAGACGTATAAGAGTCATTTGGTCAAGGTGAGGAAGAATGTGTCTGTGTTCTGGGACCTGGTGGAGAATGACAGGAAAGAGAGGGAATGTCATGGACAAAGGTGCCAAGATGGGAAACATGATGGCCTTTTTGTAGGAGATGGAAAATGTTTTGTAAGTCCAGAGCTTAAGGTGCAAATGGTGATAGAAAGCAGCAAGGTGGTTTTGGTCTCTTAGTTCATTGAGTTCCTTACTTCTGGAGAGTGTAGCCTTCATCTTATCTCAGCCAAGTATTTCCATGCCTATACCTCACCTTGTCATCACAGGCAATGCACCATTTTTGAACTCTATTGCAAGCCATTCTCTGTCTTATCACCACTTCCTATTCTTCCAGTTTACCTCCTCAAGTGCTTTGAACCCAGCAATTCTTCAACTTCATGATGACCTTAGTTCTAGCGTTCCCTCCTCTTTTTAATCAACCCACTCTCTCATATTTTCACTTCTTACTGACACAGTTTAGATGTTATCTATTATAGGACTTGGTAGTAGGTCCTTCCCTTTATTTATTTATTTATTTATTTATCCTCCCCACGTGGTCACATTCATTCCTTTTGTTTTCAATGGTGTCTAAATACATATAATCCATAATGCAAAAATATAACTCCAACTTATTTGAATATTTACTTAATATGTCCTAAATCTAGAAGTCCTGCTTGATTCTTAGTTTCTCCTCCCCCATACCCAGCCATTAACAAGAGTTACCTACTTAATCTTAAAAACAAATATGAGATCCAAACATCTCTCTGTTTCATTGACTACTATCATGATAATCTGTATAACTCATCTTCCTATTACCATTTAGTCTTTGAAAAGCCCTATGATCTGCTCTCTACTCACCTCTGATATACTGGTTTTCAACTCAAACTCTGCACTCTAACCTTTCTGCATTTTCCTCTGTTCTTTGAACTTGCCAAGTTTGTCTCTGCTTTAAGACCTTTGCGATATCATTCTCTCCACTACTAATTTTCTTCTCAGAACGTTTTGCTCCCCTCATTTACTCAGGCATCAAATTAAAAGTCACCATCTCTTTGATGCCTTCCCTGACTTTTGACCCCATTACAGAATAGACATCTAATTAATGTCAATTATATCATTCTATTTTAATTTTTCAGATAGAAGTTACCACTGTGTGTGTGTGTGTTTGTGTGTGTATGTGTGCTTATTGTTTTCTGTCCCTTAAAATGCAAACTCCATTAGTATTAGAGGGTTTCCTATCTTTTCCTTTCAGTATGCTTGGTGTCCAGAATATTGCCCGGTCATAATAAATATTTGTTGAACAAATATATGAAACTTTGTCAGTGAACTTTGCTCCTCCTCAGTTGATGGTGGAGATCTAACATCAGGCTGAGGAATCTGGATTTCATCCTCTAGGTGGTGGGAGTTCAAAAGAGTTATAATCCAGAGGGTGACATGGTAAAAGCTGCATTTTAAAAAAATGTACTCTGGGAGCTGGATGGAAGATAGATTGCAGAAAGTAGAGCTAGAGGTATGGTAATTAGTTAAAGATGATAATAATAGCCCAGACAAAAGATTAAACAATGAGTATATCAGTGAGAAAGGAAGTGTGGAATGTAATGAGAGTGGCTGAGGAAGGAGAAACAATACCCCTGAAGGACTCACCGGATGTAGTGAATAATGGAGAGGAAAGAAGGCCAAATGAAACCCAGGATTTTGCTTGGATAATTAGTGATGTAGGTGTGCTAGATGGAAAACAGTTTTGAAAGAACAAAATAATGGATTCAATTCAAACAGTCCAAGTTAAAAGCGCTGGTAGGGCATGTAGTTTGAGATCGCAAGAGGCAGTTAAATATGTGAAGCTGAAACTGAAAAAATATGTAAGAAATGAAGGTAAAAATTTGTGTATCATCTGCACATAGGTGGTAATAAAGTACTGGGCAAGGATGAGGTCAGCCAGAAAGAGTAAAAACTTGAGTCAAGGAGAACAGCATGTCAGAAATCACCTGAGGTGCTTTTTTCAAATTAAACACAATCTTCCTTCTTCAAGTTAGTTTTAGAAATGTAATTTCGCTACTGCATATTGGAGTCCTCAGTGTGCCAGTCTTGAAACATGCATGAGAACGACTGGGTTGGGAATGATACATGATGACCACGCAAAGAACTCTGGAAAAGAAAGCAGTTTTAAGAGTTGGCCCACAAATAGGGACTTAGGAAGGAGATTGAGACAGATCACTGCAAGACGGAAGAGAATAAACACAAGCAAAATTTAAAAAAGACAAATAAATGTCCCTGACACTGTGGGTCTTGAAGGGTTCAAGAAGCAAGTGTAATCAACAGTTCATATACCAGTAATCAAGCAACACCAATATGTAGGAGCCACTATTGAAATTGACAATTCATTTATGATCTTGGTGAGACCAGACAGATTTTATGGTGAATTTTTATCAGAGAGTAGAAAGTAAAGAACGAGAAAAAAAATTAATTATACTTTGTAACCCTTTTAAGAAGCTTGGGCTGTGAAAAGTGTGGATGATAAGGCGGAGAAGATCCAAGCATAATGAAAGGTGGTTTTAATAACAAGCTATCAGAAAGAGAAAATAAGAAAACAATCTCACTTTCAATTGCATCAAAAGTAATGGGAATTAATTTAACCAAGGAAGTGAAAGACCTGTATATGGGAAACTATAAGATATTGACACAAATTAGTGGAGAGATGGTCTGTGCTCATGGTTAGAAGAATTGAAATTGTTGAAATGTTCACACTACCCAAGGCAATCTACAGATTCAATGCAATCTTTATGAAAATTCCAATGGTATTTTTCACAGAAACAGAACAAACAATCCTAAAACTTGTACAGAACCATGGAAGACCTCAAACAGCCAAAGCAATCATGAAAAACAATAAAGCTGGAGGTATCGTACTTCCCGATTTTAAACTCTATTACAAAGGTATAGTAATCAAAACACCATGGTGTTGGCATAAAAACAGATACACGATGTAATCATGGGTTTATTTCTAGGCTCTCTATCTGTTCCATTGATCTATGTATCAAATTTTATGCCAGTAATGTACGGTTTTGATTAGAACTTTGTAGTATATCTTGATATCTGGAATTGTGATACTTCTAGTTGTTCTTCTTGTTCAAGAATATGTATCTATGTATATACATATATATAGTTATGCATATAGTATGGACAGTATATATAGTTTATATATACAGGGAATGGAATATCATTCAGCCATAAAAAGAATGAAATCTTGCCAATTATAACAACATGGTTGGATCTAGAGCATATAATGCTAAGTGAAATCAGTCAGAGAAAGAAAAACACCATATGATTTCACTTGTATATGGAATTTCAGAAACAAAACAAACAAACAAAAAGAGAGAAACCATAAAACAGATTTAACTGTAGAGAGCAAACTGGTGGTTGCCAGATGGGAGCTAGTGAGGGGATGAGTGAAACAGGTGACAGAGATCAAGAGCACATTTATCACAATGAACACTGAGTAATACATGGAGGTGTTGAATCAGTACATTTTAGACCTAAAACTAATGCAATACTGTATGCTAACTATATATTAACTAAGTAAATAATGGAAGCACTAAGATGGAAAAAAGATAATTAATTCAGGTTGAGATGTGTTGAAATTGTGATCCAAAAGAAAACTTTGCAGGTTGATATCCAGGGAAATATGTGAAAGGAACTTAATAAAAAGAGCTGGAATAGGGGGGCCTGGTTGGCTCAGTCAGTTAAGCAGCTGCCTCTGGCTCAAGTCATGATCCCAGTATCCTGGGATCAAGCCCTGAATTGAGCTCCCTTCTCAGCAGGAAGCCTGCTTCTCCCACACTCCCTGCCTGTATTCCCTTTCTCGCTGAGATTCTCTCTCTCCATCAAATAAATAATACAGGTGGCCCTTCTCTTCACTACATCTGTATCTTTGGGGTAAACACCCAGTAGTATAATTGCTGGGTCATAGGGTAGCTCTATTTTTAATTTCTTAAGGAATCCCACACCGTTTTCCAAAGTGGCTGCACCAACTTGCATTCCCACCAGCAGTGTAAGAGGGTTCCCCTTTCTCCACATCCTCTCCAACACTTGTTGTTTCCTATCATGTTAATTTTGGCCATTCTAACGGGTGTAAAATGGTATCTCAGTGTGGTTTTGATTTGAATCCCTCTGATTGCTAATGAGGATGAACATTTTTTTCATGTGCCTGTTAGCCATTTGTATGTCTTCTTTGGAGAAGTGTCTGTTCATGTCTCTGCCCATTTTTTTTTTTTTTTTAATGTGATTATCTGTTTTGTGTGTGTTGAGTTTGAGGAGTTCTTTATAGATCTTGGATATTAGCCCTTTGTCTGTAGTGTCATTTGCGACTATCTTTTCCCATTCCCTGGGCTGCCTTCTTGTTTTGTTGACTTTCCTTTGCTGTGCAGAAGTTTTGCTCTTGATGAGGTTCCAAAAGTTCATTCTTGCTTTTGTTTACTTTGGCTTTGGAGACATATCTTGAAAGAAGTGGCTGTGGCACTACTGGGTATTCAACCTAAAGATACAGATGTAGTGAATAGAGGGGCCACCTGGACCCCAGTGTTCATAGCAGCAATGGCCATAGTTGCCAAACTGTAGAAAGAACCAAGATACCCTTCCGTGGACAAATGGATAAAGAAGATATGGTCCATATATACAATGGAGTATTATGCCTCCATCAGAAAGGATGAATACCCAACTTTTGTATCAACATGGACTGGACTGGAAGAGATTATGCTGAGTGAAATAAGTCAAGCAGAGAGAGTCAAGTATCATATGATTTCACTTACTTGTGGAACATAAGGAATAATACGGAGGACATTGGGAGATGGAGAGAAGTGAGTTGGGGAGAATCAGAGGGGGAGACAAGCCATGAGAGACTGTGGACTCTGAAAAACAAATTGATGGTTTTGGAAGGGAGAGGTGGGTGAAGAGTTGGGTGAGCCTGGTGGTGGGTATTATGTAGGGCACATATTGCATGGAGCACTGGGTGTGCATAAACAATGAATTTTGGAACAATGAAAAGAAATAAAGTAAAATGGGGGAAATAGAAAAAGAAATAAAATCTTTAAAAATAAATAAATAAAAACTTGTGTTTTTCTTACTCTTGAAAGCATTTAATAAACTCATTAGTAAATATTGAAGGTTTACTTGATAATTCATCCTAATAAAAATTTTATGCTTTCTACATTTCTCCCATGACTATTTTGTAAATAGATCAGTGGAATGTGGGCGAGGCTTCTAATACAAGTCTACTATGATGGGCCCAGGTGGGTGTGCCATATCAGACACCAAGCATAGATGCCCATTTTGCAGTCATTTTTGAATTTACTTTTTCAAATGATGATTTAATAAGAATATTAAATAAGATAATACATTTTGAGGACTTCCTTTTGACCAGGCATTGTAGCCAGCATTTGATACAAGTCCTTTTATTTAACTTTCAGGTTGTTTAACCAGTGAGTACTAATACCATGCTTGTATTAGAAAAGATGAAAGTTAGGTGCAGAAAGATAGAGTAATCTGCCCACCATGTGACATGTGACAAAATAAATGCATGAATAACAACAGTTTTCGGTCGATGGCCCCACGTTTGACAGTGGGTAAAGGGCCAGCCTAAGTGAAACAGCCAAGAACCACTTCCAAGATCCTGTTGTTTTTTCATCTCTTTCTCTCTCACTCTCTCTCTCTCTCTTTCTCTTTTTTTTTTTTTTTTTTTTTTTGGTCTTGACCAACATATAAGATTTTAGAACTTTCTTCATGAAAAATAGGAATTGGCAATAGACAATATCATTTATAATTTTCCTAGAGTTCTAAATGCAGTTAGAATCAGTTCTAGTACTAAATTTTGCTTGCCTTCTATTTCTCTTCTTTTCGGACCAGAAAACCTTAGCTTTCCTTTGGGGACCTATTCTTTTTCTTTCTTAGTGTCTGTCAGCTGTTGGCTGGCTGCAAATATTGACTAAGGGAGAACATGTCCCCCAAACTTGTCCAGTCAAGCTCCAAATCCCTCTTAGTCACATTATTTCATATTTCCCAAGTTGTTCTGATCATAGTGAATCTGTATTTTTGTGCCATAGCAACTGGAAATAGATGCTTTTTTATTCTGTTGGAGCAGATACAACCTAAATCGAGCCTTATCCCAATTAGCATCATTTTTTAGCTACAGATTTTTCAACTACCTGAGCCAATAAATGATCTTTCTTTTTTTAATTTGAGTTTATTTTCTTGAAATTGATGAAATGGTGAATAAATATTTAATGTTTCTCATTTTGAAAATTATATGTATTTTTATAAATACATATATTTTATAAAATATTTAAATTTATATAAATTTTATATAAATATGTATTTGTATAAAATTTATATGTATTTATATATAAATATATATTTATATAATATATATTTATATAAAATTTATATAAATACATATATTTTATAAACATATATCACTACAGGGAAGTTCTTCTTGAAATTTCAACAGATGTATTTGGGAAATCTACCAGGAACTTTTTTATTAGGCCTTTTTGGAGGGAGGCATTAGATGAAAGAAGTAATCTGGAGTTCAGATTAACTATATATTAAATTATGGTATGTATCACATCAGACTTTGGTATGTATTCTGACCAAATTACCTTCCCATAGGTATGTCAGTGCATGGAACTGATGATGTCAGGAGTTTGCTTTACCATGCTTAAGGCCATATTTCCTAATTTTGCCTGTTTTGAAAAGAAACATGTGATTTGTCAAACAGAAACTAAATAAAAGAATTGGGAAGAATTAACATTTATTGTGCCCAAGAGCTATAAAAGTGATCATTGCTAGGGGAGTAGACAGGTGATATTTCAAGATTTGACCTATGGCAATCATGTTTAATTACGCCTTATGGCCCGTAGTCTGCCAGGGAATTGTTCCAGAAACCAGACATAATTTTGAACTTTTCTTACAAAGGACCAGATAATAAATAGGTGAGTCTTTGTGGGCCATACAGCCTCTGTTGCCACTTTATAATTGTGCCTCTGTGGTGTGACTGCAGCCATAAACAATATAGAAATGGCAGAATGTAAGTGATAAGCAAAGGCAATATATAAATATAGACAGTATGAAAATTGAATGGGCATCACTGTGTTCTAAAAAATTTTTATTTATAGACACTGGAAATTCAATTTCATACAGTCTCACATTTTGTGAAATGCTATTTTTTTCTTTTTAACCACTTAAAAACAGAACAAATTAGCTCACATGCAAAAACAGGTGGTGGGGCAGTTTTGCCCAGAGGCTGTATTTTTGTTTGTTTGTTTTTAATTTCATTACAAGAGAATAAGAGAGAAGAGGTAAGTACAAATTGATGGACTTTTTTAAGTTAGAAGGAACATTAGGTATTGTTAGGCATATAATAATTAAATCAAGCTACATGAGAGATACCAAGAATTCTCGGTGGCTTTTAACATTTTAAACTATGACTCAGAAGACAATTAGCTTAAATATTGAAAGATGTGTTAGAAAATGGACAAAAACAGGGAAAATGGCAAGCATTTGAGAAAGGCATACAACCAGGGACATTTTTCTTATGTGAGCTCAAAAATACAATAATCTTTTGTAGATGTTTGATCAAATGGTAAGAGAATATTTTATTGGTGGCCACTACTTTTGTTATGCTATTAAGAAATTATAGATTAGTGGCATGTTTTGAAAAGTATAATTTGCCTTAGATAGGAACATTGGGGATCATTTTAACAGAAGAATTTCCCAAATGGTCTTTCCTCTTCCACTTTTCTGGGACAGAGAAGGGGCTGCATTACAAACTTTAACCTCTAAAGCAAAATCCACAGTGTTAAACAAGGATAGAGTTCAAACTTCAAAAGATACCCTGGTTAAAAAAAAAAAAAAAAAAAAAAAAGAAGAAGAAGAAGAAGAAGGAACACAATAAAACAATCTGTTTTTAAAACTGACAAACAGAAGCATCTCCTCTTGTTAAATTTAGCAAGAGGAGATACTTGTAAATTTACCTTTGGATGTAAAAACAGAAAATGCCAGGCAAAGTGCAACTGAGTTTCCAATCAAAGAAGTTATTGTCTCAGAAGCTGGGAAGCTCACATTCTTGAAATTCTTCTCTAGATACACAAGACCCTTGAGACATCACTTTGCTGCCTCCAAACTATCATGTAGTTGAAATAAAATCCAGAGATACCTTCAAAGCACACCCCTAGAGTATTTATATATAAACAGATAATATTCTCAGATGTACTATAGACACAGATATGACTGGGAATAGATTTTTATTCACATTTATTATTTGAAATGAGAAGAAATGAACCTCCAGATTTTCTAAGACCAGAAATAGCCCACAATCTCCAAAAAGGAATCAAGAACAATATGATTTATTGCTTACCTTAGGAAAAGATTGAAAAATTCTGTGGGTATTGAAAGGCAAGCACATTAAAAAAAAAAAAAAAGAAAGAAAGAAGTTGAATATTAAAAATAAAGTTCAAGTGAAAAACAAGTGCTTTATAGAATGATGCTCACATATAAAGTATCTGTGAAATATGTTGAAACTCAATTTAATTATGCAGCTAATAGATGTATAGGTCAGGGATATATAACTTCCTGGCGGCCTTCAGTTCATTGATAAGCACAGATATAAAGATGTTGAATTATGTAAAAATAGAATATGGTCATGATCAGTCAAATAAATGGTACGGCGAAGGGCAATCAAAATTTGGAGGAAAGAATCAATGTGGGCTTGCAGTTAAATAAGACCCTGCAAAAGCAATGTATTTAGCCAGACTGGCGGGGTAGGTGGGGTGTCCCATGCACTGGAAGGAAATGAAAAGCCTTTCCAGGAGAAGCATGGAAGACAGGACTTGACAGGGAGAGGGGAGGGGTGTCTGTGACTAAAGAAAATGAGCCAGAGTGAAACTTTTTTTTTTTTTAAAGATTTTATTTATTAATTTGACAGAGAGAAATCACAAGTAGATGGAGAGGCATCCAGAGAGAGAGAGATAGGGAAACAGGCTCCCTGCTGAGCAGAGAGCCCGATGCGGGACTGGATCCCAGGACCCTGAGATCATGACCTGAGCCGAAAGCAGTGGCTTAACCCACTGAGCCACCCAGGCGCCTCTGGAGTGAAACTTCTTGTTGTTGTTGTTGTTGCTGTTGTTGTTTTATTTGACAGAGAGAGAGATCACAAGTAGGCAGAGAGGCAGGCAGAGAAAGGGGGAAGCAGGCTCCCTGCTGAGTGGAAAGCCCAATGTGGGGCTCAATCTCAGGACCCTGAGATCATGACCCGAGCTGAAGGCAGAGGCTTTAACCCACTGAACCACCCAGGTGCCCCTGGAGTGGAGCTTTTGTGGATCTGACGAAAGAGACAAAAATGAGAAGAAATGTCATGCCAAAAGTACAGTCTCATGGAGCACAACCATGCCTCCACCTAATTTTGCATCCCCAGATCTAGAGAGGGTATTTTTTTCTCAGCCTGAGGTGTGGCTTGAGCTATGAGTTGATGAAGCTAAAAAGAAGTTCTATGGATTCTTAAGTCATTAAACAGAATCTTGATTTAGAAATTAGAATGTCCACATGTGTTTAATATGCAAAACTGAAGACTTGACTGAAACTTTTCTCCCCTCCCCGTGCTGGGAACTGCTGCCCACAGGAAGGCAAGGGAGTATGTGTGTAGCAGAATGGTCTTCTTGCCTCCCTCACTCGCTCCCCACTTTGCCAAATGTGCTTTCTGATTCCAAGCTCTGCTAGGGCATCGAGGTAGGGTAGCAACCAGGTAGGGGATAGGAAGAGGCAGCTATCCCCTGATTTGCATGGTTGCAAGTTGGCTCTGTGCTTTTGGGGGCTGGCAGGTGTTTCAAGCTGCCTCTCAGCTTTTAAGTATTTGCCTGACTTATTTGGATGATCCCACGGGACATGCAACTCTGCGGCCTGATGCAGGCCACCGCCTCTAGCACATTCATCTGGTGACCGTCCACCTTCATAGACTCTCTTAGTTTGGACTCATCACTCCCGTGGTTGATGGTGGGGGAACCATTTTAGGGAGTCAGAAGTAACTCAGTGGTTTAAAGGAAATAAAATTGCATCCTGAATTTCTCTCTCCCTGACCCAGTTTTCTACAGTCCAAAAAGGGGCCTCAGGGAGTTTTAGGTCTATGTGAAATGTCCACCCTTAATTAAGTTTTATATATTTGGAATGTGTACTTATATCTGATGTACTTATGATGAAGCTTTAGAATATAGGTGAGGGTCAGTGGCGTGAGGTCCAGAGCCGATGACCAAGAAGGAATTCTTGAGGCATCTCTGGTGTAAAATGGTGGTTTATTAAAGCATGGGGACAGGACCCATGGGCAGAAAGAGCTGCTGCCCCAGGGTTGTGAGTGGTGGTAGGTTATGTACCATGGAGTTGGGGAGGTAAGGAAAAGGGAGGTTTCTTTTCTTTTCTTTTAAGATTTTATTTATTTGACAGAGATCACAAGTAGGCAGAGAGGCAGGCAGAGAGAGAGGGGGAAAGCAGGCTCCCCGCTGAGCAGAGAGCCTATGTGGGGCTTGATCCCAGGACCTTGGGATCATGACCTGAGCCAAATGACCTTGGCTGAAGGCAGAGGCTTTAACCCATTGAGCCAGGAAACCCAGGCAACTTTCATATGCTAAAGAGGACCTGCAAGATACCAGATGCCTTGAGGCCTTGTCATTGTCAAGGTTTTGCCCTCTAGCAAGGTATAAACGTTAAGATAGTTGGGAGATTCCTAGAGAATGTCACATATGTCCCACCCCGGAGTGGGGGTGGGGGAAGGTTGCAGCGTATCAGCTTTTGCTTTGTCCTTAGCCAGCCTTCTGTTCCCACATCACTTATTTATTTTTAAAGATTTGTTTATTTATTTTAGAGAGAGAATGGCGAGGAGGGGCAGAAGGAGAGGGAGCATAAGCAGACTTTCCACTGAGCTCAGCGCAGACCCAAGCCTCAGTCTCATGACCCTGAGATCATGACCTGAGCCCAAACGAAGAGTCAGAGGCTTAACCAAATGAACCACCCAGGTGCCCCTCTGATGAGGGAGCAGGAGGCTGGCTGAAGACAAAGCAAACGCTGGCATCTCGTACTGCCTCTCCACCTGCTCCGCTCCCCTTGGTAATGTGTGTGACATTCCTCAGACACCCCTGACTGCCCTAAAAGAAAAACAAATAGTTAACTTGCAGAGGTCACATCCTGCAAGACGGAGTCTCCCTTGGTTTACAAATGTCCTAGAGATCTACAAACAAAGAAGTTACCTTATCAATAGCACAATTTCCAGAGGCAAATAACTCAATTCCTCAGCCCTAAATAAAGTTACATTTCTTCTAAACCCAAATCTCACTAACAAAGACGCTTGACAGCAGAAATGTGAATGGCTGGCCAAAAGACAACACTGATCACGCTGCAAGGCCTCGGGTATCCCGGCACCTTGTAGGCCCTCTTTAGCATATGAAAGTTCCCTTGAAACCTCCCTTCCCCTCACCTTCCCCTAACCACAAGGTACACAACCTGCCATCCCTCACTACACACAGCCGCAGCTCTCCCTGCCCACGGGTCCTGTCCCCGTGCTTTAATAAACATTTTGCACCAAAGATGTCTCAAGAACTCTTTCTTGGTCATCGGCTCCGGACCTCAGCCCACTGAACCTCACCTAGGTTCTAGAACTTCATCACCTCTGACATATTTAAAAGCACATCTTATTCTAAATGCCATTGTTTTAGATCTAGGGCTCCATGGACACCTTTGACAGTGAGAAAAACAGTTCTTGGAGATTGCCTGGACTCATCAGAGTATCTGCATAGGGCTATGCCTGTGCACGGAGATCCCACACACACATATAAACCCTGGAGGAACACTGTTAGGGGCTTTGCTTAGTTGATTCAATTCTGGAATTAGAAGAAATTCGTAAGGTTTTTTTTTTTTTTGTGTGTGTGTGTGTGTGTGTGTGCTATGGCCTGTGTAGTATGATGAAGCATAGAGAACACTTTCTCAAAAAAAAAATGGTTTTGAATACTAGAAATAAAATACAAAGGCATCCAAAGGAAATATATTTTACTGAAATTCAGTTATCAAGTTATTAAAAAGTGGTATAAGGTATGCATTTCCTTTTTACATAACAAGAACTATTTACATAACAAGAACAAGAATATTATAGTTTTGAAATACCAGTGGGTATGAACAGTATTTCATAATGATGAGGAACAGAAGGCAAGCTGAGGACAAGGCAGAAGCTGACGCCTCATAATGCCCCCCCCCATGGGATATATAAGACATTCCTCACACACTCCTGGCTGCCCTAAAGCTAAGGAAGGGAAAAACAAATAGTTAACTTGTAGAGACCACAATCCCGCAGGACCTAAGCCTCCTACAGTTCGCAAATGTTTTAGCAATCTACAAGAACAAAGCATTTCTGTCAATAACCGAGCTTACAGAAGGAAATGCAGATACAATTAAATGTCCTTATAGCCTGCAGCTCATTGACAGATACCTAAAGCAGAGTGTAACCTTCCTCCAGGAAGCTCCCAACTATCTCAATGTTAATGCCTTGCTAGAGGGAAAACAACCTGAACTTGACAATGGCAAGGCCTGTGGTATCCTGTGAGTCTTGTTTAACATATGAAAATCCTTTTGAAAATCTCCCTTTTCCTTTCCTTCCTCAACCCACTAGTATATAATCAGCCACCCCTCAACATCCCTGGTGCAGCAGCTCTTTCTGCCCAGGGGTTCTATCCCCCTGCTTTAATAAACCACCATTTTGCACCAAAGACGTCTCAAGAATTCTTTCTTGGTCGTTGGCTCCGGATCTCACTCCACAGAACCTCATCTATATTCTAAAACCACATCAATAATCCTTTCCAACTGAGATGTGATATTTGTAGTTTCTACTGGTGACACAGTCAGATGTATTGTGAATATGGCTGCGGTTTGCTTCATCAATTCCTGGCTAAGTAAGTAATGTGCTAATTTCAGTTAAGGAATACGGAAAATAAAGGTTTCTGAATGTCAACCCCACTCAAAAGCAATCTATTTGCATACTCTTAGGGCCCTTTCCAGTGCAACAGGGCCCGCTGCTCTAATGAGGTAGTTTAGTCCACAGAGTTCAATGAAAGCTTTACCCTTTCCTCAGTCACCTATTTATCCTTCCCACCCCTGCCTCTCCTCCGGGAGATTGTCCCAGGCCATTTTACAGTCCTCCAGCGGCAAGACCTGGTCCCTAGCTACTGAAAAATAGGGCCATTTCACAGAACAGGAGTTTACTTTTTCTTTGAATTTTCCCAGCCATCGGCACATCATCCACGCTGAATGTGACTGTTGAAACAGTAGGAAGGGACTATCGGGATCAACAGTTTTTCTTTTGCCTAATAAGATGATGATGGCATCGCAAATAAAACACCTCCCTTCCCTCTGGAAGTGCAGGCTTCCTGATGGGATTTCTACTTTGCCTCTTCAGCAGTGTGAAATGACCCAGGGAAAGACTTAATAAGTAGATGTCAGCCCCAGAGTAAGCAGGAAAAAATGATAAATGGACCACTGGACAACCCTATCAGGACACAGTTTGGCCGTGCACTTTGCATTTGATTCTATAGTTTTTCTGTGTTAAATACGGTCAGGGATTCCCACGACGTTTCAGCCTGAAGCTATTACTTCTCATAATTGAGACTGAGGAAAGGTCGTGGTATTTTTACAGCTTAGCTGTGACATGCCATATATCACTTTCCTCTGTCAAAGAAAATATTATACACTCCATTGGCAAAAGGTTTGATCCTGAGTTTTTCCCCCTCCATGCTGTCTGCAAAAAGTATTTGCTTGGGTTTATGAATAAATTTCACATTTAAAAATGTTCTAGAGAATTGCCTGGTGCTAAAGGAAGATCATTCAGGTATAAAGCAAATGTTTCAGGATCATTAGGAAATTAATTACATAAAGTGATTGACAGATTGCCACGGGAGCAAGAGTGTTACCTACACTTTAATCTGTTTGAATACAACGCCACCCATCCTTTGTGATAAACTGCTTAATTGTGCTAACATAGGAAAAGTCACTTAGAATGAAAAACAACTGTTTAGAAAATTGTACATTCATGGGATTTCAGGTCTACGGTGGTTATTTTCTTTGTTTCTGAATTTTTAGGTAAGCGGGCACCTCCTCCATTGGCACTTGGGAATTTTTTTTTTAATTAACATAATATTTTAGTAGTTTTGGGAAGAATGAAGAAAATCTGCAATAAGATAAAGGAAATGGCACATATTAAAAGACAGGAAATCTGTTCAAAGAGGTATTAAAAGGAAAATTCACTTCGTAAAATTCTACAGAAGTTCATCTAGCAATACAGAGAAAGAAAAAAGAGTGACTTACCTATAACCTAAGAATCTTCCCAAAGTCTTAAAAATGACAAGCAAAATTGACAATAAGGATTGAAGTAAAAATAAAATTTGTATTTTATATTTATATTACGTTTATATTTTATAAAATCAAAACATATTTTACAAAAGAGAAATACTGGGTTTAATAAACCCTAGAATTATTTATTTGTGAAAATTTGGACAAATACTTTAAATTTTAACTTAAAAAAAATCAGTTGGAAGTTAAACAAAAAACAATGTATATGGCCAGACAAAGAATGGTAGAACAAGAACATCTAGGATCTGTTACAACAGTGACCTTGGCTGGGCTGCTGGCTGTGTTCTCCTAGATTCTATCCTAGACAAATTACAGCAGCTCAAGGCATGCATAAGGGAAACCAACACAGATTGAGAAAAAAAAAGTGTTAAGAGTGAAGACCACCAAGAAATCATGTCTGTGTGGGAAGGGTCTCTACCCATTTGCAGTCAGGGTACAAGGTGCTGGGAGGCAGGTTAGGGAGAATAGTTTGGAGGAAACTTTTCAGTTCAGCTTTGACTTTTGCATGCATTACCTTACCAGGGAGCTATTTGTCACTTTGCCCGGAGAGATGTCAGACCATGCTGACCATGGGTTCTGTGGAACAGTAGGGCTGCAGTGGGAGGGTCTGGCTTGCGACTGTCCCCGGACATTCCCTCTGCAGTTCTCTTCCTCTGACCGCTAGGCCAGATTTATAAACTAAACAAGAGACCTCTTCCCCAACTTACTTTCTTCTTATTTAAAATAGTTTAAAAGTGGGGCGTGCCTGGGCGGCTCAGTTGGTTAAGCGTCTGCCTTCAGCTCAGGTCATGATCCCAGGGTACTGAGATGGAGCTCCCTGCTCAACGGGGAGCCTGCTTGTCCCTCTCCCTCTGCCTGCTGCTCCCCCTGCTTGTGCTCACTCTCTCCCTCTCAATTAAAAAAATAAAGTCTTTAAAAATAAATAAAATAAAATAATTTAAAAGTGAATCTCAGACCAGAAGACTTAAGTACCAGGTAATTCTGTGGGGCTTGGGTGTCTCTGCCCTGGAACACATCCCCTCCCATTTCTGCATGTATAGAAAGGCAAAGACCTACCCTTTGGGCTTATTTCACTATTACCAGAAATAATAGCTGGTAGCCACAGCTATTCACATACCAAAATTCCTTGAAAACTTCAGGAAGTGAGTGAATAAACAGTGGTTCATCCAAACAAAAGTATCATTAAGCACCAAAAAGAAGTGAGCTCTTAAGCCAAGAAATGACATGGAGGGAATTTAAATGCATATTACTAAGTGAAAGAAGCCAATCTGAGAAGGTACATACTGTAGAATTCCATGTGTGTGACATTCTTGAAAAGGCAAAGCTATGGAATGGTTAAAAAAATAAAAAAATAAAATCAATGCTTGTCAGGGATGGGGTGGGGAAGTGATGAATAAGCAGAGCTCACAGGAATTTTAAGGCTACAAAACTATTCTCTACAATACTGAAATGGTGGATACATTTGTCAAAACTCACAGAATGTATAATACCAAGAGTGAACCCCAAGGTAAACTATGGGTCCTGGTGATAATGATGAGGGTCATCAGTTGTAACAAACGTACCACTCTGGTGGGAGGTATCAATACCGCCGGAGGTTATACTTACTTGACATTGACAACAGGCAGTAGATGGGATTTCTCTGTACTTTTGGTTCAATGCTGGTCTAGACCTAAAACCAGTCTAAAAATATAGTTTATTCACTGAAAAAAGTAAAATACTATACATCTTAATAGAATCACAAAGTTTTTAGTGTATAAAATAGTCCTTCATATTTAGTTCATGACTTTGATTCTAACCTGTTAAAGGGTCCACCAAAAAAAACATCGGAATGGTCCCTTTGCCCTATTCTGCTAGTGCCCCCTCTTCCTACAACACATTATAGTGAATGTTTGCAAACATACAGAAACTCTGAAAGGATTTCAGAATGAATACCCATATGTTCACCAAATAAATCCTACAATTAGCATTTTACTATAGTCATTTTTATGATATACATTTATTTGTGCTTTTATTTTTAAGATGAATTTCAAACTAAGTTGCAGACTTAAATGTCATTGTACACCACACGTCATTACTATGCATATCATTAACTAGGGTTCAATGCTTATTCACAGATCTTTCTTCTTTTCAGTAATACTTATATACAATGAAATGTATAAACAATAAATGATCATTTGATGACCTGAGCAAACCAACCTCCTTTTAATAAACAGAGCATGACTATCATTCCAGAGAGTTCATTAATGTTCCTTTCCAGTAAATCCTTTCCTCCATGCCCACCATGAATTAGTTTTACCTATATGAAACTTCATCTATGTGGAATCTTAGAGTATGCAGTTTTTTGTGTCAGACTCCTTTTTTTTTTTTTTAAGATTATTTATTTATTTGACACAGAGAGAGAGAGATCACAAGGAGGCAGAGAGGCAGGCAGAGAGAGAGAGAGAGAGAGGAGGAAGCAGGCTTCCCGCTGAGCAAAGAGCCCAATGCGGGGCTTGATCCAAGGACTCTGGGATCATGACCTGAGCCGAAGGCGGAGGCTTTAACCCACTGAGCCACCCAGGCACTCCAGCCAGATTTCTTTCACTCAGCATTCTCAGTTTCTGGATTCACCTATGTGAATGCAGGCATCAGTAGTTTCTTCTTTTTATTGCTGCGCAGACTCTTGATGTTGACATGTAGCACGGTTTCTTTGTCAATTGTCCTTTGGCTGGACATGTAAGCTGTGTTCTTTTTGGAGTTACTTTGAATAAAGCTGCAGTGAACGATTTTGTGCAAGTTTTTTGGGAGGGGAGGGGAAGGGAATATATTTTCTTGAATCACTGGGTGATGGGCTAGGGATTTGTTTATTTTATTTTTACATTTTCTTTTATCTTTATTTGTTTATTTTCTTATATATTTCTTATATCTTATTTTCTTATTTTTCTAAAACTGCAGCCTTTTATACTGCCCCCCCCCCGCAGGGTGTACGAAGGTTCCAGTTGCTACACATCCTTTACCAACATTCAACAGTATCTATCCATGGATTTTACCTGTTTTAGTGGGTATGCTGCAGCAATGAATTATAGTGGAAGTTTGAATTGTCCCGATGTTCAATGATATTCAGTGCTAATTCATGTATTCATTGTCCATTTAGATATTATCCTTGCGAACTTCAATCTTCTGATTTTTGTTATAGGTTTCAATCTTCTCATTTTTGTTATTGCGAAGTTTGTCTTTTTATGATTGTCTTATGGAAGCTTCTTGCTTTGTGTTTTCTATTTATTTATTTGTTTGTTTTTATGTTATGTTAGTCACCATACAGTACATCATTAGTTTTTGATGTGGTGTCCCACAATTCATTGTTTGAGTAGAACACCCAGGGCTCCATGCAATACGTTCCCTCCTTAATACCCATCACCAGGCTCACCCCTCCCCCACCCTCCTCCCCTCTAAAACCCTCAGTTTGTTTCCCAGAGTCCATAGTCTCTCATGGTTCTCTGTGTTTTGTGTTTTTAAAGGATTCCAGTTACAGGTCCTATGTCAGGTAAGTCCGTTGCAAATATTTTACGGAGTCTATAGCTTATCTATTCATTTACCTAAGAATGTCTTCATTCATGAGTCACTATTGTTCGTTTTTATGAAGTACAGTCTATCAATTTTTTAGAATGGATTTTGTTTTCTGTGTCTTTAAAAAAAAAGCTTTTTCTTATCTTATTCATAAAAATATCTCACATTTTTGTTCTCTTTTTTTTTAAAGATTTACTTATTTTAACATCTTTTTTCTTTTTTTTTAAGATTTTTTTATTTGTTTATTTGACAGACAGAGATCACAAGTGGGCAGAGAGGCAGGCAGAGAGAGGAAGAGAAGAAGGCTTCCCACTGAGCAGAGAGCCTGATGCAAGGTTTGATCCCAGGACCCTAGGACTATGACATGAGCCGAAGGCAGAGACTTTAACCCACTGAGCCACCCAGGAGTCCCTATTTATTTATTTTAGAGAAAGAACATGAGAGAGAGGGGCAGAGGGAGAGGGAGAGAGAGAGAAAAGCTCAAGCAGACTTCCCATTGATCACAGAGAGAGACACATGGCTTGATCTTAGGACATTGAGATCATGACCTGAGCTGAAACACAGAGTTTGACACTCAATCAACTGAGCCACCCACATGCCTGTTACGTTTTCTCTTAAAAGCTTTGTAGTTTCAGAACTTATGTTTATGTATAGGATCTACCTCAAATTAATATTTGAGGTGAGCTAGAGGTTAAGGTTTATTTTTGGATTTGAATACCTTGTTGTTCCAGTATCAGTTGTTAGAAAAATTTTCCTTTTGCTCTTAAATTGCCTTGTCACCTTTGTTGACTATCAAATGACCATATAACATGAATCTATTTCTGTTTTGTGTATTTATTTCATTGATTTAATTGTTGAGTGTTTGCCAGTACCACACTGTCTTTATTACTTTATTCTTTTTTTTTTTAAGATTTTATTTATTTATTTCACAGACAGAGATCACAAGTAGGCAGAAAGGGAGGCAGAGAGAGAGGAGGAAGCAGGCTCCCCGCTGAGCAGAGAGCCTGATGTGGGGTTTGATCTCAGGACCCTGGGATCATGACCTGAGCTGAAGGCAGAGGCTTTAACCCACTGAGCCCACCCAGGCTCCCCTATTAATGTATTCTTATAGTAAAGTCTTGAAATGACACAGAACAGGTCATTACTGATGAAGGAATTGGGTGCATTGGAAATAGATCCAGCCCTAGAAAGCTATGTGAGGAAGAGCCCAGTTAGGCACATGGGGTCTTGCCTCTTTGTCTGGGCTCTTCTACTCCTCAACACTGCATCTTTGGACAATTCCCAAGTAACTGGTCCATTCACCCAACCAGTATGGTCATATCAAATAACAGATGGTTAACAGTTCTGTAGAACTCCCTGCTATTCTGTTGGACCATACAGAATAGCAGAAGTTAATGTTACCCTGTACCTACAAATTTGTTTCATCTTAATGTAATAATTTCACAGCACTTATGACCTTATGGCATGTAATCAGAATACATGCATTTATTTAATGTCTATATAAGCCATTTTGTAAGATCTCTGGTGATTCATGGATGAAGTTGCCACTGGTAGAACTGGCAACAATTAGGGTCACTTCCAGAATAACCAGGTTGAGACACTCCAGCAGTCCCTGGAGCCACTTTCAGTGAGCCATGCCTGCTCTAGAAGCATCGGCCCACCAGCTAAAGCTGAAATGTTAGCAGCCTCTTGTTGCCAAACATAATGTAGTATAAGCCTTTGGAGAGTGTAAGAAATAACATTTAATTAAGTGTAAATTGTTTCAGCAATAAACATTCATTGAGAATGCCCTATAACCAAAACAAACATTTCTTTTTCATCCTTGATCTGTTTTGCACCCATTGACAGAGTGCTGTAGCTAGTGACCCATACTTAGTGACCTGGGTGTATAATTGGGGGAATGGATAATGCATAGAGACTTCCTTGGAATTGGGCTGGTTTATATCAGATAGATGTTTTTGTGGTTTTAAAAATCCAGTCGGCATGCCTATTTCATGAGCATAAGCATGTGCATTATAACTGTAAAAATAAGTAAGTGTCTTGGGGAAACGTGCCCTGTAGCAGTTTATGTGGGAAAGGTAAACAAAATCCAATTTGGCTAACCTCCTCTCACTCCACGGAAGGTACTTAAACCACAGTAAAACGAGACCGTGAGGAAAAACAGATTTTTTTTTTTTCTAATTCGAAAGAGGAAAACCAATTTGATATTGGTTTTAGTGATTGGATGAAAATAAGAACATCATGAACAGCACACAGTATATAAAACCAATGAGGTCTCATTTACAATTTCACAAACCACCTCTAGCAAAAACATTACTTCTTTTTATTGTGTAATGCAGAACAGGGTATATTGGGCAACGTGTCCTTGAGTGACTATTTGTCAAATTATCTCATGCAATGTATCACGTATTGAACCCTATATTAACCCCCCGTGGCTTTAACAGTCAGACGCCCTTCCCCATGTGGAGAACCTGGAGTTATCGCCTTCCTTGGAATGTTCACATGCTCACTCGGTGCTGAGATCTTGGCAAAATTAAAAGGAATGACCTTCAACACTGACATTCTTTTATATTTTCATCTTAGTTTCATGCTGGGGTGGACTTGTTCATTCCTCTTTCATTCCCTGCTAGAGCAAAGCTCTCCTGATTTTTGCAGACAGAGTCTCTCTCCCACTTGGTCATACCATCTGTCTCCACATTACAGTTTACTCTGCATGAGTACCAGGTAGCAGACGTGGTTTTGCCCAATAGCAAGTACAGTGGAAAGTCTTTCACAGGCTCCCCACAATCTGTGAACATATGATCAGTCTAGGATAACACGTTGTACTAAAAATATACCAGAGGAATGTGCATTGGTAATAAACAAGAAACCTGAATTGAGGGGGAAATGTGCCATGAGCTTCTGAAATATATGTTTCTGTGTATGCCCGAATGATGACGGTCTGTCAATGGGAGATGATGGGACCAACTAACGTTTGTCTTTTTATTGCAAGTGTTAATGTACATTTAATAGCGTGGGCATAGTGTGTTTGGCCTAAAACCCAAACTGTGAGTTAAATGAGTAGAAATCTAAAAGTATTTGTCAAGAGGTTGTTGGTTTGATAAATAGAAATCTGTGTAATTTCCATGAGAACTTCTTAAACTATACATTGACATCGGCAGGAACATCTCAATATGTCTGAGAGAGCAAATGCAAAAGAAAAGATTGTTATCTTCTCTATTTTATGATGCATCATCATCCCTTATTTATGCCATCTTTTTTAATAGAACTTAACCATATTCTTCGAATGTTAATGCAAATATTATTTAGACCTTCTGCAGAATGATTGTTTATGGAGAAAAGATTTGTGCATATGTTGAACATGTCATTTTATTACTGGATACTGGGAACTCATTTTGCAACTTTAGAACTTGTAACTTCCTTTAGTTCATCTGAGATTCAATATCCACTTTTAGTCAATCAGCTAGGATGAACATTATCTTATGCCATATCTTTTCCCCACCTCTTCTTTCTGGTTCTGTTTTCTGGGGGAAGATAGGAATGGGAAGTTTTTTGCCTTCTTTGATCAGTCAAATGAAGGTGTCTGGGTTTGAACTGTGCCATATTGACCTGGATCTAAATTCTGGATCTTCAGTTGGTGTAGCCATTTCAATTATTGCACTGGTCATAAAAATTCTGAACCTCAGATGGTATCTTGTCCCCTAGGGACAGGAGAGCAGGAAGATGTAGGAAAGATGTAGTACCCCAGGTGTCAGAGGCTGGTGTTCACACATCAGCCTTCTCTCCTGTGGCTGTGACTTCAAACCACTGATTTAAACCTTGTGCTTCACCTATAAAATTTGTGAAGTCATATTTATTCCACTGGGTTATTGTGCTTAAAAATGCCTGGTCCACAAACTTTCTTACTTGAATCATTATGATCAGTTGACATACAAGTAACATAGCCTCTACTGTCCTCTAATACACTGTTTTAAGTATAGATATAAGACAATATGATGGTTTCATGGTTGACAAAGCATGGTAGCCAACAATGCGGCAGACCCCTGACTGAATCTGGCCCTACTAGCTGGGTAATGAGAACAAGGCCCTGAAATGGAGTCTTGTTATGGGGATGAGAGCTGTATCTATCTTATGGCTTTGGGCTGTTATGAGGATTGAACATCTATCAGAATAATATTTGATATGTAATATGTGACCCATAATGATTGTCGTTATCACCATACATGAATGCAGATTAAGATATACTGCTTTCATAGGACTGCTTAATTGGGTCTTCTTCAAATGTTACCCAGGCAAAAGGAAACAACAACCACAACCACAAACCTTGGCTCTAGCTCCTTCAGATGCAGATTTTATCTCTCTTCTGTCTTCCCTACATGATATTCAGACACCCATTCCATCATATTCCATTATAAAATAGCAGCTGTCAGGTTGATTTTCTCTACTGGACTGTTAGCTATGTATTGAGCATCTCCCCCCCACCAAAAATTATTCTTTTAGATCTCTCAATATTGGGCCCAGGTTTTGCTGGCAAATAAATAAGCAAAAAAAAAAAAAAATGCTGGCTTAATGTAGTTATTACTGAATAGAAGAAAAATATTCATCATATAAAAATACGTTTTTAATTTGTGATCTGTGGATGTGCCTGAGCTTGTAAGTGTTTGTGAATCAACTCACATTGTATGAAAAATTTATTATGATTGTGGATTTTCCCAGAAAAGGGGAGCATAGTTTCATCAACTTCTCAGGGCATCCTGTGGCTCTAAATAGTTTGGGAACTATTGATATAGAATCTCCTTATTTTTTTTCTATGAACATCATTTAAAAAAATTAATACTTTAAAGTGGTAATGGCCTCAGATTACATGTGCCTGATGTCTAAGATTGGCCTTTTATCCTTCATTCTTCGATTCTGTTCAATAACCGCTGCCTAAAGAAATGTAAGCACTTTCTGTGAACATCACATATGCAATATCTGCCCATGAGCCTGCAGTATGGTAATCAGATTCCTTTAACAAATTATTTGGTTCTTATGTCAGCATATAATCAGTCTTGTCAATTGAGAGATAATCAATCATTATTATATCTACAAAATTCAAATTAGCTGTAACCTATTATTTGCCTGACTGATGAAGCATAAATGTCATTTAAGGTCTTCCCTCTCCCTCACCTTGCTTCTTAAGAAAGGGGTGGCAAAGCAACTCAAGTAGCAAATAGAAGTTAGACTGATTCTTAGAATATGTAGTATTTTCATTATTTTCTATATAAATGAATTTGAACTTTTATCATCTATTCAAACCTATAAAAGAATGATAAAATTTTGGATTTATAAAAATAATGATCAAATGCAAGAGTCCTACTAATTATATTGCATTAATTAGAATGAAGAATGAAAAACAAACCCCAAAGACAACAGTTCAGCAAGAGTTTACTTTGTGTCTCCTAATGGCATAGAACATGAGAATCTTTCTGTTTCCAGAAGTCATGCCCTTAACAGTAGGGAAGCTCTGACATCTTCAACGTGTAACTTCCAAGAATACTTTCTTATTCTTGTTCTCAGCCAGCAGCTAGAAAAGCAAGGAGCAATTTCAGAACAAGTACTTTCCTAAGCAAGTGAGACAAAAGTTGCACATTTTAATCCACTTTTACTCCATTAATGAGAACTTAGTGACTTGGTTGTACCAAGCTACAAAAAACCCCAGGAAGATGTAGTATGCTTGAACAGCTTGGCACCCAGATAAACTCAATTATTCTAAAAGAGCAATCTCTTTTGGATATGTAGAATTGGGATTTAGAAACATGTGTCAAAATTGGGAAAACTAACCACTTTGGGGACTTGATAAATGGATTCTTTGCTTTTCTTCCTTCTGAAGGCATTCAGTAATCTCAAGTAGTATAAATTCAAATTAACCTCATTGTCTAGGAAGAATGTGAAAGCCACTTAAAGAAATTAAGAGAACATAGGTTTGGGCTTTAGCAGGATAGACAAAAGAGAATGATCAGGATGCAAAGCTAAGTCAGCCTCATTTGGGCAAGTTAGGTGATCATGAAAGATACAGGCATAAATTAGTAAAGAGGGTAAGAGAGGGCTCTGAGGACAAACAGCAGGAATATAAGCTTAGAGGCCAAGGATGAGGCTCACATTACTGTAGCTCCTACAAGATCTGGGAAAGGCAAGCAGGGAACTGGAGCTGAGAACCAGAGCAACATGTAAAAACTTAGCTCTAGAAAAAAATACTTGGCTGCTAGAACCCTACACATGATTGTCCAGAACCCATTTACTGCAATCAGGATGAAAAGAAAGATCTAGATCACCTACAAAAGAGATAAACATGTATCTTCTTGTTAGTTTTTCTTCTTAAGGACTTAATAAAGTCCCAGGCTAGAGTGAGTTAAACCTGCAAGCGTCATTGAAGTAGACCCAGCTGAAGTTTTAAAGAACCATGAGGGGCCAAGTTGTTAACCCATCTTAGCTTCTAGAATAAAACTCGAATCTCTGGATTATTTTGAAGTACAAATTGTTGCTTTTCAGACAGGAAGGCAAAGGGTATAAATTAAGAAAAAGAATCAGTTAAAAACATTTCTAAGCAATAAATGGTAGTAAAACAACTGGACATTCACATGCAAGGGCAAAAAAAAAGTGATTCTAGACACAGACCTTACATCCTTTACAAAAATCAACTGAAAATGCATCATGAACACAAATTAAAAAATAAAACTATAAAACTCCTAGAAAATAACATAGGAGAGCACAGATAAACTTGGGAATGGTAATTACTTTTTAGATACAATAAAAAAGGCACAATCTATGAAAGAAAAAAAATATTGATAAACCAGACTTCATTGAGATGAAAAACTCTGCTCTGTGAAAGACAATCTGAAGTGAATGCAAAGACAAGCCATAGACTTGGAGAAAATATTTGCAAAAGGCATATCTGATAGAGGACTATTGTCCAAAATATACAAAGAGTTCTTAAAACTCAATAAGAAAATTTAGAACCTGATTAAAAAATGGACAAAAGACCTTAACAGACATCTCACCAAAGAAGATAGACAGATGGCAAATAAGCATATGAAAGGACACTCTACATCATATGTCATCAAGGAAATAAAAAATTAAAACAAGAATGAGATACTACTACCAACCCATGAGAATGACCGAAGTTCAAAACACTGACAATACCAAAAAAAAAAAAAACATTGACAATACCAAATGCTATTGAGGGTATGGAAAATGTGACTCTCTTCATTCATTGCTGGTGGGAACACAAAATATCAAGGTCACTCTAGAAGGCATTTCCTCAGTTTCTTACAAAATTAAGCATATTCATAGCATATGATTCAGCAATTATGCCTGTTGGTATTTACCCAGATGAACTGAAAACCTATGTCCATGCAAAAATCTGCATATGAATGTTTATAGCAGCTTTTTCATAACTGACAAATATTAGAAGCAGCCAAGTAGTCCTTCCGTAGATGAGCAGGTAAATAAATAATGGTACATGCACACAATAGAATTATTATTAAGTGCTAAGAAAAAGAAGCTATCAAACCAAGATAAGAAATGAATGAAACATACAAGCCTTTTATTAAGTATAAGAGGCCAATCTGAGAAGACTACTTTCTGTAGGATCCTATTTACATAACATTCTAGAAAAGGTAAAAACTACAGAGACAGTGAACTGGTCAGACATTGGCCAGGATTGGGGAAAGGGACACATGAATAGGGAGAGCACAGAGGATTTTTAGGGACATAAAAATACCCTGTATGGTACCATCACGGAAGATAAACATCATTATAAATTTATCCAAACAATATAATGTACAAAAGCAAAGGTGAACAGTATTATGAATTACGGCCTTTGGGTGATTATGTTGTATGTAGGTTCACCAACTGTATCAAATTTAGCTCTTTTTTAGGAACTTTTTTAGCAAGTTGATGGGGGAAGATATGCCTGTGTAGAGACAGGCGACGTGGGGAACTGTTCCTCCTCCTCGGTTTTGCTGTGGACCTAAAACCATTGTAAAAAATAAAGACTTGGGGCGCCTGGGTGGCTCAGTGGGTTAAAGCCTCTGCCTTCGGCTCGGGTCATGATCTCAGGGTTCTGGGATTGAGCCCCACATCGGGCTGTCTGCTCCGCGGGGAGCCTGCTTCCTCCTCTCTCTCTGCCTGCCTCTCTGCCTACTTGTGATCTCTGTCTGTCAAATAAATTAATAAAGTCTTTAAAAAACTAAAAATAAAAAAAAATAAAGACAATTAAAAAAATTTTAAAAAAAGGTTTCTAAGGAGTGAGAAAAATGTGACAGTAAGTGTTGAAGGTACAGTGATGGGTACAGAGTTTCAGTCTGGGAAGATGAAAAAGCTCTGGGCACAGATGGTGGTGATGTCACACCACAACGCGAACACACTTAACACCGCACAACTGCACGCGGAGGAACCAGAACGGCACATTTCCTGTTATGTCTATTTTATGATAGTAAAAACAACTTTTAAAAATTTAACAAAAATTTAACTAATGAAACGTTTAGAAGCAGTTATGGTGGATGTTCTAGAAATGTGTATCGGTCGATTGTCACAGTGAGGAAGTGAAAGGAGCGCAGCCTGTTCATGCTGAAGGTCAATATTTTACCAGTTTCCTTATGTCTGAGACCAATTATTGGATCTTGACGTTCTTATTGTTGAAGTTAAAGCAAGTAAAACAACAACAACAACAATAATAATAAAGTGATAGAGAACCTCTGTGAGAAGGGGATGGTCAGGAGAGTGACAGGGACCCCCCTCAGGGCATGTGTTTCGGAAGAGGATCTGTTCTGACCTGACCACCTGCTGCCTCCTACCACGTGTTCTTTTCCTGCTCTGTTTTGGGACATAAAGTAGACGTATGGCCATCTATTTCCACCCTGGCTACCAAAGCGAGCACAGAGATATTCATTTATGTATTTTATTTTATTATTTTATTTTTTAAAAGATTTTGCTTATTTATTTGAAAGAGAGAGAGAGAGGTAATACAAGCAGGGAGAATAGAGTGGGAAAAGCAGGCTCTCCTTTGAGCAGGGAGCCCTACATGAGGCTCCATCCTAGGACCCTGGGATCATGACCTGAGCCCAAGGCAGCGGCTTAACGACTGAACCACCCAGGCGTCCTGTTTATGTATTTTAAATGTCAGAGACTACAGATGAAGACACACAGGAAAAAGGAAACACATCTATTGTACTTTACCTATTCTGTTCATATCTTTGCTAGGCAGCCTTAAATGTGACCCCTGATGGCTCCTGCCTCCTGGTTCTCATATCCGTGTGTATTTCTCTTCCCTTGAGCAGGTGCTAGACCTGTGACTTGTTCCAAATAAATAAAATATGGTAAACTAAGAGCAGGGATGAAACTCTCAAGGTTAAGCCACAAAGGGAATGTGACTTCTGTCCTAAGCTCTCTTTCTCACTCTCTTGCTACCTTGTGATGGTAGAAGTGGCCACCTAGCCATGAGCTCCTCTATGGAGAGGGCCATGTATGTGGCAAGGAGCCAGTATCTACCACCAGCCAAATGCCAGTAAGGTAACAAGCCTGCCAGGAGCAGAAGATTGAGCTTGGAAATGGATGCTCCCGGCAGCCCCTGCTGATGCCTGCACAAGCACCAAATTAAGCCACACCTGTGTCCCTACCCACAGAAACTGTGGGATAAAAAGTGCTGGGTGTTTAAAGCCACTGAGTTTTGGGAAGTTTCCTTCACAGCAATAGATTGCTAATACTCTCCTAAAGAGTGTTTGTCAGTAATTCTCATGCAAAGTGGCATGGGAAATGCTCTGCCTATCAAAAAGGTGCTAAGGCAAGGATGGCTGGTGACCCACCCAGATCAATAACCACATCCTTTAGTGTAGGATTGTTGCTGGAAGCAGTCGCTGAGCCAGAAACTACATGGTCCAGAGCCAAATCCATCCCTCCACGCATATGTGGGGTCATGTGACTAGTTCTCACCACTGGGATGTGTGTGGGAATAGTAGGTGTGGCATTCTAGGCCTTGGGTTGGACACAGATGTGTGTCTCTACAGTCTCTCTGTGTGCTCCAGGCTGAATTCCAGAATGAGCCTAAAGAGCAATGCTGACTTATTCAGAGGACAGACACATTTGTTCTCAATTATTATAAATGGAACCTCTGTTCTAGACACAAAATAACTTTAAATGGGTTAAGCCACTAAAATGCTGGGGTTTACAGTTTTTGTTACAGCAGGTAGCGTTACTCTAAATAATACAGGGATGGAACATAGTTTAAAAACTGAGATGAGATGCACTCCACATGGAGACCATTCACATGTCCAGAAATGTCTAAAGGCCAAAATCAAAAGCATTTCTATTTCAGAGCAATACCTAGGCTATACCAGGTAGGTGTGACCTCTAGGGCAAGGCAAGGCAAGGGGATAAAATGATTGTGGTGTTGAGTTGGGGATCTCACTAAGTCCAGCATTACCCCGTCATCAGGAGGGAGAAGAGGAAGGAAAAGCCTTGTAGGTTCTTGTTTTGTCCCTATTTCCTCACTATAAAACTTTTGTGGAGCAGGGAACTCTGGGTGGTTTAGTATTTTGAACTGACTTACAGAAAATCCAACAGAGAGCAAGGAGGTGGTGGGAGGAGAGAAAAAAAAAGGGAAAGGTCAGAGAGTTTGGGCAAATATTGCTCTATTTTAGCAAGACTGGACACTTCATAAAATGTTTCTGAAAAACCCAAAATGGAAGCTCTTTACTTGAGGTTCAAAAAGGAGCTTCAGAGGTTTGGATTTATTTAATGTTTTCCACAAAATTTCAGTACACACACACACACACACACACACACACACTTTTTCCACGATTCATGACCCCTCAAAAGTTTAAGAACTATTTCTCTAAAGTTACTTTGGTCATATTATTTGGGGCATTTTGATTTAATCTTGCTTTTGCCAATTTTTTTTTCCACCTCCTTAAAAGTCTTCCTTAAAAGTTATTACCCAAGGGAAATTTTATATAAGCCAGATGAAGAATGTGTTTTTAAAAGTGCATTTGAACAACGTGTTTGAACAATGCTGGTTCCGTCTGTCTCTATGTTGCTTTCTTAGATTATAAACTTGATTAAAACAGAAACCATGTCTTTCTTTCTTGGAAACCTTCTTTTATCAGAATACCCCAAACCAGCTCCCAGGCAGAATAGAGAATTTAAAAAAAAAAAAAAAAAAAAAGTGATTGGCTCCTGGTGATGAAGTGTCTAATCAAATTCACTCAGAAGTCAATAGCAATACTAGAAATAAAAATTGCATTTTCTGTGCCCCTGCCTAGTTAATAAACTTTGACAGACACATGTAATTATTTTAAATGCAGGAAGACAAAACGATGGATGAGAGGAAACAACTGATAAGATGTTATTGACTTAAATAAGGAAACCAATTTTATGTGATGGATGTATTATTGCACATTGGAGTAAGAGGCGAATATGATCATTCTTTTATCCCTGTGTAGGGTGGCCTATTTAAAAAGAAGGTCAAGTATGGTGATTTAAGACATGTCTTTTGTGCATATTGCATGGTAATGAGAATTTTCTTAATCTAGATTTTACTCCAGTGGCCTGGGCATCTTCTCCTGGGCCCGAATTCACCTAAAGAATCAGAGGACAAATAAAATTATTGTTATGATTCCACTACCAGATTAATTAAATCCTTCTTTCTTATGGAGTCATTAAACAAAAATATTTGGTGGTGGTTATCAAATAAAAAATACGAAAATTAACCAACATTATCACTTTGCAATTATTGACAAAGATAATAAAAAGGAAAATGCACACCTGGATGGGAATTTTAGTTAAACTATTAAATAAATGAAATCAACCTGTAAAAACAAATTAGTTACTAATCACTTTCTATTAATGGCATTGTTTTAAAAGGCTGTTTTATAATAAGCAATGCTGCCACTCATTTTTTGGAGGATCAATTTTATTAAGTTGATGAACTTGGAGTTGAGAATGACTTGGAGGGATCATGAAGTGCTAGATTTGGAACTGGGATCCATCTATAGCTAGTACACTATTCCAGATGTCAGCAACACCAATCCAGTCTGAGCATGATGCCAGTGACTCTCAAGGATTCTACTTGTAACACCTGACATGCAGAGGACTGGTGGGGAAATGGAGAAACCAGGTTGAACCATAGGCTTTACAAAGCACTGGGTACCAGCAGCTCAGCTCCAGGACAAAGATGCAAAGCACAACACAGCTGGAGAGAAACACATCTCCATACCTCTGACAAACCACCGGGTTTCAGGTGGTACGGAAAAGACTAGAGAGGAGACATTTGGCATTTCATGTGTTTGCAGCTCAAGGATACCTCAGGAGATAGCATCCATAGAGGGGAACAGCATGCCCAATGAGGTCATCTTCGACTATGTCCTGGAGAGGCACATCCCTCAAGTGGCTGGCCAGCAGTGGACATCCAAAAGAAGGCCAGATCCGAAGGGCAGGATTGGGCTTTCTATAAGCATCTGTGAGACACCCTGGGGAGTGGAAGGAGCTGGACAGGTGAGGCAAGATCTCAGGCAATGATCCCCACAGACTACACCTGACACCCCTCCAGTTTGTGCTGCCTTGAGGCCAAGGAGGGGAGCTCAGTGATGCCCTCACTTGTCTGTCCAATCAGCCACTGTCTCAGTGCCTCCTGGGACTTGGTGGGCAGTCAGGGCAGCTTGGCTAGGCCAAGGATAGTCCCCTGAAGAAAGGTGCAGATGGGAGTGCTTAGAAACAAGGCTCTTGAAAACTGGGGGAGAAGTAGAGGGAGGGACTCAAGAGGACCCAGATGGAGCCTTACCATCTTACTAATGTTTGCTGTACTACCTTCCTGTGAAATAGCTGGGGCAGACTTTGCAGAAAATTATATGGAGTCTGAGCCCTGTAGTCCTGCAGGCACAGTCTACCGAACCTGTGCGTGCAGTGGTCATGCAAACATGACTTACCTCATCTATATGTGCAGAGTGCTGAAACCTCGAAGGTTACAGATCCAAGAGCTCCAGAGCTGGAAGGGACCTCCTGGATCATCCAGTATGAAGACTCCTTTCCCATTTGTAGCAAAGATACTGAAGAACCAAGAAATAGAAGTGATTTGCTGAAGGCCAAATAGCTGTCTAGTGGCAAAGCCAGGATTAAAATTCACATTTTCTGATCTCGGCCTAATTTTTGCTTCAATAAAACAAGGTATATTATTATGCGAGGTACATTATGATACAGAGAAATGTTGTAATTTGAAGATTTGTAATTCCTGTCCTGAAAATGTGTCCATCTTCATGTAAAATGATGGAGCTTTGGCACCATGGACTTATGAATCTTATATTTTTATTCATATCATTATAGCATTTAAAATTATCTTACATATGCTTTACTGTAACATTCATCTATGCTTACTAATGTTTATTACTCTGATTCTGTAACATCAGAAATTTGACCTTTGTACTATCCTCTTTGTCCTCTCAGAAGAAAGAATGCTAAGTCCCTTTACCTCCCCAGGGCCAGCTGTCCTAGAATAAATCTCTGTTTTTCCTTCTAGAAAATTGGGCTAACCCACTATTTTCTTGAGCTCTGAAGAAGATTATTCCATAGCTCATCAAACTGTCCTCAAAAGCAGAAGGGGACACAAGGATGTCTTCCGTCACCTTATATTAATGATAGAAAAAGACAAAAACAAAAACAAAAAAACATTGCCTATAAAGCCTTTGGTTGATCATGGAAGATCCTATAGCACAGTTATGGCTTTGTGTATTAACACCAATGAGTTGCACTGGGAGCATAGCTGCCCTGTACAGGTTTCTGACGGAGCCCAGAGCACTCTGGGCCATGGCCAGGGAGGAAAGCCAGAGGAATAGCAAAAATAATCCTGCTATGTGACCCTGACTGCCTGGTGTAATGCCACATTCCTTTCAAGGTGAGCCTTTTTTTTCCCTGTTCCAGTTATCACATGGACAGAAAGGGTGTTCTCTATGATTTCCAGACTATTCTTAGGCCTAATTCAAAGGGAATATACAAGGACACAAAAAGTAGGTTTGGATACAGGACACTTATTTGAATTCTATATCTGTCACTCGATCTAGAATATTATCATTTAGAAATGTTATGCCTCAGCTTACTTGTTTCACAGGGAAGGATGCAAGAACATAGAAAAATACTCTGTTATTGTATTATCATATATAGTGTAATTATGTATATACTATACATTGCACACAACATACATGCCTACTGATGGAGACTGGAAAAAATTTGAGGACTAGAAATTAGAAGTCCTAGCTCTCCTTGGAGACAGTGCCAATCCTCTAAATTTCTCTCTGGCTTCTTTGTCCTTTCTATTATTTCCTCTCTCCATAAGCCATGCTTTCTGTACTGAGGACTGCATTTTTTTTATTTTATATATTATTTTATGCCTTTTTTATAGGTAGAAAACATCTAAGGTCTTCTCTGTAGTATATTATGGAGAATGAATTTTGTTCAACAAAAGTTTAGATCCTCAGTAATTATCTTAGGACAGGTTGTTTTATAATAAAGTTTAAGATATTTTTCCATGGAAATAACAAAAATCAGATAAAGTGTTGGGGTTTAAAGTAGTCACATTCAGTTATCTAGAAAATCCAAGTCTGTAGCACATTTTGGTTCTATTCCATGACTATAATCAAATCATGGGATTAAAAAAATATACCATTAGGAGAAAAGAGCAATACATATTCAGGAAGTAAAAGTCAAGAGAAGATTGGGAGAGTGTATAGAAAGATGTGGCTTCTAGTCCAGAGAAGCATCCAGGAAGTTTAAGTTTCTTTATCTTAGAGATGCTAGGGAGGTGGCCATTCTCTGCAGCATTATGGTAAAAATACCTTGGACAGCGATTGTCGATGGAGGGCACTTCATTATGAGAAAGAGAGCCAACTGGTGGGATTTCAGAGAGATCTTGAAAAAGTTGGGATGCTTTATGATAAACTTCAAAAGAATTTGGAAAGTTCCCACTCATCTGGTGTTAGGCTGATCTGATATATAAATTGTACTTTTCATCATTTATAAGTGATCTTTCCTAAACAAATAAACAAATATAAAACAAATCCTTACATACTTTCCCCTTTGATATGGCTCTCAGAACTAATTTGATTCCTGACGTATTGTCTTTGGTAGCTATATGTAGTTAGTCTTTCTTACAATTAATATTAATTATATCATATAATATTTATAACAGTATAATATGAAAATTCCACTGAACTTTGCCTATTAAAAATAACTCCATAAATATTTAGCAGATACTGTTTGTCTATATCAAGGGCATTTTTCTCTTTCTCTTAATCACACTTTAGTTTGGGGATCCACTTTTCCTTCATTTGATTTAAAACCTGGCTTTAAAAGTAGATTTCAGTTGGTCTAACACAGTGTTATTCCAACTGTGTGTTGCAAGCACTCATAGATAATAATAATAATAATAATAATAAAAACCAACAACTTACATTATCTTTTTTTTCAATTAACACAAAATAGGGAATATGAAAGTGTTTCATACAGATGAAGCATAAGAAAAACTTTATAATTTTTTAGCAATTATGCATATTTATGTAACTTGAAGTAAAAGCATGTATTTTATTGTCTCAGTCAAAAAGTTTGAAAACCATTGGTGTGAACTGATCATCATGATGCTGTTTCCCTTGTGATTGTTTTATTCATGGACGTGCAAGAATTTTGGACTTTAAGATTTAGGAGGAATTTCTCTAAGTGTCATCCAGAAAAGTATGTTCTTGAATTGCAGGAATCTCAAGATAAGAGAATCCCATTTCTTCCTCTATATGTTTTCATGCACACATGGGTATGCAAAGAGGGACCTACTGCAAAATCTTGCAAACATGAGACAAGCTGGCCTGTGGAAGAGCCAATTTCTCAGACACAACAAGGATAAAATCTCGAATGGACCTGGATTCTTAATGACGTCACTGAGTTATAAAGTTACTCTGGTGTTTTCTTACCTTTGAATTTCTTGGTGTGATATAAAAGTTTGCAACTAAGATATTTGGCTTCTGGGTTTCAATTTTTTTTTTTAAAGATTTTATTTATTTATTTGACAGACAGAGACCCCAAGTAGGCAGAGAGGCAGGCAGAGAGAGAGAGGAGGAAGCAGGCTTCCCTGCAGAGCAGAGAGCCCGATGCGGGGCTCGATCCCAGGACTCTGGGATCATGACCTGAGCCAAAGTCAGAGGCTTTACCCCACTGAGCCACCCAAGTGCCCCTGGGTTTCAATTTTTTGAAGCTAAATAAATTCAAAGTGATGTGACTACCATCTTTTGTTTTGGTGCAAATATTGAAACTATAACTAGGTTATTCAATAAGTTATGGAATAAATGACTACTACATGTGAAGCTCTAAGTGATGGGCAGCTGTGAAGAAGATAAATAATATATGCCTTTGATGGTTTACATTCCCATGATAGAGACAAGTAATAAACAATGAAACAATAAATGCATTTAGATTATGATTAATCTTCTAGTGGAAACAAATAGAATGGCAAGATGGGGTGATTTATTTTGTTATCAAGTTCTTCTTTTAGTAGGATGCTAACTTTTCTGAGGACGAAAGGCATTGGAGCTGGGATTTGAAAAAGAAGTTAGCCATGGGAAGAGTGAAGTTATAGATCATTCCAGAAAGAGGGACAATACAAATTATAGACTGTAGAGTGTACTCACATACTTTTTCTACTATAAACACTCAATTCTGTGAAGACTGAAACCATGGTAAACCTTTTATATTGATCCTTTGGTAAGAATTTTAATATCTACTAGAATGCACACCTCCAGACACTAGAATTTACTGATTATCCTTCACTAGATTGATTACCTTTTACTTTACTAGATTATCCTTTAATGGAATTGAGTCCAGTTCTCCAAACAGTCAGCTCAGCACCTGGACATCAGAAAGGTTCAATGTTGGGTGAAGAAATTAATGAATTTAAACCCCTAGGGATCTATCTCATCTATCTGGTAATGACTGATGACTTACAGAAAACTCAAAGTCCCATGGGGAGCTATGGTGGCTCAGCTGGTTGAGAATCCAACTTCTGGTTTTGGCTCAGGTCAGCCTTAGTTGGGCTCCATGCTCAGTGGGGAGTCTTCTTGAAGATTTTCTCCCTCTGCCCCTCCCTACCACTTGCACACATTCTTTCTCTCTAAAATAATTAAACCAATCTTAAAAAAACAAACAAAAAACCCAAAATAAGACTAAACAACAACAGCAAAAAAACAAAAACAAACAAACAAACAAACAAAAAAACCCACAGTCCCTGAGGTTTATTCAGGTTGCCATAGTCTACAGCTTAGAGAGTATGTCATCAAACCACAGAATCCAAAGATATGGCTGTACTGTTTCCCCTTAATGATTTCCACTTAAGATACATTATTGCATAGAAAAATAGTCTGGTAAAACCCATACCAAATGTTAATGATGTATGTTCGTGATGCATATGGATTTTATTTCATTTTATCTCCATTTTTAATTTTATATAATTATAATATATAATACATATTAAACTTTAAAATATATCAGTTCTGTGTTAGAGTAGAATTTTGCATAACAAGTGACTCACTAATCCCTGATACCTACTTCTGAAAAAACTTCTCCTGATCCCCACTTCTCTCCCATGTCAGAATAACTGATTGCCCTTAGGAGTGCCCATTGTGTATGTAATGCGCAATTTTGGGATGACGATGATCAAGTTTACTGTGGCCTTATATTGCCTTGTGTCCCTCCCTAAATTATAAAACCTTTCAATACACGATGTAGGTTTTATTGTATTTTTACTCCAGTGGATACCATAGGTCCAGGATATGCTGAGGTTTCAATAAATCAAAATGAAAAAGGATGAAAATCAAATTCTCAGTAGAATCAAATTGTCTTGTTTTTGCTCTGTGGACTGAACCTCACACTATACTCTGTTCTTTCTCAGCTCCACTATTGCAGCAACTTACTCTTTTCCCCGATTCTCCCTGCTCTAGCCTAGCTGCCTTTCCTCACTCCTTAGTGTTATTGTATAATGCAGCTGAGCTTTGGAGCTGGAAGTTGGAATTTTAGCTGTGACATTGATTAACCATGTGATTGTTAGCAAATCCTTTTACCTCTCTGAGTCATAAGATCATTTGAAGAGGAAATTTTAAAGTCATAGGTACTTATCAGAGTAAAAGACAAGTATTGGCTATGTGATCATATTTTTTCCATTTTTTTTTTTTTTACTTTAAACACTGTCGAACACTCAGCTAATTTTTTTCTACCATTCTCTATTTCTGTGTCAAAATTTATGATGAAACTTCCAAAATCCTCAATGTCTGAAGTCTCATCTGAGTGAGACTCTTCCACATGGGAAGTTCTCTGTCTTTGTGCAGTTCAGTCTGAAACCAAATTTATAAATCTATCTACTTTTGAGATTTAATTTGCAGGCCCACTTGGGCAGTAGACCAAAGCTGTCTTCTATAGTCTGGTCTTTGTCGGTAACAAAAGTGATATTTTGGTTCCTTTTTAAATTTTCAACTTTCTCAGATGTGAGTACTAGTATGTATTGAAGACTTTTTGAAAAAGCCCAGGAAGAGCCATCCTTTACTGAGTGTTTACTATTTTCCTGGATTGATGATAACATGTTTTAGATACATCATTTACCCATAAATAATTTCAAGCATTGTTTAAAAAAATAAACAAATATCCATGTCCCAGTTCAGACCTCTGAATCAAATTATCTGGGAGAGGCCCCACTTGTCTGTTATTTAACATAAATGCAGGGGAACTTTGTTTTCAGGGAAAGTTGGGCAAACACTGAATTATTATATTTAATATGTGCACCAAAATGGATCAGGGAAAATTTCTTATAAGGAAAAAAAGTGGAGACTGTCAAGAACTATGATTGAATCCTACTTACAAATTAACATGTTAACCTTCTTAGGCTCATGGGTGATGGCAGAAAACACAAGAAACTTGTCTAGAGACAAAGGTGGTTTATTACTCACAGAAACAGCAGTAGCAAAAGAGTGTGAATTTTCTTCTGATGGTTCCTTAAGCTCCAATTTCATAGAATGATACAAAAAGAGCCTTTGATGCCTGTACAGGTAGTGGGTTATGTTACAGAAAACCCTTAACTTGCTCCAGGGGACCTTATCTCTCCTCCTGGGCTGTTGGCTGTATGTACAAGTTTTTGAAGATAGTCTGGAACAAAAGCAATCCATGCCTCTGCTCTTAAGATGTGTAGAAACACAAGACACCCACAGAGAAATGTATCCCAACAAGTGGACAATGATATTTTAAGCAAAAATAACTAAATAAAGTTTCACAGATAAGAAAAAAAAAGGGGGGGGATTCAAAGACAATAGCAGGAGATGCTTAGGGTTTTTTGCAGAAGACTGGACCAGGTATAGATTATGTTTAAGCTCAGTAAATTGAAAAATTCATATACAGAAATTCTGATCTTCTGAATTTGGTTCCTGCTCCTATGACTTCCAACAGAGCAAAAGTTAATGATAGAAGAAAGGCCAAGGCTAGCTACCTTACAAGTCCTTGACCTCTGCGCTCAGGTTTGGGAGACACGTAGGTTAGTAGCAATCACCTGACAATTCATTACACCATGTATAACCTGCCTGGAACTAAATTACATCGTGCAAATTTTTGAAGTAAAATGAATGATGGGGCAGAATCAGAAGTGATTAAGACCAATAACAAACGGAATGTGTACTCACAAAGTTGACCAGACTAAATTTATTAAACAAATCCACTTTTAAAAGCAGAAGTCTGAGTCTTACAGGATTTCACTTTGTTACTTAGCTAGGGGACACTATTATAGATAAATTTATTAGCCTTTTGTGTATCTAATTCTCTGAAATCTCTTACTCGGGAACCTAAATGCTTCTAGTTTTGTTTCATTGATAGCTTTCTTTTTTGTCTCTGTTTATTTCACATTATCTTATCTTGCCATTACCCCGAGCCAAAAGTATTACAAATACACATTAATACAGACCATCTGGAACATCCTTTTTAGGAAGGGAAAGAGGAATGTGAGGGCTGATAGATTCAGGGCTCCATCCAACAACTGTAATGAGATTTGCGGGACAAAACAAGTTTCTTTAAATTTCATCTGAATGCCATTCACCCCCTGCCTTTTCTACAATGAAAGGGCTACTCAGACTCAGAGGGGTTTCCTGGATACTTCAGGAAGTGGTAACATTTTCACCAGATCTTTGAAGTTAAGTAACTTCAGAACTCTCAGGGAAAGCTTTGTCACAATCCATGAAATGGGAACAAAGAAACACTAAGAGCAAAGAAACACACTCAACCAAAAAGAAACAATATTGACTGCATTTTCCTAGCACTGGCTAAGCTTGAATACAGATGAAGATATCTCATGAAGACAATTAGTGATGTAAATGCATCATTTTTCTTATATTTTTGGGTGGGAGTGGGGAGTAAGGAGGAGGGAGAGAGAGAATCTTAAGCAGGCTCCATGATCAGTGCAGAACCTGATGGTCCTTGTTCCCAGGACTCTGAGATCATGACCTGTTGTGAATTCAAGAATGAGATGCTTAACTGACTGAGCCACCCAGGTGCTCTTGCTTACTTAATTATTCTCAAAACATTTAGTTCTCATAAGTTCTGCCACAAATGTAATTTTATTCCAGAGTGCAGATAAGATTCAAATATAACTTTGTGTATTCCTGATAATGAAAGTAGTAATACTAAGAGAGGGGGCCATGTAGATTAAACTTAGTAGCTGAGAAACATGTCAATAAAAGAATTGGAGTTGGGACTCCTTGGTGGCTCAGTTGGTCAAGCAACTGCTTTCTTGTTCAGATCGTGATCTTGGGGTCCTGGGAAGGAGCCCCACATTGGGCTCCCTGCTTAGCAGGGAGTCTACCTCTCCCTCTCCTCTTGCCCTCCTCACCACTTGTGCTTGCTTCCTTTCTCTCTCTCTCAAATAAATAAATAAAATCTTTAATTTTTTTTTTAAATAAAGGAATTGACATTATAGAGATGAAAATCTTTGTCCAGCCCTGAGGATAGTTTACTAGATTAATAGACTAGCACATGTTTTATTCCTCAGAGAAACCTATGCTTCAATTACATTAGTATAATTCTCTTTTTATGATAATTTAGCAAATGACTAAATGTTATCTTTGGTGAGTAATCTTCAGAAGTAATGTAAAAGGTGATAATTGTCCCACAAGAAAATCTTTTTCTTTTTTGCCACATGTTTATTTGGATGTGATTTCACAAAGTATTTGAGTAAATATACTATTATAACAAATTAAACTGGAAAAGAATAACACTTCTGAAGTCGGCACATATGTCCCCCAACAATGGCTGAGTGATGAGGAAGAATATTTTACAGTCTGAAAAGAGGGAATATTCTGTGGAATCTGGTTTATAGCCTTTTTACCTGTCTTGGATTAGGGCTTAACTTTTGGCAGAAAGAGCCTTTCTTCATATGCCGGGAATGGTCCAAAAGCATTCAAGAATTCCACAGCTGATGAGGCAAGTATGAAAGTAATTGCAGAAAAACTTAACACCGACTTAAGTTAACACTGTCCCTTCTCCCTTCTTGATCGCAAGGAGAAGAAATGGGAGGATTGACAAAATGAGTCGAGGTGAAGAAGGAGCTCACGTCAAGGCAGATTCTATTTCTAAAAAAGAAAAAGAATGAAAATAATACACTCAATCAATTGATTTCTTGCTCTTACTACTCTATGTAATTCATCTGGTGGAACAGTTGGCACTGCTTAAAGTACCACAAACGAGCATCATGAAGCTTTTTTCATTTTAATTTTATTGCTTGGCTGGCTCATCACTGGGAAACAAAAACTGTTCACTTCAGTTAGCCATTACACTGACGTTTGAATTCGAGAGAGAAGTGACAATTAATGTCTCTACAGTGTACTAAAAGAAATGTACTGACGTTATAAACATCCTCTTGCTAATGTATGATTTAAGTAGATGTGTTTATTCAGATAAAATGGTCATTTCTCTTCTTTTGCTCCTCCTTCTCCTCCTCTTCTTCATACCACCCCCCCCACCATCGTTGTACAAAATCCTGATGGGAAGCTATGTATTCAAAATAATGGTGATTGAATTGGAGAAAGCCAGTCTGATTTGATTCCAGTCAAAAGCTGAACACAAATGATAATAAATGCCAATTTCGTCTCCTCTTCCTCCTTCTCCTCTCCCTCCTCCTACTTCTCTCCATCATCTTCCTCCTCTTTTATTTTTTCCTCTACATCTTCTTTTGCAACAACACTGAGGTATACTGTTTGCAGAGATGACTCAAAGAAGAAAGGAAAAATGTGATTCTGGGATTCTAATTGCTTGAACTTAATTCTGATTCTATTACTTGCTAGTTCTGAAACCTTGAGCCAGTTACTTAATGTATGTAATCTGCAGGGGCTGAGAGTACCCGTCTCCTCATATTATGAAAGATTTACATGATGTGGTGTAAGAGAAGCTGTCAATGTGACTCCTAGTCATGGAAACATTAACTATCACCATAGTCATAATATTTTTTTCCTATTCTATTTTTTCCATTTTATCCTGTAATTTTATTGCCTCTGTAGCATGAACTTGGACCACTTGATTTGTTTTTGCAATTTGATGGGTAAGTGTATTATGCAGGTATGGAAGAATCTTTACAAATAATTGTCATATCTTTTAGTGGAAGAGAGAAGATTTATTTTGAAGTTGGCATGATATAGTCCCCTTTCCTCCCTGATTTAAATTTCTCTATTATCTAGAAGCCCCAAATCTCTTTTGTTGTCTATGATAGGCTGTATCGGGAAACAGACATGCCATAAATACGCTCAGTATCTTCAAAGACGATAATTTTAAATATGAAAACTGTGGAAGACATGAAATGAAGAAAATATGAAGTTATTAAGGTGGGAGAAAGCAGGGAACATTTGGATTTAATTCCACCTTGGACTCATTCCACCTAACTTCAATGTAACTCAAGACCTGAACAACTGTGATTGCTCTCCTGTGCGCTTTGTTCTTTTAGCCTTCTTTGTACTTTTCCTCCATAGGACTAAGTTAATGCCACATATTTTTTAAAGGATCATATCACAGTCATTTAGTAATATTACTTACTCTTTTCAAATTAAAAGAGAAAGAGAGAGAGAAAAGAAAAGAAAGAAAAAGGAACTCAGTTTCAGACTCTAGATGTCCCTGGAAGGGGTTATTACAACTTCAGACCATAAGAAAGCATTAAAGCATGTTATGCAGACAGGATGCATTTCCATGCACTGACTCTGAACAGGAAAACTGCCTTTGTGAACATTTCAGAATGGTTCTTCTATAAAGGGTCCTTTGATCCGAGAATTACAAATATGCACTCACTGGGAAACCAGTGAAGCCAGTAAAAGGTAGCTTTGGGGGATGTGAATCTACTGGTAACAGTTTATTATAATGTATTGTTGACTTGTATTTTATTTTTAAAGATTTATATATTTATTTGTTTGAGAGAGAGAAAGCAAGAGAGAGCATGGTGGAGAGAGAGAGGGAAAGGGAGGGAGGATCTCAAGAAGAGTCTGTGCTGAGACTCTGCACTGAGCAAGGAACCCCTTACGGGGTTCTATTTTATGACCCCAATATCATGACCTGAGTACAAACCGAGTCCATCGCTCAACCAACTGAGCCACCCAGGTGCCCCGACTTGTATTTTATTTTAAGCTATTGTTTCACTTATGGAGAAAGAAGAAAAAACCAGTTGTCAGTGGATGGAGCAACACTCTCATCCTTACGAATCACCTGAATCCCACAGATTTGCATATGAAAGACAAATATTTTTCAAAACAGAAACTTACTTTTTTGAGAGTTTATAGGGAGGTTAAAACCACAGTGAAAAACAATACCCTGAAAGATGACTTAGATACTGTACTTCTAAAATTTTTTTAATCACCAAGTTTCACAAATGTTTGGGAAAAGATTTCTTAAGATAATTAGAATACTCTCCAAATGGTTTTATTTTGGAATATTTAAGGTATATATAAATTTTACCTGGACGACAACTAATTTTTTGCTTATTTAAAAATTATCTAGGGGCACCTGGAATGGCCCAGTTGGTTAAGCATCTGACTTCAGCTTGGGTCATGATCTCATGGTCCTGGGATCAAGCCCCAGGACAGGTTCCCCACTCAGCAGTGACTCTGCTTGTCTATCTTTCTCTCCCTCTGCTCTGCCCTCTCCCCCTGACTTGTGCTCTCTCTCCCTCTCAGATAAATAAGTAAAATCTTTTTAAAAATTATGTAGAGTTTATACTTACAAGACAAACTTAATTATGGAATCATTTTATAACATATAAAATCGTATCAGCTCACTAACAATTGGGAGCAAATCATATTTGATGTTCTTGAAATTACCCAAGACCATTTGTAATAAATAAATGTTATCCTTTTCACCATGTTGGAATCCTGAAAAACTATAAGACAATTTCGTACAAAAGCTGTTAATGTCATAATGTAAGCATTTGTGAAATATGTAAAAGTAAGTATAGTAAAGATTTCCAGGAATTTTCAGAAGTAACTAATGATCTGATATATTTGGATAAATACCGATTTGTGCTTGGGGGTTAGGATATGCTTGTGTGGGCATGTGTGTGTCTGTATCATGTGGCATGCATTAAATCTTCAAGATAAAAATGGTTAAATGCAAGTAAAAGGTTTAAATGTTTAACTTTCTTTGTTTTGTCTGCTATGTATTTCTGTTTTCACATTGATGAGCAAAAGCTATAAACACGTTGATAATTTCTGCTCATGTTCATAAATAATGTAGCATAAATACACTTTCCAGTTTTATGAAAGGATTTTCATGTGTTTTTGAAAATAGATTTAAGGACAACAACTAATCTTTTAACTAACAACAAGAAACTTATTAGACTATAAATGTAAGATATAACATATACTTTGTGTATAATAAGCAATCATCTTGTTCTATCTGACCACAGAGCTACCCCCAGATTTTCCTATGAGGCCGTACATTCTCACAGTTATCTCAAATTCTTGTTTTTATAAGAATGTGAAATAACCTACATGACTTTTCTCTAGAAGAAAATCATATATCAGAACAAAACACAGAAGCCATATTGTGATTTTTAAAATTTTATTGGTGGAGTTAGTATTATCCTATTTTAGGCTTTCCTTTATTTCTCAAAGGAAGAAAGTTTGGCTCCCAATTAATTGAATCATTATGGCCTTCTAAGTTAAATACTTATAAGAACATGTCAATTACCTAATCGTAATAATTGACAATTATCAGATATTATCACAGACCCTCTGTTGAAAGGTAAACACAGATATAAAGTGACACCGAATATATGAGTGTTTGGTCATTAGGAAAGCATAATATTTTGCAATGTTTTTCTCCACCTATTTGTCAACTACATCTAATTGATTACCCTCCTGTAACATTTTATTCTGTTTGTGAAACCCTGTCCTTAGCCATCTTCCTCTTCCAAGCATGTATCATAAATTATGAAATCAATGGCATAGCCTGTCTGGGACACATAAATTGATAGCTTCCCTTTCTTATATTAGCATAATCTGCCAATTTATTAGGAGAGAGTGAATGACATGCTTGCTGTTAGAACTGGTCATGACAGGTCACTTGAAAACTTATTGATGGTGTGTGAGACACGCTTTTTGATTAAAATGTGGGACTGGGTTGGCTAGTCAAACACCCTTTTCTCCTTATTCATCACAATTAGTAAGTCATGCATTTGTTTATTTATATTATTTTAAGTGAACAGTGATGAGTCAGGGTAGCATACAAAAGGCATGTTCCAGGGTGGGGCGGGGCGGGGGGCACAAAAAACAGAAGTAGCAAACAAAAGCACACTGCCTGGAAAAACCGTTTAAGAAGATACAAACAGTCAACATGATAACTCAGATGAGATACATATTCATTTTTAAGCTGTCTCCTGTCCACTTCACCCCGACTTGATTGTTTTAAGCAAGATCATTTCCCCACTTTTACCCGCTTTCTTTCACAAAGTTATAATTTAGGCAAGAGATTCCAGTCCTCATTGCACAATAGTCTCGGGGGTTATTGTGATCTCAAAGGATGTTGTGAAATTCTCAAAGCGAAATTAATTGTGATGGGACTTGGGTTTTTTTCAAGCTAAATGTGTACAATAAAGCTATCCTGGGAGGGGGTTTGGTGGATAAAGAGGAAGGTTACAACGAGTGAGCCGATTACAGGGTGTCAGAGCTCCAGGACCCGGGGGGCTGGCAGTGACTTCTGCTTTCAGCCCACAGACATCTGCGGGTGAGGGCACGAGATGAAAAGCCAGGCATCTTCTCTGTAATTTATATTGCCACAACATTCCACCGTGGCCACACTATTCAGCCCCAGGGAGCTCACACGTACTTTTGTTTGCTCAGAAGAGTTTCCAAAAGGCTTAAGTATGCACTCTTCTTACTGTGGAGGAGGGTCTTCCTGCTTTTTGATAAAACATTGTGAGTTAGGGTCTGTCTTTTGTTTGTTTGTTGGACTTTGTTTGCTTGTTTCAGAACACAATGTCCGACTTCTAGGCACTCCATTTGCTTTGAGACTAGACAGACCCTGGGTTCAATCTGTCTTTTCTGGTAACATGACTTTGACGTGTTAAGGAATATCCTCCTGTATATAAAATGGGCCAGCACCTACTTCCTAAGGCTGTTGTTTAAGAGTTTTAAACAGTCTGACATAGTGCTCTCTGGATAAAAGAAACTCTATGAAGGTCTGTCCTGGATGGTTTCCTGATTAAAATATCTCAATTACAGCTGCCATTTCCACTGCCTTTCCCCCTCAGTCTGTGTATCTTCTTTGTTTTTACAGCAAGTTCTAGGTCATTCGCAAGTGGAGTCAATCTTCCATTTATCAGTCCTAACCACATACTGCATCAGCTTGCTATGTTGCCAGAAGAAGCAGAACCTGGAAAATGTCCTTTGGGTCATCTGGTTCAACCACCCTTCCCTAGGGCTGAAGGAGCAGCGGTGTAGTCAGATTCCACAGCCTTTCCATTAGTGTTCAGGAACAATTAGTAAAGCAGGTGGGACTAAAATGATGTTCTCTAGACCAGATCCAGCTTTAGGCCTTTTGCCATATCACTTATCCTTCCTCTGTATAACCGTGTTTTTATTTCAAAAACCTACCACAGGACTTATGAATAAATAAGTGTGGAAGTTTGTGGAACAGAAAAAAAAAAAAAATCCTTCGTTAATCGCTGTAACTAAATTTGAAATTTGCTTTGTGCAGTCCAGTTACTGGGAAGGGTGGATTTTATACAGCGGTAATAGGAAATGTATTTTGATACCGCAGCCAGTGAGCTTAAATTTATCCCTTTAAGATGTGGAAGCTAAGCAGACAAAGCAAATTGAGTCACAAGACAAAAAAGTGGATCCTGCTGCAAATAAGACAAACAAGAAGCAAGCGTTTCGGTTTTGCACCCCCCCCCAGACTGTCTCTGGTTTGTTTCAGGTTTTTAGGAGTAATTGTCTCGTGAAAAGAATCCAAAAAAATGCATTTAGACAGAGGAGAATGCCTTTAGCCTCCAGGTGTGATCAGCCAAACACAAATTATTCGTTTGGAAATATCTTACGGAATGATAAAGAGTAGATCAGAGCTATTTAGTGAGATGATATGTAGCTCAGGTAGCTGTCGTCACTGACAGGTTGATTTTTCTCAAAATCCTTCTGTGTCCCTATGTCCTGGATCTTGGTTAGAAATAAGAGCAACTTTCTTGTGCTTTTCAAGAATAGTTCGTTATGATCATGTTGCAGCATACTGATTATTGCTCCATACACTCTGCAATAATCCAGTTATAAGGCATTACAGAGCCGCCTGGATGGCTCAGTCAGTTAAGCATCTTCGTCCGGCTCAGGTCATAAGCTCAGGTCCTGGGATCAAGCCCCATGTCAACTCTCTGCTCAGAGGGGAGCTTGCTTTCTCCTCTCCCTCTACGCCTTCACCACCCCCGCCTTGCCCCACTTGTGTTCTTTCTCTCAAATAAATAAATAAAATCTTTTAAAAAAAAGAAAAAAAAAAAGACATCACAATGAAATGGAATCTAACAGTACCCAGGAAGAATAGACGCAATGTGCTTATGCAAGTCAATTTCAATTTTCTGGAAATTTTGCTGCTTGTATCCTCCAGGCACTGAGAATTCCTAGTCCTATCACAGGATGCTTCAGGTAGCTTTGCATCATTGTCAACAATTGTTCAAGTCTCTTTTCCCAATTCTACTTTACTTTCCAAAAGCGTAGGTCTGAGCTCATGGCTTATGAATTGCAGTTTTTATACCATGGTTTATATACCATGATTTATGACTATGAATGTAATGATTTTTACTTGATTTCAATACATTTGTGCAACATCAAATTAAACTTATTCTCTCTCAGATTTTTCATTGAGAAAATGGCTTATTTTTTTTGTGAATCCTAAAATTTATTCATTGTGAATCCTAAAATTTATTAATTTACTTGCGAGAGAGAGAGAGAATGTAGGAGAGCACAAGTGGAGAGGGAGAAGCAGGCTGCCTATTGAACAGGGACCCCAATGCAGAGCTCAATCCCAGGAACCTGGGATCATGACCTGAGCTGAAGGCAGATGTTTAACACCTGAGCTACCCAGGCGCCCCATGAATCCAGGACTTTAAAAGTGCTAATAGTTTGCTTAAGTATATTTTACAGACTGAGCTACATTGACTTCAAACTTTGTCTCTAGTTTTGCAATAAACTGACCTTAGTAAAAGATGTCAGCAAGTAATGTGGAATATTGCTAAAATCGTTGGGTTTGATGACGTTGGCTTGGAAAGGAATCCAGGAGACACTATGTCTTTTGAAAGACAAATCCTTCTAGCACATGTCCTGTTGTATATTTTTTCTTATGCTTCTGCAGATTTCAATCTTCCCTACCTCATGTCACCAAATGCTCTTTCAATGTACAACTGTGTATCAGGGCAAAACATGGATTTCACATCACAATGTCTCAGATTTGATCTGAGACTCTATTCAAACCATTTCTGTGACTTTGGATAAGCTATTTAACCTCTTCCAATCTCATTGGCTAATCTGTGAGGTTGAGAGTTGATTTGTAACTTTTAGGGCTGCCATCTCGTCAAATGAAATGTTTGTGTAATACTAAGGGAGATACATTGAATCAGTAATAAAAATAGCCCTACTATACCATTGACAATCTATAGCACTAAGATGTATGATCTTGAGCAGATCCTTTTACCATTTTTGGTATCAAAATTTTCATTCATTCATTCCTTAGACAGTAATTTATTAAACAACTCAATTGCAACCATAGTTGTGGAAAGGAGAATATTAGCAGTCATTAACATATGTTTTCCTCTTCCAATTACGAACGGGAAATATTCTATTTTTATTCATTTTATAAAGAGTTACAAAATATGTATTAAATGCTAAGCCCTGTTTTAAGCACTTTACAGATAATCACTTATCTGAATCTCACATAACTTTATGAGTGAGGTGGTGTTCTTATTTTATAGATGAGGAACTGACACAGAGGAAGTTAGTATGTCTGAGGTTACAAGGTTAGTAGGTAGTGCAAACAGGATATAAGCCATAACAGACTGGCCCTGAGTCCTTGCTGTGAACCATGTAACTGTGTTGCTCCAAGAAGAACAATCTTTTAAAATAAGTAATTGAATAGATTAATATTAATTGTAATAAGTGATGTGATAGAGATGTACAGGGTGCTATAAAATGAGAATAGCAAAATCTGTGAACAATGACTTTTTTTTTTAAGATTTTTTAAATTTATTTGACACAGAGAGAGACACATCACGAGCAGGCAGAGAGGCAGGCAGAGACAGAGAAGGAAGCAGGCTCCCTGTGGAGCAGAGAGCCCACTGTGGGGCTTGATACCAGGATCCTGAGATCATGACCCGAGCTGAAGGCAGAGGCTTAACCCACTGAGCCACCCAGGTGCCCTGAACAATGACTTTTTGAGGACCCATTATTCTCTATATTCATGGAATCCAGATTCCTTGAGTCTCCTCACCAAACACTTCTCACCATTAACAATTCATTATGCTCTGGAGCTGAACATCTGTTGTTCTGAAAACTGACTGGCGAGGTCTTCTGCAGAGAAACAAAAAAGGCTCAAGAAGTTATTTGTAAGCATTATAATTTAAACACTACTATACTCTAGAAAAAAAAAACACCAGCCTATTCCATTCTTCTAACTCAAAATCACATTTAATAAAACTTTTTTTGTAGCTGAATGGCACGATTGATACCTTTAAGCATAGTTATCAAAAATGGTAATCAGGTATCCTGTGCCTATTGCTAACAGTGGCAAGTCCTTATGCTAGCCTGATGGAGCCAGTGCCAAAGAAGAAGACCATTCTAGATTTAATCTCAAGAAGAGTAGTCAATGTAGCCTTTTTCATTATCTTTTGTGTTTAAGCACTTTTTCCTAACGGATATAAGTGGTTTTGAGCAGAAAATAAAATTGATCTTTGCTAGAAAGTAAACTCTCTGACAACAAAAACTTGTCCATCTGATCTACTGTTCTATACTCTATGCCTGAAAGAGTACCAGGCATGGAGTACATTCTCAATAAGTATCAATGGAATGTGGAATTTTGAAGAAATGTCTTTTTGGTTACATCAATACCAGTTAACCAAAGAAGCCTAAATAGAAGGCAGTATGATGTGGTTAAACATTAGACACTATATGTGAATTCTAGCCCAAGTTTTGCCACCTCCTTGGTTTGTGATCTGAGGTGAAGTACTTGTTTCTCTCCTTCCTGGCTATAAAATATGTACTTTTACATATAAAAATACAGAGATAGACATCCCTTTGATGTCCTGTTCTCAATTTTAGCTTGCCAGAGGCTTATAACTTCTTTTTTCTTTTTTTAAATATTGCATTTATTTATTTGAGAGAGAGAGAGTGAGCATGGGTAAGAGAGGGGCAGAGGGAGAAGGAAAGGGACAAGCACACTCCCTGCTGATCATGGCACCTAAGGATATGGGGCTCGATCCCAGGATCCTGAGATCATGACCTGAGCTTAAATCAGACACTAAACAACCAAACCACTCAGGTGCCCCATTATAATTTTATTTTTGACATCAATTAATATCTTTGTTTGTGGTAGGAGTAAGACAAACATAATAATGTACAAACAAAACCAAATATGCCAAAAGAATGTGTGTGTGTCTGTAGACACACACACACACACACACACACACCCTGAAAAGTGGTAAATTTGCCATGGTAAGCAAGGAACCTCAACTGATTTACTCTGCCCCTGATTAGAACACTGACTCACTGTATGACTGTATGACTAAATACACACCAGATATTTGTCTCAGGCCAACCCTTGTTGACTCATAATCTATGGGTTAAGATGAAGATCTGAGCTAGCTACCTTTGATCTTCTTCTTACAAGAATTTCAAAGACGATAATACCAGTAGAACCAACTTGACAGTTATAGAGGATGTACCCAGCTCCCATTATTCTGATTCACTGGAGAAGAGCTTGCCAAGATAGCAAGGGGTGAAATGTCACTTGCAAATTTGCACCTGGGGCTGTAAAAGCCAACAGAGGGTATGTTCCGTTGTGTAGCTTTGAAGAAATAAACATATAAAAGCATGATAGAGACTTTAAAAAAAATTACTTTCATCATCATAACCTTAGACACAGAAAAACAGATGTCAAAGAGGAATGACTTCCTTTCCCATTTTATAAGCAGTTTCCACTTTAGGTCTTTAATCTTTGGAAACAGAAGACAAGCAGAGTTTGGGTGTGTAGGGTGTTTACTGGGCATCAACACCTAAGAAATGGAGGGATCAGGAGGAGGGTTGGGTTGAAAAATCAGCCTTTGAGGCAAGCTCAGCAAAGCCTTGGCTAACTAAGCACGTGGAGAGCTCTAGAGTACAGGGGACAAGTCTGTCAGACTTGTCCCTCACTGATAAAAAATGACTGGCCTTTGGCACCCCCCAGAGGTCAGTCCCTGGATATGGGCTATCCCTGGAAAGATGTTATGTCGGGCAGCGGATCCCTGTCACTGCGGAGGACCCTAGAGCAGTTGACAGCTAGAGGTTGCTTGTGGTCAACACCAGGAGCAACAGCAATGGTCCTTCTCAGTCCTTCTCTGTAGAGAATATAAGAGAGAGATCTCCTGGTCTACCAGGTATATAAAACAGTGAATGATCCTTAAGAAGAAAAAGGCAAAATATGGCCCAATTCCTATGGGACAAACTTAATCACTTGAGAATAAAAATCCTATTAAGTGATTTAGTATCTACATGGGAAGCTGGCATGAATCTTCTTTTCTGTAACCTACAAATCTCTTGAGGGTGAGGATTAGGTCTTTAAACTCTGTATTTTATTCCAAACTATATTAAGGGATCATTAAATGTATATGTAGTAATTGGTTGGTTCTTTTAATCTGCCATTTTCCAGAATAAAGAATTGACTGCATGCCTCAAGTTGTTAGGAGTTACTGTAGATGAAAAGCTTACCTTTATTGTAATATATATATATAATCTATACATGTTAAGGTCACTTAAATATATGTACATCTATGTATGTGAATTAAAGTGCATATATTTCTGTGTCACAAATAAATGATGAACTGTATTTTAATAATGATATGTATATATCATATATTCACAGCAATATTTCTTTGGAAATATTTTTCATAGCTTAAATCAAATGCTATAATCACAATACATAATAAATTCGGTACCTCAACTCTGCTACTTAATTTTTACATGTAATAAACTTTGATTTTCTTAGAACCATGCTAATACACAGGACCTTTCAGGCCTCAGACATATAAATGGTATTACCAACTATACAGACGTTTTCCTGAGGGTTGTGAATATCTGAGTCTGATCCAATGTCTCTCTAAATTATTGGCACTTTTCACAGAATTCTTCCATGGTGCAGGACAAAGCAGGAATAAGAGAAAACAGCCCTGATCAAGTGTTTTCATTGATTAAATTTCCTCTAGAAATGCCAGGCTGCTCAAAGCACCCTTCTCTCATGAATTCCCTCCATTGCACCGTCCCACTAATGTCTTGATTCAGGTCTGTGTTAAATCTCGCAAAACTTCTTACTGTGTCTATTTTCAGTCTTACTATGCTCCTGCCAGGGATTCAAAATATTTGAAGCAAAAACTCCCAAAACCTTAATGACAAATGAACGGATGTACCCCTTTCAGTGACAGATCAATAGAACAGCTGGAAAGAAAGAGTATAGGGTATAGGATATTTGAACACAATATCCAAGCTTCAACTAGTAGACAAGTATGAAATGTTTAATCCAACATTTGAAGGATATACATTCTCTTCAAGCACACACAGAATATTAATGAATATTGGCCATATACTGAGTTATAAAGTGCAGCTCAACAAATTCCAAGGGACAGCTATTATACAGAATATACACTCTGACTGTCCCAAACGTGTATCAACTATCCCCATCCCCCCCCACCGCCACCAAAAATCTACAGCATCCCATGCCTCCGGTTTTGCAATTACAATTAGTCTTGGCTTTTATCATTTATTTCTGCATTTCTTTCTTTGTCATTATTCCATTCATCTCCTATTTCATTGCTGGAGCTTGTGTTGTTCTCACGTTGACATTCATTCCTACTCATTCCCAATGCAGTGCCTGGTACTTAGTTAAGGCAATGAATAATGTGTATTTGTCTAATTTAATTTAAGCTTTGTGGGATGGACAACTACAGCCAGAATTGTGTCTATAAAGACGTGTGTAGTCAGTTATTCTCAACGTTTCTGTGAGAGAGGAGACATTTGGGACAAGAAGACCAATGACATTACAGTTCAGAGCATTGAGATTTCAGGCTCTACTGTTGCCTAGATCTCATCAGGTCACATTAAGTGTAATAATTTTACCTTGTTACAGAAATATTTATTTCTATAACCGTAGTGTTTTGGAAGACATTATAATCAGTAATTGAGCTGAAGTAATAACATGAGACATTTAAGGAAAAATATATGTTTCGTATTTGTATATAGGAAGTGGTATCTAAAATACAATTCAGAACAAATTTTATGGCTACATTACAAATCTCTAAACAGGATTGCTAAACGAAATATGTCTAGCATACAGAAAAGCATGGGGAGGGGCACCTGGGTGTCTCAGTCTGTTAAGCCTCTGGCTCTTGTTGGCTGAGGTCATGATCTCGTGGGTTGTGGGATCAAGCCCGGTGTCAGGCTCTGTGCTCAGGGCAGAGTCTGTTTCTCCCTCTGCTCCTCCCTGGCTCATGCTCTCTTCTATTGTTCTCTCTCTCTCTCAAATAAATAAATAAAATCTTAAAAAAAGAAAAAAAAGCATTCATAGGTAATAATGAACGCTAATCTTTGGTCAAATCTTAGCAATTTTAATATTAGTGTCACATATTCTTAAGCCAACAGATATCACAGATGTAGTAACAAACCATGATTTATCCTCACCCATCAGATAGTATCTTCCAGTAGAAACTCTGACTCTGTTCTAACTAAAGGACTCAGTACCTAGTATAATACACTCTGGAAGCAGAAAATGTTATTAAAAGTGACAATAGGTCAAAAAAACATCCACAGACTAAGGAGATAGCTACTTAATATACTTAAAAAAACTAATGCTTAAACGTGCCCATTCTTACATTTTTAAGAATCACCAGTTCCCTATTTCAATACCGTACCATTTATGTTTTGGGTAAATCTGTCTATAATTTGAGCTAGAATTACAAGAATGTAAAGATCAAGAAAATGCTTGGAGACTTGGCTGCAAATGCACCTCTCAGTTTCGCATAATTGGAGATGACAGATACTGAAGCTCAATGAATAATATGCTCTCTGTATGTGTCAAATCAGGTATGAAAAAGAGGTAGTTATGCCAGTGGGCAAAAATATACATAATTTACTAAGAGTGGAATAGGCTTGCGCGAGTCTTACTTTTCAACAACTGAGTCATTTGCTTTCAGCATATCTTGTCATACATCCTAATAAGCTCTCCACTCTCTGAAACCCTAGCAAATGATCACAACAATACCTGGGAATAAAAAAATAAAAAGAATTCAGCGTAGCACAGCAGTGCTAAAGCTTTTCAGTTAAGTTGAAACTTGGGAAAATAACGAAGTTTCCGAATGGAATTAGTGCAGAAGAGACGAAAGTTTTTCTGTGTACCAAAAACATATTATATGAAAATATGTACGACACCTAGAAATAAATCATGGTTCCATTCCTATAAATATTAAAGGCATTTCTTTTTCTTTATATGGATTTTTTGTTCTTTTTCAGCTGTTTTGACAAACTAAAAAACATATTTATAATAGAAAAAGTCTAAATTGTAGAGAGCAAAAGAGCTTTCTACTGACTTCTGGAATTAGGCATACATATCTACTCCCTTGCTACAGTGTTGAGCCCAGGTCGGTGAGCCTATGACCTGCCCAGATTGGAAGAAAGGAGGATACAGGCTTCTTCCAGGTGTCTTAAACCCCCAAACAATTCAGTACCTCAACTTCATATGCCAGTTCATTTCTTAAACTCATTTATCAGGGAACTCATTGGTTTTCTTTAAGACATTTTTTAAAATTAAAAAGTGGGTTATCCAAATGAATACAATGAAGTAGAGAGCAGCAACCTTCTAGTTCAGCACTAGATAAGAATACATGAGCCATGTGTGTAATTTAAAATTTTCTAGGAGCTAAATTAAAAAGAAAACACCTAAAAATAAACCAATCAGTTTAATAATATGTCATTTAATCCAGTATACCCAGTATACACACATATATACCCCAATATGTCCAAAATACTCATTGCAACATGTACTTAGCATAAAAAATTTATTAATAGACTATACTCTCTCTTTTCATACTAAGTTTTCAAATTCAGGTGTGTCTTTTACACTTACAGGACATCTTAATTTGGATAGGCACATTTCAAGTGCTCAATAGCCACACAAGCCTAGTAACTTCTTTATTGAACAGCATAAAAGTGGATTATCAAGTTAAGAAAATTTTACTAGTATTCAGAAGGTTAAAAAAAAGTTGCTTCCTCTTTTTTATCCTTCCCTTCTTTCCCTTCCTTTCCAGCTTCAGTTGGAAGACAAGAATATAGTTGCCAAAAGCAGTACTAAATCTTCTTGGATTTCAATGAATTTTGTGTGAATTATTCCTCCCAATAAGGAAAAGGCACAAAAAATGAGATGTATTATGTGACTCAGTTGACCTTTACATTTGGGTCAATATTAATCTGCAGAAGTTAAGAGATATAGTAAATGTGTCCCTTCAACATGAAGTAGTTGGATTGAAAAGTAAATTTAATCATCTTGTGTGTTCAATCTATAATAATACATAGGAAACTGATTTTTTTTTTTTTCTGAGAAACGTGCCAGGGGAATATTATCATTCAAGCTTTGTGTCTAGAACAGAATATAATGTTTAAAAATATATTTCACAGTATCAATACTACTAATCAAATATTCATTTGAAGATCTGTAAATGGTAAATTTTACACCAAAATTACACAATATAGTACATGCACGAAATGTGTATTCATGTCATTGAATACATTATCCTATCCCAGCAAGAATTGTTTACTTTTAACTCTTCCTGTTTGAGACTCAACTAATTCATATTTTTAAATGTCTAAAACATCTGTAATGTCATCATAAATATACTATTTGGAATTTTTTTTTGTTTCTTATTGTATGGTTGTTTCCTGAAAAGATTGACTATTTTTCCTAAGTAATTCCAAGAGTAGTTTCTTGAAAATCCTTTTCTCGTAGGTTTGGAATGATGTTACATGTCTTGGGAAGGTATTATTGTGTAAAGTCAGGAATCGTATGAAAAATATGAAAACATGAGACAAACATTATTTTCTTCCATTAATACTAATTTTATGGTTACTAAATTAAATATTTAGAACAACAGACCAAAATCTATGTCTAATTTCATAGTGATAATACTATTAAACGTACTATCCTAGATCCTGCTTTGAGTTCAAGAGGTTATGAGCCTTAACTCAACCATTTCATTTGCTTATTTTTTTTTCATTTTTGTCAAATGAGACAATATCATTAGATTAACTTTTAAAATTCCTCATTATAAAATCTGAAATTTAACTTTTATCTTATTTTTTGAAATATGTGGTTCCATAATGACTCCTCAAGTGACTTCCAGAGTTACAGAATTTATATATTAGCTGGAATGTAATTACCAGATTAGCATCTGGAATGTTTTTCTGATGCACCCCTTATGCAAGTACTAGAAAACACAGGCTTATTTTTCTCAAATGTATTCTTAAAGATTTACTGGCTCCTCAAAATTCATGTTGAGGCTCTAAGCCCTCATGTGTATTTGGAGATTGGGCCTTTCAAGAGGTAATTAAGGTTAAATGAGGTTATATGAGTGGGGCTCTAATCCAATATGACCAGTGTCCTTACAAGGTGAGGAGGGGACACCACGGATGCATACACATAGATAAAAAACATGTGAGGACACAGCCAGAAGATGGTCATCTGTAGGCCAATGTGAGAGGACTCAGGAAAACTAAACAGGTTGACAACTTGCTCTTGGACTTCCAACCTCCTGAACCATGAGAAAATAAATTTCTCTTGTTTAAGACATCTCATCTGTGGCCTTCTGTTATGACAGCCCTATTTTTATTGACAGATATTTCCCCAAATCCCAGCAAAGACTCTTGTTTGCATGTACTAGCATAGTTCTTTCCACATCAGCTGTCACTGTGATATATTTGTTGTTGTTGAGACATCATTTATATACAGGAAAATGTATAAATCTTAAGTGTACAGTCTGAAGAATATTGGTAATTATATTGCACAGCTATCACCATAATCAAAATACAGGATGGTTTATTTCTCCTGCATCTTTAGAGTATCTTTGTTATACAACACCCCCAAACCCCACCATCAGACAATCACTGATTTGCTGTCATAATATTTTTGCCTCCCTAGCATATCACTTATATATAACTATACAATATATTTTTGTGTGTCTGTGTGTGATTGTTTTCTCCCATCTAACATACTTGTTTTGCGAGTCATCCATATTCTTGCATATGTCAATATTTTTCTTGTTTCCATCATTGAACCACATTCGCAGTATGAATTTATCACAATTTGTTTATTCTTTCACCAGATGAGGGCCATTTGAGTTTCTTTTATTTTTCCATTTGAGTTTCTTACAGTTTGGACTTTCATGATCATATTACTGAGAAGATTTGCATAAACTATTTTTGTGGGATTAAGTTTTATTTCTGTTAGGTAAATCCTTAAAAGTGGAATTGCTGAGTCACATGCTGAGTCACACAATGGTAATGTGTCCCATTGTGCATTCCCATCAGCACTAAGAAATTTCCAGTTTCTCTACATCCTTACCCGCACTTGGTATGGTCAGACTTAACTCTAGCCATTCTAGTGGAGTATGCAGTGATATGTCATTATGGCTTTCTACTGTGTTTTTTGGGACTAGTAATGTTGAGCATCTTTTCATGAGCTTATTGACAAACAGACATTTTATTTTGCAAGTGCATGTTCACATTATTTGGCCATTTTTTCTGTTGGTTTAAGACTTCCATATATTTTCTGGGAAAAAAAAAAAAAAAGGTACTTTGCTAAGGATTTTGCAAAAATATTGTGCCAGTCTGTGACTTGCCTTATTGTTTCCTTACCTATATCTTTTGAAGAGCAAAACTTGGAAAGTTGATGAGGTCTGATTTTATCATGTTTTTCACTATTTTGGGCTTCTTATGTCCAGTTGAGGAACTTTTTGCCTAACTGAAAGTCATAACGATTTTTATCCTATGTTCCTTTAGAAGGTTAGTAACTTTAGCTCATTCTGAGTTAATTTTGTATATGATGTGAGGCGTGTAGAATGCCCAGTAGGTAATGAAACTGTGCTCAACATCGCTAACCAGGGAAATGAAAATCAAAATCACAATGAGATATCTCACACCTGTTAGGATGGCTCTTGTCAAAAAGACAAGAGATAACAGTGTGCTGAAGATGTGGAGTAAGGGAACTCATGGACACTGTTGGTGGGAATGTAATTTGGTGCAGCCGCATGGAAACAGCATGGAGATTTCTCAAAAAAGTAGAAGTATAACTACCATATGATCTGGCAATTCCACTTTTGGGTGTATATCTGAAGGAAATGAAATTGCTGTCTCAAAGAGATATCTGCACTCTTATGTTCATTGCAGCATTATTTATTATATATATATATATATATATAATTTATAATATATAATATTTATAGTAGCCAAAATACTTAACTGTTCATCAAGAGATGAATGGATGAATGGATAAAAAAAATGTAACACACACACAGACAGGAATATTATTTAGGCATGAGAAAGAAGGAAATCCTGCCATTTTTAACAACATGGATGAACTGGGAGGACATTATGCTAACTGAAATAAGCCAGACACAGAAAGATAAATATTGCATGATCTCAATTAAATGTGAAATCGAAACCGATTGAACTCACAGAATTGGAGAGTAGAATAGTGGTGCTGGGGGCTGGAGAGTGAGAAAATGGGGAGACAGATATTGGTCAAATTTTACTTATAAGATGAGTAAGTTCTGGCATATTTAATATATAGCATAGTGATAATAGATAGTGTAGTATCGTATACTTGAAATTTGTTTAAAAAGTAGATTTTATATATTTTCACCACACACATACAACTGTTAACTATATGAGGTTATGGATGTATTCATTATTTTGATAATAGCAATCATTTCATGTATGCGCATATCAAATAATCACATTGTATACCTTAAATAATACAATTTTTAATTGTTAATACAGGTATAAACATTTTTAGATAGTATAAAATAAGTATAAAAATAAGAGTATAAAATAAGTATAGAATAAGAGAGTATAAAAATAAGAATCATAAAAATCTGACACACAATAAAGAAAATCACAAAATCAAAATTGGTTCCTCAAAAAGATTAATTAGACTGATATATTTCTAGCAAGACTGATTTTAAAAAACAAAGAGAGACAGAGACAACTGAAATTTATAGAATAGTGACAGAAATAAAAAAAGAGAACATCACATAAGAAGCTGCAGGCACTTACAGGAAAATCAGTTCTATTACCAGCCAAGTAGGATGAAGCCCACCATCTCTCACAGATGAAGAGTAAACCTCTGGGCACACTTGAGGACTCTGAAAAGTCAACAATAGGGGCAGTCTGAGGAGAAGTTAAAATTCAGAGAATGATAAATACCCTGGCAGTGAACTCCTGTTTACTCCCTCCTTCATTCTCCATCTTTGACCACAGGGCTAGCTCAATAGCTCTAGCACATCTGTGGACAGCACTGTCTTTTAGAAGAGTTCAACTTTTGGTCAGAAAATGAAAGAAAGAAAGGACAGAAGGAAGGAAGGAGGGAAGAAAGAGCGAGTCTCTCAGGATAGCGAGTTGGGGTTTATGTTGTGTTGAGCTGTAGTTCAACCTCATCTTATGAGTAGATCACAATTTATTTTCCTATTTCAGCAACTTGAAATTTGGGTTGGTGTTGCCTAGAAGTTTTACAAAAATGACTATTTGTATTTTAGGACACAAATGTGTCAATTTCTCTACAGTGATATTGATAGACCCTGAAATTAATCAGATTCTAAGGAGTTTTTATACCATATTAATTAAGAATCATCCTTACTGTTTAGCTCTCATAACTTTGTTTCTAGGACGAACTTTGGATCTCAGATACTCATCAATCAATTTACCTACTCTGTTTTTAGGTACTTGTTAAACAATGGTACATTCCTTTTGCCGATTCACGTACCTAACAAAGATTACGGGAGGCTGAATCCCAACTCTTTAAGCAGAGGGAGGAATGCTTACAGTGTACTTCTGTCATCTAACACACTACACATGATAACTCTATTTTCTTTTATAAAATGACTCTGGGTGTGTACGTGTGTGTGTGTGAGTAATAGAGAGGTGCAGAGAAGACAAGGAGACAGAGAGGGTTGTTTAGGAATAAAGTCAAGGATCTTCTGGTTTAGTTCAAAATTATGAAAGAACTCTTCATGTCAAAGGCTGTGCTATTTTGCCTGACCATTAAATGAGTCTTTTATCCACTGGGTGATGTTTATAGAGTTTAACTTCAGATACAGTGGAAATTAATTCTTCTTTTCTTATTTTTCTATGGTGTTAAATTGAAAGCAATCATCACTTTTTCACATTATTTCATAAAATTTTTAGGGAAACTCTATTATGTTTATGTTTTCAACTTTTAAATGTTCATATTCTGAGATCTCTTTTGACCATTTTTAAGGTTAGTTATACCAAATTATAGAAATAAAAAGTACCATTTATACATAATTATAGCTAAGAGATAAAACTAAAAATACATCCCTTTTTTCCAGTGCCTCAGGAAAAAAGAATGTGCAGTGTAAACTCTTATTTTGGATATGCATAAACTACATGCTTCATGTACTAACTTTCATGAGATACATCAGAACATTTTAAGACAAGTATATATTTATTATCAGTGTCATTTTGGCATCATATATTTATGATTAAATCATGAGATATTATGCATACAGGTTTGAACATTTCTTGACTCTTCTTTGTGCTTCATTATAGATGTGTTAAATTATTGTTGAAAATTTCCCCAGAGAATGTTACACTGATAGAAGGTTTCACACGATGAATTTTGCATTCTAGAGCTGATGTGTCTCTCCAAAATTCTGCCATTTCGCTTTGAATACTAAAAGACAGATTATCTTTCTGCCATTGCACTTTAAATACTAAAAGACAGATTACCTTTCTGTAACTCAGAAACAGCTTAAAGTTGGGCTCATGTTTTATTGAAATGAACAACATACCAACTTTTATCATATGTTATGAAATTCGGGAAGTGATGGGGTTTTTGCCCTGTAACATTTCTTTCTCACCCACTCACATTTTCTTCCACATCATTCTTTAATTTTCCAAATTATAAAAGGGCAACAGTTCAATGAAGATGGCATTATTTATTTAACAATGCTCCTTTAAGTAAATCACCATTCAGTTACTAATTGACAGAAAATGAGAGGTCTAGGAAAAAACGGGCATCCAGCCCCCAAGCCTTAGGAAGAAAAGCCTAAGATAATATCACACCACCATCCACTCTCCTCAACTTCCTGCCCCCCTGTTTCCAATGTCTATGGTTTCAACCTAGATATGGAAAATGTGGGATCGCAGAAAGTGAGAAAAAGAGCCATCACTGCAGAGTCCAGAATAATCAACGGATATAGGGTCTATTTGCTTATATCTGTGCTTGCCATACACACTTGAACTCTAAGTCAGGTACAGGACAAGCATAAACTGCCTTTCCATTTTTTTTTTATTTTTTATGGTATTTTTTGAATTAAATAAAACCCACTGTCATTTTTTTTTTAACTCTGGATAGTATCTCAGGCATGTACTATCTGCCTTATAATTAACATCAATTCTTTTCAAATTAAAGTAATATTTTTGATGGCACTTATCCTTCTTATGAACTTACTGACATTTTTAAAAAGGTGAGAAGAGGCTGCAGTTGGAAATGCCATTCACATGTCATCTTATACTGTAAGTAGTTTACATCTCTCTCTTAAAAAAAAAAATATATATATATATATATATATATATATATATTTAAGAGACAGAGAATGAGTAGTGAGGAGGGGCAGAGGGGGAGAGAGAGAGAGAAGCAGACTCCCTGCTGAGCAGGAAGCCAGACATAGGGCTTGATCACTGGACCCCCTAGGATCATAACCTGAGCACAAGGCAGACACTTAAACCAACTGAACCACCCAGGTACCCCCATCCATCTCAATGATAACTGTACACTGACTCTACATTGCTTATAGCCTTTAGATTCATGACTCCCAAGGCAAAAGAAGAGGAAATGAAATTATGCCTCAGATCACAATGTGTAATCTCTTGCTTCTCTCCTCCTCAATTCTAAAGGTTCACTACATAAGGCAGAAGTTGCACTTTATACTGTACCTAGATGTCTCCATAAAATTCATAAAATCAACAAGACATTGAGATTTCTGATTCCGTTCCATGTTTCCCTGTCTATCCTCTCTGCTGGGCTTCTGCCTTGCACAGTGTGCAAGTACTGATATGGAAGAATTGTAGGACTGACTGGAAGTCAAAATCAGCACATCTGAAAAGGGCATTGGGGAGTCAGAGATGCAGAAACCCAGGGGAGATGATGTTTGCCTGGGGCTGCAGTACAAGGGAATGACTTCATCTGTGTGGTAGGGATAAGTCAGGATCTTCGAGGAAGAGAGGGGTTTGGGAAGTTGACCACATGAAAAGAGAGAAAGAAGAGGATGAACAAGACTTCGAACTGGCCACTAAGTATAAAAGCATGGAACTAGTGAAGATCCATTGAAGCAACTGTTGCAAAGGAAAAAGGCACAATCAATAAAATAAAAAATTCATCACCTCCCCAAGCAAAATTCTTCACAGTCGATATTCATATGTTCTTTGTAACCTGATTTCACTCTGAGAACATCACAAATATCTCAAATGATTGTTTTCTACAACATAATATAATAATGCAGTATGCAATAACAGTGTTATTCAGTAAAGCAGAAAAAAATATTATTGCGAATTTTACACATTAACAATTTTTGCTGTTATAAAAATACTTCACTGACAATGCATTATGGATAAATCTTTTGTAGACATGTAAATATCTGTGCAGGTGAGTGGGTTGGGGGAGTTCTGGAATTTTGATTTTGTTCTATTGATTCATTAACTTCACTTCCCAAAATCCATCTTTAGGAACTATTTTGTGTAAGGATATACATGTATCTGTGTATGGTTGCTTTTTGAATCTTATTTATAATGACTAAAAAATAACTACTTTGAATGACCAAAATGAGGGAATAAACTTAATAAACAATGGTGCATTCATGTAATAAAATACCATGGAAGCATGAAAATGATGTTATACATGTGGATCCTAGATATATTAAATATAAAGCAGATTTCAAAATAATATGTATGGTGTAATCCTATTTGGAAAGAAGATATATATGTATATAAATTTGGAGAAATATTTGAGAAGATATGTAATAGTATATAAGATAGATTATTGGTAGCTTTTAGACTTCAGATAATTAAAAAAATAATATTCATCTTCCTTTACCTTTGTCTGTATATTCAATTATTCTACTGTATACTTGTTTAAATATGAGGAACAAAGAGTAAAGAAAACACCATCATTTAAAATATGTATGTATTTTATTTATTTATTTGAGAGAGAGAGAGAGAGAGAGAGAGAATGACCTGTAGGGTGTGGGTTGGCAGAGGGAGAGGGAGAAAGAGACTCCCCACTGAGTTCAGAGTCTGACATAGGACCCCAGATCCTGGGATCCTGAGATCATGACCTGAGCTAGGGTAAGACACTTAACTGACTGAGCCATCTAGGCACCCTTAAGTAAATATAACGTATGTGTGTAATCTTTTCATGTCTGCAAGCAAGAGTTCCTTTTCATTATTCTTTTATACAACTTTCCTGGCTATTCATTCACGCCTTAGTTTTTCAAAATTTTATTATTTTATTAAAGTCCCATTGCTATCTTTATTGGAATTAAACAAATGGAAGAAATACTCACTTTTCTCACACATGCATATTCTCTGTATAAGCCATGTATATATATTTTTAAGATTTTATTTATTTTAGAGAGAGTATGAGTGTGAAGGGAGGAGGCTGAGAGGGAAGGAGGGGGAGAGGGACAAGCAGACTCATGCCAAGGGTGAGCCCAACAAGGATCTTGATCCCAGGATCATGAGACCATGCCCTGAGCCCAGATCAAGAGTCTGTTGCTTAATCAACTGAGCCACCCAAGCACCCCTAGCCGTGTATATTTCTTATTAAATTAATTACTTTGGTGTTTTTACTTTAATTTATATTTTCATATTTATTGTATATAATAGATATATGTTTATTGTATATAATAGATATATGCTCATTTGTTTTGAATTTATAGTCACAATAAGTTTTGTTGTTACTTCTAATAGAGTTTCAGTTGATTTTCTTCAGTCTCCACATGGAAAAGTCTATCTGGAAAAAGTGATGACTTGTGGCTTCTCCTCTACAATACTTCCATGTTGTATTCATTTTCTTTACCTTCTTACATTGATTCTGATCATAAAACAATGGGAAATAATGTCAGTTATGGTTAAATAATTACTTTTTTCCTGATTTTAATGAAAATATCCTGTTACTTTAAAAAGTCTTTATTAGATTTAGTGGACGTGTTGAAGTTTTACTCTTCATTTTCTTTATGTTTCTTTATTTTGCTTGTTTGTGTTCAGAATCTTTAAATAGAACAGAATTACAAGATATTAAAAGTATATTTTTGGCATCTGTTGAAATAATTCAGTAACTTCTTTGTTGTTTACAAGGCATGCCTGTTTTGCAGCCACATTCACTGTGTCTCTCAAATAAAGGTATAATCTAATACAATAGCATATTTTATCTTGAAAGCATTTAACAAAGTTTCAGGAATTTATTCTTTCCAGTTGAAAAATAAATAGTTAATATGGCTAGAAAATCCATTAAATCAAAGTTTAATTGTGTTAGTTGTCTTAATTCCAACTTAGGTTATTGTATTGATTTGCTAGGGTTGATGTAACAAAGTGCCTCAGACTCAGTGGTTTCAACAACAGAAATTTATTGTTTCACAGTTCTGGAGACTCAAAGTCCAAAATCAAAGCGTATGTAGAGCCATGCTTCCTTCGAAGGCTCTAGGGAAGGATCTTGTGTAGCTTTTCTCCTAGCTTCTGGTGGTTCATTGGCTTGTAGAAGCATTACTCCAAACCTCACATGGCATTGTCTCTGGGTGCATGTCTGTGTCCAATTTTTTTTTTTTTTTTGCAGGCCCACCCTAATGACCTCATTTTAATTAGATTATCCCTGTAAGATCTTATCTCTAAATAAGGTTGTATTCTGAGGGACTGCACTCCAACATATCTTTTTTTGAGGGACACAATTCAACCCATGACATTTACTTCCCGTTTTAGAAAATATTGTTTTGTATTCCATGAGATTTTTAAAAATATATATACAGAAACCACTAGTATGAAAAATATTCCAACTATCATGTGATATCTTTAGTTCTGTGAAACTTTTCTGAGTTAAGTACCAAGAATTCACATAATCTCCCTACCAAAACTTCCTGCCATATGAAATAAGTAAAGTATCTTGGTAACATTAAATTGCATAATTGGATTATATCTGATCTGATACTCAACTATCGGTCAATGAAAACCAGTTGCATTCTAGAACGTTATATACTCAAGCTTATGTTTTTGGCAGTAACTTTTTTGCATATGTTAAAAGTCGCTTTCTCACATGTTTTGGTAGTAGTTAAGATGACAATGAGCTCAGAAAGAAGTTTTGCTAGGTGCATACATTTTTCTACTTAGATTTTTTCCTTTTTTAGTTTTATAATTTTTTCCTTTTTTAGTTTTTTAATGAGCTTAGCACCTACTGAGCTGGAACTGTATCTTAACATGTTGCTATACCCATTTCAAAAGTACTCATTCAGCCCACAATAAGAGCTGTGTAAATGTTTGTTAAATGAATCAATGGAGTAAGTAAAAAGCTATACCTTTTGTTTGATTTGCTGTGTGTGAATTTACAGAGGTAGCTTCAATTTCAATGGTGAGTCTTATTAAAAATACTCGTTTGGGTCTTTCTTTGAAAACATTTCCCTTAAAGTGAATATTCAATCATTTATTGATTATTTTGCAACCATTAGGATTGGATGTCTCCTTGGTGGTAGACGGTGTCCTATGTGTTAAGGACACAGTAATAAATACAATAAACTGAGTTTTGGGGTCTTGAAGCCCATGACTTTCTAGTGGGGAAAGTCAGACAAGAAGTACATAGTCTCCCTTACCTGCAATTGTGCTTTCTGTGGTCTCAGTTACCCACAGTCAACCACAGTCTGGAAGAGATGATCCTCCCTCTGAAAGTAGGTCGATAACAACCTAACACTATGTCACAATGCTTCCATCACATGCTTCACTTCATTTCGTCATGTGAACACGTATTTTTGTAATTGTTCTGTTCATTATTAGTTATGTTGTTAATCTCTTACTGTGACTAAATAATAAATTATGCTTTATCAGAGGTTTGTACGTGCAAGAAAAAACATAGGGTATATAAGATGTGGGACTATCTGCAGTTTTAGGCATTTACTGGTGGTCTGGAATGTATCCCTAGCAGATAAGGGGGGGGCAGGGATGACTGTACTCAAATGTACTCAAGCCACTTGTAAGGATGGCAAGTACCATGAAGAAAATTAAAATAAATAACAGGAAAGAGTGTCATTAGGTCGGAGATACAGGCTATTCTAATGGAGAGGTTCAGGGACAAGACAGCCTCTGTGTGTAGGAACTTTGAGCCAAAACTGAATGGTCAGTACACGGTCCTGTGACCATCATGTGCAAAATATTGAAGTCAGTTAGTTAATTCTTTTGAATAAACATATACTCAATTATATACCTCTTGTTCCTGAAAGTGAGCCACTGCCTGTCAGCCTCCTTCTACTTTCACCCAACACAGACAATCCTTCTTGCAAATAATTCTTATTTTAATCTTATTTAATGATAGATAGCTCAACACCATGAGGATCTCTTTTTTTACACTGAAGTGTCCTTCTCAGGGAAATGTATGGAAATTGCTACCAAACCTACCCCTTATAATTTTGAAGAACAATCAGTTAGAAAAGAAGATGAAAATAGATGAAAAAGGTATTTAAAATCAGCTAGGGGTACCTGGATGGCATAGTAGGTTGGGCAGCTAGCTCTTAGTCTTGGCTCAGGTATGATCTCAGGGTCATGAGATCGAATCCCCCACTCTATCCCCACACTGGGCTTGCATTCCACACCAAGTCTGCTTATGTTTATCTCTCCCTCTCCCTCTATCCCTCCCCCCAACCCCCTCTCTCTCTCTCCCCAAAATAAATAAAATAAATCTTTAAAATAAAATAAAATCAGCTTTCTTTCTTTCTTTCTTTCTTTTTTTTTAATCAGCTTTCTGTTTCCTGGAGAAGATAGCCCTCATATCTTATGTCACCATATTCTTGATTAGATGGGCATACAACTTACCATAAATCTAATGTTTCACTATGAGATTAGAATACAGGTGTCAGGCTATCCCTGATAAAAGAGACTAGGAGGGGAGTCCTAACTTTAGCAGAAAGGAATAAAGAGGCAAGTTTAATATAAACTGAGCACAAAGGAAATGGGCAAATAACAGAATTTGGGTTAGAAAAGAAAGCGGATTCAGGTACTCTAGAGGACTGTCAAGGGCAGATTATGGTAGGGCTTGGAGGAAGGGACTTGTGCATGGGCTTAAGTAACCATCTTCATGTACACTTATCATCACATAGGCCTCAGGATTTTAGCCTGATGACTTCCATTAAGGCAAAAAGCTTCGGTTCTAGGAGGACATCTTCTAGGTTCAACAGAAGAAAACATTAGACTCTGACCTGTAGTTAACAGTCATAATGACATAACACAACTGTGTTAATGTGCTAGGCCTGCCATAACAAAGGATCACAGACTGGCTGGCTTAAACAACAAGTTCTGGAGACTGAAGGTCCAAGATCAAGGTGTTGGTAGGATCGGTTTCTTCTGAGGTTTCTTTTCTAGGCTTATATATAGATAGCTGTCTTCTCCCTGTGTCTCTACATGGTGTTGTTTCTGTGTGTGTGCCCTAATCTCTTCTTATGAAGATACCGGTCATCTTGGCTTAGAGTCTACTCCAATCATCTCACTGTAAGCTCATTATTTGTTTAAAGACCCTACCTTCAAATACAGGCACATTCTGAGATGCTGCACATTAGGATTTTAATATATGAATTTAAGGGGACATGGTTCCACCCATAGTAACATCTGATGCAAGCTTTTTGTGAGGGACTTAAAAAAAGATCTCTTATACTACTGTTTCACAAACCCTAGAGACCCTGAAGAAACTGGGCTGTGTGAAAAGCATCAATCATGCAATAACCTCTTTGTGGACAAGAACTAACTTATAGCCCTAAATTAGCTATTGTTATAACAGTGCAATTCCCCTTAGCCCTATGAAGCAAACACTATTTTATATCAAGATGATCTAATCAAAATGATTCCCAGGGCAGTTTTAAGCATCACCCAGAATAGAGGACAATATATGTCACAGATTATTCATTGAAAACAAAAGATTTTAGAATTACTGTGGAACCAGCTTTATAAGATGCTAAGATAGATGTAGTCAGGCTTGTAGTCAGTTTAAATAAAACTTCCAGCATGAGACTTTTTTTTCTACCCTCTCATCCTTAGGTATTTCTGTTCTGAGTTCAAGGAAATGAAATGGAGATAAGCAAGGGCAAAGAAAATTATTGAAAATGGAAGTTTGTTTGTGTTTGTGGCCCTGATGGATTCTTCACTCCTCAGATAGGTAAATGTATATGATAACATTACTTTGAAGTCTTCTTGCTAAAACTTAACTGTTCTCCTTTAAAGAATAAGTAACTTCTACCTTTCAGAAAAGATTTCCTAAAAAGAGAGAGTAAACCTTCAGTGTTTGGACCTGGGCTATAAGGGACATAAGGTATCTCAAAATAAGTTTTGAGAAATTTACCACATTTTGGTTTTCATCAATTCCAAGTATAACTTACCAGGCATTCTCTTCAGCTTATGTTTAAACCCATGTGTATCTCAATAGAAATCCAATCCATATGTTTCTGATTCATTTACACTTAGCTCATCAAAATATTGTTTTGCAAGAGCTATTTGAAGTCCAAAAAAGCTTTGAAAGCTTTTTTTCTTAGAAACAGGAAATCGGTTTTTGCCAAGTGTAAACAAACACATTCCCCTGCTCCCCGTGCTCACATTTTAATTGGAAATTTAGAAGACAGAAGGTTAGAACTCTCTAAACCTGTCCAAAAACAAATCTATCCTCTATATAGCACGGTACTGAAGTGTGTCCCTTTATTCTTTATCTTAATCTTTTAATGTCTTTTTTTTTTGTAATTTTCTCTATAATTCATCAACATGTTTAAATCGAGATTTTCTATTTTACTTTAATTTTCATTAAACTATGTGTTTTTTTTAAATCTCAGTTTTCTTAAAAGACAAAATTTCTTCTAGGAGAGCATTGTGTTTAAGCTTTTGCCTGATAGAGTTCCAAATAAAATGGTACCCACTTAGATTTTTCTTGTAAACCTGTGAGTCAGGTCAAAAATATCCCTGCTGGGGCACCTGGGTGGCTTAGTCAGTTAGTGTCTGCCTTCGGCCCAGGTCACTATTCCAGGGTCCTGAGATCGAGCCCTGAATCGGTCTCCCTACTCAGCGGGAAGTCTGCTTCTCCCTCTCCCTCTGCCTGCGGGTCCTCCTGTTTGTGCTCTCTCTCTCTGTCAAATAAATAAAGAAAATCTTAAAAAAAAAAAAAATTGGGTGCTTGGCTTAAAGGCCTACTAGATGCCACTTAATCATAGGATTCTTCTTCTTTATATTCCTTAGAGATTCAGTCAGTGCATGGTGAAGGTCTCTAAAATATAGAATAAGATATGATGGGACCCAGAAAATTGAACGCAAATAGAAGGCACCCAGGAATAATTCTAATGTGGGCACAGGTGACATGTTATTCTTTGACATTTAGAAACACCCTCTCTGAACTTCACCAATAGTAATTCAGAAAGGGGCCATTATCTCTCCATCTTCATGAATATTTAAGATAAGACGCAAATTAGATCCACTTGAATGTGCCAGTACCAGGGACTGCTCAGGTGGTATGCTGACTCCAACCATGTACTAATCAAGCAGGGGAGTAACTCAGAGCATCTGGAGCAAGAGCACCAGAGGCCAAATATAGACTCTGACCCTGAAAAACATGCAGAACTAAAACCCAAGATTGAGGGAAGGACCTAAAAGAATAGGTGAAGATGAAAGTAGACAATCATATAACAGCACAAATGGAATGTGAAAAGGAGGAGCAGAAGTGGAAATGAAGCAATAAGATTGAACAATTTTTACTTGAACAGTCTAGGACAGCAAAAGACTATTCCGGATTCCTATATGGGTGGGTGGAGGCCATGCGGCATGTGGATGGGTTACCTGATTTAAAATCTGGCAGGGAATCTGCATAGATTGGATGCAGTAGCCTCCTCAGTAAGCCAAATATCCCTTTCCCTATCAGCCCTGTAAGAACCTCCGTTGCTGGATGTAGCAGGGGGAACAGGGAGGAGGACAGTAGTGCTGGAGTGTAAATCAACAGCCAGGCCAAGGCTCAAATCAAAACCCAGTAACCAGCTATTTTGAGGATGTTTTAGGAACTTAAATGGAAACATACTAATGAAATAGAAACCCTATGTCATACACAGGGTCCAAATTCTGCCTTTTATTTACTTGATACCTTTAACATTTGACAAAAATAGCTGGTGAATTAGGTTGTACCTATTGCTTATTGAGATTCTTACAAAGACATATACCTAGAAAGATGTCAGGTTGTGGATCATGAAAGCATCATTTGTTAATCAAATGAAATCTGTATTTAATCTTCATTGCCAAAGTTTCTGGAGAAAATAATGGTTTGTGGAATAGTGACACATCAGGCAGGCATGGCCCCATGACTGGGTTTTGGGTGTGCCCAGATGCTCAGACCAAGCCAGATCTTTACTAACTTGAAGGGTTGGAAAGACCTTAGAAATCATGAAATTCAACACGGCTCCAATGCTTGATTACACGATCCAGACTTTGCTTCGACATTCTCGCTGAGCCTGGAAACTACTGATGTAGTTTCTCCTAATGTAGGTCACTCTGGTAGAAGCAAATTGTTAGAAAGTTCCTCCTTGCTTGGGCTAAGTTACATCTTCCTCTATCTACCCAGAATCGATCTTGGGTCTGCCCTTCGTGGATCCAAGCAGTACAATTCTCAACGAAGAGAGCATTAGCTTTGAGTTTTGTCCCCCCCCGGCTTTGCTTATCCTCTGCTTTTCAGATACTTGTAAATGCTGTTGCAAGTCTCTGTAGCCAATCCCTGGTTCCTTCAGTGTTTCCTCATGTTTCCCAATTGCTTCTAATCTTCTCCTCTGGCCACTTTGCTCTGGCTAGACAGCTCCTTTTGCTCACGCAGACTGCCTAGCTCTTCATGGAAGCCCCCATGATGAACATAGCTTCCAAGACTTCCTTCCACACCAGGGAGTTTCTTCAAATCTCATAATCCAAGCTTTTTTATTTTTTTTTTTTGGTGACAGAATCCCAGGTTCAGCCCAATCTCTACTGATTTCTAAAAAGAAGCAATATGTCAGATTTTTACCATCACCCTTTGCTTGCCTTTTCTGTATCATATACCCAATGTTAAAGCTCTGTGACTCATGATTTATGGTTAGCAAAGCCAAAGACCCCCTCAAAACAACTAGGAGGGTACTTTTGAGATTTGCCCTACTGCTTAGAGTAACATGGGACCTGAGAGCAGAAACAGTTTGATTTTAGGTAGCAGTCATAATTGAGCTAAGACTAAACTGAATGGTGATGTGACAGAAATCCCCTTAATTTACTATAGGTCCAGATACATCCCTCCTCTGTCCAATGTGTGTCAGAAAAGCTGTGAATGTGTCAGAACATTTTCTCAGGATCACCTTCTCAAACTGATCCTGTCAGACTTCTACTTTCTTATTTTTGCATAATTGGTAGATTGAAGTTCTGTCCACTAACATATGGAAGGCAAAGCTTTATTAGTCCTTTCATAATCTCACAAATGCCATCTGTGGATCCTTACAACTGTCTTTTCAATTGGTTGTAGTACTTGTTTATTTGCTCTTCTTTTATTCTCGGACTGTGCTCTGAGAACATTCTCCATGGAGGTCTGATAAAATACCAAATTCACAAGCTACTATGCAGCATTTTGGGTCACTGTTTAAGGAAGAAAAGTTATAATACTTTAATTTTATCCCTTTAAAAACACAGTAAACCAATCTCTTCCACTCCTTCTGTATCTCTTCTCTTCATATTCTCTATCTCCCGTTTTTTATTTTTTATTTTTGTCAAATTATTGACACTCCCTTGCATGCAAGTAGTTAGGTTTGTCATGAGAATTTTTCCTTGGAAAGTGTCCTGTTTCTTAAAACAATGACCATATCGTCATTTACTCCAAGGACTGTTGGCTCAAGCGGCAGAGTGACCTTAAGAGTAACTTAGGATTGGTCTCACTGCAAATTCTGTTTTTCGTAAAATCTACAATTTATGATTGAAGGCTTCTATGAAACACATTTCTATTTTAAAATCAAATATCTTTTCTTAAAAGAATGCTTGAAACAGATTAATGGTGACTTCACAGCACTCATGATTGGGGCCAAAATAAAGACAAATGTCTTGCCTGAACAAAATTTGAATTGATCATAAAAAATTATGGAAAGGACCAAGACTGAATCTGGAAAGGATTTAAGAAGACTTGGTTTATATTTTTTAAAAAATGATCATTATTGGTGCCTTTCACATCTCTCTCTTTCCCTCTTTCTTTGTTTTTGCACGTGGTTTCTTTCACTCCTTCCCAAGAAGCCAAAAAACCACGAGGACACAGAGAAAAATATTAAAGTATACCACAAGATGTTAAAAAAGAAACCATGTTTTGCATTTTAGACAAGATTCTATTCAAGTCCTTTGAAAACATGCATTTTAAGTCTGGCTCTTCTCCAAAAAGTGAGGGAAGATTAAAGTAAGATATATACTGAGTGTAATATATTGGAGCCAAGAAAAGGGTGACACTTGCCTGTAATCAGATATTGGGTTTTGACATTTGACCTTAAATTTCCTGCTTAAAGGCAAAAACCTCTGTGCTCTTTACAGAGCAAAAAAGTGAAGGAGTTTCCTTTATTTAAATTAAAAACCTGTGTTCTGTTAAATGTCTCCTGGGGTTTCAACTTCTCTGAACAAATACAGGTTTGGGCTCTTTTTGTTTGTTTCCTGAAATAAATTATTTTTATATTGCATTTTACATAAAGTTTTAGTATGTGACAGTCATGAGACCTGAAAATTGTATTTGTCCTATAAAATTTGCCTTGATTTCACTAAACCTTATGTTAAGAGGACATCCTGCAAATCTGCCAGTGTAGAAAGGAGCAAGTAGACAGAAAATGATTTTTTTAAAGGCTTGGGAGGAAAAGAAAATTGAAGAGGGGAGGGTGTTTTGTTTAAAGATGGCAGATGAACATATACTTTTGGGTAAATTTCCCCCAAAACCTTCTAAAAATGATACAATAGATATATTGACAGCAAAAAACCTAAATCTACAAGCGCAAAAAGAAAGGAAATACAATAAAAGAAGAGATAATTTGGTGCTTGAAAGCAGGAAGATGACTGGTGAAAGGTTAAGGAAAGGAAACCCTAACTCCTCTGGAAGGAAACAATTTGAAGTATTACCACAAATCAGGTAACTCTGGAAATGAGGAAGAAGATAAAATTAAAAATTAATCGGGTCAAATCCTATTGAAGATGCAGGATCCGTGATCCCTCCCACATTCTTTCCCCTACTTTGAGCTGTGAAACACATGTCCTTTTCTTATGGACAGAACTTTTCTAGAAAAGAGTCTCAGCTTTAAATGTTTATGTGGTTTGATTGGGCCCACTTGGTTAATCAAGGATACTCCTCTCCACTCAAGGTTCTTAACCTTAATCATATCTGCAAATTCCCTTTTGTCCCACGAGATAATGTTTTTATAGGTTCCAAGGATAAAGACGGAGATATCATTAAGGGGCTATTATTTTCCCCATTACAGGGATTCAAGAAAGGGATTACTTTTAGAAGCATGTTTTTCAGTATTCCAGAAAAGGAATCACACTTGCCTAAAATAACAGTACAGCAAGAGGACAAATGGATCGACTCCAGGAATATTCTGAAAGTAGTACAGACATTACTGGGTAGTTGATTGGCTACGGAGAGTGTGAAAGAGGGAGCCTTCAAATATAATTCACAGATTTTCCTGTTCGGTCACTGAATATTGAAACTGTTTCTTAAGAATTAGAATCAGAGGAAAAGGAACAAGCATGAGGAAAGATGAACCTCGTTTAGGACATGAAACGAGTCTCAAGAGCCAAAAAGACTTTTAGGTAGAAGGCTTAAGACGAATCTCAATTGGATTTGTAAATTTGGGAATTATTAGTCATGATATATGAAGTCATGATACTAGATAAAATCACCAGTGGAAACACGTAGAGAATAAATGGAAGGATTTAGAGCAGAACTCAGAGTTATATTTAAGTAATAAGCAGAGGAGAAGGGTAGATGAAAAATCAGGAAGCCAGAAGCAAAGAGGACAGCAGGATCTGAGGACCTCTCATTCTCAGAAGGTTCATATTTGTGAACTGGGGCACTGGGTATGCTATTTATCTTAGAAAGAGAACATAAAATTTGATCAAGTTAACCATGTAAACATAAGCAATTACCACAAATTGCCCTGTAACCAGGAAATAAGCATTTATTAATTGGTTCCGGGAGTTCTGAAAATTTAAACTTATTTCTTTGTCTTAAATAGGAAGAGCCTTTTCTATTCTTCCCACTCATCTTCTAAGTAGTTTTATAAAAAAGTTGTTTTCTCCAATACTCTTATGTTTAAAACAGACACAGGAATAGATTTGTGCTAAGGATATGAAAAAAATGTGCAAATCGTATGAGAAATTTGCCTGTAAGAATTCAAATCTGTAGACTGGGAGACAGAGTGTAACATTTCTATCTACTGGCTTCTGTAGTTTTCACTTTTGTCTCCTCCAAATGAGCGAAATTTTAGATTTCATCCAAAGAGTACATGCCAAACCACGTTAGGATGTACCTGCTCACTTTCACTATTCTTAAAACCAACTGGATAGGGCACCTGGGTGGCTCAGTAGGTTAAGTGTCTGCCTTCAGCTCAGGTCACCTTCTCAGGGTCCTGACCAAGCCCCATGTCAGGCTCCCTGCTCAGTAGGGAGTCTGCTTATCTCTCTCCTTCTGTCCCTCCCCCAGCTTGTGCTCTCTTTCTCAAATAAATAAAATCTTAAAATTAAAACAAAACAAAACAAAAATAATTGGATAATTATTTCTTCATTGGACAAGTCAATGCTGAGAATCGTATTGATTATTTCATTGAATAGTCCATGGCTTTGCCTAAGGCTGCAGATACCTGTTGTGGGCTAACCCTAACACAACATGTCTTTTCAAGTGACTTACATGCATGAGCTAATATGAATATAGAAGTTAACAAGGTACTGTGATCAAAAGCCAGCTGGTATCTAATCAGGTAACCATGAAATTTGAATTAATATAGTAAAATTATTAAAGGGCCTATGTTGAAACATTTCAAACAATTATTCATTTTCCAAATTATGAATGATACCATTTGTGAAGATATCTCAATGCAGATGCCTAGACTAGTAGTAAGTGGATGTGTGATTTCTTACTCTAGTAATTAAACTATTTTAAGTGGCAGACATAAAATGTGTTAGGTTTTGTCAAAAGACTGTTCTTATCCAAATAGTATTTTAATTTTTTTCAATTTAAAAAAAAAAAAAAAGAGAAAATTCTGCTTGGTGAAACTCTTTTCTGTGAAGTTACATTCTTTAGAAAAGTTAATAATCCTGGTAGTTAGAAGTTAAGAATTGAATGGGTAATCATAAAATGACTTAGACATGTTTCTGTTAGATGCATTCGTGAATTTGTCATTGCAATGAGAGATCCTGGGATCTTGATAACTATTTTTTCAGTCACCATTACCAAGTGCTTTGTGTCTTGCTATGCCACCAACATGGCTCAAAGTCATAAATTCTTCTTGCCTTTGACCCCAAGTTACTTATTCTCAATTTAAAAGTTACGCAAATGAAATGCATGCCAGGGCATGACAATGTAGAATCTCTTCTACCATGAGATTCCCAACCTCAGTGTGAGGAGCTACATTCATTTCATTAAAACCAGAATATCATGTCCTGGGGAGGGAAGCAGATAGAGAGTTGTAGATGCCCCTAAAACCGTAACATTCAGTATTTTTCCCCAAAGATTGTATTTATTTATTGGACAGAGAGAGTGAGAGCGAGAGAGGAAACACAAGTACAGGGAGTGGGAGAGGGAGAAGCAGGCTTCCCACTGAGCAGGGAGACTGATGTGGGACTTGATCCCAGGACCCTGGGATCATGACCTGAGCCGAAGGCAGACGCTTAACTATTGAGACATGCAGGTACCCCATGGTCAAAAATTTTAACAGTGTAATTTCTGCTGTTGCCTTTTCTCCTGCTGAGACCAGAATAACTGAGGAAACAAGATTGAAAAGGAGCAACCATGGGCAAAATTATAGTCTCAAAGGTATCCTGGGCCAAACCTTCAGCTCTTGATCTGAGGAGGTTTGTTTTAGAATGAACCTAAAGTTACTGTATGTTTATTTTTTTTCCCTTGGGTTTGTTCTGGAAATAGTATTTCAGCATCTCTGGGATGTACAGGTCACTCTAATTTTCAGTCTTTAGAACTGGCTTAACTCAGTGCCTCCCTGTATATCGTGGGTGATCGGTGTTTGGCTGGATAACTGCTGTAAGCTTTAGTTAAGACCAATCCTGGGGCAACAGGAACCCAGGGGTAGGATAATAAATTTGACCCAGACACTAATCTGATAGAAGTAGCTTTGCTAAGGAGCTCTAGTAACTTCACTTTTTGAAAATCAGCTCATATTTAAAGGAAAAAGATATATAATCTCAAAAAGAGACTAGAAGGAAGAGGTATTGATATTTATTGTCTATTCTGTAGGATCATTAGGCACTCCTATATACTATTATCACACTTAATCCCTGTAATCCTGAGATTACCATTATTATCTCTGTATTGCAGACATGAAACAGAGTCTCAGAGAAGTAGCTAACAAACAGGTTTATGCCACAAAAAGAATGAGGGGACTTTAAAACCAGATGTCTAATGCTAAAGCTGATGTCCATTGTATTAGATGACATAGTCTTCCTAGTGAGGAAGAAAATATGTGTTTTTTTTCTGCTGTTGCCATAAAGAGTTATTTGATTATAGCTGTAGGTAATTTATCACTCTCAGATTTTGGCACATATAATCCCACAGTCCCATTATACTTTTTGAACTATGACCTGCTAGTATTCAAACCCTAGCAAGAATATGTTTTTCTAGAGATAATAAGCATTATATTCATCCCTATCAAGCCAATCAATCATAAGATTCTTTTATGAAGATTTTTTACATTAGTTAAATATTTCTATCACTCATAGGTTTATTTAAGTAGTTGTTAATCCCAGTAGCATTTGAATAGAAATGTATTTCAGCACTAAATGTCTTTTAAACAATAGTTCTATGACCCCTTTTTTTTTTTTAAGATTTCATTTATTTATTTGAGAGAGACAGTGAGAGAGAAGGTATGAGTAAGGGCAGGGGCAGAGTGAGAGGGAGAGAAGCAGACACCCCACTGACCAGAGAGCCTGACAGGGGTTCAACCCCAGCACCCTGAGATCATGACCCGAGCTGAACTTTGATGATTAACTGTCTGAGCTTAATAAATTTATTTTATTAATTTCTATGACTTAATAAATTCTATGACTTAATAAATTTAAGTCATAGAATTCTATGACTTAATAAATTTATTTTACACAGGATTTAATTCATATGTATACAACTTAATTTTCAATTTTTTAAATGTTACTATAAAGAAATGTGGTTGATTTGTTTGCAAATGGGGCTTACATATTTAAAGTTATAACTTTAGAAAGTTACACACTTTTTACAGTGGCCAAATTTTTTGAATTATCCCATGCAGTCTCTGCACAGGAAATTATTTCTGCATTTTCCCTCCTAAGGCCCCAGATAAGGATTCAATTTCTAGCAATATTGAGTTCTGAGGAGTATTAGATGACCAGGTCTAGCCAATGAGTTGTAAGTAGAAGTCATAAATGTCACTTTGGGCTAAAGATTTAATCACCTACTTGTGACTCTTCTCTTGTCTCTTAGCATGGGGATGACCACTCTTTGAGACAGTGGTTTAACTGTTAGCTTGAGTTCTAAAGTAACTACAGTGATTAGATCTCCTTAGCCAAGTATTGATAGACTATAATGTAAATAAGAAATAAAACTTTGTAGTTGTAACACACTGGTATTTGAGGACTATTTGTTACAAAGCATAACCTGGCCTGTCTGGTATAGGTGACTGATAGAGTCCGTACCATGGTAATACTACTCTGTACCTAGATACTACTCTGTACTCTGTACCTCCTTTTCTGTCTTGAAAACTTAAAAACTTTACATCTTTTTGAACTAGGAAACCATCTCTTATAATTTATTCAGCAGCAAATCGGGATTAGATAACTTACCTTTTGGCTTCCATGTACATTGTGGTTATACATATCATATTCTCTCTGTGTATTTGTTGTTTTCACTATGTTAGCTCTGTAGAGGACCAAGACAGATCATTTTATATACCATGAGAATCCTATACCTAGCATTCTTAGGAGAAGTAGATATAGTGGGGCCTGAATAAATATATGTTTGTTGATTGAATAATTGAGTTAATGGATACAGGAAGAAATAAAAGCAACATTATCAGTGGTGGCAAGATTTCATTTTTCGAAAGAGAAAAAGTGATAGGAGATAAATTATAGTCACTTAAGATAAAAAATTACATTTTAGGCATACTGATAAAATTTATATAGTACTATTTATATAGTACCATTTATATTTACATGGTACTTCAATGTTTATGAAGATTTCTCCCTTTGTTTATTGTCTATTTAATATTCCCAACAATCTAGTGAGGTGTTTTGGGCATATGTAATATTGCTTCATTTTACACATATGGAACCTGATACCCAATAAAATAAAGTGACGTGTCCAAGAACAAAACTTTGGGGAGCTAAGTCTCCAAATTAGATCATCTATTTAAATACATTCATTCATAGTTCCTCACTGACTTTGAGGTTTTAGTTCAGGTGAAACAATTCATTAACCTAAACTTAAAAAAATGGATGCCTGGGTGGCTCAGTCGGTTGAGCATCTGACTTTTGATTTCTGCTTAGGTCATGATCTCAGTCTTTGGATTGAGTGCCACTGCAGGCTCTCTACTCAGTGGAGAACCTGCTTGAGAAAAACTCCCTCTCTGTATGCCCCTCCCCCCACTCATGTTCTCTCTTTAAAATAAATAAATAAATCTTTTTAAAAAGCTCAAGTTAAGAAAACAACAGAGGTCAGGATTCATGTTTAAGATGCTCATGCATCTAGCATCGAAGATGTAAGTAAAGTAAAGGGAACAAAGGTGCAAGGAGTAGGTTTGAGGAGGGGTATGGAGGAAAGAAAAAGTAAGAGAGAAATGGAAGCACCATACAATGCCAGAGGAGAATGAGGTGTCCAGCAACAAAGAAAGAAAAGAGCATGTTTGTGTGCAGGACACTGAATTTGTAGAATAGATTCTATGAAATGAGTAGATACCAAACAGTAAACTCTTTTTTTTTTTTAAACAGCTTTGTTGAAATATAGTTCACATATCATACAATTCACTCATTTAAAATTTACAATTCAGTGCCTTTTAGTATATTCACAGATACATGCCACTATTACCATAGTCAATTTTAGAACATTTTCATCACACTAAAAAGAAATTCCATATGCTTTAGCTATCATTCCTTTAAATTTTTATCCCCTTCTTATCCTTAGAAACCATTGATCTACTTTGTGTTTCTGAATATTTTATATGAATAGACACATGTAATACATGGTCTTTCATGTCTGGCTTCTTTCTATTAGCTTAATGTTTATGAGTTTCATCCATGTTTTGTCATGTATCAGTTCTGCATTCTTTTCCATAGCTGAATAATATTCCACTCTATGGATAAATAAATCACATTTGTACATCCATTCATTGGTTAATGGACATTTGGATTATTTCAGTCTTTTGACTCTTATGAATAATACTTCCATAAACAGCCATGTACAAGTTTTGGTGTGAATATATGTTGTCATTCTCATGGGTATAGATCTAGGAATAAAATTGCTGGGTCATACAATAACTTTATGTTTAATCATTTGAGGAACTATCAGAGTGTTTCCCAAAGCAATTGCATCTCTTGTTATGAAGTCTTAACATAGCAATGAAGGTTATGAAGAAGAGATGTGTACTGACCCCTTTAAGGGGGGGATTTTAGAGTGTCAATGATTTTGGAGATAATATGGCTGAGCTTGAAACTTGTCTCTGTCACTTGCTGGTTATATGAGACAAGGAAAGTTGCTAATCCTCTCTATCCATAAATTTCCACCTCCACAAAATGGGTTCAATCATAGTAACTACCTCAAACAGTTGCTGTAGATATTAAAGGAGGTACATATGTGGAGGACTTGCAGTGATCACTGACACACCAGCACTATATCAGTGTCAGCTTTCACTAGGAATTTCTACAATGAGGAATGTGTTATTTGATTGAGTAATAGGGTATAGGGCTGCTATGGAGTGAGTTGTATCCTCTCACCCCAAATTCCTATGTTGAAGCCCTAACCCCCAATGTGGTAGTATTTGGAAATTGAGCCTTATGGAGGTCATTATGTTTAGATGAGGTCATGAAGGTGGAGCCTTCATAATGAAACTAGTGTCCTTATAAGAAGAGATACCAGAGAGCTGGATAGCTTCCTTTCTTGCTCTCTCTTCTCTGTGTAAGGACATGACAAGAAGACAGACATCTGGAAAACAGGAATAGAGGCCTCACTGGGGAATCAAATCTGTTGGCATCTAGATCTTGGACTTCCAAGAATTAAGAGAAATAAAGTATTTTGTTTAAGCATTCAGTCTATGTATTTTGTTATTATAGCCCCAGCTGACCAATACAAGGAGGACTCAATAAAGGTACTTTTCTTTTTCTATATTGGAGAACCTTATACATATTTAAAAGCAGAATGGCAGAAACCAATGGGTAGAGTCTGAAGATCCTTGAAATGGAAAGGTGATATATCTACATGGTCTTTTACGGGCTCCTAACTTCTACTCTGCAATTCACAACTTGCACTTTTAAGCTTGGTGGGATCCTGATCACTTATTTTCTGCATTACATTAGAACCAAATTCTAGGGGACACAAATATCAAATATTTCATAAAGGGCAGGTGATTCATGGATAGAAATAGCTTTATTTTGTTTTGTTTTTAAGATTTTATTTATTTATTTGACAGAGAGAAATCACAAGTAAGCAGAGAGGCAGGCAGAGAGAGAGAGAGAGAGAGAGAGAGGAGGAAGAAGGCTCCCTGCCGAGCAGAGAGCCCGATGCGGGACTCGATCCCAGGACCCTGAGATCATGACCTGAGCCGAAGGCAGAGGCTTAACCCACTGAGCCACCCAGGCACCCTGTTTTGCTTTGTTTTATTCTGCTTTGTTTTAGAAATGAAACTTTTGCTTGTCTAACAAAACAACATCCTATTTTCAGCTGTAAAATTGAATTTCCATTACCTACTTTTCCTATGATTATGACTGAGATTAATGGTAATGTGACAGAAGATGGATGCTGGTGCAATGTATCTCACGTTTCCTAATGAACAATGCTTATTTACCACTTTTTATCTAGTGCCTAGAATTGTACTTCATGCTTTCCAGGAAGTATGTGTAGGGAAGAAAAAAAAATAGAATAAATTCTTTTAAACGTAAGGGAATTACATTTCATACTGTAAACAAACCACAAATTCAGGATTAACTTAACACCATTACAAAACAACATTCCAGTAAGTTTCAGCAGCTATCCTACCAAGAGAGGTATAGAGACTGGAAACAAAAACAATTCAAACATATAAAGAACTAAAAAGGATAAAACATCTAAATTGAAATATGGAAGTGAGTTTGTTTGCAGATGAGCTGTACAGCTGGTGGGTCAGTGGCGGTGAAGAGAAGGCAGGAAAAACAATTCCAGGTATTGGTTCTAAACACACACAAGCAGCAACTTGGACATTATAGATAAGAGTTAGCACATTGTGGTTTGAACGTTGTAGAAGTTATTATGCTGGGAGAATGCTCACAAAATTCTTATTTCCTGATGATTTCCAGGTCTCTTCTCTTTTTCTTGTCATGCAGGTGAACATGGGGTTCTTGAAGAAGTTGGTGGCAAAAAGTCATTGACCAAATAAGTTCATTCAAAATATTAATTTTTAGGCTGCTCCTTAAAACATGTGATACAGTGCGTCTTCTTTCATATCATCATTTAAATTTAGGTACATAGAGTCCTCCCTTATTCTCCATTAAAGCACAGACAAGGTAGAGATTTCTAATAGTTGGACAGAATTCTGTTTTTGAAAATATATTTATGTTTGTTTTATTTTACTCAACTTTGAAAATACAGTCTTTTGATTTAAAAGATAGGAAGTAAGAAAGGAAAGAAGAAAGGAAATTTGGACAGAAGGAAGAAAAGAAGGGAAGGTGGGAGGGAAATACAGGCTTATTTACATTCGTTACGTTCTTCTTTCTGTCTTTATCATTTTCCTCTCATCTGCTTAAATAGCTCATGTGCTGAAGTGGGAAGCCCTGCGTTGGAAATTTCCAAAGCACAAGAGAATGCTCTGCGTTCACCATGTAGACTGCCTCCTAAGTTATGGCTCAGCTGAAAGTGACAGCAATTCCCATCGAGACCATGGCTGTTAAATGTAAATATCCCCTGCACAGAGCTGCTTTCCTTCTCTGGCTCTATCCCCCAAATGATTCTGGAAGCATAAGATTTATTAAGTTGACTTTTAAAAAATAAAAGCTGATGGTGGTCACAGGATACCTTACAAAATTGAGCAGTGGGTGTGAACATTCCCTGCCACTGAGTAGACAGACATATCACCGGCCAGGATTCTGGGGTCAATGTCACTGATGGGAAACTGGATGGAGAAAATCCAAGATTCATTAAAGGACGTGTCTTCCTCCAGGGGGAAAACCTGCAGAGGGGATTATGACATTTCATGTTAGGGTAACGTGGCATGCTGAAATAAACCAAAAGACTGGTTATATATATCAGGGCTATACTTAAGGGACACGAGAGGCTGAGAAAATCTGAGTGGGTTCTATTATCCTGATCCTATTATCTCATTATATTTATAGAACAGTAAGTACAGATCAAAATAAATATCAAAACTACCCTTGAAAGGTAGTTACAATAGTATATTATAAGAATGTTGCTAATAATAATAATAATAATACATAATAATTGTTTTGAAGAGCAACATGAAAACTGATTAATGTGCAAATATAAACAAAAAGATCAGCCAGTCAGCTCTGAAAAGAGGTAATAGATAGAAGGTGGGGTGGGTAGAATTATGGAGATTATAATATGATATAATATAATAGAACATAAAAATTTTATCACTAATATACATTATATATATGCAATATACATATTGCATGTACATCATATAGTATATATATATATACTATTTGTAAAAATACTGTCTCTTCCCATTGGCTGCCTTCTTGAGTCACTGACATTTTGCTTGTAGTATTTCCTCAACTATGAGTGCTATCCTCATTCAGCAGATTGTGTAAATGACATTGAGGCTCCAAATTAGGGCAGGTCTATGTAAATATTCATATATATGGATATACATATGCACATTACATATACGTGTGTGTACATGTGCGCATACATATAATATATACACACATGAATATATATGTATATGCAATGTGTATACATGTGTGTATATAATGTGCGTATGTATATCCATATATACACATTATATATGTGACGGCTCCATGGAACATGGTAATTAAACTGTTAATTTTTTAATGTGCATTCTAAGCTGAGAGCTTTTCCTGCCGTAATCCTTTGGAGTTATGTTAAGGAAATGGATTCACTTGCTGGAATCTAAAATTCTTCAGTGTGTTCACATTGTGTCCCTTTTCTACCTCAGCATCCTGCTGAATCAACACTTGAATTACTGTTAAAGGGAGGGAGACTCCAGTGAGGATCCCAAATCCTAACAAGCATCAACTTGAAGGAGGTTGGAAAGTGTAAAGGAGTCAAAATATCACTTAATAATGGATGGAAGAAGAGAGATCAAGGGCAGAGGGGACTGGGGTAAGCTTATTTCAATTGCAAGTTTTAGCCATCTAAGACTCCAGGGTGGGAAGAACCTCCCAGAGATCAATCAGTCCATCCCTCTGCCTCTGGGCAGAGCCACACCTAGGTAATTCCAGACTGATGAGATGCTACTTCCTTAGGGATGACTGTGTGATTGTGCTGACCAAAAAGTACTTCAACTAGAATTACTAATGACTCATGGGCTTCAGAGTCACGATGTTGTCATTTATAGCTTAATTAGCACCTTTTAAACCACATATATTTTACTACATTTCTCACTGTCAGTTAGTTGTAACTAATGAGAAAAACCTAAGTCGTAAACACTTTCATTATTTAAAGTATTAAAAGGAATAACCCAGACACATTATGTTGACTTCAGAAATTATAGTAGTAGGATTTATTTCAAACAGAGACGAACTATATAAAAATGCTCAATTTTTTTAAATGCTCAAAGGCTGGGTCTAGCCCAGACTATTTAAAAACAAGAGAATATGAATCATTTATGTTTTATGAATAAACATTAGAAGACCCTAATAAATAAATTTATTTCCAAACAGATGCACATGAAAAATACTTTCACTTAAATAAGGAAAAGCAAAAGTTCCAGTATTATTATTCATGTTAAAGATGTTTAAAATAGAAAAAAAAAAAAAAAGGAGGAACACCTAGTTAGCTCAGTTTGTTAAGATTAAGTGTCTGCCTTCAGCTCAGGTCATGATCCCAGGGTTCTGGGACAGAGTCTAGCACAGGGCTCCCTGCTCAGGGTAGAGCCTACTTCTCCCTCTGCTGCTCGCCCTGCTGTGCTCTTTCTCTCACACAAAATAAATAAATAAAATCTTTTTTAAATTTTTGAAAAAAAGGATAGTCAAGTTTCTATCTTTATCATCTATCTACATTTATGTGCATTTTTAAAAATTTTTAAGCTATTGCCTTTTTTCTGCACCCTCATAAAGATTTTGCTGTATTTATTAGTTAATTTATTTAAATGGTAGACTTTATTTTTTATGAGCATTTTTAGGCTTATAGAAAAATTGAGTGGAAAGTACAGAGTTCTCAGATACTCCTCCTAATGTTAACACTGTTCTGTTTTGGATTTTCAGCATTCTAGTAACTGCAGAGTGGTATCTGATGGTTGTTTTAATTTGCAATCTCTTAATGCTCAGATGATGAACATCTTTACAAATGCTTATTAAAGTTGTCTGTCTATCTTCTTGGGGAATGTGTCTGTTCAGATCTTTTGCCCATTTCTGAATGGGTTGTTTATTTTCTTGTTGAGAAATGTGATATACACTTATGCCTTTCATGATGTGGCAATAAGGTGTATGTGGAGGGGAAGCATTCTCTAGCTGTTGGCTAGGTCTACCTCTTAGTGGGCAAGCCTGTGTTTCTGAGCTGTGACTGCTTCTTATTCCACATTCTCCACTCTTCTTAGGATGGCTATAGTGGGCTGGAATTGGAGATTTCCCTCCCCCTACATCCTTAGACTCTGATAAAAGCTCTAGTACATTAAGCTCTCGTAAAATATTTCCACTTGAGGACAGCCTTTATTTTTTTTTAACTTTTTTTTTTTTTTTGTATTTTTAAAGATTTATTTATCTATTTTAGAGAGAGAAAGCATGAGCAGGAGGGGTAGAAGAAATGGAAGAGGGAATCTCATGCTGACTGCTCACTTAGTGCAGAGCCTGAGGCAGGGCCTGATCTTATGACCCTAAGATCATGAGCCAAAACCAAAAGTCAGCCATTTAACCAACTGTACCACCCAGGTGACCCTCAGGACAGACTTTATTAAGAACAGAATGCTCCGGGCATATTTTGGAATGTCTACCCTTCCCTCATCATCTGGAAGCACAAAGGGATTTATTTTTCTCTTATCTTCACTGTTAAAACCTGGGAGGCCTCCTCCAGGAGAAACTCACCAAAGTGTGGGCCTCCTACAAGACTGGGCCTCCATCGGATTTTTTAACTCTCGCCTTGTCTCCATCAAACATCCAGAAATTTTTCAATCACAATTTAGATTTTTCTACTAGTACTGGATCCCGCAAAGGTTTCTGCTCCTGGGTTTTTGTTTAGGTAGGTTGTGATTCTCTGTATCTACCTACTTCTCCAGTTTAGGGGTATATACATTATATATATATATATAATGTGCTATTGTGTGACCTGAATTCTCTGACAGATCTAAGAAGAGTTCTAGACTTTTAGGTTGCTCAGGACTTTTTTCCTCTTGTGAGGATTGAAGTGACAACCTCCATGCTCTACATGCTGGACAAAATACCAGATGTCCCCAAAATATTTACTTGCTAGAAACTTAACCTGGTCTTCCATGGGTTTGGTTATTGGTCTCACACTCATACTTGCTGTTTTCATATCTTCACAAAGCCTTTTAAGTCATGTTATTTTCTTATCAACAGTAGTTATTTTTTCTTAAGTTACTATCAAGTGACAATTTCATAAAAAATGTCTTACTTTCATTAACAATCATTTTTGTCAATCAACGTCATTAAGATATTTTAATAATATTAAGGCCTCAGGGTATCTCGAGATGATGCATACTTTCTCTGAGTGTGTTTAAATTTTCCAAATTTTTATTAAATATATCTGCACTATAAATCCATCAGGGTTATAGAAACTCTCAAATCACACATAAAACTAAGTCTGAAACTATTAACTAACCTGAATCAGTGAATTTTTAAGTTTACAGTAAAATCATAATCATGATGTAGTGAAAAATGAGACTATAAAAATGTATTCATTTCTTACTGAGTTGTCATTTTCTTTTTTTCTATAATTGATCACTTAGATTGCTGTGGTTGCTCATTGAATTATATTTTAAAATATATACTCTTTATTTGGACTAGTGGAAACTATGAGCCATGTAGATGATGACATAATTATACATTTAGTTTTCCTTTTTATAAATGATTTTTAAATTTCAGCAATCATATAAATATACATTTACATATGTAAATATGTATATATTTTTTCTTTTTGTTATTGTAGTCTCTATGTCACCACTTCTTCAACCAGCATGTTTTTCTCAGCTGGAATTTCACACCTCTTCACTCACTCACTCATTTACTACACCAGTGCAGATAATAAATATGATGTAGGGCTCAAGGTTATTCCCTCTTCTGGTTTGTCTTTCCATTTGTGATTCAAAAGAAATGATAACTTTACCTAAAATGTACTAAGTAAAAAACAAATAAAAATTAATAATTAGTTGATTTAACGAATAAGGCCAAAAGAGCATTCTTTCTCTGCCCCTTGCCTCTTATTTATGCCATTAATAATCCACTTTTAAACATTTGATGAGGAGAAAAACACCTATTATCTAAATGACTAATTTAAAAAGCAGTTTTTACAACGTTTGCAAAGTTAAAAAATATATATATATACTTGTTTAATCACTGCTGTTTTTAAAAGTTGTTATGTGTCTGTCTAGAGTTTAAGATATTATAGAGGTACTATAAATGGATTTCCAAGTTAAAAGTTAACACTGTCTTCAAGCTTCTAACTTCCGTTAAGGGTCATGTGAAATAAATTAACCCAAAACTGAATAGATGGAGCAACTAAAATTGCAGAAATAGAGACATGAATTGATAAGAGGAGACATCTTGTCTTTCTGACAGAACACATTGAGAATCAATGGGAATATCCTTTGTTGAAAAAAAAAATCATGTTCTAAAATTAATGTGGATATACATATTTATAATTTAATAAAGAGTAGCTAACAGCTCTGATTTTGTTATTAGTAAAAAAGAAGCTAACTTCAAGGGCAGGAATGTGTGTGTAATAACAACACCTATGAGACAGATAACCAATAAAGAAACGTAGGGACGTTGAAGATTTATAGTTTGTTCCAAAGTTTTGCTGAGGAGGGCAGTGAGCGGCATAACTGACTTATTGATTGCTGAATATAATCACTTTGGTCTGTGAAAGATCAAAGGGTTCACTTTAAATAAAAGTTTATTCTTGGAGCAAACAAAAAGTCTTTATATTAAAATAGACCGAACCAAAGGCATTCAGCTCTGCTAACTTCAAGTCATCTGGTTTGGCATTGAATATTGCAGGCCAAATCTCTCCTGGAGAGATACTTTGGCTTTTTTGAAAAACAAAACAAAGTAAGATCATTCTGTCTACCTTGCTGATGGTTCTTTAGTCAGCCTGACTGAGGCACATACTACGCATTAAATAGCCCACAAAGCTGAGTCCCTCTGCTACTCTGTTACCATGTCTATTACCTGGTCTCCCTAGTCCTATATGCTTATGTCTGAACTGCTTCTGTGCTAATCTCATTTTTGAGGCTTTGATAATAATAGCAATCACAGGGAATCCTAACTTAATGTTCACTCTATGGCTTTGTAAGTACTTTGTAGGTATTAGTCTTTTAATCTCCATGGCAATCCTATGAGACATGCTGTTATCAATTTTTTACAGATGTACAAGAGGAGTAAACTTCTGAAGTAGGTTCTCTTATTATTTCACAGGTGTAGGTATTATTATTTATACAGATATAGGTCTTATTAGTATCTCCATTTTACAGATGGACATACTGTAGCAGAACTTTTAAGTAAACTCCACAAATGTCACATAGGTGGGTACATGACAAGAGCAAGGTTTGAACCCAGGCATTCTGTTTCCTGAGTCCCTGCTCTTAACAATTTCATCATCAAGCCTTAATCTTGCCTTGAATGTTGTTGGCTCAGTGGGTTGGATTTTCAGCTTCTCTAATGGACTTGATTTGACTCTTCATGTTCTTTTCTATGTGAAGTCCATTAAAAATCATCCTCTTAAAAAACACCAGTCTATCGTCTCTTTATTGATACAAACAACTGCCCATGCCTATAAATTTGTGTGTTCGTGAACATGCATTTGCATGGATGTTCACAAGATTAAGCCTGGGGAGGTATGAGATCTTGGAAAGCTACCTCTTACAAATACCGTGAACTCTAATAAACAGCCGTTGAAGAGTGCCAACGAAAAGCCAATTGTCTACAGCCTAGAGTTCAGTACAACAAGCCCTTAAACATGGTCTTGGTGATTTTTCCTCTCAAAGCAAGTGTAGTGTAGATTTCCCCATACCCTAGCAAGATCACCTGATGTGTCTGCTGTTGAGGTTAAACATCAACTCTGGGAGAAAGTTATTTAAGACTATATGAACAGTTGAATAAAAATATGTAAATAGAGAATTTGGATACTATTACCCAACTTCAAAATTTTCCTTTTTTTAATGTAGTTCTCATTTTCAGTTTAATTGCAGTTCATTACCCAGTTGAGAGATCTGGAAATTCAAATCTTGTTAGGTACAATAACAAATAGAAAAAAATTTTTAAAAATTAAAAAAAATCTGTACTTATAAGTTATGTAACATTCTCTATCATAAATTTATTTCCTTCCTTGAGCTTAGGTGAAAATAAAGTAAAAGAAGCCAGATGATGTTTAAGGTAATCAAAATTGAGAAATGTGATGGTTTGCTGGCAATTATAAAATATTTTTTCAATGAATCAAAGCAGAGATACACACATGCAGGGAAATATGCCTTAGCATTTGAAAAAGGTAATTGCACTATAATTAATCTATATGGAGTATTAGTATCTTTTAGACATTATTCTAAGTGCTTTATATTTCTTAACTAATTTAATCATTGTAACAAGTCTACTAGGGAGATTTGATTAGCTCCCAAGACAATGTGCTCCAGCTAGGAGGGAGGAGAGTCAGGACAGACACCCAGGCAGCACAGCTCCAAGGCCAGATTCGTAACTGCTATAGCTCCTACTGACTTTTCTGCAACCTTCAAACACTGGTACTGGCAGAAAGATTCTCCATGTTCTGTTTCCGTAAAGGGGAGGGAATACGAAAGTTTGAGGAAAAGACCTTCAGCATGTCTGTGCCTTCAGTCACCTTGCCCAGGGCGGGAGGAATGAGGCGCTTAGCATGAGTCAGGCAGCAGGAAATGAGAACCTCTCCCAGGCTCCTTCCCATTCAGATCTAGCCTCCCTCTCCACAGGGCATTTCCCTTCTCTGTCCTCCTTGAGGTCAGGTCAGCTTGGCTGTGTTGAGGGAGGCCCTAGGCTGTCCAACACTCATACTGGTGATTGATGTGGGATAGAAGATAGCAAGCTCATTTAAATCTGCATTCTCAAATCAGCTAGATTATTGACATTGTGGTTTCCTTGTGCTTAAAACACATGTCTATTTCTCAATTGATTCTAATTTGGGAGCCTCAAGAAAGGGTCCTAAAACTTAGTGCACTTATGCCATAATTCTCATGACCTTGATTATTTATGTTCATTCTTCTGGACAAGGCATTCTTTGGCATTTGAGTAGCAAAAACAATATTTATCTATGGGTTTGGGGTAAGGTGTAAGGAAGTTCATTTGAGTCTGTGTACTCTAGCTCAGGTAGGAGTCCTGAATAATTCAGCTTAGCTCAACAGAGTTCTCCATTGGACTGTCGACCCTAATGGTAGTCAGGTGGTCTCTTTCCAGGCGTATTCCATGCATGTGATTTCCTCAGGGATCTCTTGTGTAGGGCAAGATGGAGAGGGCCTTATTTTCTTTTTTTAGAGACAGAGCAAAAAGATGAGGAGGATAACCACTATAAAGAAGAAGCAAAAAGGAGGTAATAATTCAGTGCTAATGCACTTCTATCTCTCTTGCTGCCTTCAAATCTTCTTAGTGAGAGTAAGTTCTTTCCAGAGAAACTCTGGCATGAAATCTCAGGTGGATGCATGCTTTTTATGATCAGTCATAGGTAATAAAAGTCCTGTGGTCTCTTTAAGTGAGCCAACAGTTTCAATTTAGTAATTGCAATTGTTCTATATAATATATTAATATTTTCTATACTATTCATTTCGGGGAAGATTTTCTTTTCACCCAGCTGATGGTCCTCTCCTCTCCATCCTATCATCCTTACAGGTGGTCTTCTTAGGGAGTATCAGGCAGCTGTGTGTCTTTTGGTCCATTTCTAGATCATGAGCATGATTCAAACGTTATTGTTGAATTGTAGATAACTTCAACACAGACTGTGATTTCTTTTCCTGTCCTACTCTTTACAGCTGAAAGCTAAAAATTCTTGCCTTTAGTGTCCTTAGCATTTGTTAGGCCCATGTTCACTGCATTCTCTTTAACTCCTGGAACCATCTCAAGCCTGTGAGTGGCTCTATTAAAGCTTACATGTTACAATGAGGGACAAAGGGTTTGGATGGAGAAAAAACACATAGCACTCCACTGATTTCCCAAGAATTTTTTTTAAAAAGGAAAAAGAAAAAAAAAACATAAACAAAAAACAACTCTCTTCTGACCCATCACAACTTTAGTCATCTTGTATATGTGCTATAGGTGATAGCTTATATATTTTATATTTTCACTGTTTCTCTGCCACCTACTTTGAAATACTGATAAGACTTCCTGTTTTATTACTCCTTGTGTGGACTTGATGAAAACATTCAAGTTAACATTCAGTTTCATGAGTTCTCATTTTTTTGGACAAAGGAGAGAAGAGAAAGAAAGGAGGAATAGTGTTTCTTTAGGAGCCCCCACAGGCAATGTGAGCAAATTGGTTTCACTTTTTCTTATCCCAGTGGAGAACAGAGGAGAGGTGCAGAAAGAAGATGGAAGCTTCCTTTTCATCACTTCTGGCTGAAACTCTCTCCTAGGTAGGAAAATGCAGAGAGAAATGGCTCCAAGCTCCTCACCAGAGTTGTGGTTTCCTACTCAATTGTCCTTTTTCTCCTTTCTTACTAATAAGCCTGACTTATTTTTTAAAGATTTAAAAAATCTGTGAGAGCAGGGGGAGGGGCAAAAGGAGAGGGAGAGAGAAAGAATCCGCTTTCTCTACTGAGTGTGGAGCCAGACACAGGGCTCAATCCCACAACCAGATCATGGCCTGAACCAAAATCAAAAGTCTGCTGCTTAACCAGCTGAGCTAACAGGCCTGATTTTGATGGGTCAATGATAAGCGCAGTTTAGAAAACATAAAAACACTTACTTGCAGAGCATAAGGAATAACACGGAGAACATTGGGAGATGGAGAGGAGAAGTGAGTTGGGGGAAATTGTAGTGGGAGAAAAACCATGAGAGACTGTGGAGTCTGAGAAACAAACTGAGGGTTTTGGAGAGGACAGGGTTGGGAGGTTGGGTGAGCCTGGGGTGGTGATTATGGAGGGTACATATTGCATGGAGCACTGGGTGTGGTGCATAAACAATGAATTCTGAAACACTGAAAAGAAATAAAATTAAATTAAATTTTTAAAAAAGAAAACACAAAACCAAAAACAATAACAAATTAAAACTCTACATTTCTTAAACTTATTTGCAGGTAGGGCTGGCAATGAAATCTAAGTGATTCTTGTTGACTGGGATTTCTGGGAAAGCTGTCTGATCGAGGAGCCAGTCCAGCCTTTGGCATTTCATTCTTCCTTCTGGCTTCAGTTACTAATTTTTTGCTAAGGTTGGAGTCACCATATTGCAACAACGATTTAATAACCAAAAGAATCACAGAGACCTCCCATTTGATGTTCCAAAGCTAAATTCTTGCCTTCAGACTTCTTGCTAGAAGAGAAAAATGTAAACCCTCATTTGTCTAGGTGAGTGTATGTAGGTCCCTATTACAGCTGAAACTGATTCTTAAATAATGTACTAGCTGTGGAATTTGGGGCTGGTTTCATAATGTCTCTACACCTCAGTTTCCTGATTTATAAAATGGAAATCATACCAGTACCATCTCAGAAATATTTTGAGGATTAGAAAATATCATGCAGAGTTCCTGATGTACTGTGATAAATAAGTGATAGGTAAATGTAAGTTGCTGATATTTATCTTCATATAAATACGGATATTCCTTAAATCCAGTGTAGACTCTAAATCAGGAAAATATAGGCTGTGGCTGAGGGAAGTGAGGTATCTTAAGAAATCACTGCAACTACCTTAGAGTTTTCCTGATCAACTTTGATTTTTAAAATTTAGAAGAGGTAAAGATGTATTCAGATAATAAACTTGAAGTCAGCCAAACCCATGTTAATTAATTCTGTAACAATAAGAGTGGGTTATTCAGATGAAAGGAGCTCATGTCTTAAGTTTAGGAAATTATAGGAGTTATTTGGATTCACTCTAATTCAAGGGGATTTTGTAATTTCCATATTTACTTTGGTGATTGCCAGATGTGATGTTTCAAAATTTTATTTATAACTAAAAATCTCACCTTCCAACAGATGTATGCTGCAACAGATGGTATCTTCCCTGGTTGTGGCCACATAGATTAAAATATATGCATGTTTATGCATGTGTATCCATGAATATATGCCTACAGAATTGTATTTTGAAATGAGATCAGTTTTCTATTAAAATGTAACACAGGCAACTTATGAAAGAAAGACTTAAATGTAAGGGAAGACAGTGAATTTTCATGAATTCTTCATGGTCATCAGTCACAGCTTAAGCAAATGCTAGTTCTATTCTCTGACTTGATAATTCATATTATTATTGTTATTTTAATTTTCCTTGAATCTTTATCTGGCTTCGTATTCCTCCTGAGGTTCTACCATGGAAACTTCAGGATCAAGATTTTATATTTTATATCATCTTGGATCAAAGGCTTTTTAAGGTTGTCCCCTGCAGAGCTGCCTCTTCCTAAATACTGTCTTTAGCATGGACCTGTCATCTCGCTAGGCAACTGTTGTCAATAATGGGAAAAGATTATAGTGGAAAAGTTACACATCACTACCAAGAACTCATGCAAGTTCCCATAACATCTTATTTTTCATCTTCAGCCTACCTAAAGTTTTGTATCTAAGTACTTGATGCTTTCATAACACACAAAAGATTATAACTCAGTTATTAAATCTTTATTTCAATGAAGTTCTCCTTTTAGAATGGAAATTTGAGTTTTTCATTGGTGCCACAGTTACCATATAAAGAGACACATGTTACCTGGTTTTAGAGAACTCTGACAAGGCTTATGTAGAAGGTCCAGGGCAAGACCATTTCATGGATATGCAACCTATGCAATCATACAGGGTTGAGTTGGGTTTGGTTTAGGCTCTGCTGTCCTCATATTGGAATTCATGTTTTTGAACAAGAGGCTCAGCGTGTATCTTGCACTAGAACTGCAGATTATTATAGCTGGTCCTGGGATCAGTATTTGGCTAATTCTATTTAGTTGAAGCTCTAATTCCTCATATAAGTTGATTTTCCAGAGGCTAAGTCTTCCGGCAGCATTGTTTCCCAATGGACTTTCCTCTTATTTCAGGAATCCAATATTACATTAGCAAAGTCCCTAGGGCTTGGGGTTTATACCAATGTTTTGTAATTGACTTTGTCTTTTACAGTAAAAATGAAGTTGGTGTGCCTTCATATTCCTTAAAGCTACCATGTATATAGAAATGCTGTATTTTATAGATGAATTCTCTTATATCAGCCATATTTCTCTTCTTTCTTCTATACATTTAAGGGTCGTGATTGCTTGCAACTCAAATAATAACATATAGCAATATAATCAGTGTTTTATTTTTTTTATTTTTATATTTTTTAAAGATTTTATTTATTTATTTGACAGACAGAGATCACAAGTAGGCAGAGAGTCAGGCAGAGAGAGAGAGGAGGAAGCGGGCTCCCCGCCGAGCAGAGAGCTTGATGTGGGGCTCGATCCCAGGACCCTGAGATCGTGACCTGAGCCGAAGGCAAGAGGCTCAACCCACTGAGCCACCCAGTCGCCCCTAATCAGTGTTTTAAAAAAGATAATAATGAAAAAAAATTTTCGTGTGACTTAATAGAATCTCTTTGATGCAGACTCTGAAACAGATTGTTTAAGTTGAGATAAAATTTGGATCTTGTACGTTTATGTATTCTTGCAGTACTTTAAGTGGGACACAGTATTTGAAAGGTAAGAATGGCTCAAATGCTAAAAATAATGTTTTTTAACATATAGAGAGCTAATATATGATTGTTAGTTACAGAGATCAGTTACAAGGTTATTGTCTCTCAACTGGTTCCTGAGTGTGATAGATTTATTTCTCAGAAAATATCAGTTTAAGTCAATCTCACTAACATTGTGTATATCTATAGTGGCTTTGAGACTCTGATACTCTAGAGAATAGTAAGGGTTGATGCAATTTAGTTAGGTATTATAATTTTTAAAAGTTTCAATGAGTAATGATTAATGTGCAAGCACAGTTAAGGTATTGTCAGTTATTTAAAATGACTACATTCATTCATAGATCTCTTCCAGCCCAACATATCCCAAGCTAACACATACAAGAAGTAGACTATAGGTAATACTTTGGATGTACTATCTCGTACTTTTAAGAGCCAATGTTTTATTTTCTCCCAGAAAGTGTTTCCTTGCTTTTTATTTGTTTTTCTTTTTAATGTTAAAAATTTCCTTATAAGCTCTACTTTCCATTCTCTATCAACTGCCTATTCATTTCTCACATACTGACAATTCATTCTTGTTCTCTTCCCGTTGTTCACGCGTTTCTTCTGCTTCCAGTGAGCTTCAGCCTTTTAGCAAATCCTTCTCCTGACAACTTTCCAGACTCCAAAACTTATAATTTCTTCTCTCCAGGAATAGAAGTGAAAAGCAGATGTTTTCCATCCCTAAGATCGTAATTCCCTTTGTTTTACATTTAAGAGATTTCGTATTTGCTACCACTCATAGTTAAACATTCCAAACAACACCCCTGCATTAAGCAGAAGTTTTCTCTTATTCTCTGTGTTCTCTAAGTGACCTTTCTGCATTGCTCATTCTCTAAGTGTTCCTTATGTGACTCATACATCCTGATGGCTTTTTTTTTTTTTTCATTTACAAACTCTGTGTGCAATTTCAGAAGGTCCACAGGCCCTTGAGGCCAGATCATGAACCGAATATTATGAACACCTGCTCTAATTTATCAATTCCTATTTTACAGATATTGCATTGTGTATAGTTTTCCATAACATTATTCATTCTTTTTTACCTACTTGTACTTTCTACTTTGCCACCTTCTTTACCACACCCTTTTTTTTTTTTTTAAAGAATGCCCTTCTCATCTTCAAGTTTCATTTCTGGTATAACACACAATTTTTTTTTTTTTAAATTCTGAGTATACTTTCATCCTTATTGACTTCTTATAAATGAAACAAAATAGATATATACCCTCATTCAGCCAGTATGACTTGAGTACCTGGCATATGCTAGACATCATGAGGTGTGTAAAACTAAATTGGAAAAGGATTTTCCTCTAATAATTATACTAATGCTAATTGATAATATTGATATTGTTAGTGGCTAATTTAAGAGAATATATTTTTTTATTTAAAAAATTTTTATTAATTATTTTTATTAACATATAATGTATTATTTTCCCCAGGGGTACAGGTCTGTGAATCGTCAGGCTTACACACTTCGCAGCACTCACCATAGCACATATCCTCCCCTTTTCTAAGAACTCTGATAAATATGCTCTTACAATCCTTCATCATTTTATTTCACACCTATACTTTCTTTTTGCTCCTCCTGCTTCTTCAATAGGTAAGGTGAAATAAATGGAAAGAAGTTAAAGTAAACCATACTCAAGATCATAACTGGAAAACTAATGGAAGTTGATTTCAAACACAGATTTCTCTTACCATAGAGGTACTTCTAATGTCTTCACACATCTTAGATTGTGTCTACTTCTCACTTAGTCTAATAAATAAATACTTAAATAAATAAAGTTCAGTGTTGGGATTATCAGCCTTTTTCCTTTTGCTGTATTTTTGCATCTCTTTTTTCTCTTGTTGGACTTGGGCACATTGATCCTCATCTTTTGGTTGAAATACCACACTTGCATTATTTCAAGATTTTGTCACACCTTCTAGATTTTCATAGGGACCACATCTCCTTGGTAGATAGATAAGAAAAAACTATGACTTTTCGAATCTAGATTTTCTTGCCAATTGTGGCATAGGTACCTCCATGATTTGTAGAAGCCTATGCTGTTACTTTCCTGATCAGACTTGATTTTCATGAAGAATATTATCACATTATTGTCCTTCATTATTCCATCTAAGCTTTTTTTTCTTTCGCTTCCGGAAAAAAAAATTTTTTTGGCCTATATAGTGTAACATTTAGGTAATTGCCTAGAAATCTCTCTCCTTCCTTCAACGGCAATTCCTTAAAGAGTTTTAAAGAGTTGTCATGGGGGGTGCCTGGGTGGCTCAGTGGGTTAAAGCCTCTGCTTTCGGCTCAGGTCATGATCCCAGGGTCCTGGGATCGAGCCCCACATCGAGCCCCACATCGGGCTCTCTGCTCAGCAGGGAGCCTGCTTCCTCCTCTCTCTCTGCCTGCCTCTCTGCCTACTTGTGATCTCTCTCTCTGTCAAATAAATAAATAAAATCTTTAAAAAAAAAAAAAAAGAGTTGCCGTGGAATTGCCCTATTTTGTAAGTAGGCACAGAATTCTATAACATGTTTTATGCCTTAGTTATTCACTCTGTCTCAGTATCTTAATTTTCATGTTAAGTAGAGGGAAGAGAGGCAGGTGTACAAAGAAGAAGTGGAGGTCCATATGGTAGGGAACAGGTATTAAATGCAAACCATGATCCTTTCTTAGGCTGAAATGATAGGAAATGTTTTAAAACTGGGTGATTTACCTATTTTCCTTGCAAAGAAGTTAATAAATGTGTTATATGCATCAAATCAGTGACAAATTACTTGCACTTTGTTACCAATAGCTTTCCAGTAAAATGTAGACCCCTCCTTCCAAATGTGTCCCCCTCTTGCCCGCCTTTCCTTGAGACAACATTCCTCCTAAGTCAGCAGCCTGAGCATGACATTAATGACAATATTTGGAGCACCACTCAATGAGATAGCAAGGTCTGCCTATTTGAAAAAGATAACATGGAGGGGGCACTCTGCCATCTTTTTGTCTGAACAAAAGCCACATTACTAGTTGTCACAGGCAGTGTGACTAGGTTTTAAAGTTGTAAAATGGGAAGTTAAGGGTTATGGTTTATATTGGATGCCCACATATTTCAATTTTTATGAGTCCACAGTTAAAATATTATGTATATGTGTGTGTGTATATATATATATACACACACATATATATAAATGTGTTCTGATAACAAAGATCATTTGGCCTGTAAATGTTTTTTTAGTAATATGAAAAAGGCTGCACTGAAAATGTAAGTTCTTTTTGAATAATTTAGGGAAGTAGAGAAATTACCATTATTACCAACCATTATTATTAATATTGATACTAGTAGTAGTCAAACTCTATAGAAAACACAAGTGTTGTGACCTTGTAACTATCCCTGAATAATTTTATATAGATTATGTATTTTAAACTTTAATAATTTGAGCCCAGTTACTGCCAAACTCTCGAGTCAAGATTCTATTTAATAGAATTCTCGATTTTGTTGATTGCCAAGCATCAACTATTCTATATAGAGAAGGCTTTTTAAATGTAATTTATTAAACTAGTATTTAAATAAAACAAATAAAAATAAATTTAATTAAATTGATTATATAATGATTGATAAAGACTATTGGTCTTGAGTGAAGGAATTAATAATAACATTAATGAGTGGTATGTGTTAATTTACTGTCGCTCCACAGTATTCCTAAATAATGAAAATGTAATCTATGTTTATAGATCAGATCACATTTTTAAACTATTTTATTTATTTACAAATAAATTTATTTATTTATAAATAATTTAGGGGGAGGAACAAAAGGAGAGGGTGTAAGAACCTATTTAGAAACTGTTTCTGCTCCCCTTCCCCCAGGGGATTTACAGGTAACAAAGCCCAGATACAAAGGTGGGTCAGGCCAGGTGGAGACATCTGATCAGTGGGGGGCATGCATACTGTCTCCCTGGTTACCAAGGAGTATGGGCCCCGCCCTTTGGGAGCCCTTTTTGGCGTCAATCCCAATCAAGGTGTAATAGGCTGGTTCAAATGTCTACTAGGATAAATTGTAACTCAATTGGTCACCTAGCATCATTGTGGAGTTTCCTGTGTGTGTTACAATCTCATTGGTCACCTGTGCGTGGCCAGGCCTGACCACATGGCCTTTGCCCTTAAAAGCTAGCCTGTGAAACAGAGAAGGGTCGCCCTCTCTTGTAAGAGGTGCGGCCCTGAATGTTTGGTTAGATTCTTGATGCTTGGCGCGTAATAAAGCTTTGCTTGACCTTTGCTTTGTATCAGTCTCGCTCCTTTAATCATGGACCCATTATAGGGGCATAACAGAGGGAGCAGCACACTCTCTCCTTAGTAGGGAGCCTGACATGGGGGCTCCATCCCAGGATCCTGAGATCATGACCTGAGCAAAAGAAATGACTGAGCCTCCCAGGAGCCCTGAACAGACATTTTTAGTGAATAATTTCAATTGAGAAAAATTCTCACAGATGTTATATCACCAATATTTCGAATATTTTAAATTAGCAGAATATTCTATTTCTTCTTCTTCCAAACTTTCTATTATTATTCCTAGAGTCATTACTATTATACTAGTATTATAATCTAATTATTTTGTTTAATGTATGCCAAGTAATTAAACTTCTTAATAATTGTGATTCTTACTGCATACTCAAAAATTTAGTTACTGTAACATCCCTACATAATCTTAACCATCTCGACCTTTCCTAAGTGCATCATTTTCTCAACTAATTGACTGAGATGATTGCTCTGAATTACTTCCTTTGAGTTATAAGTTAGATAAAATTGGCCTAATAAAATTTTCCCAAGTCCTTCTTTTATTCTAGATACATATACTCTAAAGCCTGTTTGCTGTTTTGTGTCATTTCAGTCAATATGATTATATACAACTTGGGTTTAGGATTTTCCCCCTTTACTAAATATATTTGAGGGAGACTTCCAAAGATAATTTAACTTTTTATTTGCTTGGTGTGTTTGTTATTTTTCCATACAAGTCACCTCTAAATGGTGCCAAGGTAACTCTTTTATGATGTGAGCTCTCATGGAGTCAAGGGGGAATTTGTACGTCTTTCACATTCTATCCCCTTTCTCTCTCCACCCCAACACTTTGCTCCATACCTTGGGCTACAAAAAGGGGTCAGGAGGCCACACATCATTGAGTTTAATTTATTCCAGTCCACCTAGTCAGTTGAAATATTTCCTCAAGGAAGTTTTCATTCAGTCGATGGCCTGAAGGGTTAAGAAAACAGAAACCCATAGTATTACAGAGTTGTTGTTATGAATGTTTCCAAGGAAACCATACCAGGAATGTTTAAGTGTCTTGTTGCTCCCCAAACCCACAGGAGTGTAGCTTGTTTGAGGTTTTGATGTCCTCTTAATTCCTGCCATAGCTGCTCTGTAGTAGGGTTTCCAGTGGAGCAAGAATCCCATAGCTGCCAGAAGTGTTGGCTCACAGGCCCACCATGCTCTCACTGAGCTCACTGAGTTCAGTGAGCAATTCCTCTTGTAGAGGTTGAGGACAATTCAAAATCAAACAGAGCTTGGTTTTGTTTTTTATTTTTAAAAAATCCTTTAATTTTTTTTAAATGTTCAATGTACATTATTTTTCTCCAACATGCACATTAGCAGACCATCTGAATATTTCATCAAAAATAAATAATAAATGAATTTGGATTGCAGAGATCATTAGAAGAGCGAATGTACGTGATAGATCATATCATGCTGTTTTACGAGGTGTTTTAAGGGGCATGGGAGGTGGGAGAGATGTACAGTTCTGAGATTTCCTCTGTTTAAGTGTCTATAAATAACTTTTAAAGTTATTTCATTTTTTTGAAATTTAATGTATCCAAATAAAAATGAAATAATGAAAAATTTGAAAATAATATCCAAACATTAGTAACTTGATGAACAGGACTTAGAATTTTTTTATAATTCGATTTTACAAAGACAGTACATCCTTTCAAATGTTTACCCAAATGATGTGAAGCTAAAGGAAAGTCAAATAATTTTCATTCAAAGCTAATAGGAACAGAAAAATCTGTCTCTTTCTCTCTCACACTTTGTCTCTTTCCATGCATATATGTGCATATGTGTGTGTGTATCAGAGCTCCTTTTTTATATATTTGAAATGCTTAAAATGACCCAAATATACAGATAAGTGAATACTTTTATTTAGATACCACAGTGAACTGAATAATATCCCACACACTTCTATCACTACTGAATATTTGTAAAGCTAAGCAAGGCAAATTAAAAATAACACTTAAACCTCTATGTTGAATAAGAACTATAATATTTAAGTTCATATTTGTAACTATAATTATATATTTTACTCCATTTTATTTTAATATGGTTTGTTTTTTACTACATACATAAATGTATATATGATATAATACATAAGATACATTTTAAATATACAGCTGTGCAATTATTTTTTCTCCCACTTAATTTCTAATAGGTTTTTCATTTGCCATATTCTTCTTTATTCAAGGCCTGGTAAAAATTACTGAAGAAACACAAATTTGTTGAATTTCAACAGATATTTACTGTGGATTTATCTAAGTCACTGTCGCTAAAATACCCAGTTATTATTACCTCTTAGGTAGACATTGATAGCTTCCAATAATAAGAGGTAGTGAGCACTATGGGATTCTCACATATTATATCTAATCTGTTTCTCGAAAGTGTTGGATAGAAAGTTATATTTTATGATTTTAAATTAGAAAAGTAATGTGCTCCTAGTCCACCAAGACAAAAATTTCACTAAACACTATTAAACACTTATACAAACCCTCCACAAAAGATATCTACTTAAATGATTAACTCTGCTATTATTTAACACAATGAATTCAGCAGGTAAATTCAGTGTGCAGTACATAGTGATGACGAGAAGCACTGGGTATTAATTATATGTTTTCTTCACTACAAACGAAACCACATGTAAATAAATAGGAAACAATACACAAAGCTGTTACCAGTGGGAATATCTGTGTTGTGTGAATGGGAGTCTCAGTTCTTGGATTCCCCACAAAAGATTTATCAGCTCAAATATAGACAGCTGGAGGAGAGGGGTTGCCTGGTGGCTCAGTTGGTTAAGTGTCTGACTTTGGCTCAGGTCATGATCTCAGGATCCTGGGATCAAGTGTCCCATTAGGGTCCTTGCTCAGTGGGAAGGCTTTTTCTCTCTCCTCACCACTTGTGTTCTCTCTCACTATCTCTGTCCCTCTATCTCAAAATCATGAAATTTTAATATATATTATATATATATATACACACACACAGAGAGAGAGAAAGAGAGAGAGCAAGAACTGGAAGGAAAATAGCAAGCACAGAACAGTTTATTAAGGACAGTACACTTTCAAGATGGGAGAGTACACAGGCCCAGACGTGGCAACTACCCTAAGCCTACACAGGTCTTTTCTTTTTATGTGAACATGTCTTGGGTCATGGACTGGGTGGCCTCTAATGGAGACTGCTCCAATCATTTGGGGGACTTCTCAGGTTGGGAGGGGAAGTTTTTGACCCCACATGGTTTATACCAGAACCATCATAGCAGCCTCCTTCCCTCAAGGTGCATGGGGATTAGGGGGGAGGGTTGAGGATTAAATCTTCAATGCAAATACATTATAATGAGCTTAGGGGTTACTCTGGCCAGAGGTAGAAGACGAAAGTCCTTGTTCTGCACTTGTGGTTCTTGATCTGTTAATCTTGGGGTCTTGGAAGCCACAAGGTCAGGATATTAAGCATTCTTGGAAGCCACGTAGTCAAGATGTTGTGCCTCCAGGCTTCTACTATATAACCTATTTATCACCATCCTTACCTCTTGAATATGGAATGCTGAACAAATGAAAATAAACAATGTAGGGGCGCCTTGGTGGCAGTCATTAAGCTTCTGTCTTTGGCTCAGGTCATGACCCCAGGGTCCTGGGATTGAGTCCCGTATCAGGCTCCCTGGTCAGCAGGAAGCCTGTTTCTCCCTCTCCCACTCCTCCTGTTTGTGCTCCCTCTCTCACTATCTCTCTCTGTCAAATAAGTAAATGAAATCTTAAAAAATAAAAATAAAATAAAAAATAATGTTAAGGAAATAAGAAGTTTTGAAGTTTTTTGAAATATCTTTTGTCTTTTCATAAAACAAATTTTTTGCAGGTTGAGGTGAGACAACAATGACCCCAGGTCAAAAGCCAAGGGCCATCACATCTTAGTCCTTCTGCCACTTTTATGGAATCGCTGGAATGAGGTATAGTGAAGGGTTATATTTGCTGTATCAGATTCTCCTGAATGCAGACCCCAAGAAGAAGACCTAGGTGCAGGTGGTTTGTTTGGAGCTGATCCCAGGAAGCAGAAGTAAGAAAGCAGAGAAAAGAAAAGAAAGAAGGAAGCTAGTGTAAGAGAATGCAATCATAGTTACTGCTGTGCTTAAAATGCTTTAATTCTCCAGAGAAGCTTACAAGAATTGTCTGCCAAAAAATGAGTGAAAGATTTTTTTCCACCACCTGTGAGGTTTCCTTGGTTGACAGCCACCTATGCCAGCACTACTTGCTCCTTTGAATTTCTAGGCTGCAGGCCTGCAGTGGGGGAATGATCTCCTGCAACTTCTAAGAAGCCCTTGGGCATAAAACCAAAAAGATATGACTGTGAGATGCTGTGAGCACAAGCATCTAAACTGCTGGCCACTGTCTGGGCAGCTACAGCTGAGATCAAATGGGGCTAAGGGTACAGAGACAGAGCATCTGAAGTGCCACCTACAACCACATCCTACCAGAGCTTGTACTCAAATTATGGTCTTCTACAAACATTCATCTGATGCATGAGGTTCATTTCACATGGCTTCAAATCTGCAAGCACAAGCATTCTGACAACACTAATATCTAAGTTTTTGGAAGGTGGTGGCTTTCAATCACTGGGAAAGAAAAAAGTCTACTCTACCTTGAGTTTATGGAAAAGCTCAGACAACTCAGTTTCAAAATTCTCCAAAATGGTTTCCTTTCTCCAATATTTCCTTACGCTACTATGAATTAAGAGATATTTGTGTCATTTGTATGTCATAAGGAGAAACTTACATACTTTAAAATGAAGTTAACAGTAATTTTTATAGCTTTATATTTTTAATCACTTTTTGAAATTTAAGAAGCATTTAACACAGAATTTCCAACATTGTTATAACTCGACATCCAGATTTTTTAAAAAAGAGTCTTTGAAAAAGAGATTGCTTTTGTGGACATTGCTGCTATGAACACTGGGGTGCATGTATCCCTTCCTTTCACTGTTTTCTCACTGGCCCCTTGTGACTAAGCAATATTTTAAAAGGCTTTCCTTCCATTAGTTAGGTCGACGAGTCTTAAGATTCATAGAACATGGCCTTCCTTATTATCCCAAAGTTAAACTTTTCTCAAAAATAGAAAGTGCTATAAAAATATATCAGTTTTTAAATATTTTGATTTATATAATTTTTAGTTACAAACACAGACTCTCAGTGTCATCTCCCCTTTTTTTCTGGCAGGGGGGGAAAACCATATTCAATCACAGTTTGAAACACTAAACCACTAACTATACCATGCTCTTTTATATATATTCAAGATGGTCTATCATGACCCTGAGATCTCCAAATACTATTTTTAATTAAATGCATTTTAATACAATAATAACACTACAGACGTTTTCACTTATAAGATGACAAATCTCTTATTGGTGAAATGGAAGTTTCCTTATAATTTAAGACATGACTACTAATTGTTACTCTAATTTACATTTTAGCATCTAAGATCCTATATTTATGATACAGTCTTTCTAACTCTTCTACCTTTCTGGCCCTTCATAATTAGGTGTAATCTGGGAAGATTTACTGTCACTCATGTTAGGTATAGTACATAAAGTCAAATATTAGAAAGTGTAATAATTTCACTCAAGTAGACTTTCACTGTGAAGGAAATTTTGATGCATTTTGCTCAGCACTGGCCATTATTTTTGGGGTCCCCACCTTAGGGCTCAGAGGAGTGGGGATGTTTTAAGGGTAATGACATTACACCAAGGCAATCTGATGTCTTCTTATCACCCTCAAGTATTGGAGGGGAAGATGAAAACACATAAGTCCTTGCTACGTAGATGGTTTTCAACTTATGTAAAGGATATGTAAAGGATAATGTAAAGGATAATGTAAAGGATTTATTCTTCTCATTTTCCCAATTGCCAAGCATTTTCTTTTTAATGATAGCTACAGTTTTCCCAAAGTACCTGTGTTGGAGAGATTAAAGCCAGCGTCAGCTCTGAGGAGTGAGGGTTTTGTCTTAAGCGTTTGGGTACTTCGCACAGAAACCTGAAGAGACTTCTGCCCATGTTTCACCCCCACCAAAGGTTCTTAATGAGGTTTTGGTGTCTGAGATGAGCAATTAAGGATTTTGTCTTAATTGGTGGATGTCTCATCTTCCCAGTGGCACCAAATTCCCTTATGGCCAAGATGGGGTTTTTCAGGCGCCGTATGAAAAATTCTAATTAACATTCAAACATAAAGCCTATGGATTTTATCTATCCTGGCTCAATGAAGACATCTAAAACATCTGTGAAGTTTACAAGAATTTATTATGTCATAGAGGCAAGTATATGTAACAAAAATAATTTTAAAGCTGAATTTATATAGAATAACAGTTCCTGGTGTCACAGATTAAGTACCTTTATATCCATCAAAAAATACTCTTAACATGTCATTATATCTGCAAAGGTCACAGTCATGCTTTGACCTGTGTTAATAATCATACCCATCGCTTTGTTTATCATGTAAAAAGCTGTTTAATTTATAAAACAACACAGCATTTGTTTTTCTTTTGTAGTTTTAGCTGATTTGTCCAAATAACAAACTTCTGACACCTTTGAGACTCTTAAGAAATTTAATATGAATTTATACCATTGTTTGCTGCTTTTAAACGTCATATAAGAACAGTTTAGCCTTTTTTTTAGTTGTAAAACTTTCAATATCTAAGAGAAAAGAGCTGAGTCCTTTTGGACATGGATGCAGTACCTGGACAGTAGTCCAAAATGGGAAAGACATAGTGAAAGCATGTCAATTTCACCACGTGTATAAACTTGGGGAGGGGTGGTGGTCTACATTTGGAGTCAGTTGCATGCAGTGCCTTTAAAAGTAACTGTTTTTAAAAATAATCAGACTTTTTATATCAAAAATTATGATGCTGCCAATCAAAAAACCAGTGAACATATCTTACAAGGAAATCTGTCATATTGGATATCCGAAGTAAATTTTCTTTGAAGCATTGTCAAGCTGGGATCATTCCACAGACACAAACGCTTTACTCTCTGTGGTTTGTTCTCATCGCTAGCTGCTTTCTTCTCAACCAAAAAAACCTCAAGTTACCTGAAATTTAGTTCCTATCCATGTGACCCTGCACTTTCCAAACCAGCAAATGTTATTTTAAACTGCCCATATTGTGGCCATAATGTCAGCCACACCCAGACAGAAATCTTGCTTCCTTGGCTGTTGGAAGATTCTTCAAACAAAGTCAAATGGCAGATAATTTGAATTGTAAGGCAAAGGAAAAAAAGAAAAAAGGTGCTATTCTTACAGCTGAAGAATGGTCTTTGAGTGTTAAGACAGTGTATCTCACTAAACATTACTAAAATTATTATGTTTTATAGAGTAGGAGAGCGGCAGTTAGAAAATAATGGAGATTTTAAAGTAGGTATAAGGCAAGTTACCAGAATTTAATAAGTAGCTTCTACACGAAGTCGTATATAGTCCGTAGCTTCTACATAACTCATATGACATAACCCATCACCTTCTGTTTTAATATTTATTTATTTGTCCTTTCAGCAAATATTTATTGAATATCTCCTGTGTGTCAGGCACTGTTCAAAGTGCTGACAACACAAAAATGAATATACTTGGCAAAGTTCCACTTCTCAAGGAATACACCTGGTGATTTTGGACACACAATAACTAAGTGATCACACTACTAGATATTAGTAATCTATGATAAGTGCAATGACAGAAATAATAGGTTTATCATAAGATTTAGCAACATGAGAAGTGTTAGGGAATGCTTGTCTTAAAAGGTGACATTTTGAGGTAAGACTTGAATGCTAAGAAGTGCCAGCTAGATAAAAAGCCAAGAGAAAAGCTTTCTAGAAGTGCCAACAACACATGCAAAGGCCCAGAGGCACAAAGAAGAGTTAGATCAAAGGCACTGGGACATAGTGGCGGGACAGGGATGTGAGATGAGCCTGGCTATCCTATAATACTGGGCCTTGCAGGGCATGGTCAGGGATTTGATATTATTCTAGTTGCCCTGGCAAACCATTGATGATTTGTGTGCTGGGGGGAGGGAAATGGAGTGCCAAGATCAGGCTAAGATTTAAAAACTATTACCCTGGCTTTTGTATATGCAGTGGCTTATTAGGGAATAAATAAAATGCAGCAGGGAAGCCGGAGGAGCTCACAGATGCTAGCAGTAAAGATGGGGAGAGACAGAGGAGTCTGCAGAGTGTTGTGATTTGCTGAAGCATGGTTTTGGAGGGAAAGACTTCAAATGTCCTCCTCGGCTCTTGCTGGGCGGTACGATTCACTGCAGAGAAGAATGTGCTTCCTCAGTGACTCGAGAAACATTTAAAAGCCATCTGAACCTAGCAAAGCCCAAGTCCTAGAGACTACCTGAAATACAGTATTTTAAAAACTCTCTTTACAAGCACTTGATTTAGTTATATTTGATTTCTTATTCAGGGAGAAGGAAAAAGAGTGCTCTGAAGTGTGGGGGCGGGGAGCAAAGAATGTCTTGAGGTAGCAGTAGTTCCAACAGGTTCTAAGTTGTTTAAATAAAAGCAACGTGTACAAAACACTTGTATTAGTTTCCCAGAGTCACCATAATAAATTACCATAGACTTGATGGCTTAAAACAACACAAATGTATTCTCTCACACTTCTGGAGGCCAGAAGTCTGAAATCACAGTGATTCCCTCAGAACTTGTTTGCAGAGCAGATCTTGCTTTTATACTTTGGCTCTGCTCCAGTAGAGAATAATGGGAAGATTACCTCCTTGATCCTACGGAAAATGTCTAAACATAGCTTTCACTCTCTCATGAGCAATTGCATTCACAAATACATCATGGGACAACGCAGCTGTGAAAAGAAGAAGTGTGTCTTTTATTTTACGTGAAATGCATCCAGTCTTTTTGGAAAGCCACTGCTAGGTAGGGGGTACAGTGGGAGAATGAATGGAATGCCCTGAGATGGTCAGTGTTCTCTCAGCTTGGCTAAGATATATAGTACCTCAGTTTCCATCAAACGATAATCTGCGTGTTTCTATGAAGATATTCTGTAGAGGACTAAAGTCCATAATCAGTTGACTTAAGTGAAGGAGATTATCATAAATAATCTGGGTGGGCCCCAGTCAAGCAATTAAAAGAGCTTAAGAGAAGAGCTGAGGTGTCCTTGAAGAGGAGGTAATTCTGCCTGTAGTTAGGAGCTTCTGCTGGTGCCTGAGACCTCCAGCCTACTCCTTTTGACAGCCTACCCTACAGACTTCAGCCTTACCGTACAGAAAACCTACTGGCTCTGTTCCTCCGAATAAACTCTGACGTATGCTTTCCCTATCTGAAATTCACAGTACAATCCAATAATTTAAATTGGCTTTGTAGAATATTAAGCTTTCCACTGACATTACTCAGAATAACTCTTGATTCTAATTCTCCCCCTAACCTGCATGTCTAGCAGGGAGGGAAAAAAAAAAGTTATGATTTTTCCATTCTGCAATGTGTTCTTTGATTCTGGAAGCACTAATGGTCTTCGTCAATGCAGATTCAGGTATCCATGATGCAATTGCTCTCCATGTATACCATTCCATGATGGAAGCTGTTAACAGGCACCCTGGCCTTGTTTTGAACTATTTTGAAGGAGCTGTTCATGCCAGAAGGAACCAAGGGCTTGCTAAACACTGAGTCCTCCTTCTATCAACCATGCTGCCCTGACTGTTATGCCCCAATAATGGGTCCATGATTAAAGGAGCGAGACTGATACAAAGCGAAGGTCAAGCAAAGTTTACTTTGTGCCAAGCATCACGAATGTAACCAAACGTTCGGGGACGAACCTCTTACAAGAGAGGGTGACCCCTCTCTGTTTCACAGACTAGCTTTTAAGGGCAAAGGCCTTGCAGTCAGGCCTGGCCACACACAGGTGGCCAATGAGATTCTAACAGACACAGGAATGCTAGGTGACCAATTGAATTACAATTTGCCTTAGTAGACATTTGTACCAGCCTATCACACCTTGGTCAGAATTCGCGCTGGGAAGGTGCCCAAAGCGCGGGGCCCATACTCCTTGGTAGCTTGGGAAACAGTATGCATCCCCCCACTGATCAGACCTCTCCACCTGGCCTGACCCACCCTTGTATTTGAGCTTTGTTACTTACCTGAGGCTGGTTTCCAGGGACTTGTTAAGTAAATCCCCTGGGGGGAAGGGGGGGGAGCAGAGACAGTTTAACTTTAATGAAAGCCTCTGGCTAAATAGGTCCTTAAACTGACAAGATTACTTTGATACAGCAATGCCCCCAATATGTGGAAGAGCAGCTCTACCATTCCCCCATTTCCACCTGTCTCCAACTCCTTTGGGTTTCTCTCAAGCCACTATCTTCTTTGGATTTGGCCTTATCAAGCAGCTAGTATATAAGGATAGATGGGGGCGGCAGGTAGAACCTTCTCCATCTTTCATCATTTCCCTTTTTTCTGCCAATCCCCAGGGGCCAGAAAGAAAGGGCTTCCCCCTGTCATTCTTCCTGTCTGGAGCTCCCCTAAGGCTATGGTCCAGTTAGATAAGTCTGATACCATCCCTCATCCAAACCTGCCTGTGAGCCCATTTTCCTGCCAAGTCTCTTATCCACCCTCTCAGAATCTCCGGTGATAATCCACAGTGGTCACTCTGGGAAGCAGAAAGATCTAGGTGTTCAGTGATTTAAATGAGAACTAAAAATGCATCCGTTTAGTATTAGAATGATATTATCTTCCCGCTATATGAGGTACACCTTGATCTGGATGTATGAAATCGTCCACTATCAATGTGTTAGCCCTCCCACCAGATAAAGGATAAGTCAGCCTCCCCAGTAGTCATGTCAGAATGTGAACACCCACACAAGCAGCAATATTTAAGGGAAGGAAGATAAGGAAAACCTTCAGATACAGCATATTTTTTCATGTGACAATGAAATGATAAATAGCTTCAAATTTAAACTTCTGATGTAGTCTTCAAATAAAGTTGTACAGAGTCCAAGACATATAGGAACTAGATTGAAAGATGTCTATTAAACTTTTGTACCGTGACTCAAATACTCCAAATGTAGCACACCATAAGTTGATATTTTTTTATAATCTTGAAATTTATCTTTATGACTGAATACACATATTGCATTATATGTGTTAAAAGTGGTGAAGTGTATTTTAGATACACCACAAGTTTGCAACTCTTTTGTCACTTTTATAAATATACTTGGAACCTCAAAAGCAGGAAGTGGCTCAAGCTTTTCTGTAGCTCAGAGAGAGACCCGTGGTTTGTCCTCAAATCCAGAACTCTTGTCCTTGACTTTATAAAATGTTTTACACTATAAATCATCAGGACTATTGCAGTTGAGTGATCCCTCTATTCTGATAGAGTGATGGGCACATAGCAGGTTATTAAAATATATAGATTGAGTAAGTAAAAGATTAGGTTCTTTTCCTCTGTAGAGGATTTACCTGAAACAACACTGAAGAATGAATTTTAAATAAAATTAAACTAAAACAAAACAAAAGGCACCTTTTCCCCCAATTATGCAAATGTAATTTAAAAATCAGAATAGGTTTAAGTTTAAAATAAACTACATTAGTCAGTTAGCCTAGTAGATTGCAACAAATACATATTATTATTATTTTTTCTTTTAAAAGCATTAGAGATTGACTTAAAACTTCACTTTTCTTTTTCCCCTAAAGCCAAGAAAACTTGTTGGGAACAAGGAGTAAAGAGAAGAGTAAGAATGGACACATTTCCTAAGTATTCTAAAAAGGGATTTTCCCCTCAGTTTGATGAAAGGTCTAGTAGATCCAGTTTTGTTTTGTCCTGAACACTATAACCCTACATAATTTTGACAAAACAAATAAGAGGGCAAGCTCATTAAGGTCAATCAGTTCGATAGTATTTGGAGCTTGCAGCCTCAAATTCATTTTCTATACTAAGTTCTTGCTTGATTCTGAAGAATCTAAAATGTTTTAGATCAGATCTTCATTTTCTGAAATAAAAAGATAGTTTATGATTCTATTAAAAATGTAGATATGGCAACAAGAGCAGAAATGATAAAAGAAAAACAACCGATAAATTGAATTTAATCAACAGTTTTAAAAAATGTGGTTCAAAAGACACTATCAAGACAAAACAAGACAACCTGCAGACTGAAAGAACTATTCTTAAATCACATTTCCAATAAGGGACTTGTATCCAGAATTTAAAAAAGAATTTTATAAGCCATTAACAAAGCACGAATAGCCCAGCTGAAAAGCAGACAAAGGATCTGAATGGACATTTTTCTTAAAAAGATATACAAACGGCCAATAAGCACAAGCAAAGATGTACATCATCATTGATCGTTAGAAAACGCAAATCAAGACTGCTGGGATACCCACCAGGATAACTAAAATCAAAAAGACAAACTGTAGGAAGTGTTAGTGAGGATTTGAGGCAATTGAAACCCTCATATATTGTTTGTAGGAATATAAAATGGTACAGGTACTTTGAAAGAGAGCTGGGCAATTTCTAAAAATGTTAAAACATGAATTTACTATGTGACCCAGTAATCCCACTCTTATTCACCTACCAAAAAGGGAAGAAAGCATATGTCCACATAGAGACTTGTACATGAATGTTCATGATAGCATTATTCACAGTAGCTCAGAGAGGGAAACAACCCAAATGTCCATCAATTGATGAATGGATAAACAAAGTGTAATATATGCATATAATGTAATGCTATTTGGCAGTACAACGATGCAACATGGATGGACCTCAAAAACATGTTCAGTGAAAACAGACCCCCCACACACACCACTCACCCACACACATTGTATGATTCCATTCATAAGAAATGTCCCAAACTGGCAAATGTACAGACACAGAAACTGGATTAGTGTTTGCTTTTGGTTGAGAGTGGAATGAATAGTGATTATAAATGTTTCTTTTTAGAGTGATAGAAATGTTTTAGAATAAAATTGTAGTAATGGCAATGCAACTATGTAAATATACTACGAACCTCTGAACACTTAAAATGATCAATGTTTATGGTATGTGTGTTTTATCTCAATAAAACTCTTTATAAGCATTTTCCTTTTGACAGTTATGCAACTGGGCTGTTTGTAAGAACAGACAAGGACGTTCATGTTTAAGTATGTAACAACTATCTTACAATAGATCATTTCCTTAGTCAACTATGTCCATTATGTTGGCCATCAAGCATAGCTTAATATTTGTCCTGAACTAAATACTGCTGCTGTGTAAAGCTGTTAAGGCTCAAGATCCACTATTGCATTGAATTTACACACCTAAATCAACTTGAAATGCAAGGAGATACATGAATGGTCCAAGACATGTTGATTAATGTTTTGGGTTTGTCAGTAGGTGTGACTTTCACCACATAAATTGAGGCATCTGTAATTTGTAACTAAAATAACTAAAAAATGACAACGATTTTTTCATAAGGAGTTTTCAATATAATTCAACAGTCATTTAATTCTCAGACGACTGTGGAGACGAGTTGTATATAAAAGTGCTGCCCAAGGAGCTTGCGCACACATACACATACAGATACAGGCACACAGACACACACACCCTACAGCCATAAAAGCAAAACAAGTTTTTTTTTTTTTTTTTTACTTGTCAGTATGTTGTAGGTCTGGTAGAGAAAGGATCAGCATAGCAAATGAAGATCATTTAGCTCATGCATTGTTTAGCGTAAAGCCTTTGATGCCTGGCATATTCCCGCCCCCCCCTTCCCTCTGACAGAAGCTTTGCAGAACAACAGAAATCATGGCTCCTGATGAGTCTCCCTTTCTCTCCACCAGAATATGTTTAGATGACATAACATGGTAATTCTAGTTGCAGCTATAGGATGCCTTCCAACCGCCTGGGAAATGTGCTCCCTCTGGCTCTCCACCACTTACTAGTTCCTCCTGATAAACCCAAGCTATCCTTTGAAGAAACCGCACTAACTTCTTCCAGCGACCACCCCCTGGCTAGTAATATCTAGTGGGCAGCCCCCCCACCTCGCTTAGGAGCGGGGGTTCTTTCAGACAGAAACATACAACCCAAACTGAAATCCTCCGCTTCCTCATAAACAAAGGTGCCATCCGCGTTCAGTATTCAGGTTGCGAAGTGAGTACGTCCCTAAGCTCACAAGTCTATTGGAGGATCACACGTGTCCTCATCACACACAGGCTTCTGTAGTCACGCTCCTCTACCCTGCTAGCACCTAAAATACCACTCTTTTCCTCTCCGGAGCCATGGGGATGCGCGGTGGGGCGGCGGGGGGGTGAGGGGGTGGGGAGCTGAGAGTCTGCCTTTTAACTGAGCATTAAGTTGCGCGGTTTTTCAGACCCAGGCGCTATAAGAATGTGGTGTGTTGGCTAAAACTACTTGTTTGCTTAATTTCTCAGAGTTCAGTGAGGTCATTTTGTCATCTTCCTTGTATTTTCTGAATTTTCCGAAGAATCGCCAGCTTCCAGCAACACCCTCTTTCTCCCCATTGGAAATGGAAACACGTCCTCGGCAGGAATTTTCCACTTAGCAGCTCCAGCTCCCCTGGCTGGGGCCTCAGCCCAGCAGCCTGCACGCTGTATTTCTTTCCACTGCAGTTTCTCATTTGTGAGCCGGCACAATGAGTTGTATTCAGTCACCCTAAGTCCTCCCCTTGCTACATCTTTTTTTCCTTTTAATAATGCATACTTTCAAGCAATTTCTGGAAGAGAGCAAAGGCTTTTAAGCGACATTACGTTTAATTAGTTTTGTCACTGTCACAGAATCAGAATCCTTTAGAGTCAGTCCCCCCTCCCCCAGCTCCCCATTTCCCGGCCCCCTTCCCTCTCCTGGTAAACACATTAAGGACAAACCTCATGGTCCACATACTCTGCTCGTAATTGTTTTTCTTTGCAAATTATTTCCTTTGTATAATATTTACAAACTATACTTCACTGCCTGACACGATGATAAGAGGGGACACAGATTGCTTATCATCTCAGCTGTAAACAAGAAAGGGGAACATTCGCTGGGAGACGTGTTCAAAGCCGAGTCTGGCAGCAGCAGCCTTTGCAAACGCTCTCTACCGAGCCGTGCAGGGTCGCACTCCCCGCCGCCCCGACACTGCAGCGGGAGACCCGGCGCGAGGCCGGGGAGTCCTCAGGGCAATCCCAAGTCCCTGGCAGGGGAGGGAGAAGGAGGAATTCGGGGGGTCACAGCAAGGCTGCCTCCGGAGGAAAACAATGCGTGCCTTCCAGAAAGCAAACGCCAGCACGCGCAAACTCAGATGCCTGTCGGATCCGGCTCTCGGCGGCTCCCGGCGGCCGAGGAAGAGGGAATGGGCTGCAGGGGCGGGCGGGGCCTCCCCCCGGAGGGGCCTCCCCCGTCTGGCCGGGTGGTAGCGTCGCAGCCTGCCTGGGCTCAGGGGGGTCACCCCGGCGCAGCGGAGGGAGCTCCAAAGGCACCGCGATTCTGCAGATGGGGAGGAGGGAGGAAGAGGGGGATTTGTTCAAGCTGGGAGGGTGGGCCTCGGAGAAAAAAAGAAGAAAAAGAAGAAATAGATTGATGCTTTGCAGGACACCTAGGGTATTTCTTTCAGTGGGTATTACTTCCACTTTTAGGCAGGAACAAGAGCTGGGAGGAAAACAGCAGCACGGGCTGACAGCTCGGAGGTGATCAAAGGGGAGAGCCTGAATGGCTCGCTCTGCCAGCCATTTATTAGAAAGAGGAGTGCTCCCAGGCCGCTGGAGGCTGGAGAGAAGGGATTAGCATCAAATAAAAAGAGATCGGCCTCGCTCCCTTTATTCAGAATATATATGCAAATATATATATGCATATATATATATATATATATATACACACACACACACAAACTATATATAGACTATAAATGCTATTCGCTACAAGACCCAGTCCTTCTCATAAACGAAATAGAGCCCCCCCAACCACACATACACAATTTTCACACATATAAAGAAAGGAAATTCCACCCTTCCTTTGCAAATATTGCCACCTCTGCTTTCTCAGTGCTTGTAATATCACAAGATGGATTGTCCACTGGAGGACAGTTTTAGGCAGAGCCGTACCTCTTAGGGGAAGGTAGCGAAGAACTTTGTGGGGTAGTCTAACCTCGGAAATAAAGTTTAAAGCGCTCCTGGGACTTGGGTAGAACTTCCCTTTTCATGGATAGTAGGGTGAAGTGTTAAAATGCACTTCAGTGGTGCAAGGGATCTTCTGTTGCAAAAATGATGATGCCCGGCAGTTTAGGGAAGGATTATAGAGCATGACTCCATGTGGAAAGGACCACAAATGCTTTACTAGCATTAACAAGGGTATTGATCCCACAACGAACGCATGAGAATGGTAGGCGTCTGCTCAGTGTATCAAGTGCACTCTCTTCAGTTAGAGAAATATGATCTTTATGCCTAGAGGTGCAGTGAAGCTATTATGGGGCTTGAATGGAATGGGAAATACCTTCTCACATACTAATGATTTTATTTTGCCTGAGAATCAGTTACACACAAACACACACACACACACACACACACACAGCAACCTGTCAGCTTTTTTTTTTTTTTAAGATTTTATTTATTTATTTGACAGAGAGATCATAAGCAGGCAGAGAGGAGGTAGAGAGAGGAGGAAGCAGGCTCCCCGCTGAGCAGAGACCCTGATGCGGGGCTTGATCCCAGGACCTGAGATCATGACCTGAGCTGAAGGCAGAGGCTTTAACCCACTCAGCCACCCAGGTGCCCCAACCTGTCAGCTTTTATGACCTAAAGCTTTATAGGGAAAACTAACAAGCAAATTAATTTTTACTCAAATTCACATTTTGAAATATGAATATTGAATATTGAAATATTCAATGCTAAATCTTTTATTTAATCATAAAGTGGTGACCTTTTAATGTGTTATTTTATCACATGACTAAAATTCAGTCAAAAATAAACTTAGCGGAGCAGCTTAGTCTTTGGGGCTTTTTTTTCCCCCTCTTAGTTTTAGAATAGTAATGATCAAGGTATACTTTTTATTCCTTTAAGTGTACTTTAACTTTATAATTTTTCTCCAATACTAGGAAAAATTTTAATATATATATTTATTGTAAAAATTTTGGATGATGCAGTGCTTAACTGATTAAACAATGAAAATTTCCCATGAACTCCCCCTTCTGCAAATTATTTCTTTTTCCAGAAATAGCCACTGTTCTGCTATTTCCATCCAGATCCTATAAGATACTTTTGCATGCATACATGTGTACTTGCAACCATATTCATTTTTTAAAATAACAAATTCAATCAAACTGTCTCTCTTATTCTATGAATTCTTTGTTTTTTTTTCACTTGATATACCAATGAAATTTTTCTTTATCAGGAGCTATAACTCACCACACTCTCAGAACTACTGGGTAACACTTCATGGTTTACTTTATTATGATTTTATGATTCTATTGAGACATAATTAGGTTATTTTCTTTTTAAAAAACACTTTTATAAGTAATGCAGAAACTGACATTCTTAGAAATCTTTGGCCATGCCTGCTAGTATTTTGCAGGCTAGATTGCATTGCAATTGCCAGGCCAGAGGACATGTGAATTTTTAATTTATAGACAGTACCAAATTACTCTCAAAGTGCAAAAACAATTTATATCCCCATAAGTCACAGACAGACTACTATTTTCATATGCTCTCAATCACTGTTTATTATCATTAAAAAAAAAAAAAAAGTTTTGTCAGGATCCTAAACAAAAATAAGGTCACATGGATTCCTCATTGGCCTTTCACAATCACTGCTAAGGTAGAATCAGTCTTACTAACTTTATTGGCCATGGGTAGTTTTTCCTGTGAATTACCTGTTCAGACTTTTGCCCCATTGCACTTTGGATCTTTCATTTTCAGTTCCTAGAAATTCTATGTAAAGAGAGCTTTGTTTCTTTGACACAGCATAAATACTTCTCCAAGACTATTGTTTATCTTTTAACTTTGCTAATGGAGACTTTGTCATAGAAACATTTAAAGTTTTATGTACCAAATCTGTCAGCAATTTCTTTTATGGACTCCAGGTTGTGTCCTGATTAAAACTGACTAAAGAACGTATACCTCTATTTTGTATTCCAGATGGCAGATTAACTCTCTAAAATTGCTTTTATTTCTTCAGGACCATTCTCCATTAAATTAAGTATGCACTGCATCAACAAATTAACAGAGCTCTGCATTCATGTTTTCGCTCTACCAAAGCACTGTGTATATCTTCCAATGTACTTAAACTATGATCTGGTCGTGGATGGACTCATGAAGATCTGTGGATTGCATGAAGGGAGAGTATCAGTAATGCCTAACTAAATAAAAGTCTTCAGCTCCTCCTTGAGTTTTTGGAAAAGTTAAGGTACTCAAAACAGGTTTTCTCATAGGATTCTATGAGGTAAGTCATTTGCATCCATTAAAAATGATGGCATCATCTTCCTTTCTCCTAAGGTAATAGCAACACATCCTCTATAAAACTGGAAACGAAGGTGTCATTTGACGGAATAGATCAGTGTTAACACCATGGTTTGCCACCCTCCAGGTTTTGGCAGGGATTCACCTAGGAAGCATTAGCTGGGGAAATTCTGAAACAAGATTTCTTCTATCATCCCATCTCCTCTGATGATGGTTTCCTACTCTAACTGGTCCATTTCCACCTCTAATTGTTAGCCCCACTTTAAGGTCTCAAGCCTTTCATTCCACTTCTCTGTAGTGTATCCATGGTCATATTTGTTTCCCCCCACTCACTAAAATGATTTTCACTTCATTATGTCTCTTTGTTCTTTAAGACTCAACTCAAATGCTCTTTCTTTTGTGAATTCCTTTTCTTTGATTCCATCCTCAGTAACACTTACCCCTTTGTCAGTCTCTGCTACTGGTTTATATCACTGTTTCTTGCATTAGATTATAAACTTCCTGAAAACAAGACCACTTCTTATTGACCATTGAGTTGCAGTACCTAATATTGTACTTTATATACAGTAATTACTCTAAACATTTTTGATGAAATAAAATAGATAACTAGATATATCCAAACATTCTATATGAATGGCAGCAAACATACCTTGTCTCTATCACAAGGTAAATTTAGAAATTAGCTTTATAAAACAATTAAAAACCACGGTTTGATTCCATCTGTGCCCAAGAACATTCTATCAGACTTATGAAACTAATAAAAAATATACTGTTAGGCAACCTAAAAATAAATATATATATACATACACAAATTAAAAAAATATATAGTACTCTAAAGAGTTACGTAACCAAAATAATGGAATAAATCAATGCTTGCTTATTAAAGCTGTTTTTGTTATTTTTTATATTATGACATTTAACTTATTCACTCCAGATTATTTCATTGAATGGAATTATATTAATGATGTAAAAATTTTGGGGAAGTAGGTCTCATTCTTTGACTCAGGAAGTACCACTTCAAGTTAGAAGAGTATAACTTCACATTTTTTTAGTGTTAAATCACATGGTTTTCTGATGGCTATGAAATTCCTGAATTAAAAGCAATGTTCTAAGTGCTACATGCACTACATGCTACCTTTGGAACCAGAAAACTTGGGTTGACTTCCTGATTGGTTTTTTATGAGATTGGAATAGCTGAGATACCTTTTATTTTCATCATGAATCACCTAATTTATAACATAGGGTATTTTTTCTACTACACTTTTATTATTAAACAAGGTAATATGTGCAAAATTGCTTTATAAATGATTAATAATATAATTATGAATCACTGATTTCAATTTAAGTCAAAAACTAAAGTCAAAGGTGGAGATGGGGCAAGTCCAGACCCTGTATACCTCATCCCTCCCACCTCTACTTGGCTCACTGGTAATTTTCTACAGCACTGGTAGTAACATAGATGCTCTTTGGCAATTTAGAGATCATCTCACCTGGCACAACAATTAGAAGTCCTTCCAAGAATGTCAGGAAGAACAGTAGCAAGAGGTAGCCAATTGTGGAGGAAAAATTAGGGATCTGGAGGTCTTAATAAAGTCAAAGAATAGGTTTCCTAAAGCAGAGGGCACACAAAGTCATAGGTGAGAAAGTCAAAACATCAAAAGACCAGGGCAGAGTTTCTCAAACTCCAGTATGCACACCAAACATCCCAAGAACTTACTAAAAATTTGAATTCTAAGTCAATAGTTCTGCAGGAGCCTGAATTTCTACAAAGCATCCTGGGGACACCAGGGTTGCAGGTCTGTGAACCACACTTTGAGTATGAAGAGATTAGGGTGTTTCACAAGTTGTGCTTGTGAATATGAGGTCACCCTGAATGGTGCCAAGATGTGGGGTGTAGAATAATACTGTGAGACCAGTGTCAGCATCTTTGAAAATGTGAGATAGTATCAAGGAGGAAGAGTAGAAGATAAAATATCCAGTTTTTCTGAGTTTCAAAGGAGTGTAGAAGAAAAAATCTGGCAGTGAAGATGGAGTAGAATGTAAGCTCATTTGAATTGACATGTGCTAGCTGGGAGAAGGAAAATAAATGGTTATCATTAGAGAACAAAGCTGCATCCATATAAGTGGGTCAAATTTCAGTTTAAGCAAGAAACAAGGCAGAGAATTCTTGTGCAGAGTCTCGAGGATGTTGGGAAGTTTATGGAGGAAAGGGGCAGTAGTAGCTGCATTATGGAAGGAGAAGTATACAGTAAAATGTTTGTAAACATACGGAAGAAGAGAACCCAGAGGTTTACTTCTCTGGATGTCACCTCACAAGGCCAGTGTAGTGGATTTTGTGGTGTGTCTCCCAGATGTTCTCCATCCCTCAGGATTTAGCCCCTCATATCATCATCCACTGGATTTGGGGAGGCTGACTTCCCTCAGCTGAATACTTCTCCACTCTTTCCCTCAGGTAACGAGAATCACCTTGCCCCGGGTCATGCCACCTACATGGGGCATCCCATATCCAGTGGCTGGGTGACATGTATGTATGTGTGTATGAGTATATGTGTGAGGGGAAATTGCATTACAAAGACTCTATCCCTCCCACAAATCTTGACAGTGGATTTATTCCCTTTACTAAGAGAGATGACTCAATGCTACTAATATTCCCTTTACTAAGAGAGATAACTCAATGCTACTAATATCTGAAAGAACTTTGCTCCTTCCATTAAGGAAGTCTATCTTAGGTGAGTGGTGTCATGCATCAGGTAAAAGCTAAATATCTCAAATTAAGTGTATACAACAACAAAAAATCTATCTAAGCCCAAAACATATATACTTTTTTACATAAATTTCACTGTATGTGTCCTTAAAAATATTATTGATTTTCTTAAACAACTCTTTTTATGTATCACATTAATTTGATAATTCATAATATTTGCAACATATATTTAATGTATATTACATATATATATATATATAATACATATTATACATATATCTGTCTCCTAGGCTAGAAGACACCGCACATATAACATATGTTCAGTTCTAATCTGACTTTACATTAGATCTCTCTGCAAACATTTCTTTGTAGTAATAATTTTTAACTTTAGTGCAGTTGATGCACACTGTCACATTAGTGTCAAGTGTACAACATAGTGGTTCCACAAGTCTATACATCATGCTAAGATTACCATAAGTGTAGTTACTGTCTATCACCATGTAACACTATTAGAATACCATTGACTATATTCCCTATGCTGTATCTTTTATCCTTAGGACTTGTTCAGTCCATAACTGGAAGAACAGTATTTCCTATATTAAATTTTATGCAACAGAAGCATATACAGACAAACTAATTTGAGGGCAGGTTTATGTCACTGGCTCTAAAGGCGTTAATTATTTCATCGGTATTATAAAGGTAAAAGGAATGATATTTCATAGTATCCTTCCTTTATTCCTTCCTTTTTCTCTCTTTCTCTTTTTTTCTTTCTTTCTCTCTTCTGATTTTATTTTTAAGCCATCTCCACACCCAACCTGGGGGTTTGAACTCACAACCATGCTCCACCAACTGAGCCAGACAGACGCTGCCTTAGTACTATTTCATAATACACTTTTTCTTCACTGGGTGTTACATGTAAGTGATGAATCACTAAATAAAATAATAAATAAATAAAAATTTAAAAAAAATTAACAATGGTCTATGAAAACTTTTATGAGACAGACAAAATTATCCATGAGTTTAAATCATCATTTGCTGACAAATTACGACAGAGATAACATGAGCTTATTTGACCTTTAGTAAACTTTGGAAGAATACAGCTTTTATATTTAATGTTAATACAATGTCTCTTTTAATGGTTGATTTTGTTAAACATCAGCTTTAACTCTTTCTTGTGAGTAGCCATGTCAGGGCTAAGTTAGATTACTATCTCTATTCCTAGAGTGAGCATACTTAAGGAGAGAAGTGTCATCTGTTGCAACCCACAAAATGTCATGTTTTCTTCATAGAACTACTAGATTTTGTACAATAGGATCAACTTTCCTTTGCCCTTTATCTTGACAAAATATGGTTCTGTATGCAATTTGAAGAGACATAATATAATTTTTTGTGGAAACAGCCTGTTGAGATCTACATGTGATACTTGGAGAACAGAGATTTAGGCTCAGACATGGAGATATATTTTTACCAGAGGCCATAATAAAATCTTGACCACGTTCTATATGGACGATGCTGATGTTCTGCTAGCTCTTAACTCTACTTTTACTATAATTCCAGGTTTGATCCATGGTTGTTTGTCATCTAAAATCTACCTGTGGGGATAAATAGTGCCAAATGACATGAGTCAGAGAAGCATGATGAGCTACCTAATCACTTCTTTGTTATTGATTTAAAAAGTGCAGGGAGTCCAAAGAATTTAAGGCTGTCACATTTGCCAGTGACAATGTCCATCTCATGTTGGTCTCATAGCTCCTCAGGAAGCTTGATTGGTAGGCAGTTTTGGAAGACTCTGCAGACTATGCAGTGTCACATCAGGCACCGTGGAGACTACCAGACCATGAAATATACTTCCTGCCCTCAAAAAAAGGCTTACAATCTATTGCAAAGGTAAAGTAAAGCATGATCAGTAAGGAATTAGGCAATGGTTTACAGCTTCTTAAAGAAAGTTGCCCAAGAAGTAGAGAATACAAGAGACATGGCATAAAGGATGAGTGGTTCCGGCTAGGCAGTAGAGTAAAAAAAGAAGAACAGATATGTTATCCATCAGAGGTTTACAGAGAGCTGACTATGGTGTAGACCCCATGCTTCCTCTAGGTTGGTCCCAATAAAACCTACTTTTACTATTAATATCTTCATTTTCTACAGGAGGAAACAAGTTTGGTGAGATTGAGTAGCTTGCCTACTGCAGATATTGGGGAAATTAAGATTTGAATTCAATGTTCTGTCCTTGATTTCAGAGACATCATGCTTAATTGCTACACCATACTGTCATCATGACTTGAGGGAACATGGCTAGGGACAGAGTTGACAATGAGAGCTTGAATTAGTTCTGAAGTGATTAGTTCTGACTATGGGTAGCTTGAAAGTCAGAGTCATAAGTATAGTCTTCCTGTGATGATACAGAGGGTACCATTGAAGGTTTTATAGTGGAGGACCACCATGGTAGAGGCAGTATTTAGAGAATATTGGTTAGACAAGAATGTAGGAGATTAGAAGAGTCCTGATACCAAGTAGTATCCTATTGTAGGGAGAGGGTGAAGTCCCCATTACAGTGATGATGGTGAATATAAAGAAATGCCTCGTACTAGGGCAAGTACATTACATTGGTTATTCTTCATGATAACCTTGTGCAGTAGGTTCTATTTTTATAATACTCACCTATAGATGAGGCTACATAGTTTAAAAAGATTAAGCAAATTAACAACTAGTAGATAAAATATCCAGGATTAAACCTAGATTATGCTGCTTCCTGAGTTTGCACTCTTGACCTGGAAGGTACAGCTTCTGAAGACCATTTCCTGAAGTCAATATCAGAGAGAGGATATTGGCCTGTGCAAAATCCCTGTGGTATTGGCAAGCTCCTAATGTCTCCCAGTTACACTTTTCTCTGTTGGGACAGAGGATGAAGTTTGTTTGCTTGTTTGTTTGTGTGTCTGTTTTCTTTCAGGATGGGTAAGCCCAGAATTGTATGTCTTTCACTGTGAAGGCAAGAATCGGAAGAAACAAGAATAGAAGAGAATGTTTAATCAGTGTGTTTTTACATATCTTGTAATTTTTCACCTAGTTTCTTTGTTTTTCATAGTTTAATATCATTAGCTAAATTAAAGAAGTGACCTGGGTATTTCTTTAAACATAGTTTAAAATGAAATTTAAGTCATTAAAATGAAATTTACTGGTTTTTTGTTGAGTAAAAATGCATTTTTTTTGAATATAAAAATGGTAATGAGTCAAATGATGATGTAACTGACTCAGAAGCTATAAAAACCAATAGAATTCATACTGGTTTTACTTTACCTGGGGCTGCGTATCTGAAAATTAGAGTGAACATACAGACAAGATGAAAGTGCATGTACAACAATCCTCTTGTGATGAAACTGGAAAATCTGATACTAAATATTAGTGTTCATTTATTTGTATTACATTTGATAAATTTAGATGAAGTCTGAGCTCTTCTTCCTTCGAAAGTAAAGCGTTTTCATTCTTTATACAGCTATATCTATGTATATGTTTCTTACTATGGGATATGTATTATATCTGAGAATACTAAAAAGGAGAAAAATAAAAGGATTGCATCTCTAACACTCAATAATTTTCATTAATTATTTCAATGTAAAGTGTTAAAAATAAGTATCTTAGATCATTAGAAAAGACTCAAAATTGATTATTCCTTATTTTGAATCAACTGTCCACTTAAAAACTATGATATCTGTTTTACAAAGATTTTAGGATATTCTACCTTTCTGTTTCTATTATTTCAGTGCGCTCAGATTTCAGATTGTGTAAAAGTCAAAACCAAGTCGTGAAGACATTTAGTCTCACTGAACAATGCAGTCAATATTCAGGATACATAAAAATATGTCGGGATCCAGGAACACCTGGCTGGCTCAGTTAGTAGAGCACGTGACTCTTGATCTTGCCTTGGTGAGTTTGAGCTCTATGTTGGGCATGGAGCCTACTCTTTAAAATAAACAAACAAACAAACAAAAACAAAAACAAACCAAAGAACTTAAAAAATACTAGGAGTCAGAAAATGTGAAAGTAGAAAAAAAAAAAATAAGCAGCTGTATTTATAATAAGAAAGATGGTGAGAGCAAGAGACCTAAAGGAAAACCAGCAAACATGGGGTGATGGAGTTTGCAAAGTATAAGCACTTGGCTATTTAATGCCAATTGTGTTTACCATATCCATAATGTCAGATAGTTATAAACACCAAGAATAGCAATGAAACTGAGGAAGGGGATGGTCATGACAGATGAAGCTTTTTTTTTTTTTTTTGATGGAGTAGCAGGAATGTTCTGTCTGATAAGGAGGCATTTGGGGAGAAATAGGAATGAACGGAAAAAGCAAGGCATGTGGATTTCCAGCAGTAAAAAAGTATCTTTGGAGGGAGCAACAATTTCAGCACTCCTGAGGCAGGTGTTTTCTTATGCCTGGTGTTTTCAAGGAGTAGTGGAGAGGCACATGGGTCTGGTGTAGAAGAGCTGTAGGAGTGAGATCGAACAAGAGGCTGTGAGTAGACACGTGGGGGCGACCGTAGAACTTTTCACTTTATTCTCATGACGTGGAAAACCACCGGAAGGCTTTCAAGAGCAAAGATCTATTATTATTAGGTTTTAATGGAATTACTCTAGTTCTATCTGGAGAATATAACTTGGGGATGAGGACAGAAGCAGGGAAAACAATCAGGATATTAAATAAACTTATCCAGAGGAGAGATGATGGCAATGCACGGCTAGCACTGTAGTGGGGGAGTGGGGGAGAACTGGTTAGATCAGGAAATGCACTTGAAAGTACAGCCACCAAGTCTGGCCACTAGTTGTCTGTCTCCTGTGTTAAATTGTTCTGACTATGAAGCTGCAGACTTCTGTTTTTCTCGTTGCTGAACTGAAGGCACCTAAACCAGTGCCTTCACTGGTACGTACACAAATGGTAAGATTCTGTTCTAGTAGGAGGTCTGAATGTGGCCCATCAACAATAATTTGCTGACCCATGAACTATAGTTTTGGTGATGGTAAATAATTTTGGCATAGGTATTTGAATTTATTTAAATTATGCTCTCTATTGTGAAATATGTTTTTTTATAATACATACCTCACTCTTTTAACAAAGATCTTTTCTGTGTAGAACTGAATAAGAAAATGGTGGTTTTTCTCTTTGATTCAATTACTCTCCCATGATATGTGGAAAACCTTTTGGATCTGAAGGTTATAAGCAAGTTACAAGTGCACAACTGGTGGCAGGCAATATCCTAAAAAAGAGGGAACACTCAAGAGGAAATCATCCATCCCTAAGGTACTGATCCTTGGTACACTTAAATATTAAAAAAAAACACCTGGCATCTTGAAAGACACAAGCAAGCTGAGTGTCTGTTTCAGTTAGGGGTTCTTTTGTGTTGAGAGTTTTCCTAGTCAGTGATTTGGAACGTTTTAAGAAGATACTAGTACTGGAAACAGTCCTTGTCATTCTTCTGGATTTGTGTTTGTCAATGTATTTCTTCCCATTTCCTGGGAGACCAGTTGCCCCACAGATCTCTCCTTTCAAACTTAGCCCTTTTTTGTATTTGGGAATATTTTATTTAAAAAAAAAAAAAAAAAACAGGGGCACCTGGGTGGCTCAGTGGGTTAAGCCTCTGCCTTTGGCTCAGGTCATGATCTCAGGGTCCTGGGATCGAGTCCTGCATCCGGCTTTCTGCTCAGCAGGGAGCCTGCTTTCCTCCTCTCTCTCTGCCTCCCTCTCTGCCTACTTGTGACCTCCCTCTCTGTCAAATAAATAAATAAAATCTTAAAAAAAAAATCAGCAGTGGATTTGAGTTGAATTTATATGTGTTGTAGTTTTCCTAATGGTGAAAACAACCAAGCTTGTATTACTGATACAAAGTAGAACTGTGCTCTCGACTTTGTCCAAAGCAGAGTTAGGCAAGGGAAATAAGAGAAGAAAAAAGAAGGAGAAGAAGAAGAAGAAGAAGAAGAAGAAGGAGAAGGAGAAGGAGAAGGAGAAGGAGAAGGAGGGGAAGGGGAAGGGGAAGAGGAAGAGGAAGAAGGAGAAGGAGGAGAAGGAGAAGGAGAAGAAGAAGGCGGTGTTCTAGAAGACACATGTGGATGTGGTAAGACACCCACCTTGAATTTCAAAACCTGCAGAGACTATTAAGGACAAGGTTGGCTGGCCAGGGAGAAGTTAAAGCAGTGTGTTCTTATACATCTCCTGTACACATCTAAAGTATCTTTCAACCCCTTTAGACTCGTATTTTCTGGTACAATGACTGCTACTAGTTTTGTAAATGCTACTGCTAATTGAAACCACATCATGGTCAGATAAAAAATAAGCCAGTCAGGCATCCTGCTGAAAATGTACCCAGCAGGACAGCCCCTTTGTTCTCCTTAAAAATGAACTAATTCAAGAAAGGCACTGCCTCTAGATCATTATCCATTAATGTATGCAACATTCCCTCTGCCCCACTCTTTCTGCTTTCTCCCATCACCCTTCACTATAATTTTCTTGTGGAAAAATAAAGGAACGCCAGTTCTCTTGTAAACTGCATAATTGGGTTTAATATGCAGACTTGCCATTTCTAGGCATGTACGTTTACTGCATTAATGGGAGCTATACACGGAGCATTTAGAGATCACCTGTGGATAGGCTTGTTAATTAACAGAGTTAGAGCCCTATTTCATTCCATTTAAACCAGAGTAATTGAAATCAGGGTAATCACCACTGCAGTATTCAGTACTTTCACCCCTTTCAAGGTTATTTTAGCAATTATGTTCTTGGCTGAGTGTATTAGTAAATGCTGAGATTACTTCCTGTGCCATCTGACTTTTGTCAATCCTGTGCCCTATGGCATTTTTTTTTTAACATGATTGCATTAGTTGATAAAACTAGAAATAATCTGTGTCATCCTTTAGCCCTACAAAGAAATTATTAAACCTAATCCAATCTACTAGCTGTTGCCCAGGACACACACACACACACACAAACACAAAAATCAGAATATCAGGTTAAATTTAATCCCCAAATAGATCATATGTCTCCTTGTTAAGGACTAAAAGGAAATTTATACACTATCAAATTCAGTAATAGCTGGTTGTTAGTACAGCTTGGAGGTTCCTGTGTCTGTTATCACATGATACTTGTGATAGAAAAATTTGGTTTTCCCTTTTTTTTTTTTTTTTTTCAAATCTGAAAATGAACATAGGTATTTTCAATTTTATCAGATGGGAGAAACTAAACTACTTCAACCTATTGAAAAAAAAAAAAAGCCACTGGAAATTATTTTTAAAAAAGGGAGTTCCATTTATATCATCTTTGGTATGTTTCCGCGAGGACCGGGAAAGAAAACGTCCTGTTGCTGTTTCGCATCATTGTAGAATTAGGACGTGAAATCCAAGCTGTTACTATAATGGCTCTGTTTCATTGACTCACTCATAAATATTTTCTTATTTTTAAAAAATATTTATTTATTTCTTTGAGAGAGAGAGTGTGGAGAGAGGCAAAGGGAAAGGAAGAAAATCTCGAGCAGACTACCACCAAGCGTGGACCTGATGGGGGACTCGATCTCACAACCCGAAGATGGTGACCTAAGCCAAAATCCAGAGCTGTATGCTTAGCCAACTGAGCCACCCAGGTGCCGCATAAGTATTTTCTTTTATTCAAAGTGACGTTGCTTAGTGACCCAGTGATTTTCACACCACTTACCCATTTTTTCTGGCTAAAATTAAGACCAATATAACATTGCCTTGCAATGGTAGATTAACAGGAAATTATGCTGTGTGTGTGGTAATTTACCTCCACATATTTAACCCCTTCTTCTTATCCTTGTATAATTTCTACAACTAATATTTACTGATTTTTTTCTATTTGCCCATCTATAGAGTCCTTTTCTCCGAAGACTGGTGTTACCAGCAATATATTTATTTAGTGGCTCTTTTTGCCACCTGAACGTATTCACAATTTCACAATTTCATTATAAAACAATATGTTTTATATTGTGTTGCCAAGTATATTTAAAGGATAAGAGCATATTGTTATTTAGTTCTTTGAGAAGGTAATGGAGATGCATACACAGTTCATTCAGTGTTGTTGTCTGAATTATCTTTTTATGAGGAACATTTGAAAGCTGCTAGAAATAAAATTATCTTCAGATGTCCATATACCCTGTCCAGTGATATTTGCAGGAAATGTTGACATTTATATACATATTGGAATATTTTCCAGTGGGTTAAGTAAATATTGTCATTTCTTTCTTTCTTTCTTTTTTTTTTTTTTTTCAGAGACAGAGAGAGAGAGAGCAAGCGAGCAGGGGAAGGGCAAAGGTAGAAGAGGGAATTCCAAGCAGACTCCATGCTGAGCGCAGAGCCGGATATGGGACATTATCTCACAACCCTAAGATCATGACCTGAACCAGAATCAAGGGTCAGAAACTTGAGCCATCCAGGCATCCTAAAATTATCATTTCTAAATGCATTTTCTATCTATAGTTAAGTAAATTTTTCTTTGGGTAACCCTTCACTCTCTGCTTTCCAGTTAAAATTGTCAAAAGTTGAGAACATTCTTTTAAATCAGTTTAAGTCTATGAAGGATTTAAATTTAATACCTTAAGAGACAGAAAGAGAGAGAGAGAGAGACCCTCAATATTAATGATAATTTAAATTTACTGTGTTTGTCAGAAAAAAAAATTGCCATCAGACATAAGACATCCTTCATATCTTCCATGCTGTTCTATGCAGAGGAGCTCAGCAATAAGCTACTTCAGCAATTCTAGCTCATCCTGCCTTACAAATTTACCCAAACACATTTCTGTTTCATAGTCTACCCTGATTTGGTAATATGCAATTAGAGAAAATGACCATTTTAATATAGAACAATTTTCTTGTAAATTATACAGTAAAAAATATTTGAAACATATTAAAATCAAATGGATTTAGAATGATTATAGTTATGAATGACTGTAATTTGGTCTTACACAGCTAATTCCAAACACTGCACAGCCGCTTAGCAATTTCCATTCTCTAAATTTCTCATAATGGGATTTAAGGGAAAAAAAAAAGTGAAATCATCATCTTTTCCTCAAACCTCCTCCCTCTTCTTGCATACTCTATTTCAATAAATGATGCCACTCTTGCCATCACCCCAATCTGGGAAATTCTGTAGTCACCCCAGCCCCTTTCCTCCACTCATTACCACCACACCCATGGCCATAGAATTTTATCTCTGACAGATGTCTAGGTAAGTCACCCCAGTCCCTCCCCCCATTTCCTCTGTCATCTGCTCTTCACTGAGAGCCTCATTACTCATTAACCTCTGAGCTTCCTTGGCTAGGCATGTAGCCCACCAAACACACATTCCTCAATTCATGCTCAGCAGAGCTGCCACAATGGTCTCTCTAAAAGGAAAATACAGGGCGCCTGGGTGGCTCAGTGGGTTAAGCCGCTGCCTTCGGCTCAGGTCATGATCTCAGGGTCCTGGGATTGGGTCCCGCATCGGGCTCTCGGCTCTGCAGGGAGCCTGCTTCCTCCTCTCTCTCTCTCTGCCTGCCTCTCTGCCTACTTGTAATCTCTCTCTGTCAAATAAATAAATAAAATCTTTAAAAAAAAATAAAAATAAAAGGAAAATACAATAGTGCCATATTTCTGCTTCAGATACTTCAGTGGATAAAATACAATTGTTATTTGTGAGTAAACACAAATTCCTTGATTAGATATTTAAGATCCTTCATACAGGAGCAGTCCCTAGTCAATGTCTGCACCTCATCTTCCATCACCATATCAGTTGCACTTAGTCTTCAACCACATCAAATCCATGCTGCTCCAGACATATCAGACTCTTAAAGCTATCTGCTTTTGCAAAGTCCTTTCCTCTGCCTGTGAAAAAGAGGACAGAGTGAAGAACATTCGTCACTGCTTTTCTTTTTTTTCTTTTACAGTCTGTTCTTTTCTTCCATTACAAGCCCTTCCAGGAAGCCCTCCACTAAAGAAAAAAATTATTCTGACACTTGTTAAAATGGTAAGGAAGACTTGATGCAATAAGCATCAAGATTATTGCAGTAGGGGTACTGCAATAGCTAAAAGAAATCAGGCTCACTCTAAATACAATAAGGACCAATGGGGACTTATAGTTAATGGGCAGAGTGAAAGCATTGGTGGATGGACAGTTAACTAAAAAGAGGGAGACATCAAGGGTAGGGCAACTCTTGCTAAACTGACCTAACAAGATTCTTGCTAAAGGCAGGCCAATGACTTCAACATCTAATGTAGAAGAGGAACCTGACCAGATACCAAGGGTCAGTGATGACTTCGTAGGATTCTTTGCTAAGACTGGGTTGAGCAGGCCAACAACCAATAGGGGCCAATGTGGAGAAGAGGGCTCAGAGGAGGCAACCACTTAGTGAAGAGAGACTTTGTTCCTTCCTTAAGCACCAGATAGAGTTAGCTCTCCACTCCTTTCTGCAATTTCAAAGCATCCACAGCACATTGAGTATATCTGTAATCCAGCTGTCACATTGTCTTGTATTATGAGCATTTGTCAGCCCTTCCTCTAGTGTGAGAGCTCTCTGAGACAGAAAATTTCTACTCTTATCCCTGGGTGATCTGGTATCTTGCATATTGATTTTCTTGTAGATGTTTATCAATGTCTGTTAATTAAGAGTTGTATATGAATTGAAAGGAAAATGTTAAATTATCACCTTTTCCATTTTCCTCCAGGGACCATTTTGTTCTTAGTAAAGTATCTTTGATATTTAGGTTAAGTCCTTTTCACGTGGGTTTTACCCAACTGGATGAGACTCAGTATTATTCATTTTCTATGCTTTCATTTTATTGCTATATGTATTTGTCTTGTGGAGAGATCAATATAGGCCAAATCTCATTACAACAAATGCCATTATGCAGAAATCACTGAATCCTATATATACATATATATGCCACTTTCAATGGTCTACTTACTGTAAGTAATAGTTTATATAATTACAATAGATTTTCAGTGTCTTAGAGATTTGTGGGAGTGAATAATGAGATATGCATGAATGAATGGTTGGATGAATAATACATCCACAACAGTTTCTTTCTTTCTTTCTTTTTACTTTTCTTATCACTTTATGGTGCTATTAAAAATTAAGAACTAATCTTTAAGGCAAAGCCTGTGACAGAACACAACTATGCAGAGCCCAAGTAATTATTCTGTAACAGTAATCATTTCTCTCTGTGTGAAAATGAGTTAAGTGCTCTTCTCAAACTCTATGTGTTAAGTCGTTTACTCCTTTCCTGAAATAATGTCTCTCTAGTTTGGGGCAGTGGTGAACTTAGTTTAAATATTCTGAACTCATAGCAAATTTATTTCTTTATAAACAGGCAAATAGTTACTGTGGTTGACAAAGTTAATCACATAAGTAATAAGTGCTCATTATAAAAATAATTTTAAATAATAAATTGATATAAAGAAGGTCATCCATAATCTCACCAACCAGAAATAATCTCTATGGTGGGTAACAAATTACTAATTTGGCGACTGGTACCAGAGTTCTTAGGGAAAGAAGTAGGAACTTCTAGGGAAGGAACTGTCTTTGTTTAGGAAAATACCCTAAGGGCCACTCTGAATGAGAAAGGAAGGCCCAGAAGACATAATCTCAAGAAAGGAGATGAAGAAACTAAACAGTTCTGCATAAATTAGAGTAGAAAAATAAATGAGATTAAATCCGGTGAGAGCAGAAACTCAAAACACGAAGACACAAAACTATTAGATTCTATAAAGAATCAGAAACTTCTGGAAGCACACTCATATTGTCAGAGTATGGACAAAGTGAGTTAAGCCAAATTCATTTAAATATTCCAGGCTCAGGTAATTTGATCAAGGGAGAAATTCAGTATGAGGCTCAAAAGAGTGGGTTCTGGAATAAGCTTACCTGGGGGCCATCACAGGTTCCAACATTGTTTCTTTGTGTGTCAGTATGTAGGAGACTAGTGTTCATTAGGGCACAACCAGCAATATAGGAACATTCGGGAAATAAAACCAAAGGAGTTTAGTATTGTTTACCCTGGTGGTAGAAGAACTAGGAACCCAAATGTAGGCAAAATGGCAACTAGACAAAGTCATCACCAACCTTATGCTGAAGGAAGAAAGGGAAGAGGAGGAGTTAGAACTGGAACCACAGAGAAAGCACAACAGTGGCCAGAAATTCTACCCTGGGAAAAAATCAGAAATCAACCTGGAGAAAACTCTTTCATCACACACATCCATAAACTAGATGAAAGATGAAGAAAATAATTCTGACCTGCAAGGAAATGTGAGGAAAGATGATGAAAGCAAAGAGTTTCAAGTCTGTTTGTATACATGCATGCATATTGCCAAATATATATATATATATATATATATTTCCATATATATTATGCATGTTGTCAAATATATAAATTATATATATGTATACACATAGATATATTGGACAACCAAATATAATCATCATGTACAAGTATCTTGCAAATTAATTTAATTCTTAATATGATATGAATATTCCCCCATAACACTAAACATAAACACAAAACCATATATCTACTATCATGGCTGCATTATTAGTCTATTACTTAGCTATAAAATGTATTTATATAATCCCATATGGCTCTTTCACATTGTTTTAAAGTTTTGTCCTTTCTTTTGAGAAAAATAGGATATGTAAAATACGTTTAAAATTTTCAGTGCTTTGGTGTTGGAAAGTGTGTATAATATGCTTGCAAATGTGGCTTTTTAAAAATTGAAACCTTATTGCTGCATTGCTTTTTTTCATCAAAATCTCTTAAGAAACAGATTGTGTAATGTGTGTCAATAACTTCAAAACAAATAATTAGCATCAGAGTTGGGATTTCATCACTTAGCATCCATCATAGGCATCCAGAACCCTGATTTCTTTGAAGTTTTCTGTTGAAAATGATATATGTCATCAAGTTAACTCAGGACTGGTTAGTAAGCAGGGCATGGCCAAGGTCACTTGAAGGTTTCTTTGATGCAGATGTTCCTCAGTTTATTTAGAACTGAAATAATCCTGACCTTCCTAAGGGTCCTTTCTTTACCTTTCTGACAAATGGAGGAAACTGAATAATTGACTTTTCTTTAGGGTCACAGAATCTTTTGCATATCCAGAACATTAAGACACTAAGTAGAGTGATCTGTAAGCCAAATGCAAGTGTAGCATATCAAAGTGTGATGCAAGCCTTTGGACAACATTTGAAATTCTTTCTCTTTCTTTCTCTTTTTTTCTTTTGTATGGTCTCATTTTTCAATTATTTTCTTCCATGTGAAAAGAACAGATCAAAATGGACAGATTTTTCATACTCTTGATTTCAAAGACATTGAGAGGAACTAAATTTCAGGCATGACAATCTAATGATTCTGTTTTAAAAATGGGTATCATCCCTTGGAGTTGGATTTAACTAACTCATTTAGGTATTCAATATCCCACCCCAGAGTATACGTCATTACATTTGACAAACCTACATTGACCCGTCTAAGTTACCCAAAGTCCATAGTTTACAGAAGTGTTTACTCTTGGTGTTATACACTCTGTGGGTTTGGATAAAAGCATAATGATAGGTACCCATCATTATAATATCATACAGAATATTTTCACTGCCCTAAAAATCCGCTGTGCTCTGTCCATTCATCCTCCCCTCCCCGAACCCACCCCCAGGCAAACACTGACCTTTTTACTGTCAGTTTTGCCTTTTCCAGAAATTCATACCGTTGGAATCATACAGTACTATATTTTCAGATTGGCTTCTTTCTCTTAATAATATGCATTTAAGTTTTCTTCATGTCTCTTCATGCCTTGTTAGCTCATTTCTTTTTAGCACCAAATAATATTACATTGTCTAATATACAACAGTTTATTTATCCATTCACCTACTGAAGAATATCTTGTTGTTTTCAATTTTGACAATTGTGAATAAAGCTGCTATAAACATCCATATGCAAGTTTTTGTGTAGACAAAAGTTTTCAACTCTTTTGAGTTAATACCAATAAACAGGATTGCTGGATCATATGGTAGGACTAGTTTGTAGGAAACCTTCAAACTGTCTTCCAAAGTGCTATACCATCTTGCATTCCTAGCAGCAATGAATGAGAGTTCCCATTCCTTCACATTCTCACTGCCATTTAGTGCTGTCAGTGCTTTAGATTTTGGCCATTCTAATAGGTATATAGTGGTATCTTGTTTTAGTTTGCACTTCCTTGATGACATATGATGGAGAGTAGCTTTTCATATGCTTATTTGTCATTTGTATATCTCCATGGTGAAGTGTCTGTTCAGGCCTTTGGCCCATTTTTTAATTGAGTTGTTTGTTTCCCTATTGTTGAATTTTAGGAATTCCTTTTATATTTGGATACTACTTATTTATTTGACAGAGAGAGATCACAAGTAGGCAGAGAGGCAGGCAGAGAGAGAGGAGGAAGCAGGCTCCCCGCTGAGCAGAGAGCCTGATGCGGGACTCGATCCCAGGATCCTGAGATCATGACCTGAGCCGAAGGCAGCGGCTTAACCCACTGAGCCACCCAGGCGCCCCCTTTACCTGATGTGTATTTTTCTAAACACTCTGTCCCAGTGTGTGGTTTGTCTTCTCATTCTCTTGATATTGGTTTTCTCAGAACAGATTTTTTTTAAATTTTAGTAAAATCCAACTTACTGTTTTTTCTATCATGAATCGTGCCTATGATATTGTATCTAAAAGTCATTGTCATATCCAAGGTAATCTAAGTTTTGTTTTATATTTTTTTAGGCATTTTATAGTTTTCTGTTTTGGATTTAGATCTATGAGTTGATTTTGTGCAGGATGTAAGATACATAGATTCATTTTTTGCATGTAGATGTCCAGTTGTCCTAGCACCACTTGTAAAAGAGGCTATCTTTGCTCCATTGTATCATCTTTTTTCTTTGTCAATTATCAATTGACTGTATTTATATGGTCTATTTTTGGGCTTTCTATTTTGTTCCATTGACCTATTAACCCATTCTTTTGCCATTACTATATTGTCTTGATTACTGAAGCTATGTAATAGAATATCCAGATTTTTTAATAAATTTATATGTATAATAATATATATGAGGCACAAGATTGATACATAATGCTCATTAACAAATGGGACTCTGTGTTACCCCGTTTGGGGTGCTATAATGAAAACATCAGAATAGGTAGCTTAAACAATAAACATTTATATCCCACAGTCCTAGAAGCTAAGAATTCCAAGATCAAGGGATCAATGATTCAAAGTGTGAAGAAAGTCGGCTTCCTGGTTTGTAGATGGTTACCTCCTTGGCTATCCTCATATGGCTATGAGAGGGATTCTCTCTTTAGTGTCTCTCATATGGACAATAATCAGATTTATGAGAGATTCATTCTCATGACATAAACACCTAAATGCCACACCTACAAATCCTACCACACTGGGGATTAGAGCTTCAGTATATGAATTTGGAGGGAGAGGATCAAAAATATTCAGTGTATAACATTTTATTTATTTATTTATTTATATCTGTGCACTATTTAATTTGCTAAAAAACCAAAACAAAACAACAAAAAAAACCCCAAAAAAACCTCCACATACTGACTTAGTAAATTGAAAAAAAAAAAAAGTCACACCAGAGAGTTTGAAATAAATTGAACAGTTCAATTTAAAATATTGTGGGGGTGCCTGGGTGGCTCAGCATTAAGTGTCTGCCTTCATCTCAGGTCATGATCCCAGGGTCCTGGAACAGAGCCCATCATCAGGCTCCCTGCTCAGTCAGAAGCCTTCTTCCTCTCCCACTCCTCCTGCTTGTGTTCCCTCTCTAACTGTCTCACTCTCTGTCAAATAAGTAAATAAAATCTTTAATAAAATAAAATAAGATATTGTGGACAGAATTATAAGAAAAACTCATGTGAGAAGGTATCCCTATATTTCCTCATAAATAATGTAGCTGTATTGAAAGTTTGGCTTAATTGTCTTTAGTGACCACTTCTAAGTATGAAATTTTAGGAACAGTGCACAAACAGAAAAGCACAGATACATACAACCCTATGTTAGAATGAGATATTTTATAGAAGAAAAATTATAATTTTGTAGAAATATAGATCTTTGCTCCAAAAAGAGATTTGTTTCTAAGAGAGATAATTTTGCAAATATTCATGGATATAATAAAAACTGGCCAGGGTCCTAGCCTACAGAAAAAAATTCAAGCAATTCCCTAAAATGCACATCAAATAGGGTATATTATATGGAGAGCCATATACTCTTACATAATTTTGGGGTTAAAGCAAAAGTTAAAACCAAAATTAGGGATTACTTATTTTTAGAGATTATTTATAAATAAGTGGCGATGAGAATGTAATGCTCATTGAATGTAATGAAATGTAATGGAATGAAGCTAATGGAATGTGGACAGGAATGATATTAAGTGGGATGTTGATATCTTTAAATACATTTGCTTTGGGCGCCTGGGTGGCTCAGTGGGTTAAGCCGCTGCCTTCGGCTCAGGTCATGATCTCAGGGTCCTGGGATCGAGTCCCGCATTCGGGCTCTCTGCTCAGCAGGGAGCCTGCTTCCTCCTCTCTCTCTCTCTGCCTGCCTCTCTGCCTACTTGTGATCTCTCTCTGTCAAATAAATAAAATCTTAAAAAAAAAAAACCAAATAAATAAATAAATACATTTGCTTTAAAATATATATATAAAATGAAACAATGAAGTCAGAGAATAAGCTACAAAGTAAACTTCAAGTTGGTATAATTAATAAAGATGAAAGCAAAAATTAATCAATACAAATATGAACAAGAATTTATTATGAATCCAAAAGTAGTTCACTGAAAATTTCAATTAATCAGATAAATCTTTAAAAAGTCTGATCAAACAATCAGGGAAAATTACATTATGAATGAGAAAGGAGTCTTAGCTAAAGCTATGGAGAAGATACACAAAAACAAGAGATCAATTCTACAATGTTATGTAGCTCCATTTGGACATCTAAGGTTAAATGGAGAATTCTAGGTAAATATAAATGATAAAAATTGAATAAACAAGACAGTTAAGCAGAAAAGAAGAAATTTAAAAAGGTAGTTTAAGTCAACTCTCATCAAAGAGGGATAGGATACAATGAAAAAGAAGTAAAGGAAGCACACACTGAATATAGAGACATTTTTCAAAATGTTTTGCAGAAGGAAGGTATAGACTCATAGCTGTGAAGCAGGTGGAGTTCTCCAAAGTGGATGTACTGCATATGTGTTTTTATATATGAGTATGTGTTATTGATGTTTATGCAAATGTAAGGGAGGCAATGATAATTAAATGCCAAAAAAAAAGTGAAGGTAGCAATCCAAAACATGGTTATTGGATTGCCTTAAGAGGAATGTGGTTTCATTTCTCATTGTAACAGTAGGGAAGAAAGAAAAGATTCATATAAATGTAAGTACAATTGTTTGCATTTTGGTAGAAAGATGAAGGCATTCTCTCTAGATGTCTTTCATGTTCTTTACAGAAAGAAAGCAAGAGACAGGTAATTGGAGATCCTACTGCAGTAGAGAAAATTAGAAAATGTCACTGTGGGGTTTTGGAAATTGGGTGGAATGGGAATATATAATGTATGGTTTTTAGGCCACATTGAGGGCCTCCTTGAAGTTTGTAGTAATCAATTCAGCAAATATCTGAAGACATTGTCCACCAGAAATCAGCAGTGTGGGTACAAATGTAGAAATGTAGTTAAAATTCATCTAGAAATGTGATTTCATCATGTGGAGAAGAAGAAAAGACAGAGAGACAAGGGACTTCAGAACATTGGCAACTGGCAAACCATAATTTTGGAATAATTCATGAATTTCAAGTTGGATGAGGACCAAAACAATAAAAGGAAAATATTGAGGGATTGGAAGAACTGGAAGTTCCAGTGAAGTCAAACATAAGGCTATAGAGAATTGTTCACCCATCTAGCACATTCTCTCTTTGCAGGCAAATCTGATTGGGGAGCCAATCTTTAATCAGGTAATTGCTCTGTAAGCAGAGAGTCAAACTCATAGGAAATAACTGAATGACTCAAAAAGCATAATCCTCCCAAAAGACCAGTGTTCAGAGTTTGAGTGCCAGGACACCCTTTCCTTAGATGGTGTCAAAATGGGTTCTGTTAATTTCTTCTTTTGGGGTTCTTATTTCTTTTTTTTATGTGCTACATTATCTTCTTTAGTGTATTCTACATCAAAATAGTTTCTTTAAGTGTCCTATAGAAAAGGATTTCTGTAAAATAATTTTGGGGAAACCACACACTATCCTTCTCTACCAGAAATTTTTTGGATTTTTCATCAAGCATAAGAAAGTTGTGATTGTGTGGGGGGGAGGGCAGAGGCAAGGGTTTGTCCTCTAAAGGAGGCAGGTTATTGATTGGCTGTAAGAAGATCATGGTAAAACAAGCAAGCATAACAGTGCCATTTGTGTTTGGGTGAATTGCTCATTTGAAAAAATAATTTTTCAATTGATTTTCATCATATTGATCTTTTTGATAAAGGTGTGAGACAGGTCTGTGATTCTCCAAAATACTGGCTGGAGGGTGAGGAAATATATTTTTCAGAGCCATCTCTCCTCATAGTTTTGCCAAAGTTTTGGAAAAAGAGATCTACTTTAAGACATGTTCTCATGTCAGGGAGACATGTACTTCAGGCTTGTATGCACAGTCATCTGATCTACTCTGTAAGCTAGCCCTTAGCTCTCTGAAACTCCCTTCTGCAGCTTAGTGCTCTGATATGGAGAACAAGCATATGGTTGCTATCACAAATCTCAGTAGAACCATGTTATAACCTTACCCATAACTGATTTTTAAGTCACACATTTGCAAGCAACTTCTTGAATTACTTCCACAGATGGCTAATGATCCATCATATCAAATGACAAAAGATATGTCCATTCATTGAAAGTTTCTGAGAGGGAGTATTTCACCTATGAACTAAAAAGAAAGAAAATATAGAATTTCAATAGTGACTCCTAGTTCATTTTATTCTGTATCCAAGAAAATAATTGTTTTTAAGAAAGTGAAGAATATTATATCCAGCGAGGCTGTCATTCAAAATAGAAGGAGAGATAAAAACTTCCAGTACAAACAAAAATTAAAAGAATTTGCAAACACCAGAACAGCCCTACAGGAAATACTGAAAGGGCTTCTCTAAGCAAAGAGAAAGCCTAAAAGTAATAGAGCAGAAAGGAACAGAGACAATATACAGTAACAGTCACATTACAGGCAATACAATGGCAATAAATTAATATCTTTCAATAATTACCCTGCATGCAAATGGACAAAATGCCCCAATCAAAAGACACAGTTTATCAGAATGGATTAAAAAAAAAAAGACCTATCAATATGCTGTCTATGAAAACAACATTTTAGACCCAAAGACACCTCCAAATTTAAAGTGGGGGTGGAAAACAATTTACCATGCTAATGGACATCAAAAGAAAGCGGTGGCAATCCTTATATCATATAAAGTAGATTATAAGCCAAAGACTGTAGTAAGAGATGAGGAAGGACATGATATCATGCTTAAAGTATCTGTCCAAAAAGAATATGCAACAATTTTAAATATCTATGCCCCTAACATGGGAGCAGCCAGTTATATAAACCAATTAATAACAAAATCAAAGGAACACATCGACAATAACACAATAATAGCAGGAGATGTCAACACCCCCCTCATTTAGATGATCACAGATCATCTAAGCAAAACATCAAAAGGAAATAAAGGCTTTAAATGACACAGAGGACCAGATGGACATCACAGATATATTCAGAACATTCCATCCCAAAACAACAGAATATATATTCTTCTCTAGTGCACATGGGACATTCTCCAGAATATATCACATCCTGGGTCACAAATCAGGTCTTAACCAGTACCAAAAGATTGGGATCATTCCCTGCATATTTTCAGACCACAATGCTCTGAAGCTAGAACTCAATCACAAGTAGAAATTAGAAAGAACTCAAATACATGTAGACTAAAAAGCATCCTACTAAAGAATGAATAGGCAACCAGGAAATTAAGGAAGAATTGAAAAAAATCAATGGAAACAAATGAAAATGAAAACACAACTGTTCAAAATCTTTGGGACACAGCAAAGGCGGTCCTGAGAGGAAAGTACACAGCGATACAAGCCTTTCTCAAGAAACAAGAAAGGTCTCAAGTACACAACCTAACCCTACACCTAAAGGAGCTGGAGAAAGAAAAGCAAAGACAATCTAAAGCCAGCAGGAGAAGAGAAATCACAAAGATCAGAGCAGAAGTCAATGAAATAGAAACCAGGAGAACAGTAGAACAAATCAAAGAAACTAGGAGCTGGTTCTTGGAAAGAATTAGTAAGATTGATAAACCTCTGGACAGACTTATCAAAAGAAAAGAGAAAGGATCCAAATTGATAAAATCATGAATGAAGGAGGAGAGATCACAACGAACACCAAAAAACTACAAAACAATTACAAGAACATATTATGAGCAACCCTACGTCAGCAAATTTGACAATCTGGAAGAAATAGATGCATTCCTAGAGACTTATAAACTACCAAAACTGAACCAGGAAGAAATAGAAAACCTGAACAGACCCATAACCAGTTAGGAGATTGAAGAAGTCATCAAAAATCTCCCAAAAAACAAGAGCCCAGGACCAGATGGCTTCCTAGGAATTCTACCAAACATTTAAAGAAGAATTAATACCTATTCTCCTGAAACTGTTCCAAAAAATAGAAATGGAAGGAAAACTGCCAAACTCATATGATGAGGCCAGCATTACCTTGAACCTCAAACCAGACAAGACCCCATCAAAAAGGAGAATTACAGACCAATGTCCGTGATGGACATGGATGCAAAAATTCTCACCAAAATACTAGCAAATAGAATCCAACAGTTCATTAAAAGGATTATTCACTACTACAAGTAGGATTTATTCCTGGGCTTCAAGGATGGTTCAACATCCACAAATCAATCAATGTGATACAATACATTAATAAAAGAAAGAACAAGAACCATATGATACTCTCAATAGATGCTGAAAAAGCATTTAACAAAGTACAGCAAACTTTCTTGATCAAAAGTCTTCAAAGTGTAGGGATAGAGGGTATATACCTCAATACCATCAAAGCCACCTATGAAAAATCCACAGTGAATATCATTCTCAATGGGGAAAAACTGAGAGCTTTTCCCCTAAGGTCAGGAACACTGCAGGAATGTCCACTATCACCACTGTTATTCAGCATAGTACTAGAAGTTCTAGCCTCTGCAATCAGACAGCAAAAGGAAATTAAATGCATCCAAATCCACAAAGAAGAAGTCAAACTATCACTCTTTGTAGATATGATACTTTACAAGGAAAACCCAAAAGACTCTGCTCCAAAACTGCTAGAACTCATACAGGAATTCAGTAAAAGTGTCGGGATATAAAATCAATGCTCAGAAACCAATTGCATTTCTGTACACCAACAGCAAGACAGAAGAAAGAGTAATTAAAGAGTCAATCCCATTTACAATTGCACTCCAACCATAAGATACCTAGGAATAAACCCAACCAAAGAGGCAAAGAACCTGTACCCAGAAAACTATAAAGTACTCATGAAAGAAACTGAGGAAGACACAAAGAAATGGAAAAATATTCCATGCTCATGGATTGGAAGAACAAATATTGTGAAAATGTCTATGCTACCTAAAGTAATCTACACATTTAATGCAATCCTTATCAAAATACCATCAATATTTTTTTTCAAAGAAATGGAACAAATAATCCTAAAATTTATATGGAACCAGAAAAGACCCCAAATAGCCAGAGGAAAGTTGAAAAAAAGCCAAAGTTGATGGCATCACAATTCCAGACTTCAAGATTTATTACAAAGCTGTAATCATCAAGACAGTATGGTATTGGCACAAAAACAGACACATAGATCAATGGAACAGAATAGAGAGCCCAGAAATAGACCCTCAACTCTATGATCAACTAATCTTTGACAAAGCGGGAGAGAATGTCCAGTGGAAAAAAGGCAATCTCTTCAACAAATGGTGTTGGGAAAATTGGACAGCCACATGCAGAAAAATGAAACTGGACCATTTCCTTACACCACACATAAAAAACAGACTCAAAATGGATGAAAGACCTCAATGTGAGACAGGAATCCATCAAAATCCTTGAAGAGAACATAGGCAGCAACCTCTTCAACCTCAGCCACAGCAACTTCTGCCTAGAAACATCGCCAAAGGCAAGGGAAGCAAGGGCAAAAATGAATTATTAGGACTTCATCAAGATCAAAAGCTTTTGCACAGCAAAGGAAACAGTTATCAAAACCAAAAGACAACTGACAGAATGGGAGAAGATATTTGCAAATGACATATTAGATAAAGGGCTAGTATCCAAAATCTATAAAGAACTTAACAAAATCGGGGCACCTGGGTGGCTCAGTGGGTTAAGCCTCTGCTTTTGGCTCAGGTCATTATCTCAGGTTCCTGGGATTGAGCCCTACATCGGGCTCTGTGCTCAGCACAGAGCTTGTTTCCTCCTTTCTCTCTCTGCCTGCCTCACTGCCTGCTTGTGATCTCTGTCAAATAAATAAATAAAATCTTTAAAAAGAAAAAAAGAACTTAACAACCTCAACACCCAAAGAATAAATAATTCAACTAAGAAATGGACAGAAGACATGAACAGACATTTCTGCAAAGAAGATGTCCAAATGGCCAACAGACACATGAAAAACTGCTCCATATCACTCAGCATCAGGGAAATACAAATCAAAACCACAATGAGATATCACCTCACACCAGTCAGAATGGCTAAAATGAGAGATGAGAGATGAGGAAATGAGAGATGCTGGTGAGGATGCGGAGAAAGGGGAACCCTCCTACATTGTTGGTGGGAATGCAAGCTGGTGCAACCACTCTGGAAAACAGCATGGAGGTTCCTCATAATGTTGAAAATAGAGCTACCCTAGGGACCCAGCAATTGCATTACTGGGTATTTACCCTAAAGATACAAATGTAGTGATCCAAAGGGGCATATGCACTTGACTGTTTATAGCAGCAATGTCCACAATAGTCAAACTATGGAAAAAGAACCTAGACATCCATCAGTAGATGAATGGATAAAGAAGATGTGATATAGATATCTATATATCTATATAGTTATATAGATACATATAAGTGATATAGATATATAGATATCTATATATCACATCTTATACACATATAAGATATGTGTATATATCTATATACACATCTATCTATATATATAGATATCTATATAGCTATAGCTATATAGATATATATATGTGTATAATATATGTGATATATAGATATCACATCTTATACATAATGGAATACTATGCAGCCATCAAGAGAAATGAAGTCTTGCCATTTGCAATGATGTGGATGGAACTAGAAGGTGTTATCCTGAGGGAAATTAGTCAATCAGAGAAAGACAATTATCATATGATCTCTCTGATATGAAGAATTTGAGAGGCAGGGCAGAGGGATTGTGGGGGTTAGGGAAGAAGAAAATGAAACAAGATGGGATTGGGAAGGAGCAAAACCACAAAAGACTTTTAATCTCAGAAAACAAACTGAGGGTTGCTGGGGGTTGGGAGGGTAGGGATAGGGTGGTTGGGTTATGGACACTGGGGAGGGTATGTGCTTTGGTAAGTGCTGTGAAATGCGTAAGCCTGATGATTCACAGACCTGTACCCCTGGGGCAAATAATACATTGTATGTTAACAAAAATAATGATAATAATAAAAAGCTTACCACTATTACTTCTCTACAGATATTTTACTCAGGAGCCTCTCCGGTAACTCATAGATTTCACCACATATTCTGAAGTACCTATCCTGAAATTGTACACTGTGCAAATTTTGCAAGCATTTTAACATTCTGTAGTCTGGACTTTAGGTAAGGGGAAAGATACTCAAACTACATTCCTGATTTTGACCAGAATATCTATTTGTTGAGATTAAAATAAGATAAAATAGCAATTATATTTATAATAACTTGGGTAATAAATAAATAATAAAGTTAATAAAATAAAGTTAATAAAATAACTTGGATAAAACTAAAGGACAAATAAAATGCAATGTAACAAATAATATAAAAGCAATATAATATATTTATATATTTATGTGCACACACTTTTTAATTTTGTTAAAGCTGCAATTCTTTTTTTTTTTTTAAGATTTTATTTATTTATTTGACAGACAGAGATCACAAACAGGCAGAGAGGCAGGCAGAGAGAGTGTGGGAGGCAGGCTCCCTGCTGAGCAGAGAGTCTGATGCAGGGCTTGATCCCAGGACCCTGAGACCATGACCTGAGGCCAAAGGCAGAGGCTTAACCCACTGAGCCACCCAGGAGCCCCTAAAGCTGCAATTCTAAACAGAGGAGTTTCATTTAAAACATAGAAAACAATTTTTCCCGAATGATTATTTCTATAGGCAACATTTCACCTCCTACTCTTCCTAAAATTCACACATTTATTAACTCATATGGGAATGTAAAAATGATCCCACAAAAGCAGTTTGTAGGCAAAGTGTTAATGCAAAGCACAATAGGCCCCTAAGTTATTTACTTAGGCAAAGAACCTTTATACTCTAAGACTTCATCCATTTGGCTTCTGGAAGTCAAACTGTTTACAGTAACTTTGGACATGACAGAAGAAAACAGAAATGGATAGCAACATAGATTCTAACACAGTTCATTAGGATTCAAGCAGCTTTTATCAGGCATTAAGTCCGAGAAATTGTGGTGACAGTGTGGACAAGATCAGTGATGCTGTTTGGAATATTTCATAAGGGGTCTTAGAGATCTAGAATGTATTTCACTGAAAGAGGAGACAAAAAGAAACAGAGCATTTGTTCTTGCCTGAAATAGGAAATTTTATTTTCCATTTAGTGATCAGTAAAGAGGAATTAGGTAAGAGTTTCATGTGTCTTTTACAATCAACAAATCTAAATGTAACACTTCTTCCCATGAAATATGGGAATATTTCATTCCCAAATATTCTTTTCCTGATTACTTATCAGGAGAGTGCTATGTAGAATCATAAACCTATCAGCATTTTTAGTCCTCTTTGACTCTTCCCCATGGCTGTGCTCAGCATTATGGCCTGATACCTGTGCTTTTTTGTACGCCTTTGTTCAAGAAGACTCACCTGTGTTAGTAAGGTCCTCCATGGAAGCACCAGGTCTGGTAATATGACAATTAAGGAAAATTATTTTCCAAAATGAGCTGATTAACTTATAATAATAATTTAATGCAATATAATCCTTTTATGACATTTGCATTCTCATGCAGTGTCTTTAGTCAAAGACGAAGAGTTTGAGGTTTGTAAGCATCCTCTCAGGAACAATCATGAAGACAGTTGAGCTAATGTCCTCCTTTCTACCCTGCATTAATTCTTTCTGTCCAGCTCAGGCTCATATCCACTATGCTGGGCCAAGAGTTTTCCTCTCTATACCCATATTATCATCAACACTTGACTGCAATATCTTTGATGGAAGGGATCTCATCTTTGTTTTTTATCACCTATATGATCTTAAGAGAGTTATTGAACATCTCTTACTCCATTTTATCATCTATAAAATATGGAAAACAATAGTATGTTACTCAAAGTTTTTTTGTTAGGATTACATAAATTAAATGAGTTAAGCTATTTAAAGTGCTTAGAACCAGGGCTATGAATAGTAAGGGCTATATACTGTTAGTTCTAATTACTATTGTCATTTATTTATTATGGTCTTTGAGGTCTATGGTGCTTTTAGACTATTTCCTTGCCCCAATGTTTTAAAACACACCTTCTTGATGAAACTTAAGTATAGATTTCAAAATTAGATTTGAATCCTGGATAAATTGGATACTTATTTGGTTAATTGGTTTTGCTTCTTCTAGTTTAGTTGAAAGTAACTAAATTGGAAATTAATTTTATCTAGTATGTGGAGGGCCTTCATGTTTGTACTCTTTTTTCAAGCTCTATGCTTTGGTCTAGGGATGATAATGGTCATATGTGGTGGTATTAGAATTACTGGTGGATTTATTGCTTTCTTCATTCTTTGGTAGAAGTCTGTCCTTGGGTGCCTGTTAAAAGTGAAAGCTAGGGGCGCCTGGGTGGCTCAGTGGGTTAAGCCTCTGCCTTCGGCTTGGGTCATTGTCTCAGGGTCCTGGGATCGAGCCCTGCATCGGGCTCTCTGCTCAGCAGTGAGCCTGCTTCCCCTTCTCTCTGCCTGCCTCTCTGCCTGCTTGTGATCTCTCTCTCTCTCTCTCTCTCTCTTAAAAAAAAAAAAAAAAAAAAAAAAGTGAAAGCTAGGCCTACCTCAAAGACAGTATGACAGCTCCGTGTCATCACTGTTTTCACATATAGAAGTCAGGATTATGATGTTCTATTTGCAGGAAGAAAAAGTGTACAGGCTGCAATTGCTTACATACAATATACATGCCTACCTTTTTGGAACATGTAAAAAAGTTTTTAGAGATAGAAGGAAGAATAAATATTATCTAGTCCACTGGTCTATTCTCTAGACTAGAAAGGCCCAAAAGCTCAGTTATTTGTGAAAGTTTATGTAGTTAGTTTAATGGGAGAACCAGGTCTAGAGTGAAGTTGGCTGCCTGCCTGATCACTATTGTTTCTATTATTCCATACTTCAAATTAACACCAAAGGGAGTCTCAATGTTGTAAATATTTGTACATAATTTGCACTAATTAAAATGTTTAAAAATGTAAGAAATCTATGATATCAAAATCAATCATCAGATAATCAAAATATAAATAGCTGGAAATTACTTAGGATTTATATTAAGATGTTATGCCATCAAAGTGGCTATATATATAATATACTTTCATAAAATCACTAGCATATATAAATTCAGTGACAGTATTAAGCATCGTGTATTTTCCATACCAAGTTCTCAATATATCTTTTTTAAAGAAAATTTAAAATTTGAAGATTATCTTAGTGTCCTAATATAAAATAAGATAAAATTAGTACAACTCAACAACATATAGATTGTTTATTGTGTTAATCTTCTCTGTTGTAATTGTTAAAAATTTTAAAGAGATATTCAAAATGTATTTCAGAGAGCATAAAATGGCATTTATACTGGCTTTAAATAAACCAATTAAATATTTTCTTTTTCCTTGAAATATTTTCTGAATCTCTAGATAAATTTAATTACTATATTCTGATTCATAATTTTTAAAAATTGTCAAATACTCTGAACATTGCTATTTAAAAAATTGATTATTGATAGCCTTAGGTTAACCACTTCTGTGCTGTTGTTCTCAATTAATGTCTTGTTTATGACTGCAAACTCTTGGCCTCTGCTTATCTGATACTACTCTTCTTGAGATGTTTATGAACTCTTACTTTCTCTGACTCATTCCCAGAAATGAACTTGATTATTAATTATTGCTTAATGTATCCATATCTTTTGCCTCTGCCTAGATTGCTGGGCTTTTATTTTGCACTTCATTGCTTGTTCAATGCATGGCCAAAAGAGATACAGTCTAGTTACTGTGAAATTTGCAAAGATTTTTATGTCACTAGGGTTATTTTATAACTAACAAGTTATGGCTTGAAAACTTCAAATCAAGTACCACCATTTTAACATATCAACCTGATGTGTATTTGAATGTCTTTATTTCCTGCTTCTAGGATCCCAGTTTCTGTCAATTGGGTCTCGTGAGGGGGTCCAGTGATCAATACTAACTCTGAAGCATAAAATCAAAGATTTTTTTTACAAGAATATTGTCTTCTATGGGGGTGATTTTGCCTGTTAAGGAAAGCAATATGACTGCAGGCCAGGCTTTGTTTTATTTTACAAAAAGTAACCATAGCCCACAGCTTTTACAGTTCACCAGGCTGAGGAAATACCTAATGTAAATTATCTATTTTTACATTGCATCTTGGCTACTCTTTGCTTTGAGGCTACTCTAAAAATTTTTCAGTTGTAACCCAATGCTAAAACAAGAGGGGGCATATTTCACTATAAGAGGGCTTTAAAAGTCAACAAATTAATTTGCTTTTCCTTTCCAGCTGTGCAACCCCCCCCCCACTCCAGCTTTGAGCTGTAATTAAGTACATGCTTTTATAATAAAAGTAATCTTTTCCTGGTGCTTCCCCAGCTGCAAATTCTGACCCAGATTCCCATTATGAATCATGACTGTCACATGTGCTTGAAATAGGCCTCATTTCCCTCTGCCTTCCCCCAGCTGCTGGAGATTCTCACCCCTGGATTTAGCTCCAACATTATTGCAGAACTGGAGAGAGAATTTAACTTATATGAGCTCTTCTTTGAAAGCCTTGGATCAGGGGCCCCTGGGTGGCTCAGTGGGTTAAGCCTCTGCCTTCAGCTCGGGTCATGATCCCAGGGTCTTGGGATCGAGCCCCACATTGGGCTCTCTGCCCAGCAGGGAGCCTGCTTCTCCCTCTCTATCTGTCTGCCTCTCTGCCTACTTCTGCCTACTTGTGATTTCTCTCTCTGTCAAATGAACAAATAAATAATCTTTAAAAAAAAAAAAAGAAATCCTTGGATCATTTTTGTTTAGAGAAGGGGACATCATCCAAGCATCCAGTAATGACAACTAAGGAAAAAGCCATACTCATTTAACATTGTAGAATAAAACTAAAGCCAGCCATTGAGCTTAGTTGGGTACAGAATTAATTAAACATTTTTAAAGTGAAAGTACATATCTCCGATAAGAAACAATCTAAGAAGAAGAAACATCTAAAAAGATATGTGGGGAAGACTTATATTCATGAACTGTGCGTAATTTGTGTCTCTTTTTTGAAGAACTTCAAGCTCATCCTGAATGTATTGCTATGTCTCTCCATCTCCACTAGAATTGTACTCTAATTTCAGGCCACCATGAAGTCACCATCATCTTACTGTAAGAACTTTCTAATGAGCCACCATTCTCCCATTCTTGACCTTCTCTGATCCATTATTTATAGTCAGGGGGCTCTTTGAAGCATGCAAATGAAGTACAATAGAATGGCAATTCTATTCTCAAGATTTTCTCTTGGTTTCTCATCATAGTCTATATTATCTGATAATTTGTAGGAAGACTACAGCTCTCCATCAAAAATCCGGTTTTCCATTCTTCCCGGCACATAGATAAGCTATATTTCCTAAACTGTCTTATAGTTGTGGAAGCTGAGGTAACCATGTGACTGAGTATGAGCCAATAGAGTATCAGAAGAAGTGATGCATGTGACTCGCAGGTTAGAAATGCAAAAAATCCAATGTGCCATTTTCCATGTTCTCTTCCTTCTATGTGATCATCTGGAGCAAGCTTGGAAGCCAAGTATTGAATACGGCAGAACTGACACCAGCTTATGTCTCTGAATGACTTCATGGGGCCCTCTCTCTATACTGCAACCCCATTGGATTGTTATAGAACTGTAAAGCTGCTGAATTTGTGTTTGTTTGTCACAGTCATTAGCACTACCCTAATAACAAATACAGCTCTCCATGTAATGTATCTACTCTTTTACCTACTTTCATACTACCATATTCCATTTCTTTGCATAGCACTCATCACTTGATATGTGTTCTGTTTATATAATGTATCTGCTTCCTTTTGTTTTCCTCCAACTAGAATGTGAATTCCATGACAACAGGTCATTTTTATATCCTTTTAAGAGAAATGTCTATTCATGTTTTTTTTAACCTATCCTTTTTTTTTTTTTTTTTTTAATTTGGGTCATTTGTCTTTTGTTGTTGGGGTTTAAGAGCTCTTTATTTATTCTGGATACTAGACCATTATAAGATATGTGGCTTGCAAAAAAAAAAAAAAAAAAACAGATATGTGGCTTGCAAATATTTTCTTCCCTTCCATGATTTGTATCTTTAATTATGGGATAAGGTCCTCTTTTGCACAAAGGGTTCCAATAAGGTGAAGTTCAATTTATTTTGCCTTTGGTTGTGTGCTTTTGGTGTTATATTTAAAGAAATTATTGTCTAATCCATGTCAGTAAGATGTATACCCATGTCTCCTTCTAAGAAATTTAGAGTTTTAGATCTTACCCAAGTATTTGATCAATGTTGAGTTTATTTTGTGTATGGATGAAGTGGTCTAAATACACTCTCAAGCTTATAGATATCTACTTGTACTAGCACTATTTGTTGAAAAACAATAGTCTTTTTCCCTTGAATTGTCTTGGTATCTGTTATAGGTTGACTTGTGCCTCCCTTATAAAGGATATATTGAAATTCCAACACCTTGTACCTTACTTGAATACAGGGTTGCAGATGTAATTAAGATGAGGTCAGATTGGGATAGGGTGGGTCCCTAATCCTACATGATGAGTGTCTTTATAGGAAGGTGGCCATTCAAGGGAAGATAGAAACACACAGAGAAAATGCCATGTGATACTAAAGGTAGATACTGGAGGTAGGAAGCTGCAAGCCAAGGAACACTGAAGATTCCCAGAAAAAACAACAGAAGCTAAGAAGAGGCAGAAAAGTTTTCAAAAAGATTATGGCCCTGCTGATACCTTGATTTCATACTTTTTCCCCTAGAACTGTGAGACAATAGCTTTCATTGCTTTAAGCCAACTAGTTTGTGGTACTTTGTAATGGCAGCTCTTGGAAACCGATATAGCACCCTTACAAAAATTAATTAACACTAAATGTATGGGTTCATTTCTGAAGTTTCAATTCTATTATATCTATCTATAGGTCTATCCTTATGTTAGTATTACATTGTTTTGATTACAGTGTAGTAATCAGTATAGTAGTTTTGAAATCAGGAAGCCCATGTTCTCTAAATTTGTGAATCTTTTCTAGGACTATTTTGGTTATTCTTTGTCTGTTGCTATTTCTTTTAATAAGGCAGTGAGAATTCTATTTTATTTCATTTTATTTATTTTATTTTTAAGACCATATTTTAATGGGGATTTTGTTGAATCTGCAGATCAATTTAAAGTGTATTGCCATTCCAACAATTATGCCTTCCAATCCATGAAAGTCAACGTCTTTGCTCTTATTTCCTTTTATTTAGATCTCCTTCAACTAATTTCAACAATAGTTTGAAGTTTTTAGTGTACAAGTCTTGTACTTCTTAAATTTATTCCTAAGTAGTTTATTTTTGTTTCATAATACAATAAATGGAATTACTTTGATTTTTATTGTTAGATTGTTCAGTGGTAATGTGTAGATTACACATAGATCATGTATTCTGCAACACTGCTGAACTCATTTTCTAGTTCTAACATTTTTGAGTGTGTGGATTCTTTAGAGCATATATGTATATACCAATGTTTATTATACATATTGATTTTTAAATGTTAAACCAACTATGTATACCTGGGATATATGCCATTTGGTCATAGGTATAATCCTTTTTACATTTTTTTTTTAAATTTCTTTTCAGCATAACAGAATTCATTGTTTATGCACCACATCTAGTGCTCCATGCAATATATGCTGGACTTAGTGTGCTGATATTTTGTTGAGGGTTTTTTTTTTTTTATTTTTAAGTTTTTATTCAAAGATGTTGGTCAGAAGTTTTCTTGTGATGTGTTTGGTTTTGGTATCAAGTATTACACTGGTAGTATTACACTGACTTCAAAAGATGAGTTAGGAAATTTTTCCTTCTCTTCCATTTTTTTAAAGAATTTTTAAAAAATTTTAAGAACTCTTTATGAAGAATTAACATTAATTCTTTTTTTCATTTTTTAAGGAATATTTTATTTATTTATTTGTCAGAGAGAAAGAACAAGAGATTAGGCACAAGCAGAGAGAACAGCAGTCAGAGGCGGAAAGCAGGCTCCCTGCTGAGCAAGGATTTCCTATGTGGGAATCTATGCCAGGATCCTGGGATCATGACCTAAACTGAAGGCAGCTGCTTAACTGACTGAGTTACCCAGGTGTCCCTAATTCTCCTTTAAACCTTTGATAAAATACACCAGTAAATCCAATCTGATCATGGTGTTTCTTTTGGGAAGGTGGTGGTTGTTCTTCTTCTTTACTTGTTATAAGCTTATTCAGGTTTTGAATTTTTTTTTTTTTTACACAAATCAGTTTTGATCATTTGAGCCTTCTAAGAATTTGTTCAATTCATCTAGGTTATCTAGTTTGTTAGTGTATTATTATTCATATTCCCTTAAATCCTCTTCTTATTTATGTCATGTCAGTTGTAATTTCTCCTATAGCATTTCTGATTTTAATAATTTGATTCTTCTTCCTTTTTTCCCCCTTGGTCAACCTCAGTAAAGAATTGCCAGTTTTGCCCATCTTTTCATGGAAATAACTTCCTTTTTAAAAATTCTCTTTATTATTTTTCTACTCCCAAGTTCTTTATTTGCACTAGATCTCTATTATTTTCTTCCTTCTGCTTATTTTGGGCTTCTTTTCCTCTTCTTTTAAGTTTTTTAAGGTGGAAGTTTAAGTTATTTATTTGAGATTTTCTGCCTTTTTTTAACACTAGAAATTTAAGAATTTGTTTCAGGGAAGTGGAGAACACATTTAATAAAATAGGAAGTTTTGTTGTGTTATCCTAGCAAAATGTCAAATTAAAAAACCCGGCATATTATTTTTGTTTGGACATATAACATATTCTTTTGTTTTCTGATACCACATAGTGAAAAAAAGCTGTATTTATGAATAGATGATAGAAATATGACATAATAATGGTAATATACATATATAGTTAGCTTTCTTCTGTTTATCACTTACCAATGTATTTAATGAAATTGAAATCTTAGGAAAGGTTTAGAACTTATTTTTCTCTCTGTAGATATTTTCAATTGTTAAAATTCATGAACTACTTTGGAGTTTTAAGACTATGTTGCAGCTATTTTTGGATTAACAATATTGTGGTTACATTGAATTAATTATATTAGAAATACTAAGTAACAACAGTTGTTGATTAGTATTAGTTTACAGATTTTTTAAAATCTACTTAAAATTCAATGTATTTTAAATTTGTTTCTTTTTTTATTTTTATTTTTTTTTATTTATTTATTTTAAAGATTTTTTTTAAAAAATTTATTTATTTGTCATAGAGAGAAGCGAGAGCAAGCACAGGCAGACAGAGTGGCAGGCAGAGGCAGAGGGAGAAGCAGGCTCCCTGCCAAGCAAGGATCCCAATGTGGGACTCGATCCCAGGACGCTGGGATCATGACCTGAGCCGAAGGCAACCGCTTAACCAACTGAGCCACCCAGGCGTTTCAGGGGAATATGAATAATTCTGAATAATATGTTAACATATAACATATTTGTTTCAGGGGTACAGGTCTGATTCATCAGTCTTACACAATTCACAGCACTCACGATAGCACATACCCTCCCCAATGTCTATCACCCAGTCACCCCATTCCTCCCACTCCCCTCCCCTCTAGCAACTCTCAGTTTGTTCCTGAGATTAAGAGTCTCTTATGGGGGGTGCCTGGGTGGCTCAGTGGGTTAAAGCCTCTGCCTTCGGCTCGGGTCATGATCCCAGGATCCTGGGATTGAGCCCCGCATCGGGCTCTCTGCTCAGCGGGGAGCCTGCTTCCTCCTCTCTCTCTGCCTGCCTCTCAGCCTACTTGTAATCTCTGCCTGTCAAATAAATAAATCTTAAAAAAAAAAAAAAAAAAAAAAGAGTCTCTTATGGTTTGTCTCCCTCTTTGGTTTCTTCTTGTTTCATTTTTCCCTCCCTTTCTCTATGATCCTCTGTCTTGTTTCTCAAATACCTCATATCAGTGAGATCATAATGTATATATTTAGAGCTATACATTTCTCTTTGAGCATCATTTGGTTGCATCCCATAAGTTTTGGAACATTCTATTTTCAGTTTTATTTATCAAAAAATATTTTCTAATTTCTCTTGTGTTTACTTCTTTGGTTGATAGGTTATTTAACAATGTGTTATTTAATTTCAACATTTTTACAAATTTCCTAAATATTCTTCTGTTATTGATTTTTCATTTCATTTCATTAAGGCTGGGGAACATGCTGTGTATGATTTAAATTATTTTAAATTTATCTAACTTACCTTACAGCCTAACATAGGATTTATCCTAGAGAGGGTGTGCCTGGGTGGCTCAGTGGGGTAAACCTCTATCATTGGCTCAGGTCATGATCTCAGGGTCCTGGGATTGAGCCCCACATAGGGCTCTCTGCTTGGCAGAGAGCCTGCTTCCCCCTCTCTCTCTGCCTGCCTCTCTGCCTGCTTGTGATCTCATTCTCTCTCTGTCAAATAAATAAATAAAATCTTAAAAAAAAAAAAAAAAAGGATTTATCCCAGAGAATCTTCCACCTGTATTTGAAAACTATGTGTAAAAATCATGCTGCTATTGGGTAAAGTGTTCTGTAGATACATGTTAAATTTACTTATTATAGTGTTGTCCAATGTTTCTACTCCTTTTTTGATCTTCTGTCTGGATGTTCTATCTATTATTAAAAGTTGAATGTTAAATCAACTATTATTGTTGAATTGTCTATTTTCTTCTTTAAATTTTTCCCTTTCTGTTCCAAGTATTTTTGGTTTTTGTTGTCATGTGTATATATGTTTATAATAGTCATATATTCTTGGAAGATTGTCCCTTTATCATTATAAAATATCCTTCTTTGTATCTCATAATAATTTGTGTTTTAAAGTCTATTTTATATAATATTTCTATACCCACCCCAACACTCTTGGTTATTATTTATATGGTATATCTTTTTACATTCCACCTATCTGGGTATTTGAAATGTTTATTTATTTGTTTGACAGAAAGAGAGAGTACAATGAGGGGAAGTAGCAGGCAGAGGGAAAGGGAGAAGCAGGCTCCCTGCTGAGCAGAGAGCCCAATGTGGGACTTGATCCCAGGACCCTATAATCATGACCTGAGCCGAAAGCAGATACTTAACCAAATGAGCCACCCAGGTGCCCTCTACCTATTTGTGTATTTGCATCTAAACTGTGTCTCTTGTATACAGCACATAATTGGATATTTTTTATCCATCTGCATTTAAATTTAATAATAATTTAATAACTTCTATCTTTTAGTTGGAGTGTTTAATCCATTTACATTTAATGTAATTGGTGATAAACTATAATTTTTATCAGACATTTTGTTATTTTTCATATGTTTCAGGTCTTAATGGGCCATTACTACCTGATTTTGTGTTAAATATTTTCTTGTGTGTCATTTTAATTCTCTTGTTGGTTTTTTTACTCTATATTTTTGAGTTATTAGTGGTTGTCCCGGGGATTATCATTAACATCTAGATTAATACCAACTTACTTTCAATAGTATACAAAAATTCTGCTCCTGTATAATTCCATCTCCCCACTTTTATGCAATTATTATCGTAACTACATCCTTACATGTTGTGTGCCCAGTAATTAAGATTTATAATTATTGCATTATGCAATTATCATTTAAATCAGTTAGGTAAGAAAAAAGGAGATGCACTTACTTTTATATTTACCTATATATTTATATGTACCAGTACTTTTAATTTCTTTTTTGGGTTTGTGTTACTGTCCGTGTCCTTTTAGCCTCAAGGTGAGTCAGAGGTGAGATCCTGGGGTTGCTCATGTCTTTTGTGAGTAGGCACACAACAGCATGCAGCCTGTGCAAATGGACTGCTCGTTAGATTTCCAGAAACAAGTTGAGTTTTTCAAATCCCCTATGGGCATCTCATTCTGTAGCTTTTCATTTTAAACTTTTTGGCTAATTTATTATTTGCCCCATCTTTCATCCATTGTCTCAGATGTTAGCTTTGATGTTACAGCATTAGACAAATTCTTCATCCCTCAAGACACTTAGGGCTGGGTGAGATCAAGTGAATTTGAATTAATACAAACCTTTTGAGTGAGGGTTTCCAGGGAACCACCCAACAGGTCCAGTAATGACAATTGTTGAGATGAGGTCTTTCTTTCTTTCTTTCCTTCTTTCTTTCTTTCTTTCAAGATTTTATTTATTTATTTAACAGAGAGAGACATAGAGAGAGAGAATACAAGCGGAGGAGTGGAAGAGGGAGAAACAGTCTTCCTGCTGAGCAGGGAGCCTGATGTGGGGCTCAATCCTAGGACCCTCCAACTAGGACCTGAACTGAAAGCAGATGTTTAAATGACTGAGCCCCTGGGCACCCCAAGTTCCATTTTTTCTTAACCAGGAATATGGGATGTTATTTTTCTAGACTACCACTGAATTGGAGAGAAGGGAATGGAACTAAGGTAAACTAAAATACCACAGAGCTTGCTGTTCTGACTGAGATTCAGCAGTTTATCTTGACTAAATGCTTCCCTGGTTGCTGCAAGACTTTGGTTAATTCCAATTTCTTGGGGCGGGGGGAGAAGAATCTGGTAAATTTTGCCTTTTTGTTTTGTTTTATTTTTATGGAGGGAGGTACTTTTGGAAGTCTTTATTCTCTCATTTCCATTAACATCTGATGACATTTTATGTATTGTGCTACATAATCATATCATATTACTGTAATCATTAATAATTTAAGGGTCATCAATGTTAAAAAAGTTGGTGTTTACATTATAGCTGTTAGATTATATAGCTCTCCAAAATTATTATATCTAATCAAAAGTTAGGTATATATCTGTTTCTAGTGCTTAACTTTAGTGTTTATATGATACAAAATTTTTTGACATAAATATTGAAAATTGTCTAGTGCTGCTTACTATTTTATGAGCTATAATGTAAATTAGGTCTATATATTTGAAAATATTTTAAAAATATCCAAAGGACATTACTATAGGGAGGCTTTAGCTACAAGTAATTTGGACCTCAAAACTAGTGTTATAGTAATGATTGAAAATCTCCAGGATTTTTATCCCAATTAAGCATTTTTCTTTTAAACCAAACTCACATTGTTAACAGAGCTTCACAATAGAATGGAAACTACTACTAATACTTTATTTAGTTTTATTATTTAGGGACAAAATAGGTTTAGAAATAACTGTGGAATGAGGAGGAAAAGAACATAAGCCTTAAATTATATGCAACTATGTTACTTATCTCCACCTAATCTTGTAATTTTGTTATTTTAATAGTAAATTGTATCCTTCAGCAGCTTTTAATTTTCTCTGGAAAAGAGTATTCTAAATGGCTAACCACAAAAGAGATACAATGTAAACTGAACTGCTAATGGAAAGAAATATTTAGATATGTGGACACAAATGGGCATTAACAGGACTGCAAGCAGAAGCTATGACATACGATGATCTTTCTTTCAACTCCATTGTCCTAGGATTACATATGACATCATGGTGCTTGGACCAATCAGGTACATTTCTTCTCAATCTAAATATACATTTGAAGAAATACATGTACCCTTTATCTTATGAAGGAAAACAATATGTCTTTTCAAGAGGGAAGTAGAGGCTTGCAATTTTGAATGATAATTCTTTCAGATATCAAAACATATCTCTCAGGGGGGTATAGCTCAGTGGTAGAGCATTTGACTGCAAAACATATCTCTCAGATGTAGTCAGTCACTCTGCAACTAAACTGTCTGTTTACACTATGAAGCTTTTTCTTCCCATCCCACTAAAAGCTAAATTAATATATCTACACCCTTTCTTATCATGGAACTCTGTAAATACCCCTTTTATAACATTGTCTATACTGTATTCTTGTGCATCTATGTCTATTTTCTCAGTTAAACATTAAGTTCCTGTAAAGTAGAAATAAACCATTATTTATCTCTTTCTTCTAACTCTAAGAAAATTTTCATAAATGCTGTGAAAGAAATAGAATTTGGTTGAAGAAAGTATTATAGATACTTATGTAAGACCATGTAGTAGAAGAAGGTCCTTCTAAGGAGAGTACATTTAAGCTGATTGTATAAGTATAAGATTAAACCCGACTGATGAAGCTGAAATAAGGGAGTGGGGTCTGGAAAAGAAATTGCAGGTTGGGGAAACAGCCTACAGAGTAGACTTGTAAGGAGTAAATGAGTTACATGGAACTGCAAGGAGAACAATCTGAGTGTTGTTTGGCTCATGAAAGAGTAGGAAAAGTTGTACAGCTTCAGAAGCACAATCATGCAGGACTCTAGAACCATGATAAGTAGCTTTATTCCAGATACTTTATTCAACTTGTCAGTTGAAGGTTGCAAACAAAGAAGCAATAATCTAATTTTTACTTTAAAACCATCATTAGGATGTGAAAAAGATATTATGGTTACATCCCTCACAACCAAGGAGACCTGTCAGGAGGTTCAGACAGAAGTCATAGTATTGATGGATGAATGTAGAGACTAGGTTGGTAGTGGATTTGGAGTAATGTGGACATATATGGGATGGGCTTCATAGTTAGGGTAAGCTAGACCTGTTAATCAGTGAATGGATGTGATAGGTAAGAGAATAAAAGTGTTAAAATTGACTCCTGGATCTTAGGCTTGAACACTGAAGGAGAACAATATACAATTGAAATGAGGATGAACAGGTAAGGAACAAAAATTGAGAAGTAGAGCAATTGTTCATTTTAAATATGTTAAGTCATAGATGGAGAGGAAATGTGGAACATTCAAATTTGGAAAAGAGGAGAAAGGAGGATTACATTTGGGAGACATCAGAATATGGTTGGTACTAAAAGCCAGGTTGATGGATCCAGTTTGAAGTGAGAATAGAAGAAGGCTCATTTGCAAGACGTGAGGCACTTCAACTTTTAGAAATTAGGTAGAGGGAAAGGTCAATGATATGAAGAAAACCTCAAAGGAGAATAATTTAGAAGCCAAAAGAAGAGAGATTTCCAAGACACCATTTTATTCATTAATTTACCATGTAGAACTAAGCTTTGAGTCTGGTGCCAGCCTGCCTAGGTTCATATTCAAGCTCCATTTTTCACCTCTTTGTGCCTGAGTACTTTTCTCATAAGTTTTTGTCAAGGTGAAATTAATCAATGCACCAAAAGTACCTAGTACAGCACTCAATGAATTTTTATTGTCATTTTTATTGTTTTTCATTCACCAGAAAAAATTAATTGCAGAGTTTCAGAAAATAAGAATCAAGACCTTTAGGTGATGGGAGTTACTGAATAAATTTGAGGAGACAAGTAGCTATAACAGACTGAAGTAATTGGCTGATAACTGGCTATTGTCATCTGTTCTCTCTCCTACAATTTTTTTTGTTACAGAGTCTGTGAAGCTCTGTTTTTTAGTTCCTGAGCCTCTATTGCAGACAGAGATATCCACAGGTTAAATTTTGGCATGGTTAAATCTAGGTTACCTAATGTAAAGTCTAGCTCATTGTCCAGATATTGCAAAGCAAGGCATACCAGACAACAATTCCATACCTATACTCATCTTCAATAATATTTTTATGGCAATTTTCTTAGATAGGAGAAGAAAACCAATGACTACCAGACTTTTAAAGAATACTAACAATATGAAAAAGAAGGGCAAAATAAACGGCAAAGTAAATAGTGATACATCAAGGAATAGAAAATAATTATAAAAATTTCTCATTTGTGTTATCAGACTCAAGAAGATATCGTATTGATAATATAAAAAGGATGAATTATGAAAAATGAGCAAAGAATAAAAACAAGTTCTTTGAAGTTGAGCTATGATTTTCATTAAACAATCAAAAAAGCAGAAAATATTGTCAAAAATATCTCCCAGACTATAAAACAAAATAAATAAATAAATAAATAAATAAAGGATTAGAATATATGCTTCTCAGATATACAAAATCTCAAAAATTTTATCTTTCTTGCTGCTTTCTTTAGGAAACTAATTAAGGATATACTCTAAAAGCAAGAGAAAATTGAGAAAAAAGTCATGGGATCCATGTAATAGTGTTTTAGGAGAACAGTGAAATCCCCTCAGGATGAAAATAGAATAGTAAATTTGGAAAGCAACAAGTCAACATGGGAGTGTGAGACTAGAGAATTCTAGGTGGCAGAATTTGGCAACATAAGGGAAGTTGATGGCAGATGAATTATGGAGACCTTAAAAGAAATATGAGAGTATTATCAAAATAATTGATGGAGTATAAAAAATGTGAGTCCTTTCTATTGACTCTAGTAGTACAATGTTTTGAGTGGCACAAGGTTATGACCTTGGGATCTACTTTGCTGTATAATAAACAGGAAATCATAATAATTATGGAATTGTTCTTGACTTTTAGAATCAACTTGAAGATAAATCTCATAAAACTTAATTATGTGTACTGAACATAATGTAAATATTAACAACAAATTAATAAGGTAATTGTTTTATTATCAATAACATTAATAAATATTACCAACAACAATTAATGATGTAAATATTATTAGCCTTATTATGTAAAAGTAAAGATGGGGCTATAACATTTGAGATTGGAAGATGAAAAGAGGTGAAAAGTATGTTAAAGCCTTAGTCTTAGAAAAACTGAATAAGTTCAATTGAATGAGGAAAGGAGAATTAATTTTACCCTTTAGTAACTGAAGTGACAAGTGGGAAAATCAATAATAATGTTTATACTTACATCAGAAAGGAAAGATGCTAGTCGTGTAAATTGCTAAATCCTAATCTATTGTATTACAGAGCAATAGAATATGTACTCATTTTAACATAAAAGACATGAAGCTATAATTTTGTTATTCATAGCTATAGAAAAGAAGGAAATGATAATAACCACTGGAAGGGTTTTCCAGCCTCCTCTCCTCAACACCCTAGAAGAACTGGGCTAAATGCAATGTCTCTTGTTATATTATGTCTTACTACCGTTTGAAGTTTAATTATAAGTTTACATTCATAATAATTTTTTAATCTAAAAAAGTACTTTTCCTTGTATTTATAGGTAGTTATGGGTGGAGGAGATGATTTTTGGATTATTCCCAGACATCTGACTTAGAAACAAGAGAGAAACAAAATTGGAGATGGAGATAATTTTTTAGGGTATGGAGGTGGAGATATCAAGTTGGCCTTGAGATGATGAGGTTTCAACCACTGGAAAGAAATTTGGCCTAGAATACATATTTTGAGTCAACAACACAGAGATGATAATTAAAGCCATGCAAATGGATGAGGTCACCCAAAGAGAAGATGTTAGACGATAACAAAAAAGTAACCCTAGAGCCTGGGAGACTCCTAATTTATGAAAAACAGAAGAGAAATGTGTTTCAGTAAGTGGAAGAGGAGAGAGACAACAAAAACCAATGGAAGTGCAGTATGTTCAAAAATTTCCCCTTACATCGCTCCTTTTTGTCCCTCCACTGTTATTTGCATTATAGTACATGATCACTCAGCTTCTTTATTTCTGGCTCTGCCTAGTTAAAAACTCATACTCTAGAGCTGCAAATGAGAGGAAATCCATTATGCAAGGGCATTGGGAGAAAAACAAGCATTCATCAGCTATTCTATTCAGCAAATAGTAGTAAAAAAAAAAAAAACCCTAGCATTTATTAAATACTTGTTACATATTACATGTAATTTTAAATATAACAAACCGTCTAATTCCCACAAGAATGTAAGAGAACACTGGTTTTACCCACTTTGAGTTGGAGAAAGAAAGGGAAGATTTATAATATTAAAGTCAAATAAGAATCCTTTTTCTCATGTTAACACATTATCCTCATTGCTTTCTATATCCACAGTTCTTTGAAGTATGCATTTAGTCCAGTGATCTTCATTTCTACAACACTTGAGCGACACATTTCTTGATATTAACCCTGGTCCTCATCATGAGGTCAAAATCCAAAATTCAAGTTTCCAAGCTATTTTTGCAATCTCCTACATTACTATTGCTTCAGTTTCCCAATTCCCACCAACTACCTTCTGCAAACTCCTTAGAATATCTAATCCCATAGACTCTGCTCATTGCCTGTGTCTCAGAACTCTCATGATTTTCCTATATGTCTGAATATCATGGGCAATTGATTCCATGGCTCTTTTACCAAACCTCTTCACATTTCACTGTACGTACCCTCTCTGGATGGTCTCATCTCATCATTTAAGAACTTATTTTTATATTTACTAATACTTATCTCCAAGATAGTAAAGTCAATAGTTGATATTATATTGATTTAAATGTCACAAGTGAATGTTATGCCCCTATATATATTCAGAAAAATGACGTCTTGTCTTCTCCACATTTTCAGGCTTGAAATATATATTGTTATTATTAACTATTATAGTAATGTTTTTAACAATTTCATATTTTTTAGCATGAACTCAACTTGACATTTATATATAGCATTGTGAACATTTGCTGTTGTCACCTAAAACTCATTCTGGGTGTCTTACACTGCTGGTGGAAATGCAAAGTGGTCAGCCACTCTGGAAAATAGTATGGAGTTTCCTCAAAATGTTAAAAATAGAATTAACCTAAGATCCAGCAATTTCACTACTTGGTATTTACCCAAGGATACAAAAATACTGACTCGAAGGGATATGTGCATCCTGATATTTATAGCAGCATTATCAACAATGGTCAAATTATGGAAAGAGCCTAAAACCCCACCAACTGATGAATGGATAAAAAGTTGTGCTGTAAAAAAAAAAAAAAAAAAAAAAAAAAAAAAGTTGTGCTGTATATATACAATGGAATATTACTCAACCATGAAAAGTATGAAATCTTTGCCATTTATAATGTGGATGTGGATGGAGTGTATTATGCTAAGTGAAATAAGTCAGTCAGAGGAAGACAAATACCATATGATTTCACTCATGTGGAATTTATGAAACAAAATAGATGAACATAAGGGGGAAAAAGAGAAAGAGAGAGATAAATTATAAAACAGACTCTCAACTATAGTGAACAAATTGAGTGTTACTGAAGGGGAGATGGGAAGGGGGATTATTTAAATGGGTGATTGGTGTTAAGGAGGGCACTAGGTATTATATGTGATGAGCACTCAGTGTTACACATAAGTGATGAATCATTAAGGTCTACTCCTGAAACTACTATTACACTATGTGTTAACTAATATTTAAAGAAAAGCTTGAAAAAAACAAAACAAACAATTCATTATGGGTGTCCTTTTTTCAGTTGATTACCTCCATTCTTTCTATAGTACAATTTGACCATTCTGGAGGTTTAATTGATATCAATATTAATTTGATACATGTCTTGGCTTGAGGGATAGGTATTTAATTCTTTTTTTTCCAGAGAATATGTGTGTAAAGGTAAGCTCTGTGTACCCCTAACCTTTTAAATACCTTCCTATTGCTCTCACATATAAGAACATCTCAGACACTTTTAAGAATTCAGAGGAAATTCCTCCCTCCCCCACTAGGGTTACCACCATTTGGTGTTTAATGACCTAAAGATCTAAACTCTGCTCCTTGTAAAAAACTACATCTAATTTTTTTTTCTTCTAGATGAATATGTATAATATTCTTTATTTGTCCTAGAAACTAAAAGAATCTCCAAAATCTACCACATATTGATATAATTTTCATTAATTTTGTCTGATCCTCAAGGAAGTCTTCACATATTCAGAAAATACTTTTGTCCATTCAAGAAAAGTATTTTTCTATTACATATTGCTCTTATATTCTTACTTCTAGTTTCTTCTTTATGAACAGCAATGAACTATTAACACTTAAATTCTGTTCTCTATTTTCCATTACCATTTTTTTGTTCATTATTTTTATTTCTTCTTTCTTTTCTTTTGAAAGTAGAAAGTTACTGAAGTCTTCCTCTTTTTCCTCAGTTCACTGATTGAATTGTTTTATTTTACTTACAGCTTCTTAAGCTCATTTTATGTATCTTTGTTTTTTCTTTATATTTCTTCTTTGATGAATGTCTCAACTTTTAAAATTTCCATCTCTGCACCATTTTCATTTAGAAAAGAGACCACTGAGGCTCCTTGTACATAAAGTGTAACATTTAACATTTATCTCATTTAATGTAAGTTTTTTATATTCTTCAAAATTTAAATATCTAATTTCTTTAATCAAGTTATGCTACTGTGTGTGTGTGTGTGTGTGTGTGTGAGTGAGACTTCAGCAAAAAAGATTTACTCTTGGGGCGCCTGGGTGGCTAGTCCTTAAGCATTGGCCTTCAGCTCAGGTCATGATCCTAGGGTCCTGGGATGGAACCCTGCATCAGGCTCCTTGCTCAGCAGGAAGCCTGCTTCTCCCTCTCCCACTACCCCTGCTCTCTCTGTGTGTCACTGTCAAAAAAAAAAAAAAAAAAAAGATTTATTCATGAAATGCTTGGATCACGGATTCTGCTTGTGTAAGTTGGGCATTTGCCAACAGAGCACTTCTGCTGTAAAAAAGAACCCAGAGATTCATGAATTAATTGATCATAATCAGTCAACTATATTAAAGTAGAAAATTTGAATGTATTAGTAGGAAGAATTGATCACCCATTTCGTATATATATTTTTTCAATATCACATTCCATTTCTTTAGTTATATAAAAATCAAAATGGTGAAAGTGAAAGTAAAAGTGTGGATGAATCTAGACCATGTAAACAATTTCAAAAGAACCTGCCAAATGCATGTCAAACAAATACTTTAAGGGTAGTTAATAGAAATAAAAGGCATATTTTATAATAATAAATGGTCATCTGTCAAAACACTTAGGGTGGCTCAGTGGGTTGGGCCACTGCCTTCGGCTCAGGTCGTGGTCTCGGGGTCTTGGGATCAAGTCCCGCGTTGGGCTCTCTGCTCAGCGGGGAGCCTGCTTCCTCTTCTCTCTCTGCCTGCCTCTCTGCCTACTTGTGATCTCTGTCTGTCAAATAAATAAATAAAATCTTTAAAAAAAAATTGGGAAATTTTAACAATCTTTTAGTAATTGATAGAAGAAGCAGATTAAAAAGGTAGGAAGCATATGGAGTTCCAGACGTGGCTTAATTAACATATAAAATATTGAACCTTAGGCACCTGGGTGTCTCAGTTGCTTAAGCATCTGACTTCAGCTCAGGTCAAGTTCTCAGGGTCCTGGGACTGAGTCCAATGGCAAGTTCCCTGTTCAGTGAGGAGTCTGCTTCTCCTTCTTCCTCTGCTGCCCCCCCCTACTTATAATCTCTCTCTCTCTCTCAAATATATAAAATCTTTTAAAAAAAAGTACTGAACCCAATACTTACAGAACAACTTTTTAAAAGAGGTGTCAATGAAATATTTAACAAATTTGATCACTTACTAGCAATAAAGTTGGTCTCAACATGTCATAAGATTCAAATAATGCATAGTTAATTCCTAAGTCAGAGCAGAATTAATTTGGAAATCAAAACAAAATATACTATAAAAGTCTCCGCATCTTTGGAAATTAAGGAAGACATTTTAAATAGAGAAACAATACTTCATAAAATCTGTTCCACTGAAAATTAGAAAATATACTGAACTTAATATGAATAAGACTATTATGTATGTCAACATGTGAGATGCTACATAGTTGTGCTTATAGAAAAAAAATTTTGCCTTAAATTAGCTTATTAGGTACAAAAGAAGAAAATAACCCAATTATTTCATAATCCCTTTTAAGAAATTATAATATCAACATTAAATTAAGTCCAAATAAAGTAGAAGGAAAAATAATATAAAAAATGGAAAAAGTGAAATAAAGAATAAGTACTATATAGTGAATCAAAAAAACCAAAGATTTAGTACTTCAAAAAGGCTAATGTAATTGATATGATACTTCCAATATTAATCATCAGAGTGAGTGACATCAAGACTGAAAAAAGGAACATTGCTACTCATATCGCAGACATTTAAAAGATATACAAAGCTATTATGATGAATTTCAAGCAATAAAAGTGAAAATCTTGACAAAATGGCAAATTCCTAGAAAAACACGAATTACCCAGATTGAAAAGAATTTGCCAGGGTATTCTGCCAAATACATCAGAAAGAAATGACAACAAACACATACAAATTCTTCCAAAGAATAGAAATAGATGGAATAGTTTCAAACTCATTTTATAAGGTCAGTATAACCTTGATAACAGTATCTGACATCCAAAAAATTTTCGAAGCAAATAATTACAGGACAATCTATCTCAAAAACATGAATATAATGTTCTATAGTACAATATTATAAAAATAAATTCAGCAATACAGAAAAAGTATGTATATTATAACAATAGGAACTTTATAATCCATTGCAATAGCAGAACAGTTTTTAAAAACGATATCATTTCAGTAGATAGTGATAATAGTCATTGCGAATGTTATATTATTTATGTTCTGGATGTAATTAGATACATGTGATTTGTTTGTTTTCTTTAACATAAAATTAACTTAGTTGGATTCAAACTGTAAATTATCTATCTTGGCTGGTAACTCAGTCTCAGAGTTATTGTATATTTTAGAATATGTCCCATATTTAAGGGTTTAGAGGTCAGCCTGAAATTGGGAAGAGTTTATATACAACATCTGAAGTTCTTTGCCTCAGTTCTTTCTCGAACTCTTCCCAACAACTTACCAATACCTATAGTTTACCAAATCTTTTTTCCTACAGTTTGTCAGGCTAGAAGATCTTGAATTTTGTATCAGGATTTTAGATTATGCATATGTACATTTTATTTGCCCCTGGGTTAAAAGTCATAAAAACTAGTAACTCAATTATGCCACTTGCTCTTCCGAATGTCAACTTCCATCTAGTAATGGTGTGCTTTGTTTCACTTTCCAATGTTTTTGGGTCACTATGATTTTTGTTTGTTTGTTTGTTTGCTTTTTGTTTTTTGTTTTCTTGTTATTGTTGCTGTTATATTTCTAGGTTTCCTTGTTTATAGTTTTTCAAAATTTATAGTCCTTATATGTGTCATGGTAGAATCTTACAAGAACTATGCGTCACATCAGAGGAAAAAATCTTTTGTCAGTTCCTTTAAGGTAATGAAGAACAGAAATAGCAATGATGATCTTATGACCCACTAACTTCAATATTATATATAAAATATTTAAAGTTGTTTTATATCATTTAATGTTTGACCCTATAAATAAATTGTTCCTTAGAATAAAGGTTAAATAAAGTTGGCAGGTGCTAATAACTGGATCCTTTTAGTATGTTATTTCTAATTTTGTCATTAACTGAGAGTATTTATCTAGGTATGATTTTTCAACCACTGCTCATAAGTAAGCAGTGCAAATACTTTGCTAGTTACTCATAAACAGTCTTTGAAGATCTTGCAATTAAATCCAGTGCAGTTAAATCTAGGCTTTCGTTTGTTTGCTTTCTTTTGTTTCATTTTTGTAAATGATCTATTCATTAATATGTGACCAGCAGACTGTTTACAAGAAAGAAAGAAAAAAGGATGGAAGGAAAAGTCAGGCATAGTATTTTTAGGAAATCGCTATTAGAAGACTATAAATGTGTATTTATTGGTTTAATATGGCATAAAAACTAGCACTCTGCAATAAGGAAGCATTCCCACTCCTTATTTTTCTTACTACTTTATCTTCCTCTTCACACTTATCACCTCACCAACTAACATTTGACATGTCTTATTATCTGCTCCCCCAAAAGCAACTAAAATGGTTGACAGGAATTATGACCTGTTTTGTTTATTGCTATTTCTATTGCTTCTACGAGAAATTCTGGCACATAGTAGAGATTTTATTTGATGAGTCATAAATTCTACCTCACCTCCTTCCTAACTGTCTTTTGGGACAAGTTATCTAACTTTTCCAAACCTAAATTCCTACAAATCAAGAATGGGTATAATGATAGTAACTATCAAATCCTCTTTTGTTAAATATGACATGAAAGCATGCATCTAAAGAATTCCACACAATACACAGTGCCTTGTTCAATTCTTTCTCTGTTGAGATATATATATATATAGACATATATATTTATATATATATATATATTTTTTTTCATTTGATAACATTTGGCTTACGGCAACATTGTTTTTGATAGCCCCAAATGGGAAATCAACCCAAATGCCATCTAGAATCAAATGAATAAACACATTTTATTATATTAATACATTTATTGTAATACTATTACTTAAATAAATGACTACAACTTCAAACAACATAGAAAAAAATAAAATTATTTCAATTAACATTTAACTACTGCTTATAAAATAGGCATATGTTGTTAATAATTTCAGAAGTGAATAGAATGTTTATCCCTCAGAAGAGCAGAAGTGCCTTGGAGGCTATTAGGGGTCTTTATGGGGTGCTAGCAATAGTCTGCTTTTTGATCTGGGTTTTGACAGCACAGTTGGGTTCAATTTATAAAATTTATTGAACTCAGGCTCCTGGGTGGCTCAGTGGGTTAAAGCCTCTGCCTTTGGCTCGGATAATGTTCCCAGGGTCCTGGGATCGAGTCCTGCATCGGGCTATCTGCTCAGCAGGGAGCCTGCTTCCCTTCCTCTCTCTCTGCCTGCCTTTCTGTCAAATAAACAAATAAAATCTTAAAAAAAAATTACTGAACTCTACACTTACCGTGTAGTACTTTTCTGTAAGCATTTTGTATTTGAATGAGAAGTGTTCCCAGAAGAAAAAAGAAAAGAAAGAAAAGAAAAGGTAAAATAAGAAAAGGCCTGTTGTTCTCTTACCTAAAGATGATGTCTCACATGGACATAAATCCCAAATGTTATTGGATTCAGCTTTCTTAAGAATATCATATAGACAGTTTACTTCCTTGTAGATCAACTAATTTTCATTTCATTGTCACATTGCTATTAATTATTTTTCCATGTGCTTTCTATTATGTTTAAAAAATAATTTATTCATTTTTTAACAGACTATTAAAATAGTTCTAGTAACAAAAAAGACCAAAAATGTATAACAAGCAAAAAAACTGGAAACAGGAAACAGGTGAGAAAGAAATGTGGGTGTCTTAGAAAAAGTCTCTCAAATATTTTAATTTTATTTTAATATGTGAATAGGTAGGGTTTATACATATAAATCAATATTCCATTAAATATTGACACAATAAAATCACTCATTATTTTATTCTATGCAGTAAGAGTGTCTCCATCATATAATGGCTCTTCATTTACTCTTTTATATGACTAATTAAGTATTTTTATTTTGATTATGAAGTTCATTTGGGTAAGATACTGTGTGTAAGTGAAAGTTTAATTTATTTTTAATTTACTCAGAACTTAACACTATGTTATACAGCAACAACAAAAAATAGTAGACTAGTTCTTAGATTCAGTAATTTTGATTTGCCTCACTTTTTCACTGGATTTATGAGGCTTAATTTTATATACTTCAGCAATCAAATAGGATGTCAGTAGGTTGAACAATAAGAAACATGAGCATATGGAATTCATTTTCATGATTGTCCTCTCTGCAAATACTGCTTTTGGCATGTGACCTTATATACCTCTAAAAGCCACCTTTCCCTATAGATTTCTAGCTCTTTCAGTTATAGATGGACAATAGTTGCACAGATAGACAGATGGAAAGTAGTGGAAAATTTTACCACTATACATTATGGTACATAATGTATATAAGGATATAATGTGTAATGGGTAAAGAATTCCTAGTTCAGTTCATTCCTAGTGAAATAGAAGACATCATAGATCAATTATACAATTATCTGTACTGATAACCTTAAAGATTTGGCATTCTGAACACAGCTTGGTTACCTGTGACTTTCTGGGAGACCTGTTCTTGCCTCTGTGTATCTTCTATCCCTATTGCTCTCCTTCTTTCTAGTCTGTGTTCACATGTCTTCACATGTGGGCTAGCACTGGCCTCAATGACAGCAGTTTTTCTTTCTAGATTCCAAGGTACAGATGTCCACTCAAATAATTTTCTGTAAACATTGTTTTCACCTTTCCACTTCTGAGTTTGAAATCCTCCAGAGATTCCTGATGCCAAGTAAGTCATTTTGTTATCACTTATTTCTCATGCAAATTTTTTTATTGAATATTTTCTGACAGGCATGATTTTAGGCACTTTAGAAAAAGAACATTAATGTAAAACCTTATGCTGCTATCAAATATCTAATAAGCCTAGTGGGAAAGTCTGAATTTTAGTGACCTTGATATTTTTTCCTCCATCCATCTAATTGAACTTACTCCAAACCTCCTATTTCAATCCTATTTGTCCTTATCTCAATGATTCTTAGATCTCAGTATTCTATTGTTGAGGCTTTAGCCCATGTTATTCTGTCACCTTAAATAACCTCACACTCTGTGGTCACCTCTTAGGTTTATCCCACTCCCACCTGTTTTTTGAAGTCCCTAAACTTCAGAAGACATTTCAAGAATGTGGGATCCCTAGTGAGTATCTCTTGTTTATAGTGCTGACTATACAAGTTATCCCTTTTTGCATAAGAAATTACATGAACTTAATCACTTAAAACAAAATAAATTTATTATATCACAATCTCTGTGGATCAGAAATGCAGGCACAGTTTGCAATCAAAGTGACAGCTAAGCTTGCATTCTCTTCTAATGGCTTGACTGGGGAGGACCAGCTTCCAAGCTCACTGTCATAGTTACTGGTAGAATTTGCTTCCTTATAGGCTTTTGGTCACCTTGCCACCTAGGTCTCTTTACAGAGCATCTTAAAGCATGGTAACATTTTTCTTCAGAGCAAGTAAGTGGGAGGGAAGAAAGTAGCAGCAACACAGAGAGAATGTTAGCAAGAGAGAAGTCATGGTCTTGTGTATCCCATCATATTCCATCATTTTTTCTGTTTTCTATTCATTAGAAGCAAGCCACTAGATAGAGTCAATACTCAAGAGGAGGAAATTATACAAAGACATGAATACCAAGACATGGGAATCATTAGAAGCCATGTCACAAGCTGCCTACCACAGGGATAATGATAATAATGACAAAACAGCTGCAACAACAATTACAATTGTATTTTTATCCTTATTGAGCACTAATTATTTGCCAGCATGGTGTCATATGCTTTATATATTATTCAGTTAACCCTTGAGCAATTTAATAGATGCTCTCTTGTTTCTCATTTCATTGATGGGAAAACTGAAAAACAGAAGATTATAAAACATACCAAAGTTACTACTTATAAGAACATGTAAGAGCTTGTTTCTAATGGCTTATTAAATGTATTAATAGTTATAGAAAACATGTTATAAGCCACCAGTTCATTCATTAATTATATACTACACCATCATATTTTTATTTTTCAGGCAAACTAGTTACGTTTTCCTGAATGTACTGTAATCTTTTGGAAAGGAGCAAATTGTATATATTTATTCTATATCTATTGCATATAGGCACTGTCCTGAGTTAATGATGTCACTTTTGTTTGCCAGTAACAAAAATTCAATTCAAAATGGCTGAAGTAACAAGGAAATTAATGACTCATAACATACTCTTTTCTTCAATATTTGCCTTATTCTTAGACACAATTTCTCTCCACATTGGGCCCTTTGGAATTTTTAAATGTTTGTTTTCCTAATTCAGAACTCTAGAGGAAAGAGAGCTCAGTTCAAAAAACCATCTTGGAATTGAGTCATCTTTGAATATCTTGGATACTGTGCCAATCTCCGATACAATCACTGTCATTTGGAGGGCAGGATAATCTGATTGATCATATATCCATCAGTACCATGTCCATCTCTATGGCCATGAGATGGAAATGAATTGTGTTTTGTACTTACTGAAATCAGATATACTTGGGATGATTTGTTTTTTCCTTTTTTCCTAAATACCAACAAGATGCCATTGCTGAAATTTGGAGGGTAGATTTTTCTAGGCATGCAAAAAATAAACGTCCATTGAGGAATGATTATGGTCTTTGGCCAAAAAGGCAGTTTTTCAATTTGAAATAAAATATATCTTCCAGGTACACTTACAAACTCTGAAACCCATACAGAGTTCTGGAGGTCTCACCAATATTTAAAAACTATTTAATACTTGTTAATGCCTCACATTCTCCTGGCTAAAGAGTTATATTTCCTTTAATGGGTCCTCTAAGGGTGGATTTTAGCTTCCATGGCATTCTACTTGCTCTTTTCTGAATGTTCTCTCATGTATCTGTATCCCAATAAAAACAAATTCTACAGTATCAGGAATGGAATCTGTGGTGAGATGTGAAGCAGATGAGGAATATAACAGAATTATCACCTCTGTGAGTCTGGGTGTGCTACTTCTCATTTTGGTGGAAGGACATCACATAAATAGATGTGGCATGTCAGGAGTTCTTCTTTTGGGGTAGTAAGAATGCAGAGAAATCTGGGATTATTGGTGACATGTTCATGTACTGACTCAACTGAAGATTTTTCAGAATAACTTGTGACCATAAATTCAATTTTATGTTGTCTAATAGATAAGAATCTATGTGACATATTTCCAGTTTATGTTGGTGGTGGTATAGGGTAGTAAAGTCATGACAATTTCCATCCTTAAATCTAGGCAAGATGTTGATTTCTGATGGGCCTTTAAGTTTAGATAAGAATCTCAAACATTGGCTGATAGAAGGCTGGGGGCATCTGGGTAGCTTAGCTTGTTAAACATTCAGCTCTTGGTTTTAGTTCAAGTCATGATCTCATGGGTCATGAGATTACACTCCCTGTCTAGCTCCATGCTCAGCAGGGAGTCTGCTTGATTTTCCCTCTGCCCCTCCCCCTACTAGTGCTGTCACTGTCTGTGTCTCTCTCTTTCTCTCAAATAAGCAAATAAATCTGAAGGAGGAGGAGGAGGGAGGAGAGGAAACAGGAGGCTGGAATCAGCACCATAGGGGCTATGGAGAGTTAACAGTAACTAAGTAGTTTGAAGGTTCTCATTACTGACAAATATTAATTCTACTATTTTTATCTGCATTACTACAACATCTCTCCACTAGTTATCTTGCTTTTACTTCTGTCCGTTTGTCCTAGAGTTCATTCTCTACAATGCAAGCCAAATCATCTTTTAAAATGTAAATAAGATCATGCAAGTACCATGAAAATGTTTAAAATTCCATAGCACTTATTTATTGTAGTTAAAAATCTTAATTTTGGCCTCTGAGGCCCTCCAGAACCTGGCCCCCATCTAGTTTTCCAATCTCATCCCCTCTTTTGTCCATTTCAGGCTCTTTGACTTCCTTTTGTCCTTTGATCATGACAAACTCATGTCCAAATAAGAAAATTTTCACTTATCATACACTCTATTTAAAATGTTCCTCCTTTGTATTTTGGTATGGCTGGGTGTTTACCACCTTGAAGTATCAACTAAAATATTGCTTCATCAGAGAACTGGATCACTTTCTTACAACATACACAAAAATAAATTCAAATTGGATGAAAGTCCTAAATGTGAGACAGTAAACCATCCAAATACTAGAGGAAAACACAAACAATAACCTCTCTGACATTGGGTGTAACAACTTCTTTCTAGATATGACTCTTGAGTCAAGGGAAACAATCAAAAATAAACTATTGGAACTACATCAAGATGAAAAGCTCTGCACAGTGATGGAAACAATCTATAAAATTAGAAGGCAAACTATATAATGAGAGAAGATATTTGCAAATGACATAACCAATAAAGGGTTAGTATATAAAATAAATAAAGAACTTATACAACTCAACACCTAAAAAAAATACAATCCATTAAAAGTAAATGGGCAGAAGACATGAACAGACATTTCTCCAAAAGAACACATACAGTTGGTCAACAGACACATGAAAAGATGCTCAATGACACTTATCTTTAGGGAAATACAAATCAAAACTACAATGAGATATCATCTTATACCTATCAGAATGGGAAAATCAATAACACGGGGAACAACAAGTATTGGCAGAGATGTGAAGAAAAAATAACACTTGTGCATTATTGGTGGGAATACAAACTGTTGCAGCCCCTCTGGAAACAGTATGGAATTTCCTCGGAATGTTAAGAATAGAACTACCTTATGATCCAGGAATCACACTACTGGGTATTTACCCAAAGAGTACAAGAACACTAATTCAAAAGGATACACGTACCCATAGGTTTATAGCTGCATTATCTATGATAGCCAAAATATGGAAGCAGCCTAAGTGTCCATCAATTGATATATATTTGATATATGTATCATTTTATATATAATTCCATTATATATAATGGAATATTATTCAGCCATAAAAAGAATGAAATCTTGCCATTTGCAATGACATGGATAGAACTTGAGAGTATAACGTTCAATGAAATAAGAGAAAGAAAGATACATACCATATAATTTCATATGTGAAGTTTAAGAAACAAAAGATAAAAGAAAGATGGAGAGGAAGAGAGAGAGAGAAAAAAAATCAAGAAGCAGACTCTTAACTACAGAGAATGAACTGTTGATTACAGGATGAAGGGGGAATGGATTAAATATATGTGGGGATAAAGAAATGCACTTCTCTGATTGAGCTCAGGGCAATGTATGGAACTGCTGAATTACTATATTGTACATTTGAAATTAATATAACACTGCATGTTAACTTACTGGAATGAAAGTAAAAACTTAGAAAATTAAAAATAATTCTAAAAAAGAACTTCAAGACCAAAAACAAATCTTTTTTTTTTTTTTAAATTGTCTTCCTGCCCTTGGTAATAGGATTGTGAGTGTTTGAATCATATCTCTGTATTTTGTTATTGTTTATACCTGCATATTTGTCCCACGTCAGTATCTGGAATAGCAGAGAGTTAACATGTATTTTGTAAATAAATAAGCAATAATTTTAAGTGCAAATAGTAAATTCTAATCATACTAAAACTTAGTAAATCTATAGTAATTCTTAGGAGTTCAGTGATTAACAAACTTGAACTATTTTTCTTTACTTCAGTTTACCTAACTGTGAAACAGAGGTAATTATTGTATCTGCCTCATAGAGCTTTTGTGAGAGTTAACTAACTTAATATATTTAAGATTTAACAATAGATATTATGTAACCTCCCTAAGAATGATATTAGAACCTATAAAGATGCTATAACTATTCATAACTATTCATGGATTAATATAATACATGGAACACTCTCATTTTTTGGGTCTCTTTCTAAATCATTATTTGTAAATGAATTAATTGAGATGATAGTTTGTGCTCTAATTTTATGAATGCTAGGTTAGTAATTAACAGATTGTGTTTATAAGTACCGTTTTGGGCCTGTGATATAATCATGCAACAGAAAGATCACATAAATAGACACTAAGGGGAGAAGCTAGGTCACATTTTAAACTTTGAACCAAATTAACAAAGATGAGTAAGTTAAGCCTTATCTCTATTATGATTGGACACTATTATTTTCACTTAGGTCAATGTCTTAACAGTAATCATACCACTGATTTCCTGGTACTAATCTTAACCTTTCACATTGGGTATTTGCGTTCACTTGTATTAGGTTGTGTTGATTGGATATAGCTGGAGACACTGCACTTGTTGCATCATTTGGAATGTGAGACAAGATAAATTTAAGCGCTGCACCTGCTATGAAATATTTAGTCATCACTGACTGCTAATTTGGTTTCTGTTTCACAGCTAAATTTCTACTTGTGAGTATGCAAATACTAAAATTTATTTTGGCTCTTGAGAAGGCTTACATAAGATGAACCATGTAAGACTTTTAATTTACTACCTGGAATATTAGATTTCTCTGATCTTAGTGTCCTAATCTGTAAAATAATTGGGTATGACTTGACTCTTAGATCTTTCCCATCTGAAATTCTCTGATCTATTAAGAAATGGGGGAAGGCATTAGTTACAGGCATAAATGACAGATTGGTGACAGAAATAGTATATAAAGATTATATTCAAAATTTCTTTTTTAAACTAGATAAATTTATATATTGCAAAATTATTACCACAGTAGGCTTAGTTAACACCTTCATCACCTCACATAATTGTCATTTCCTTTTGTGGTGAAATAGTTCAGTTTACTCTCTTAACAACTTTTAAGTATTAAGAGTATTGTTAACTCAGGCACATAGATCAATGGAACAGAATAGAGAGCCCAGAAATAGACCCTCAACATTAAGGTCAACTAATCTTTGACAAAGCAGGAAAGAATGTCCAGTGGAAAAAAGACAGCCTCAACAAATGGTGTTGGGAAAATTGGACAGCCACATGCAGAAAAATGAAATTGGACCATTTCCTTACACACATGAAAATATACTCAAAATGGATGAAGGACTTCAATGTGAGAAAGGAATCCATCAAAATCCTTGAGGAGAACACAAGCAGTAACCTCTTCGACCTCAGCTGCATCAATTTCTTCCTAGGAACATTGCCAAAGGCAAGGGAAGCAAGGGCAAAAATGAACTATTGGGAATTCATCAAGATCAAAAGCTTTTGCACAGCAAAGGAAACAGTCAACAAACCAAAAGACAACTGACAGAATGGGAGAAGATATTTGCAAATGACATATTAGATAAAGGGCTAGTATCCAAAATCTATAAAGAGTTTAGCAAACTTAACACCCAAAGAACAAATAATCCAGTCAAGAAATGGGCAGAGGACATGAACAGACATTTCTGCAAAGAAGATGTCCAGATGACCAACAGACACATGAAAAAATGCTCCACATCACTCAGCATCAGAGAAATACAAATCAAAACCACAATCAGATACCACCTCACACCAGTCAGAATGGCTAAAATTTATAAGTCAGGAAGTGACAGATGCTGGCGAGGATGCGGAGAAAGGGGAACCCTTCTACATTGTTGGTGGGAATGCAAGCTGGTGCAACCACTCTGCAAAACAGCATGGAGGTTCCTCAAGAAGTTGAAAATAGAGCTACCCTATGACTCAGCAATTGCACTACTGGGTATTTACCCTTAAGATACAAATGTAGTGATCCAAAGGGGCATGTGAACCCGAATGTTTATAGCAGCAATGTCCACAATAGCCAAACTATGGAAAGAACCTAGATGGCCATCAACAGATGAATGGATAAAGAAGATGTTGTATATATACAATGGAATACTATGCAGCCATCAAAAGAAATGAAATCTTGCCATTTGCAATGACGTGGATGGAGCTAGAAGGTATTATGTTTAGCAAAATAAGTCAGTTGGAGAAAGACAACTATCATATGATCTCCCTGATATGAGGAAGTGGAGATGCAATGTGGGGGGTTTGGGGGTCGGAAAAGAATAAATGAAACAAGATGGGATCGGAAGGGAGAAAAACCATAAAAGACTTAATCTCACATAACAAACTAAGGGTTTCTGGGAGGAGGGGGGTCGGGAGACGGTGGTGGGGTTAAGGACATTCAGGGGGGTGTGCTGTGGTGAGTGCTGTGAAGTGTGTAAACCTGGCGATTTGCAGACCTGTACCCCTGGGGCTGAAAATACATTATATGTTTATTAAAAAAATTTAAAAAAAGAGTATTGTGAACTCTAATTATCATGCTGTACATTAGAATCCCAAAACTTACTTATCTTATAACTGGAAATTTGTACCCTTGAATCACATCTCCATATTTTCCCTTACCTCCAGTACCTGGTAATCACCAATCTATCCCTTTCCTATAAATTTTTCTAGATCCCATTTATAAACTGTGTCATACAGTATTTGTTTTTTTCCAGAATGCCCTCAAGTTTCATTTATGTTGTTGTAAAAGACAGGATTCCTTCTTTCTCATGGCTGAATAATATTCCATTGTCTGTATATACCACATCTTCTTTATCCATTCACCTTGTCACCATGAAACTAAGGTTGTTTCTATGTCTTGACTATAATGAATAATGCTGCAATGAACATGGGAGAGCAGATATCTCTTTGAGATCCTGATTTCATTGCCTTTGGCTAGGTACCCAGAAGTGGAATTACTGGATCATAAGGTAGTTCTATTTTTAATTTTTTTTTTTAAGATTTTATTTATTTATTTGAGAGAGAGAGACAGTGAGAAAGAGCATGAGCGAGGTGAAGGTCAGAGGGAGAAGCAGACTCCCCATGGAGCTAGGAGCCCGATGCGGGACTCGATCCCGGGACTCCGGGATCATGACCTGAGCCGAAGGCAGTCGTCCAACCAACCGAGCCACCCAGGCGTCCCACTATTTTTAATTTTTTGAGAAACTTCCATACTGTTTCCCACAATGACTGCACCAACTGACTTTCCTATGAACAGTGCACAAGATTTTCCTTCCCTCCACATCCAGGCCAGTTTTTATCTCTCGTTTATTTGATGGTAGACATTCTAGCAGGTGTGAGGTGATATATCATTGTGGTTTTTAGATGCATTTGTCTGATGATTAGTGACATTGAACACCTTTTCATGTCTCAGTTGGTTATTTGTAAATCTTGGGGAAAATGTCTAATTGGCTCCTCTATTCTTCTATTTTGTAGTCAGTTTTTGTTTTTGTTTTGCAAGTGACTTGTGTAAGTTCCTTATATATTTTGGATAATAACCTCTTATCAGACATCCAGTTTGCAAATATTTCCTCCCATTCTATGGTTTTATTTTCTTGATTATTTCTTTTCCTGTGCAGAAGCTTTTAGCTTAATGCAATCCCGCTTACTAATTTTTACTTTTGTTGCCTGTGCTTATGTTATAGCCAAAACACTGTTGCTAAGGCAAGGTCAAGGAGCTTTTTCCTTGCTTTTTTTTAGTTTTACAGTTTCAGGTCTTAAGATTAAGTATTTAAACCATTTCAAGATAACTTGTGTGGTGGTATAATATAAGGGTCCAGTTTCATTCTTCTGCAAATGATTGTCCATTTTTCCCAGACCCATTTATTGAGGAAACTATTTTTTCCACACTGGATATTCTTAACTCCTTTGTTAAATATTAGTTGACCATATATATGAGAGTTTATTTCTGGGCTCTTGATATTACTGTATATATATATATATATATATGCCAGTGCCATGCTGCTTTGATTATTATAGCTTTGTAATGTAGTTTGAAGAGTGATGCTTTTATACTTTGTTCTTTTTAAGGATTACCTTGGATATTCAGTTGTTTTTGTTTTTTTTTTTAACAGTTTCATACAAATTTTAGGATTATTTGTTCCTATTTCTGTGAAAAATGCTATTGGAATTTTGATAGGGATTACATTAAATCTATAGATGGCTTTGGGTAGTGTAAACATTTTAACAGTATTAATTTTCCAGTCCATGAGCACAGGATATCTTTCCATTTACTGTGTCTTCAATTTCTTTTATCAAAATCTGTGAATTTTCAGTGTTCAAATCTTTCACTGCTTTGGTTTAATTTATTCCTGTGCATTTTATTAGTTTTGATGCTGTTCTGAATGGGATTTTCTTTATCTATTTTTCTGATATTTTATTGTTAGTACATAGAAATGCAACTATATTCTGTATGTTGACTTTGTATCCTGCAACTCTATTTAATTTGTTGATGAGTTCTAACATTTTTTTTTGGAGAAATTGTTAAGATTTTCTACATATAAGACCATATAATCTCTAAACACAATTTTACTTCTTTCTTTGTGATTGAGATGCTCTTTTTTTTTTTTTTTTTTCTCCTTTCTTTTTATTTCTCCTCCTTTTCTCCCCCCTCTCCTTCTCCTTGGCATAATTTTTCTGACTGGGACTTCCAGTACTGTGTTGAATAGGAGTGATGAGAGTGAGTGGGCACCACTCTCTGCTTCTTAATCTTCAAGAAAAAGTTTCAACATTTCACTGTTGAGTATGATGTTAGCTGTGGGGATTGTCTTATTTGGCCTTTATTATGTTGAGGTATGGTCCTTCTATACTCATTTTGTTGAGAGTTTTTATGACAGATATAAGTAGATACAGATATATTTAATTTTGTCAAGTGCCGTTTCTGCACCTATTGAGATGATCATATAATTTTTATCTTTCATTCTATTAATGTGGTATATAACATTTATTTGTGTTTGTTGAACCATTTCTGCATCCTGGGAATAAATCTTACTTGATTTGGTATATGATCCTTTAAGTGTACCGTTGAACTTAGCTTGCTAATATATTTGGTTTAATAATTTTTGCATTTCTATTTATCAGGAATATTGACCTATAGTTTCCTTTGCTTATGGTGTCATTATCTGTCTCTAGTATCAGAGTAATGTTGACCTTATAAAATGAGTTATGAAATGTTTTCTCCTTCCTAATTTTTTTTTTTTTTGAAAACTTTAAAAAAGATTAATATTAGTTCTTCTTTAAAAGTTTGGTAGAATTCACCAGTGAAACCATCTGGCTTTTCTATGTTGGGAGGTTTTTCGGTTACTAATGCATTTTGTTAACCGTTGTTGGTCTTTTTATATTTTCCAATTCTTCATAATTCAGTCTTAGTGGTTTTTTTTTTTTTACAGGAATTTATCCATTTCTTCTAGGTTTCTCCATTTCTTGGTGTGTAATTGTTCATAATAGACTCATGATCCTTTGTATTTCTGTGGTATCAGTTGTTCAGTTGTAGTATTTCCTTTTCCATTTCTGATTTTATTTAATTGAATCATCTTTTTTATTCTTAGTCTAGCTAAAGCTTAGTCTAGCTAAAGTTTTGTCAATTTTATCTTTAAAAAAAAAAAAAGCTCTTAGTGTTGTTGATTTGTTCTCTACGTTTTCCCAGTCTCTATTTCATTTATTTCTGCTTTGTTCTTTGTTATTTCCCGACTTCTATTAACTTTGTTTGTTCTTTTTCTAATTTCTAGAGGTGTAGAATTAGGTTGTTTGTTTCAGATCTTTTTTTTTTTTCCTTATCCTGTTTGTCATTATACACTTCCCTCTTACATCAGCTCTTGTTGCATCTCCTGAATTTTGATATGTTCTGTTCCCATTTTCATTTGTTTCATTATGTTATTTTTAACTTTTTTTTGTTTGTTTGTTCGTTTGTTTCTTTTTTGACCCACTGGTTGTTTAGGAGTATGTTGATTAATTTCCATGAAATTGTCAATTGTCCAATATTCCTCCTGTTATTAATTTCTAGTTTCATACAATTGTGGTTGGAAAAAATACTTACTATGATCTCAATCTTCTTAAATTTGCTAAAATTCGTTTTATGACTTAACATATGATCTATTCTGGAGACTATTCCATGTAGGCTTGAGAAGAATGTGTGTTCTGCTGCTAATGGTTGGAATGTTCTGTATGTGTCAGTTAGATCCATTTGGTCTAAAGCTATTAAAAGTCTAACGCTTTCTTCTTGATTTTCTGTTTGGATATATCTTTTATTGTAAATGGGGTATTGAAATCCCCTACTATTATTGTATTGCTGTCTATTTCTCACTTTAAATCTGTGTTTGCTTAATACATTTAGGTGTACCAAAGTTGGGTGTATATATATTTACTACTGTTTTTGTTGCTCATGAGTTGGTCCCTTTATCATCAGATAGTGACCTCTGGCAAGGTCACTTTTGGGTTAAAGTGTAACCCAAAAAGTAAAAGTATTTTGTTTGGAAGAAGTACAGCTATTCCTGCTCTCGTTTGGTTTGTACTTTTTTTTCCCACATCCCTTCACATTAACCCTATGTATGTCCTTAGAGCTGAAATGAATCACTGTAGACAGCTTATAGTTGGGTCTTGTTTTTCTTTATCCATCAAGTCATTCTATGCCTTTTGATTGGAGAATTCAGTTCATTTATGTTCAGAGTAATTATTGATAGATAAGGACATACCAATGCCATCTTATTAATCCCTTTCTGGTTGTTTTGTAGTTACCTTCTTCCTTTCTTCCTCTCTTGTTGCATTCTTTTGTAAAGTAATGATTTTCCATAAGGCAATGCTTTGATTACCTTCTGCCTTTTTGTGTATCTACTATAAGTTTTTGCTTTGTAGTTACTATGAGGCTTACATCAAACGTCTTATAGATATTACAATCTATTTTATGCTAATAAACTAATTTTTATTGTGTACAAAAACTACTCTTTCATTTCCCCTCCTTTAAAGTTTTAGATGTCACAATATGCCTATTTTAATTTGGGGTATTTGTTAACAAATTTTTGTTTTTATAGTTATTTTAATAGTTTTTATTTTTAATCTTTATACTAGAGTTAAATGTTTCATATCCCACTATAGTACAATATTATAGTATTCTGAATTTGGCTTTATGCTTATGTTCTCTAATATGCTGTATTTTTTAATATTACTAATTAGTGTTTTTTTCCTTCCAGATTGAAGAACCCATTTCACTGAACCAGGAATGATGAATTCCCTCAGGTTTTCTTTGTCTAGGGAAGTCCTTCTCTCTCCTTCATTTCTAAAAGACAACATCTCTGGATAGAGTATTCTTGTTTGGCATATGTTTTTATTTTCCTTTCAGTACTGGAATAGATCACCTCACTCTCACCTGGGTTGTTAGGTTTCTGCTGAGGAATCTGTTTGAACTTTTATTTGGGTTCCCTTGTAAGTTATGAACTTAATTTCTTTTGTTGCTTTTAAGATTCCCTCTTTGTCTTGATCTGCGACAATTTTATTATAATATATCTTGGAGAGGATCTCTTTAAATTGAGTTTGTTTGGTGACTTGTAAGTTTCATGAATTTAAATTTAAATTTCTCCCCAGATTTAGGAACTTACTGGTCATTTCTTTTTAAGATATTACTTATTTATTTGAGATAAAGAGAGAGTGAGTGAGAGAGAGAGCATGAGCAGGGGAGAGGGGCAGAGGGTGAGGGAGAAGCAGGTTGTCCATTGAGAAGGATGTTTGATATGGGGTTTGTTCCTAGTGATGAAGTTCTAGAACCTAGGTGAGGTTCAGTGGGCTGAGGTCTGAAGCTGATGACCAAGAAAGAATTCCTGAGATATCTTTGGTGCCAAATGATGGTTTATTAAAGCATGGGGACAGTACCCATGGGCAGAAAGAGCTGCTGCCTGGGGTTGTGAGGGATGGCAGTTTATGTACCCTGCGGTTGGGGGAAGGTGAGGGAAAAGGAAGGTTTCAATGGAGCTTTCATATGCTAAAGAAGGCCTACAAGTTGCCGGGATACCAGAGGTCTTGCAGCTTGATCAATTTGGTCTTTTGGCAAGCCATTAACATCAAGATAGTTAGGAGATTCCTGGTGGAATGTCACAACCCTGCTATCAAGTGTCTTTGTTAGTGAGATTAGGTTCAGAAGAGTTTTAACTTTATTTACATTTCCTTCTCCCTCAGCCTCCTTCAGTTTTATGGAGGGGAGGGTGATGTTAGGGCTTGAGGAACTGAGTTGTTTGCCTCTGGAAATTGTGCTATTGATAAGCTAACTTCTTTGTTTGTAGATCTCTAGGACATTTGTAAACCAAGGAAGACTCCTGTGTTGCAGGATTGTGATCTCTGCAAATTAATGATTTGCTTTTCCTTTAGGGCAGCCAGGGGCTGGGGAATGTCACACATATTACCGAGGGGAGCAGGTGTAGAGGGGGTGCAAGGTGCCAGCTTTTGCTTTGTCCTCAGCCAGCCTCCTGCTCCCTCATCACTAGGACCCCAGAATCATGACCTGGGCTGAGGACAGATGCTTACCCAATTGAGTCACCTGGTTGTCCTAGTCATATGTTATTTAAAGGAGAATTCTGCCTTCTTTCCCTCTCTTCTTCTGGGACCTCAATAATTTGCAGGTTAGTTTCTTTTGATGATATTCCATAGATCATGTAGTATGCCTTTGCTCTTTTTCTTTTTCTTTCTTTCTTTTTTTTTCCCTAAGTGGGTAATTTCAAAGGTCCTGTCTTCTAATTCACAGATTCTTTCTTCTGCTTGATCCATTCTATTACTGATGCTGCCTATTGAATTTTCACTTCATTTATTTTCTGCTTCAGCTCCATAATTAGCATTTGATTCTCTTTTATGATTTTTATGATTTTTTCTCTTTTTATGATTTTTTTATGATATTTACCTCCTTTTAAACTCGTGTGTGTGTGTGTGTGTGTGTGTGTATTGTTTTTCTGGTTTCAATGAATTGTTCAATGAATTGTTTCTGCATTTTCTCATAGTTCATAGAAATTCCTTAAAATAACTATTTTGAATTTTTACTGGATAAATCACAGATCTCCATATCTTTGGGGTTGATTACTGGATAATTATTGTGATCCCATAGTGGTAGTGTTTTTTCTAGATTTTTTCATGTTTCTTCAAGTCTTGCATTGCTGTCTTCACAGCTCAAGTAGCAGTCACCTCTTCTAGTCTTCACTGGCTTTGGGAGAGATATGCCTTCTATCAGCTCTGTCAAGGGTTCTGAGACTTTCTCAGGCTGCCTATGATTATTCCTGCTCCATGCTGCTTGCTCCCTCTTGTGGTCAAAGTCCTAAGCTTGTATGCCTTTTCTCAATCCCGCAACGTATCAGTGAGGGTGCTGACAGCCTCCTTTATGTTTTTACAAAGGTGCAGTAGGGGCCCCTGGGTGACTCAGTCAGCTAAGCATCCGATTCTTGATTTGGGCTCAGGTCATGACCTCAGGGCCTTAAAATCAAGCCCTGTAATTGGGCATTGTGCTCAGCGGGGGATCAGCTTGAGATTCTCTCTTTCTCTCCTTTTGCCCATTCCTCCACTCTCTCACTCTTTCTCTCAAATGAATAAATATATCTTTAAACACACACACACACACAAAACCAGTGGGGTAATGTCCAAGTGTGGTCTTTCACTGACCCACAGATTCTAGCTCTAGCTCTCTTTGTGTTCTTACTAGTTGTCTATCAAAACTCACCCTAAATACCATTAGGAAGACACAAAGAGAATCAGTCACAAGATGGACAGGGTGTATGGGTCAGTTGTGCAAAGCACTGGGAGTGCTTGTGGGCCAGTTGGTGAATCTGTATGCAGTGCATTCCCAGTGGTTTTGAAAAGGGTTTTCTCCCTCCCTTTCCCCCTCCTTCCCCCTTCTCTTTGCTTAGCCAACACCCCCTTCTCCCACTCCCTTAAACAATCCTCTCATGTTGTAAAAAGTGATAAGATACTACAAGGAATGTTGAAAGGTCAGTCTACATGCAAATAAGGGTTTGTAGTCTGACCAATGCCGACGGTCAATCTACATGCTAATAAGGGATTGGAATCTGGCCAATGCCGATGGTCAGTCTACATGCTAATGAAGGATTGAAATCTAGCCAATACTGTCTGTTTCCCTTTTGTTAACGACCAATGAAAGTAACTTCTCACTATGTAAATGAAGGATGCTGAGCGAACCAATCAGGGGTATTCCCGCGCGCCAAGTATGCCATTACATTTGAACTAGCCAATCTACAAACACCAAGTATGCCTTTACATTCAAACCAGCCAATGAAAACTTTGTAACCATGCTTTTGCTTCTGTACGTATGTTTTCGCTTCCCCAAACCCCATAAAAAGGCCCTGAACTAAGGGCTGGCACGCGAGTCCTCCTAAGACTTGACCGCCCGCAGGTACCTGTGTCTACTCAATAAACCTCGTGCTGTTTGCATCTGACCAGTGGACTCGGCTTGGTTTTTGGGTCCGGGGGTCTCCTCCTGAGAAGGGGTCCATTCCGGGGTGCTTGGAGCCCCGGGGGGATCTTTCATTTGGGGGCTCGTCCCGGGATTCGAGACCCCCACCCAGGGACCACCGACCCACTGTCAGGAGGTAAGCTGGCCAGCGCTATATTCGTTGTGTTTGTGGTTTGTGGTTGTAGTCGGTTACTTGTAATTTTGCGTGGTGTCTAAGGTTGTGTCTGGATCTGTTATTTGTGATTTGGCGCACGTGTTTGGTTTGGGGTTCGATCAGATCCATTTGTATTTGGCGGGGGCCAGAAGGAGCTGACGGGCTCGGACTTCTCCCTCGCAGCCCTGGAAGACGTTCCAGAGGCATTTGTAGTCCCACCAGGTGGGACATTTGGGTCCTTCGGGACATCTATGCCCTGGGGCAGCGGGGCATTTGGAGCTCGGCCGGTATCGGAGGGATACGCGGCCTTGGTTGGAGAGGGGGAATCCGGACCCCCTGGATCTCCATTTGAATTTTTGCTTTCAGTTTTACGCCGAAGCCGCGCAGCGCGTCTGGTTGTTGTGTGTCTAAGTCTAGTGTTTGTCTCTGTAATAATAACCCTTTTTGTCCTTGAGATTATGGGACAGACAGTGACTACCCCCTTAAGTCTGACCCTTAGCCACTGGGGCGACGTCCAGAACCGAGCAAACAACCAGTCGGTGGAAATACGGAAGAAGAAATGGGTCACCTTTTGTTCCTCCGAGTGGCCCACTTTCAATGTCGGATGGCCGCGCGGTGGCACTTTTAACCTTGATATTATTTCTCAGGTGGAAGCCAAAGTTTTCAGCCCTGAACCCAACGGACACCCCGATCAGGTGCCCTACATCGTCACCTGGAAGGCTCTGGTCTCACACCCCCCACTTTGGGTTCAGCCTTTTGTTTCCCTTCCTAAACTCTGCTCTTCCCCTAATACCTCCACTGCCCCACCTCCCCCAAAGGAGCAGTTGCTCCATCCCCAACCTGCATCTCTTCCACCCACCCCTACTTCCTCTTCCCTTTACCCCGCCCTCACCCCACTCCAAGACAAGTCCCCAAAGCCCCCCAAGCCTGTTCCTGTTTTGCCCCCAGACACGGGGTCCCCTCTTATAGATCTGTTAACAGAGGAACCGCCTCCATACCCGGCGGCTGCCGCAAACAGGCAAGAGCCTGGCCAAGAGCCTGGCCAAGAGCCTGGTCGAGAGCCTGGTCCTCTGGAGTCGCCCATTGCTGGGCGGCTTAGAGATCGACGCGCGCAGCCTCCGAGCCAAACCTCCCAAGCATTACCCTTGAGGGAAGGTCCAAATGGTCGGCCACAGTATTGGCCCTTTACCGCTTCTGACCTCTATAACTGGAAACAACATAACCCCCCCTTCTCTAAGGACCCCGTCGCCCTAACTAACCTGATCGAGTCTATTCTAGTTACCCATCAACCCACTTGGGATGATTGTCAACAGCTGTTGCAGACTCTGCTGACCTCGGAGGAAAAGCAGAGAGTCCTCCTGGAAGCCCGGAAAAACGTACCGGGCGACGATGGGCGACCAACCCAGCTGCCCAATGAGATCGACATGGCCTTCCCCTTAACCCGCCCAAATTGGGATTTCGCCACACCTGCAGGTAGGGAGCGCCTTCGTCTCTATCGCCAGTTGCTCATAGCGGGTCTCCGAGCAGCCTCGAGACGGCCTACTAATTTGGCTCAGGTTAAGCAGGTGATACAGGGAAAGGAAGAAACACCTTCTGCCTTTCTAGAGAGACTTAAGGAGGCTTATAGGATGTACACCCCGTATGACCCTGATGATGAAGGGCAAGCAACTAGTGTATCAATGTCCTTTATCTGGCAGTCAAGCCCTGACATTAGGAGCAAATTACAGAGATTAGAAGGGTTACAGGGGTATACACTTTCTGATTTATTAAAGGAGGCAGAGAAGGTGTTCAATAAGAGAGAAACTCCAGAAGAGAAAGAGGAAAGAATGTGGTTAAGAATGAAAGAGGCACAGGACAAAAGAGATAAAAAGCGGAGCAAGGAATTGACTAAGGTATTGGCCACCGTAGTTACTCAGGGACAGAACAGAGAGGGAGTCAGACTGGGAGAGCGAGAACGAAGAGGGACCAAACTAGACAAAGACCAGTGTGCCTATTGTAAGGAAAGAGGACACTGGGCACGAGAGTGTCCCAAGAACCCCAAGAGTCTCAGAGGACCTCCGATGCCCAAGCCACTGACTTCCCTACTGACGTTGGAAGACTAGGGAAGTCGGGGCCAGGAGCCCCCCCCCTGAGCCCAGGATAACTTTAAGCGTCGGGGGGCAGCCAGTTACCTTCCTAGTAGACACCGGGGCCCAGCATTCAGTCCTAACCCAGACTCTAGGACCACTCAGCAACCGAACTGCTTGGGTACAAGGAGCAACTGGAGGAAAGAACTATCGGTGGACCACGGAACGCAGGGTCCAGCTGGCTACCGGTAAGGTGACACATTCATTTCTACACGTACCCGATTGCCCCTACCCGTTACTGGGGAGAGACCTTCTAACCAAATTAAAGGCCCAAATCCACTTCAACCCGGAAGGGGCGGCAATAACAGGCCCCAATGGGGGACTCTTACAAGTACTAACCCTCCATTTGGAGGAGGAATATAGACTATATGAACCTGAACAATCCTCAGAGATCCAAAATGAAGCTTGGCTAAAAGAGTTCCCTACGGCCTGGGCGGAGACGGGGGGCATGGGTATGGCTCGTCAACAACCCCCCCCCATAATCCAACTCAAGGCGACAGCCACCCCAGTGTCAATAAAGCAGTACCCAATGTCTCAGGGAGCACGCCAAGGCATCAGACCTCATATTAAGAGACTTCTCGATCAAGGAATTTTAATTCCCTGCCGGTCACCTTGGAATACACCTCTGTTACCGGTAAAGAAACCCGGCACAGGAGATTACCGGCCAGTACAGGATCTAAGAGAAGTTAACAAAAGGGTTGAGGACATACATCCCTCCGTACCCAATCCATATAATCTACTGAGCACCCTGCCCCCTTCCCACGGATGGTATACGGTGCTAGACTTGAAAGATGCTTTTTTCTGCTTAAGACTACATCCAGTGAGCCAGCCACTCTTCGCCTTTGAATGGAGGGACCCAGATCTTGGGGTTTCAGGACAGTTGACTTGGACTCGGCTTCCCCAGGGTTTCAAGAACAGTCCTACTCTGTTTGATGAGGCGCTGCACAGAGACTTAGCTGATTTCCGAGTGCAGCATCCCTCACCGATACTTCTTCAATATGTCGATGACCTCCTCTTGGTGGCTCACACCCAAGAAAGCTGTCTAAGTGGCACTAGAGCCCTCTTACAGACACTGGGACAATTAGGATACTGAGCCTCAGCAAAAAAGGCCCAAATATGCCAAAAACAAGTCACCTACTTGGGGTACCAGCTGAGGGAAGGACAGAGATGGCTCACTGAGGCACGAAAGCAGACTATCCTCCGCATATCCACACCTACCACCCCACGACAGCTAAGGGAATTTTTGGGAACTGCTGGATTTTGTCGCTTGTGGATCCCTGGGTTTGCGGAAATGGCAGCCCCCTTATACCCCCTCACTAAGCAAGGGGCTCGGTTCCATTGGGGTGAGGAGCAGCAACAGGCCTTTTTCAACATCAAAAAGGCTTTACTAGAATCCCCAGCCCTGGGACTCCCAGATGTGACTAAGGCTTTCGAACTGTTCATAGATGAAAAACAGGGCTATGCCAAGGGAGTACTAACCCAAAAGCTAGGGCCTTGGAAGCGCCCGGTGGCCTACCTGTCAAAGAAGTTAGACCCTGTGGCTGCTGGTTGGCCACCCTGTCTACGAATGGTGGCTGCCATTGCCATCCTAGTCAAGGATGCGGGCAAGCTAACTTTGGGCCAATCACTTACCATCTTGGCCCCCCATGCGGTTGAAGCCTTGGTCAAGCAGCCCCCAGACAGGTGGCTCTCCAATGCTCGCCTGACCCATTATCAGGCCATGCTCCTGGACACTGATCGTGTACAGTTCGGGCCTGTGGTGGCGCTCAACCCTGCCACCCTACTCCCCTTACCCGAGGCTATGGAAACACATGATTGCTTCCAGATCCTAGCTGAAGTTCATGGCACCCGAAAGGATCTGACGGACCAGCCTCTCATGGGAGCGGACTACACAATGGCGAGCGAAGAGCAGGAGCTGCAGTGACTAATGAGACAGAGGTAATCTGGTCCAAGAAGCTATCTCCTGGGACATCAGCTCAGCGGGCGGAACTCATCGCCCTGACTCAGGCTCTGCAGATGGCAGAAGGTAAGAAACTAAACGTTTATACCGACAGCCGCTATGCTTTTGCTACGGCCCACATACATGGCGAAATCTATCGGAGGAGAGGGCTCCTCACCTCCGAGGGAAAAGAAATTAAAAATAAACCTGAAATACTGGCTCTGCTCAAAGCCTTGTTCCTGCCCCAAAAGTTGAGCATTATGCACTGCCCGGGTCACCAAAAGAATAATAGCCCGGTGGCAAGGGGAAACCAGCTGGCAGATCAAGCTGCTAAGGAAGCTGCCCTGGGGGAAAAAGAAACTGGGCCCATTCTCACCCTGAGCATAGGGCCCCCACAAGAAAATAATAAACCTATGGAGTACAGTTCTGAGGATCAGGAGCTGCTAAAGAAAATGGGGGCCACATGGGATCCACAGAAAGGGGCATATACCATGGACGAAAAAATTGTTATGCCCACTTCATATTCTCGCCACATAGTCCAATCCTTGCACTCACTGACCCATCTGAGTGAAAACAAAATAAAAACCCTCTTAAATAATGAGCACCAACCGTATTTGTTACTAAACCAAGACAAGGTGTTGCGATCCATAATTAAAAATTGCTTAGTCTGTGCACAAGTAAATACCAGAAAGGCTTATGCTGCCCCTGGAGTGCGCGTTCGAGGACATCGCCCTGGTATTCACTGGGAAATCGACTTCACGGAAGTAAAACCTGGACTCTATGGTTACAGATATTTGTTAGTTTTTGTAGACACTTTTTCAGGATGGGTAGAAGCCTTCCCCACCAAGCACGAGACTTCGAATGTGGTCACCAAGAAACTACTTGAAGAAATCTTCCCCAGGTATGGAATACCCCAGGTATTAGGCACCGACAATGGTCCAGCCTTCGTCTCCCAGGTAAGTCAGAAGGTGGCCAAATTATTGGGGATTGATTGGAAATTGCATTGTGCATATAGACCCCAGAGCTCAGGACAGGTAGAGAGAATGAATAGAACAATCAAGGAGACTTTAACTAAATTAACGCTTGCAACTGGCTCTAGGGACTGGGTCTTCCTCCTGCCCCTGGCCCTATATAGGGCCAGGAATACCCCCGGGCCCCTAGGATTGACTCCCTTTGAAATATTATATGGGGCCCCACCCCCTATTGTAAACCTTTTTAATCCTATTGATCCTCATGTTTCTTCTCTTGCCGTGCTACCCTACAAGCCCACCTCCAGGCACTCCAGATCGTTCAGAAAGAGGTCTGGAGGCCACTGGTTACAGCTTATCGAGAGCAGTTAGAAAATCCAACTGTGCCACATCAATTCCAGATCGGCGACTCTGTCTGGGTCCGCAGGCATCAGATCAAGAACCTTGAGCCCCGATGGAAGGGACCCTACACCGTACTCCTGACCACCCCGACGGCGCTAAAAGTCGACGGCATCGTGGCGTGGATCCATGCCTCCCATGTAAAACCAGCTCATCTGGGACCAGACGAACCGACAGCATCCGATCTCAAGGAGGAATGGCAAGTTCGATGCACTCAAAACCTGCTAAAGATAAGACTCGTGCGATCCTAACATTGACTATCCTTGTTCTGGGCATTCCGAGCTCCCATGGGTCCCCTCATCATGTAAAACAGCTCACCTGGCAGGTCCTGTCTCAAACAGGACAAGTAATTTGGAACACCTCTCAGCAGCATGCCCCATTCACTTGGTGGCCTAACCTATACCCCGACATTTGTAAATTAGCCATGGGAGCTCCAGCCAACTGGGATATAGAAAATTACTTTGACCTACAGAAGCCGCCTTCACAATCGTCCCCCCAAGGACGACTCGGGTTAGATCCTTGGGGAGGCTGTGGGGATTGGAGTCAACGAAGTATGTTAAGGACACTCACCTTCTATGTATGCCCCGGGTTTCACAGACCCAGAGAATGGACCTCATGCAGTGGGGCATCCCACTTTTACTGTCACAATTGGGGCTGCGAAACCACTGGTGACACTTATTGGAAGCCCACCTCAGGTTGGGACTACATCACCGTAACGGCGAATTATTCCCATGCCAGGAGCAGCCCCAAGTGGACACAAAACCCAGCCTGTCAAAATCAGTGGTGTCACCCACTCAAAATAGCCTTCACTGAATCAGGAAAAAAACAACTTAATTGGGTAAAGGGATATACCTGGGGCCTCAGATTCTATAAAGAACGTTATGACGACGGCCTAACGTTCACTATAAAGCTTTCTATAGAAACCCCAAGAGCCACCATAGGACCCAATCCAGTTCTCGCCTCACCGCCCCGAGGCCCCCCCCAAAGGTTAAGGTTAACACCAAGACCGACACCACTTTTAACCCCAGCGACTTCCACAGCTATACAAACCAAAAAGACCCCCGAAATACTCGGAACAGGAGACAGGCTTATCAACCTAGTGAGAGGGGCCTACCAGGCACTTAACCTCTCCAGTCCTGAGAGAGCAAACAATTGCTGGCTATGTCTTAATCCAAGCCCTCCATACTATGAGGGCATAGCCCTCTCTGCCAACTATACTAACTCCACTGCCCCCAATGCTATATGCCATGGCCAAGATCATCGTTTAACCCTCTCACAAGTTTCAGGAGCAGGGCTGTGTATAGGCACCCCGCCTCTTCATGTTAAAAAAACACTCTGTAGTTCGACCCATAAAATATGGGCTAGCTCCTATTATTTGATCCCACCCAATGGAACCTATTGGGCATGTAACACAGGCTTAACCCCTTGTGTATCTGCTGCTGCCTTAAGCCAGACTACTGATTATTGTGTGTTAGTTCAACTATGGCCTCGAATAACCTATCACTCAGATGAATTGGTTCTTAGCTACCATGAATGGAGTGATCTTAGCCGAGTAAGGCGTGAACCTGTCACCCTAGTCACCCTAGCTATGTTATTGGGGGTAGGAGGCATTGCCGCCGGGGTCGGTACTGGGGCAACCGCCCTGGTCCGAACAGACCAATACCTACTTCTACATCATGCTATGAATGAAGACCTTAGGGCCTTAGAACAGTCAGTTCGGGCCCTCAAGGAATCCCTAACCTCCCTGTCAGAAGTGGTGCTACAAAACAGAAGAGGCTTAGACCTACTGTTCCTAAAAGAGGGTGGCCTTTGTGCTGCTCTCAGAGAAGAATGCTGTTTTTTTGCCGACCAGACTGGAGTAGTAACAGAAACTCTAGATAAATTGAAGGAAAGGCTAGATAAGCGTAAAAGAGACTTTGAATCTCAACAGTCTTGGTATGAAGGAGTTTGGAATCGTTCACCCTGGTTTACTTCCCTAATAACCTCCTTAATAGGACCTTTAATGCTCTTAATGTTAATTCTAACATTCGGGCCATGCATCATTAACAGGTTAACCCAATTTATAAAAGATAGATTGTCGCTTGTCCAAACCATGGTATTAACCCAACAATATCATGCAATAGGGCAGCGGGAGATTAGCCCCTAGTAAAGTAAAAGATTTTACTCGGGCCAAAAAGAAAATGGGGGAATGAAAAGGGTTTTCTCCCTCCCTTTCCCCCTCCTTCCCCCTTCTCTTTGCTTAGCCAACACCCCCTTCTCCCACTCCCTTAAACAATCCTCTCACGTTGTAAAAAGTGATAAGATACTACAAGGAATGTTGAAAGGTCAGTCTACATGCAAATAAGGGATTGTAGTCTGACCAATGCCGAAGGTCAGTCTACATGCAAATAAGGGATTGTAGTCTGACCAATGCCGAAGGTCAGTCTACATGCAAATAAGGGATTGTAGTCTGATCAATGCCGAAGGTCAATCTACATGCTAATAAGGGATTGGGATCTGGCCAATGCCGATGGTCAGTCTACATGCTAATGAAGGATCGAAATCTAGCCAATACTGTCTGTTTCCCTTTTGTTAACGACCAATGAAAGTAACTTCTCACTATGTAAATGAAGGATGCTGAGCGAACCAATCAGGGGTATTCCCGCGCGCCAAGTATGCCATTACATTTGAACTAGCCAATCTACAAACACCAAGTATGCCTTTACATTCAAACCAGCCAATGAAAACTTTGTAACCGTGCTTTTGCTTCTGTACGTATGTTTTCGCTTCCCCAAACCCCATAAAAAGGCCCTGAACTAAGGGCTGGCGCGCGAGTCCTCCTAAGACTTGACCGCCCGCAGGTACCTGTGTCTACTCAATAAACCTCGTGCTGTTTGCATCTGACCAGTGGACTCGGCTTGGTTTTTGGGTCCGGGGTCTCCTCCTGAGAAGGGGTCCATTCCGGGGTGCTTGGAGCCCCGGGGGGATCTTTCAGTTTCTGAGTGGGCTTTTTTAAATTATTAAAATGTAGGTGACATACAATGTTACATTAATTTCAGGTCTACAATATAGTAGTTGAATAAGTCTTTGTTATGCTATGCCCACCACAAGTGTAGCTACCATCTGTCTTCTTATAAGATCATTGACTATATTTTTATCTCCATGATTTATTTACTTAATAACTAGAGAACTGTATCTGCCACTGCCCTTCACCCATTTTGCCTAGCCCTCCATTCTGTTCCCCTCTGACAATCAACAGATTGTTATCTGTTTTTATGGATCTGTTTCTGCTTTCTGTTTATTTGTTTTGTTTATTAGATTTCACACATAAATGAAATCATTTGGTATTTTTTCTTTCTGTCTGACTTACTTATTTCAAGGGCAGGCCTCTTGAATGTGTCTGCAACATAGTTAGTAGGATCCTTGTCTCTTTCACCCTCCACAAGTCTTATCTGCCACTCATTTAACCTCTCTCTTCTGCTCGTCATACACACAGCTCATGACTCAGTAGTCTGAAGAGGGTGAGATAAAAATGGACCTCTTTGACAATATCCCAAACAGCAGAGGAAGCCAGGCACTCACTCACACACTCTCACTTTCCCCCTTGGGAGAAATCATGGGCTGAGAAGTTCTCATGACCCTGAGCTCATGGGAGGGGTGATATGAATAAAGCCAAACTATTCCTCTTCCCTCTTCAGTGCATCCAAATTCATTTTTTAATCCCTCTAACATTGTGTCAGAACCTCTCTACTGGAAATCTGGATTACCACAATGGCTTTCTCATATGTGGTTGATTGTCTAAGATAGTGTTTTCCAAGGGCTCTCATATTGTGGCCAGGAGGTGATGGACCTGGTTCATAGGCCACTGCAGCAGTAGTCAAGATTGAGATCTGTACACATATTACCTGATGTGTGAGTAGGAGAGGCTCCTCCCAAGTCTGTAGGCATGTAGTGCTGGCGCCCACAAATCCCACATAGTCACTTTTATCTATGGATGGATGCCAAATTGCTGTTGTTGCAAGGCGGATACAAGCAAGAACATCTTATTTGGTCACATTGTGACGTCACCTCAAATTTTCAACACATTACTAATGACTTAGTTGATCCATCCCTAAATGACATAAATTAACTCACACAAGGGGTTGCCTGGGTGGCTCAGTCAGTTAAGCCTCTGATTCTTGATTTCAGCTCAGGTCATGATCTCAGGGTTGTGAGATCAAGCCCCATCTTAGGCTCCACACTCAATATGGAGACTGCTTGAGATTCTGTTTCCCTCTCCCTCTGTCTGTCCCCCCTGCTCTCTCTTTCTTCCCTTAAATTAAGTAAATAAATCTTAAAAAAAGTAAGCTATAGAAAATAACTAGAATTCACATACACTAAAAACAGTAATATAGTATCATTTTCTAAATTGGCAAAATTTATAAAATTAATAACAAATTATAGTATCAAAAATTAGCATACTTATCAATTTCTGATTGAAGTGTAGGCATTAGATCTCTGTTGGAAAGAAATATCAGGGATTTCAGAATGTTTTCAATTTTAGGAAAAAAGAAAACCAGCTCTAGCCATGATAAGGAAAAAAGAGGAAAGGTTACTAGAGTCATCATACTGCTCATTGTATTTATGTTGGATTATTGCTCAAGTTGACCTCTTCATGGATCTCACTGTTTTGATTGTATTACTTTTTCTTTAGTGTCACAGATTTACTCTGAAATGTATCACTCATTTGGTATAGGTCTCATGGTCATTCCTGAAGAATTCACTCCAGCCAGGAGATACAATATTCTGAACAGATAAACCTGGGTCATGAATCTACATTTGTATCTGGCTGATGGGACCATTTATTCATTCTTTCTCCCTTCAGGAATTTATTTAGTAAATATTTATTGTACACCAACAATGTGTCAGATTCTGTCCTGGTGCTGAAATATAGCAATGCACAAATCAATCTTTCTTGTCAAGTAACTCACACATCCCAGATAGATTAAGTGAATTATGCAATCTATACTTACCTTTGCTATTTGTTGAAATTTAACTGGTTTTCTGTAATCTTCTGATACCGACATAGCTTACTTGTTCCAGAGTTTATGAGGTTATTCCCCAGAACTATGTTATTTTGGAGGAGTCCATGCAGATTGGACTACACTAAATACATTTTATCTGTTTAAAATCATTTTCTATCTTCCTTTGGGAGTGCTTCCTCCACTTTCATATAGTTTTAGTTGTGATTTTAATCAAGGCACTATAGCATAATCTTCCAACCCCCTCACTTCTTCCACTGAATGGATATTTATATTATTTGAACTGGGTCACACAGAGTACCATTGCTTCCTGGATTTTTTAAGAGATTGGCATATGCCCAAGGGAGGCTTTCTGTCCTCCAACTTCTTTTGGAGCTGGAAAAGATCAACTTCTGGAGTTAAAGTTTATAAAATAATGCCTTGGAATTATTACTGTGCAGAAGTCCATTCTATGTAGCAGGGGATCAGATAATTGGGCCAACATGTAAAGGATGCAGAACTGAGAAATTATGGAGAAAAAGAGAGAGTAGGCAACATGATTGTATCACTGATGCTTTAGTTAACCTTGAGTCTGAAGATGATATTTCCTTCAGCTGTTGGTTATTTGAGGCAACACGTTTCCTTTCTTAAGGTTTAACTTGTCTGAGATTTGGATTTTTCACTTTTAATGGAAAAAAGTCTTGACTAAAACAGGACAACAGAAAACAAACTGAAAAATTTATTAGAGATAATTTCCAAAGCTGAAGAGGAATATATCAGTTTTTTTTTTTTAAAGATTTTATTTATTTATTTGACAGAGAGAGATCACAAGTAGGCAGAGAGGCAGGCAGAGAGAGAGGAAGGGAAGCAGGCTCCCTGCTGAGCAGAGAGCCCGATGCGGGACTCAATCCCAGGACCCTGAGATCATGACCTGAGCCGAAGGCAGCGGCTTAACCCACTGAGCCACCCAGGCGCCCAGAATATATCAGTTTTTACTAAAAGAAGGAAGCAATGAGTAAAGGTGTATTTCTCAACCAGGGTCTGTGTTTATCAGTTGTTGGAAAATAGTCAAAACTACACTCAGGCCACTTTAGAGAGGTTAACAAGTAAGACCCAGCAGATTCTGAGGAGTTGGGACAAGACTCTTTGGGGACGTGACATGGGACTGATGGATTATTCTATTCAAGAGTGAGTGATCAAGGTCTGATGATGACTCTGAAGCAAGAAAATCAATAGTGACAATTGAAGGTGAAAGGAAATTGACTGGCAATTGAACCATCGGGAAGAGAGTGGGAGGACCCATGAACATCTCATCAATATTCTTCCAAACTTTACCAAGGAGTAATAGAATAGGACAGTCTCTTCTGTAGTTGAGTGTTTGTAGGGTCTTAGACCAGAAATATGATTAATAACTAAAAGGAAAATGGGAGTGTAGTTTGATGGGAGAGAGAATGAGTGAGAGAAGGAGACATACAAAAGAAAAGAGGATTTGAAGGGAGATTGTGGGATGGAAAATAATAATACCTATAGACAAAAGAGTAATGAAACAACTAAAGGAAGAGAAGTGGTGGGGTGCGGGGAGAAGAGAGAGAGAAAGAGAATGAGAATAAAATGAAAGTTGTTCTGACAAAGTCGCATTTGCACTTCTTAAACAAATACTTGCACTCTGAACATTTGTGGAACTTGTAAAACTATTCTCTCTACTTAGCTGTCATGTAGGTGTAATTATGTCTTGCTCTATACCAGTACTTAGAAAAAAAAAAAGAAAATAACAACAAAAGATTTCAGATCAATAAACACTTTTTAAAATGAGTTTCCTTTTGCTTTAAACCTTGTCCCATAAACTAGAGGTTCCATGCAAATGTCTAGAGTCCTCTGCAAGTAGGAGTCTGGTATTAATTTAATAAATAAATTTTACATAATTATTTTTTCAATTCTGGATGTCTTATGATTTATTTTTTATTTTTAAATTTTTAAAATTTGAGCATAGTTCACACACAATGTTTTATTAGTTTCATGTGTTGATCTACCAAAGAGTATTTCCATATTAAAATTGCTTCTTAGAAATTTTAATTAGCTGTATATTGTTTCAGAAATAAGTTCTGACTTTTTATCATGAGAACTTCAACTCTGAAATCCTCAAAACCCTATACTTGTAGGAATAGGACCTATAACTGCCAATATTAAATTGCTTTAACATTCTATTGTAATGATTTATACCTGGTAGATTAATGCAATTAATGTAGGAAGGGAAATCAGATTATAAATTCTGTGCATTTCCTCTGTTTATGTATGTATCCCAGTTTCCTATACAAAAGGCTATAGAAGACTTTCAAATTATTTCTCTTTTATAACTGGATGAATTCAGTCCCATATTTTATTATATATTTGTGGAAACTGAGGACCAGGAGGTAATTAACCTTACATAAGGTAACACTCCTTAGTGATAAAGTAGTAATGATGTTTTAGATGTTTTGATTCTCAACCCAGTTCTCCCTTCAAAGCTGCCTTTTTCACCTGGGTTAAGATTTGATTTGATTTTTAAAGATTTTATTTATTTATTAGATAAAGGGATCAGGAGCAGAGGGGAGGGGTAGAGGGAGAAGCAGTCTCCCTGCTGAGCAGGGACCCCCCCACCCCAATGCAGGACTTGATCCCAGGACCCTGGGATCATGACCTGAGCTGAAGGCAGAGGCTTAACCAACTGAGCCACTGAGACATCCCGATTCTCTTTTCTGATAAGATTTTGAGACTGAAGTAGTGGATATTTTGCCACAATTAATTTTTTTTCCCCACCAGTCTTTTAAGTGACTTGGAAAGGGTCTGTCTTCATTGTCCATCCTAAGTATTTAGAATCACTGCAGTGACCTTTGTGCTGAATAAAAAGTCCCCAACATCATTTACACAATTGTTAACAACTCCACAAAATAAATTTTTCAATGGTCACGTCCTTTTCATGACTGCTTGTCATACTTGGAAATGTTGAAGGCCCCATAAGCCTTGGTGACCGAGGCTGTTATTCTTAACACAGAGTTAGAATGTTGTAAACATGAAATTTTATACAATAATGGGGCTGAAATTGGAGCCAAGTGAAGGTGGAAGCTTACAGATTGGCTAGAAGTAAAACCTTACTTAAGCATGATGCAGAAGAAACAATCTCAAGAATTTATTAAGTAGGAAGCCAGGAAAATATATGTGAAAATAAACATAAACTGCCATAAAACAGAGCCTACAAGGCAAGAAGTATAACATCAGAGTAGAGTCTGATTGGATTGGCAAGCTTACAATCTGCTTCAGTATTAAATAACATTCTTAGCTTGTGACCCAGTCCAACTCAGTGGCAAACTTTAGCTTGACCTTTCAAGATCCTGGCTTGTTATGATTTATTCTTGAATCATAGACTTGTAGGCATAGAAGGACTTCACAAGAGAATCCAGTTCATTTCTCAGTTTCCCTGGAATACTGCATCTGAGGAAGCCCAGGAACAGAGGACATTGAGGCCGTTCTTCTTTTAGGAATTAAATCTTTTTTCCCCAAACACTCACATTCCAGAGAATGAGAATAATTTTCAATAAAACTTTCATGTGCTTTTATCTAGATTTGTTTATAGACTTTGTTTCCTTGTTTTTGGTAGTTGGTTGAAATTAAAAACAGTTGATTATAGCATTTCTTGTAAATGCTTTCTCAAAGATTAAAAAAACAGTGGTTTTCAGAGTATTTAATTCTAATACATCATTACAGACATATTAATTAGTTTTCTATTGTGGCTGTAGCAAAAGACCACAAGCATAGTAGCTTAAAACACAAATTTATTATCTTAGAATATGTAAGTGAGAAGTGACTTGGGTATTACCCTACTAAATCTTGGTGTCAATAGGACTGCAGGACTTTCTGGAGCCTCAAACAGTAAATCCATTTCCTTCCCTTTTTCAGATTCTAAACTCCATTCATATTCCTTGTCTTATGGTTCCCATATTCTATCTTCAAAGTCATTACAGTCCAGTCTCATATTGTAGCATTCTGACAGTGACTGTCTCCTGGACCCCTCCTCCATATTTAAGGACTTTTGTGAATATCTTAGGACCATTTGGAAAATCCAGGATGATCTTGCCCTTTGTAAAGTCATATGATTAACAACCTCAAATCCATGGACAACTTTCATTCCCCTTTGCCATGTAGCATAATGTATTCAGTTTCTAAGGTTTAGGATGTGGACCCTTTTTAGAGGAGCATTATTCTGCCTACCACAACAAATGACTTTGAAAATCATTGTTCCTCTTTGATGATTTGCAGCCTCCCTGGGAGCTTCCCTGATATAATCTGGTAACTGACCTCTGTATACAAAGGGCTGGGAGGGACTGAAGAAAGAGGAAGACCAGTCCAAATCAGTAGGTGTCAGGTTTAATGAGCAACAAAACTTATGTACAAGGCTTGTCTTGGGTGGTCACAAATGAGTAGATCTCTGCACTCATCCCTAGAACCTTAAAAGTTTATATAAACACCTTAACTGGACATACATACCATCCAGATGGTCTCAAAACTGTATCAGCATCTCAAGGTTATGTCCTTGCAGCAGCCTCTCCAAGGAGCAGGGAAAGCAAGTGGAAAACATATTCCAAGGTCAGGGGAGGGTAGTAAGGAGCCTCTAATTACTGGGGTCCAGTTCATGGGTGACCCAGTGGTCATGTCCTCTCAATGACCTCCCCCAACACTCTTTTTTATCTTTGACGTTCTTCACATAAACACACACATGTACACACTCACACAACCATAACTGTAAGAAAAAATAAAAATATAAAACAAGGTCCCAGATATTCTCCCATGCTTTTATTTAGTTGATTTTAGGATGTCAGTGTTCCCACTTTAACAAGAGTTGATGAAGGTGAGGGACATAAGACCAAGAAGAGAAGGCAGTGAGAATACAGATGTGATGCTACACAGAGATTCTCAATTAATTTCATCATCTCAAAACTTTTCAACAAGCAAGTTTTCATAAGATATTATGAGACTCAACCAAATATGTTTCCTCCTTCAGGCAAAATAATCCAAATTAACAAGCAAGTTTAGTATTTAAAATTTATATCTCTTATGGCTTTTGTAACTTCCAAAGCTCCCTATAGTTCTCATAAGTGTAGATGCTCCCAAATCCAGAAAAACAAACAAACAAACAAAAAGAAACAAAACCCAAAAAACAACCACACAAACTTTTGTCTGAAAAGCTTATCATTCTCTGGACAGAAAAATTATTTTTCCCAAAATCTGCTATTTTAAATGCACTAAAAAGTAACATTAACTTTAATAAAATGAATTCCACTAAAGTGCCCAAGAGTTGCTGGCATGAGGTGGGTTTCCCTTGGCTGTATTTGTCACTTCCTGCCCTCCAGAAATAAGACACCCAAACATTACCCTCCGGGTTTCTCTTCATATCCTTCTGCCAACTGTAGTACCCTGTAAATCAGAGATGTTGGCTGCTATAGAATATTGACATAGTAAAGTGTAATGCTCACAAAAGTTCTGTTTATATGGGTAGCAGATTATTTTCTAAGAGAAAGATAGCTGCCAACACAATATTTGATGTATTAGCTCCTTGGCACCATCTTTTTATAGTCTAAATTATGGCATCGAGATGAGATCCCTATATTTGACTAGCTTGGTCACACTGTTCACCTTTGTTATTTAGTTTCGTCTCAGCTTCTAATCAGCTTTGGTGAATTAAATTTAAAGCATGTCACAACACAAATACTTTTATGTTAGAATCTCCATGGAAAGAGCATGAAGCAAAAAGTGCTGTGTAAAGCTATATTTGCTACAGTTTGTACTCCTATGCATCTGGGTAACTCTCTTAAGTAACTATCCTCTAACTAGAAATATACGGTTCCATGATCGTTCAAACCATGGTTCTACTATTGGAGTGTGAGTCTTCCTCCATGATTGTCATAGGGGAGGGATAGTGTGCTGGGGAATTCATGCCAGTAATTAAATACTTTAGTGCAGAGGTGATCCAGGTTACTTCTGCTCACCACTCCCAGGCTAGAACCAGTTGCACAGTGAAGCTTAGTGCAAAGACAACACAGATCCTTCCAGGGACCTGAAAAAGGGAGAAATGCACATATGTGAACACTAGACTAGATCTCTTCCACAGCTATCAGAGCACAAATAAAATTAACTCATCTCTGTTTTGGTTTCTTTAAATTTTATATTTTTTCACATATAATAGAATTGTGATGTGGAAGACAAACTTTCAGGAAGCCTGTTGAATATAATATTTTTCCTGGAAAAGTCGTAAACCACTCTTATGCTTTGCAGAAGTGTAGCTCAATGTCATTTATAACCAATAAAAAATGCTTTTGATTTAGTGAGACAAAAATTGTCTAGTCAATTCCCATTTAATCGGTCAAAATAACAACTGGCATTGATAAGGATATATATAAAATGATTCCTCCAAATTCATGAGTCTAGTAGCCAGTGGAGATAACAAGCCTAACCTTTTGCTGAATACTGTTTTTGATAAGGACTATAAAGATTTTAAACTTTGCAGAGAAGTTTCATGTTAAAATCCAAACCTTTGTATGTGTCATGAAAATAATTTGCATGAAACATTTTGTATGAACATCTCATATTTAGGTTTAAAATTACTTCTATAAAGAAAAGGAAACTGAGTGGAGGACCTCAAACTTCATCATTATTTTATAATGTGAATAAATTATTTTCTACTATTAAACTTGAATATCTCATACAAGATTCGTTTATTCAGTTTGCTTTCAAGGGACAGTTGCAAGCCATTGTTTAGTGACCACTGCTCTAAACTGCCACTCACAGAGGGCATGTCCTGAAGGAGGCATTGCTCAGGTGCATGGGTCATTTACACCCTGAGTTCTGAGTTTAAAATATTTTAGGCAATTTCTTCTTCTTTATACCGAGATGTTTCCCCCAAAACTTTTTATTTTTAAGTTTATTTCCTGGATTCTTTTTTTTTTTTTTGGGGGGGGGGATGCCATTATTCGGTTTCTAGAATATTGACTTTCATCCCTCTATCTCTGCTTTAACCAACTGGAGGGGAGTTGATGGGCATCTGGGAGCATCTTTCTAGAGAACAGGAAGGGAAAACCCAGCTACAACTGTGTTCTAGAATTGTTTCAGTGTCCCTCCTTCCTGTGTCTATCCTGGCTCACCCTAGGCTCCATGTCTATTGAGTAATAGGGTTATATTCATACTTTCTAGGTAGTCTTAACTACTTTTCTCATCTCACTGATTATTAACTCTTTTGAGTTCTATTATATCACATTTTTTCCTGATACCAGATAGAGACAGGAGCTTAGAAGAACACTATGAGTTCTGCCCCTACCTTGATTGTATTTTCCTATCTAGTTAAAACAACCACAATAACTAAGGTATATTTATTAGGGGACCCCTCCACAGAAGCCCTGGTCATGGTACCATGCATGTCCTGTAAACATTTTCAGTCCTCACAATAAAAAAAAGAGGACTTATGGCAATGAAATACTTTTTCGTCTCCTGAAGTGCTTGTCTGTAATTTAGTTTAATGATGCTACACTTTCTTGTGGTCTCACTGGGCCTGGAGGGCCCTTTGTATTGATTTAGCCATTCTGTTTGTCTCAGTAACAAACAGCCACATAAAAAACACAGACTGGAGAAAGGAACTTTCTTGAAGTGGAAAATCACATATATCAGTATAATAGAACTCTTGATTCTGGGGTACATCTAGGAAAGCATTTTGATTCTTTAACTGCAAATCTTGAACATGTTAAAGAAAGGCAAACAACTTTTAGGATTGTTAATTTTCCATGCTTTAAATCAACAAATAATAATAGTAAATTGATAATAAAGCCTGTTGAGTTATTTTCTGCTAAGAATCCAGATTTTTCCAAAGTATTATATTTATTTGGGGTGATAGGTAAAAAAGTAGATGAAAAGCTGACTCACAACCAAATAAAGCAAAGAAGCTGACAAAAGGAAATGGGAAGTCCACTGAAGGACTCATGGTTTCTGGCATAATAGTCTTGAAAAAATAATTATTTTCAAATTTTAACTGAAAACACAGTGATGATTTTAGTTGGTGAGGCTGATTGTGATCTTTATTAAAATTATTATATTTTTCTTAATACACACCACCCCTAGCTTAGTTAACTATATAACTCAACTCCAGGACAACTAGAGTCTGAAATCCCAGAGAGCCTGTCACTTAAGATGCTCAGACACTTCATTGCAACTTATTACCCGTGACAGGTTTTTCATTACATTTTTAAGGGGTTGAAATATTAAAGCGTTCATTTGGATCCAGGTATCTAGTTGGAAAATGAATCCAACTATCAATCATGAATAATCCCTGTAAGACTATTACACGGCAAGGAGAGGATGGGGTCAGAGGATAGCATTCTGTCAAAATTTATAGTACATTATGCATATATATTACATATGGAAATGGCATGCATGCATGAGGGGGAAAAAAAAATCATGCTTATTTGCAAATGGCCAGAGAACCATTTTGGGTCACTTCAAATCATTAGGATCATTAACCATGATTTTAATTAAAAACATTGAGTTGAAAAATCACTCATGGTATGCCCGCTATGTACCAAGAACGGTGCCAGGAACACTGAAATTAATAAAATATGGTACCTTCACTTCATGAGCCAGAGTCCATGGAGAGAGACAGACACACAATGAGCACTCAATATTCTTGCCCGTGTGGTAATTGCCAGAGTTCACCTTGAATTCACCAAATCCGAGCTCTGCGTGTCTCACCAATGCAGGCAGCTGCTTTCACTTGCCATCGTCAAGGCTCCTCCAAAGAGCATGTTGCAGATTCTGGACACCATCCCAAAAATATGTTCCAAAAGGTTTTTCACATTAGCAGCAAACTTGGATACACAGATAAGCAAGATTGCTTAAAACAAATATAGTTCATTTTGATGTATACATTCTATTAAGGTTTTTGTTTGTTTGTTTTTTGTTTTTGAATGATCAGTCCTATTGCTAGAAGCAGTGTGCTTCCAAAAAAAAAAAAAGATTAAAAATTCAATAAGTAGATCTGGGTCATATCTTTAATAATGGCTTTCTGTGTAATACTGAGAATACTTAATATTTTCCCTTTTTATAGCCAAGAAATAGTGCTTTATCTCTCTCTGTTTTTTAAAGTTAATGTAAATATAAGTGGTTCATTAAAATAAATTTTCTAAAAAATTAGCAGTATTCTTCAAGTCAGACACCATAAAGAAATGCAGTGGAGTCTCCTGCAACCCAAAGTTAGGTTTTAAAGACAGAGTATAAGGCAAACATGGAGTGTGGTCAAATCACTATTGAAAATTTTCTTTCAGACTGTCTTAAGGTCTCTATAAGTTTATAGTTCTTTTTTAAAATTTATTTAATATATTTTTAAAAGCTTGTTTCAAATTTATTTTATTTGAAAAAGAGAGAGAAGAGAGAGCGCATTAGCAGAGGGTGTGGGCTGGTAGAGGCAAAAGTAGAAGCAGACCCCCTGCTGAGCAGGGAGTCCAAAATGGGCCTCAATCCCAAGACCCTGAAATCATTACCTGAGCAGAAGGCAGACACTTAACTGACTGAGGTGCCCAGTTGCCCCATTTCTTTCCTTTTTTCTTTTGTTCTTTTTTCCTTAAATCCAGGAGTTTGGATAGATATATTAGATGAGAAGAGATTAAGTAGTTGGCTTGCAGTTCTATATGTTGATTGTATAAAAATATGTATCTTTAAGCATTCATATTGCACTGATAGTGGCAACTTTAATAATATCTTGTACAAAACATTTCCACTAATTTGTATTTTCCCACATTACTCTACTCTTCCCTGCCTACACACACATAGGTTGTGCACCAGGCTAAATGTAGTGAGATTGAGCTGTTAATGTTAAATGTCTTTGTATTTTGCCTGGTTTATATTGAGCCATGAAAACAATTTTGAAGGCATTCACAACACTACAAGTGTTGACCAGCTACTCTCCTCTTGCCTTTTCTTTTCCATAAATTGGTTTCACACTGTCTTCCTTTAAACTCAAAGCTGCATGATAGAGGGCATTGTATTTTCTCTCATTCCCTGCCACATTTTCAGTATTTTGCAATAGTTAGTGAAAAATAAATGTATGTCTTTTGAAACTGTTATCAATAAGTCTTCAGTATGAAATATAGTCTTTTGGAGGTTGAGATAGTGGTTAGAGAAAGCCCAACTTAATTAATTTTTAAGATACTGACCATGTATTACTGAACCTATTTTTTGTTCCTGAACTCAGAAATTGTAGACCATTTTCAGGAGTTTAGCTCATATCTTGGGAGAAAACAAATACAGTGATACCAAACTAATCTGATTAAAGTAATGGGTTCAAATTCATAGATGACTGTATTGGACATCATTTAGTTTGCCAGTTTTCCGGACTCTGGCCACATAATGATTATAGCCTGTGTTGCGTAGGTTTTTTATAGCTGATGATTTATTTGACTATGCACTTAATAACAGATAGCTTGATAAGAACAAGAGCAAGGAAGAAAGCATCTTCTACCCCAAAAGACATAATATTGGAGGAATGTAAAAGCAAGTTGTCTTGGATATGTTAGTGTTTTTTCTTAAAAAGTGTAACTAGGTACCTAGATAAGCCAAATGTGCACACACACATAAACCAAAACAATACAAAACAAAAACCAAAAAAAGTAAGAATGAAATGACCTTATACTAACACACTGAAGTCATAGTTTGCAAATGATTTATTGCACCTGAGATCTCTATTTCAGAAATAAAACCCCACATTCTGTATAAAGTACCCATTCTTTGCAGATGTACACTTCATTCTGTACCATGTAACATCTCTTACACCAAATATCTCTTACATCAAGTCAAAGGCAACCTACTTTTAAAAACTGTGGACAAAATATTTGATAGCACTATAACATACTTACAGAAAACATGATTGTTCATGAGGATTACTGTATTGTTTCCAGAAATTTAACACCATTGAATAAGGCATTCTACCAGACAGAAAATTATTCATAGAGAATAGAATTGCTCAAATTTTACCATAATCAAAAGTAAGAAAACCCAAATAAGAAAATATTACTTAAGAATAAAATACAGGGGTGTCTGGGTGGCTCAGTCAGTTAAGTGTCTGACTCTGGATTTTGGCTCAAGTCATGATCTCAAGGTCGTGGTATCCAAAACTGCATGGGCCTTTATGCTCAGCACAGAGTCTGGTTGAAATTCTCTCCCCTTCTTTCTACCCCTCACCATGTTGTTTTTCCAAAGTAAATAAATAAAATATTTTTAAAGAAGAATAAACTATTAGAATATAATTAAAATAACTAATATAAATAAAATCTTAAATTCTACTTTCTTGACACTGAAAGTGAACCACTTCTTTGCCACTTTTTCTCTTTAACATTATCAAACAAGCTGTGAAAGATGTTCAAACATCTTTGATGTTCACATCAAACAGATGTGAAACAATGTTCAAATCCTATAAACCACAGGTGAATTCCTATACCTGGAAAATAAAGTAGATCACGTTGGGCAAAAAAAAAACAAAAAACAAAAAACAAACAACAAACAAAACAAAACAAAACAACTATTGTGGGTCTTAATTTAACACAAAAGACAAATTTTTTGTTAAATAAATGATATTAGAATTCTGTTGTTAGAAATAGGTAAGTTTTGGGGTGTCTGGGTGGTTCAGTCAATTGAGCACTCAACTCTTGGTTTTGACTCAGGTCATGATCTCAGGGTATGTAATCAAGTCCTGCATTGAGGTCTGTGCTCAGGTGGAGTCTTCTTGAGATTCTCTTTCTCCCTCTCCCTCTGTTCCTCCTCTTCCTCTTTCTCCCTCTCTCTCTCTCAAATAAAATAAATGAATAAAATCTTTAAAAAAAAGAAAGAAAGAAATAGGTAAGTTTTTAGGGCTACTGAAAAATAGAAATGCCTTTTGTTCACGTTCAAATCTCCCAAAAGCAAACCTTTTGTTTGGTCTACTGGACCTAAACTGGGAAAGTTACCTTCCTAGGACTTTACCATTAGATTTTGATAACCTTAGAAAGAGAGACAGGATCTTAGTTTTATTGTTGTTAAATTTTTCAAAATGTTTTTTGATAAAAATAAATATTCAGTATGCATTTATAGATTGAATTGAATTTTAAATGCATTTTCTTCACTCATATGATTAATAAGAATTTTATTTGCATGACCTTGTAGGTTATTATATTTATGACTAGCACAAGTATTAGTAGTAACTCTATGTTATATGGTAGTCCTCTCCTGTCCTTAACAAATTACATAATAAGAGTGTTTATTTTTTTAAATGGGGTCATCACCTTTCCTAAGAACATTCTCAGAATGGCACCAATAACTTAGAAATTCAGTGCTGGATTTCTTTCTCTTGACCTCATGGGCTGCAACAATAAATGGCAAAGACAGCAGATAATACCTTCCCATGAGATTAACAAATGAAAATTTATGGAAGAATTTTATGGAGTATGTAATTAAAAATGCCAAAATCTATACAATCAAGATGTTGAGATCTAATTTCAAGGTAATTTTGACTTTTGCTTCATGAATAGTTCATGTTCTCATACATAAACAATTCAACTACTTTAACTCACTTCACTGTCAACAATTCCTTCTCCTGGAATTTTGCTTTGACTAGTTCAACTATTGAACTGAACAAACCTCTTTAGTCATTCCAACTGTTCGAAACCTCTTTAGTCATTCCAACTCTTCGAACCATCTATGCATGTTAATCTAGACACAATTCTACAATTCTCTATTTATTAAAACTTCCATCCATGATAATATAGCTTCTATGAAGGGTATAACTTAAAATGTGGAAGAACTATGCATTTAGTTTTTGAAAGTATCCACAATCATTTATTTGAAAACACAATCTCCATACATGATGGACCTTAGTAAGAATAGACATCAACTATGTTTTTTTTTTTCCCAAATAAAATTATACAGTAAATCCCTCTTTCAGAATTATATGTAGAAATGTTGTGCCTAGTCATGTAGGTGAACTCCACCCAGAGATTGTGGCCTTGCTTGGAATCAGAGGTGGGGTTAGAAGCCTGCTGGAAGAAAAAAGAATCATTTGTTTGCCTGCATAAACATATATTCAGTTGGTGTATTTGTGTGTAGACTACCTCTGCTACCCCTACCCCCAAAGAGGAGATCAAACACAACAGATTGCATGTTATGCAAAAACCACACACATCCAAATCCATTTTTACTAGCGGGAGGTTAAATTTACTTTGCCTTAATGTGTAACGCATTATCTGATTCATTTCAGTGACTGATCCATTCAAACAGTCTCCGTATCAGATTTATAGGAATACAGAGGAAATACTTAGAATGAATCGATTTAAATGCAATGGTTAAGAAAAAGCAACCTTTGTGCAAAATCCAGGTTTTATGAATGTGCTTTGTTTTGTGGGAGCAGAAATACCAGTGATAAATATAACATTAGCATAAGGAGTCACACTGAACATTAAAAGCTTTAACAGGAAGAGCACTTGAAATAATTTAGTGCTGATAAACAGTACTGCAGGCAAGTTTTTGGCAATTTATAATAAACCACAAATTTTCAAAGACCCACAGAAATCCTTCTAAGTGTGCATTATGCTAGAGTTGTGGTGAGTTCATGGGGGTTCTCAGAAGAGTATTTTCAGAGCTGGACATTTTGCCATGGTTAACAAGAAAGTTGTTTCAGTAAACAGTGGGAAGTCTACACACTTTCACAGTGTTCTGATTCTGGATGGTGGCAAACCAAGACAGGTATTGATGGCTTAGCCAAACAGTGTTCTGATTCTTGATCTCATGGCAAACTATCACAAGTAGCAATGCCATTTCAAAGCAAAAAGGGGGAAGGTAAATTTTAGTTATAAATGAATAAATAGATAGATAGATAGATAGATAAAGAATCTTAAATGCCAGATATAATTAATTGATTATTTTTTTCTTCACCATTCTTGTTCTCTTGTCCTCTTTCTGTGCTCACCTTAAGACACATAAGACACATCTTGATTACATGTTAGTTGAGATGAAAAATCATTCTTTAAATAACTTCGTTCTCTAGAGAAATGAAAGTTATAGATAAATACCTTCAGATGCATTTATCTACTGGTGAAAACTTACATTTTTGTATAAGGAAGCTCCCATACAAAGTTGAATCTAGTATCTCAGCCCATGGTTATTAGGTAAGTGGTCAAGAATAGCCTGTTTAAAATTCAGTGATGTTACAAAGCTTCCTAAGATATACAGACATTTAATTTTATCCAAGATAATACAGAAGAGAACAATTTGTTGCTCCTAGAAAGAATTAGTATAGGTATAATAATTTCAGATATCTCGCTCTCTTTTTCTGCCTTTTTTTTTCTTTTCATTTTTTCTTGTGGGGAAAATAAGATGAAATTAAGGATTTTAGTGCATTTGGAGCAGTGACTAAAGTGACATTTTCTCTAGATACACATTGAACAATATAGAAAATATACAATGTACTGGAAATTCTAGAAAGTTTGGGGAAAGAGTCAGCCAGTTAGCACTGATCCCCAAAGGGGAGAAGAAGGCAGATCGAAGAGTCCAAATGACCACTCTTTCCAGGGCAAAAGGATGAGGACTGCCCACTTCAAGTACAGATATGAGTAGGGAGCTGAACACGAGCACAGACCTACAAAGCTAGCAAAAACGTTCCAAAGAGACCTCCAGTTGTCAGAAGGACAAAGGTAAATCAAAATGTCCAATAGAGTTGTTGTTCAGTGCTTTGCTGATTTGTCTGCATATTCTTTGAGCATCTCTTCATATGACAGATTTGAAATATTTTCTATTAAAAATGGAAAAAAATACAGTAATTCTTATGGATAGTCAACTTCTTTTTATATTTAATTGTTAAGGTCATGCAAGTATTTTTTCCTTAAGATTTTTTAAAAATGTATTTTTACAGATGGGGAGCACAAGCAGGAGGAGCAGCAGAGGGAGAGGGAGAAGCAGGCTCTCCCTGAGCAAGGAACCCCATGCATGGCTCGATGAGGGGCTCTAGCCCAGGATGCATGACCTGAGCCAAAGGCAGACACTTTACTACTGAGCCACCCAAGTGCCCAAGGTCATGCAAGTTTTAAAATTGTTATCAGATTTAGGTGACCTCTTTCAAATTCTTGTCATAGCCATAAAACTTCATGGATTTTCAAGTTTCCCTCTGTAGTGTCCCAAGTTAATTAGTCCTGTGCTTGTTACATTTTTGTTTATCCATGCCAGCAATTTGTGTAAGTCCACAAGAAGTTTAAGTCTTCTCTCAGTATTTATATATGACTCACCCTTTTTCATTAGTTAGGTTATCAAAAATTCCAAGAAACTGTTAACTAAGTCCATTAAAATTTATCTCTTCCTTTAAGTGAATTACTATTTTTTGAATAAGCTGTATACATTTTGGCTATAATTTGGTTCTCAATCTGTGAAATCATTTCTATTGTGTTGCTCATCTTTATCACTTTTATTTCATATTTCCTTATTTCAACTCTTTAATCAATAAATTTAAATCTGATAAAGAAGATACACATCATACATATTCAAGCTCTCTGTCTCTAATTTCCCCATAAAATTCTCTTAAACATCTTTTCAGTTAGAAGTAAAATGGTGTATTCAATCTTTATTAAATATTACATTTCCAAAATATATTATGAATTTATAACTCAATATGCTCCCTTACTAAAGATATTCCTGAAAGAAGAAAACTTTGCTCTCATCTAGACTTTGATAAGAAACAAAATCTCTAGTTGGAATTTTACATTTCCGATTTTTGAATTATTTTCTGTGGACTAGGTTCCAGCTCCACACATTCTAAACTATTTTTCCTCTTTCTCTTTTCACGTATTTCCCGTGAGTTTCATTCATATTGCAATGCAACCTTGGATATACAGCTTTGTGTTATGTTAAATGTCGTGGGTGAACCTTCTGAACAGCAAGAGCACTCCTGGAAGCTATTCCTAGCTAGTGCAGAAGAGTAATTGGGCGCCTCACAAAAATGCCCCACTACACAGAAATTGAAAGTATCCGCAACTTCTTCTTAGGTAGATCCCCAAAATACCATGATGAAATTAAAAACAGAGGGACTTTAGAGTGGATTAGAGTTACATCAATTTAATATGGGTAAAATATATCACCTTCACAAATAAAGAAAGAAAGAAACATATGACCATGTGAACACCCAGCTAGGACCTGGGAAAAGAGACCTGGCAAAAACTTTTCAAATGAAGGACCCCTAAATTTATTCATTATTCATTTCACTATAAACCTGATTGGTAGGCAGAATTCTAAGATGGTCCCTCCAAGAGTCCCAGATGCATCATGTACACACTTTTCACAGTTTATTAGTACACTCATCCAGGCACTACAGTTAAGGGATTTTACAAATCAGTAGAGCTTGAGACCGAGAGATTATCTGAGTGGGCCTGACCTCATTCCATGCTTCCTTTAAAAGCCGAGAATTTTCTCTGGCATGTCGTGGAAGAGTAAGTCAGAGAGACAAGTTCTAGTTAGCCTGGAAGCAAGTGACATAGGTTGTGAACTATGGGAGTCATGCAGCTAGGAACTTCAGGCAGCCTCCAGTTGCTGAGAGCTATCTCTAGCCATCAGCTGGAAGGAAGATGGGACCTCCATCTGCCACTTCAGTGAAATAAATTCTGCTTTGATTCATGTCAGTGATCCTGGAATAGGACCATGAGCCCAGATGAGACTGCAGCCTCAAATAACACCTTAATTTCATCCCAGTCAGACTCTGAGTGGAGACTCCGGCCATGCCATGCTCACATTTACAGAAACAGTGAGATAACAAATTTGTGTTATTTTACAGTGCCAGATATGTGACCATTTATCGTGCAGTAATAGAAAACGATTAAAATGCCTTTCTTGGCAGGAGTTGTATAGAAGGTAGATTATAAATTAGAAGTACCCATAGTCAAACAAACAAAACCAGGGAGTGAGAGAGAGAACACATAGCAACACAAGAGAGGGTTTTATTCACCACAAGGATATTTAATCTAGGGAACACAGACCTGATGGGTCTGAAGGGTAAACAGAAGACTGGACTCACATTTCCAAGGATGTGGCAGCTGTCGAAGTGGGAGTTTGAGGGTTGCATAAATAATGAACAAGTCAAAAGGTTCTATATGGTTTGCACATAGACACTCCAGCTATTCCCCACAAAATCTTTGCTACAATTTGTATTGCTTGTAGGTGAGTTTGCTGGAAGGGATGGTTCATGGTGACAGGGAAGAGGACTGAATCTGTTCACCATGGTTGAGATGGGGCTAGTATAGAGAGAGGTAAGGAGCCAATTTCACTGTCTTAGACAGGGATGCTCTAGGAGTCCGCTAACTTTAATCACGACCTCAAATTGAGAACTGTGAGTAAAATATTAATGCTAATCACATGTAACTGTAAATGTCTGAAAAAGGACATGCTGTGGGATCAGAAGTGTCATCAGAGGAACAAAGTGCCATTGGCTTTGATGATTTCTCCAAGTTTCAGGGTCTGAAACTCTTTCATCTTGGAAGCTCAATTTGTTTAGCAAGTGAAGAGGGGATACATCTCTAGCAAGAAACCAGGGAAGGATATGCCAGTGATCAAACTCTCTGGAAATGTATTTACACAAGAATACAAATTTTACAATGAGAAAAATAATGTCAAGAGCACTGGGGTATGTATGTCTGTTGACGTGGCCAGCACATTTCTCCTGTAAGCATATCTACACTGCAAGTTGAATTGCAAAGTTGCCTTGATAAGCTTGGAATTAGTGCAAAGAAGGTCAAAGCTTAATAGCATCAGGCTCTGATGGCTATGTAGGACTATCTCACATCTGGGGTACACTTGGCTTTACACCCGAAGTTACACATTTCTGTCTCATCTAGTACTCATGCTATATTTCCTGGTGAAACAGATGATGCACTGGCATTGACTGTCTAATATGGTATATTTCCTCATATGGGACCAGAGAAGCTCTACTCTAGCTTTCTTGAGGTCATATTAAAGGGCTAGTCATGTAATATGTCTTGTTTTGGTTTTATCGAAATGCCCCTGAATGCTTTGCTTTTGGCCTTGTGACCAAATCACAGGGAAAAGTAGCCAGCTGAGCAAAATCCATGTTTGCATTTGTTGTAGAAATATTACTGAGAATGTCATCCATTATATCAATCTGGTCTATGTAAAACTGCTCCCTAGTTATTTATTTCAGATTTAGAAAAGTTCTCTCCATCAAAGAACTGGCAGGTTTCCTTGTTTTTAATAATGAGAGCTTTGCCATTTATTATGGTTTTGTTTGTTTGTTTGTTTGTTTTTTAACCTGGATTCCAGGAATTTCCAAGCTCATTGTGAAACTTCAGCATAGTGACAATGTCATCATCCACTAAGGTTAACTTAGTAGGGCTTTCTGTTTTCAACACTCGCCATTTTGTATTTGTGTTTCCTTAGCTTTGATATATAACTCAATATAAGCCACCTCAAAGCCATTAGATACATAGAAAATATATAGAAAAGTATATAGAAAAGTTCAATATGTAAGTAGGCCTAGACTAGAACACTACTCAGCAATTAAAAGAAAAATTAACACACAATAGTGTGGATGAATCTGAAGGGCGTTATGTTGAGTCATAGAAACTGGTCTCAAAAGGTCACATTCAGTATGATTCCATTTATAGGACATTCTGGAAATGACAAAACTATAGAGACAAACAACGGATTTGTGGTTATCAGGGATTAGGTGGTTAAATGAAATTAATGATTTTAACAAAAAAGGGTAGCATGAACTAAATCTTTGTGGTGATAGGATGAATCTTCATATGATAAAATGACAGAATTGTACACACACTTTATGCTGACATCACTTTCTTGGTCTTAGAATTAGGCTGTAATTCTGTAAGATGTAACTATTAAGGGACTCTGGGTGGAGAGTATATGGGACTCTGTACTCTTTTTGCAACTTTTTGTGTATTTATAATTATTTCAAAGTAAAAAAGTTCCAAAAGTCACCAACTTTCATATTTTACATGGGAATTTCATTGTACATAAGCTATACCTCAAATACTGTTGACTACAAAAAGTAAGCACCATTGCCTTTAACTCCTAGGTAATAAATTGATTATGCTAATTAGCCTATTGGAGTGATCCCGGGTTTGAGTTCCCTAAGAAAATAACAGACTCCTGAGAGATAATGTGTAATTTGGTTGGTCAGAGAACCTCAGGAAAAGACCTAGGGATAGTTATACTCACTCAGCCCACTTGTATCAATGAATGTAGTGCTGACAGTGGAGAGTGTAAGCAGCCAGCCTGAATCAGATGGGGTTTATCACTAGGGAGCAGATGATAGAAATGCAAATAAAGCAGAAAAGAGCTCTCAAAGGGAAAACAAATGTTTTATCTGCCTAGCCAGCAACACCATGGCCAAGAGCCAAGTAGAAATGTGGGTAGGTACAGGTCATGGGAGACCCACAGACCATAGATGTATGCACAGACACCTCTGAAATAAGAGAGGGGCTATGGAAAATCCTGCCCCGGTTTTCACCTCTCCACATACTTACTGCTGTTCCAAAGGCATGACATCATATCATGAGTTTTATGAGTTACCCAGGTCCCAGCGTGGGGGTGAGGGATGCTCATTATGAGCATTTCATCTACAGGGGAGCCATTAAACCAGCTGGATAAGGAGACAATGCTAATACGGAATTTGTAAGCTATCTCTAACCACCCTCTTCAGATCACTACTTGTTAATTGGCTTTTAGGGAGAGTGCCTGGAATTCCTGAGGGCCAGGGTTATCCCAGGTGCTTGGATGGGATTGAACCACTCACTTTTTTTTTTTTTTTTTAAGATTTTATTTATTTATTTGACAGAGAGATATCACAAGCAGATGAAGAGGCAGGCAGAGAGAGAGAGAGAGGGAAGCAGGCTCCCTGCTGAGCAGAGAGCCTGATGAGGGACTCGATCCCAGGACCCTGAGATCATGACCTGAGCCGAAGGCAGCAGCTTAACCCACTGAGCCACCCAGGCCCCCTGAACCACTCACTTCTGAGCAGCAGTGAAATGACTCTTGGAGAAAGGATTCCATTAGCATAGATGGAAATCTATTGGTTTGATTTGATTTTAAAAAGTCAGTCTTTCAACACAAAAACATGGAGTGCCATGTTTCTCAAAGTAAGTCCTCAGGGCCCAGGGATTCCCAACAAAAAATACGGATGGATCCCAGTCCTACCACTGCTGGACCTCAGGCACCAGGTCCCCTTTATGCTATCATCACCCACAGTGTGTAGCTGAAAACAGTGGATTGGTCAAAAACCTTCATTTCACCATGAGGACTTTATCACCCTCTGCATAAAGCTGTAGAGGTCTGGTGGAACAAATCGGTGATGTGCTCTTCCCCCACACCCACATGGCAGAATCCAGAACTCATGAACTAACCAGGAGGTCCATAGATGAGAAGAGGACTAGCAAAGATCTGATGCTTCCACCCACAGAGTGTAACATGGTATTACTAGTTTCTGAAAAATCTTTGAAGTGCACAGGGCTCAAAAGAAACTAATAATGTAATTCTAGAAGTCCACATTTGTTTCCTTAGATACATAACACCGCACAAACAATTTGGTTGCAATTTCCATGCAGTGGTTTCATAGTTACTTGATTAAACTATGGTGGCTTTTCCTAAGAAGGAGATGGACTGATAGCCCTTCAAGGTTTTTGCAAGTGTGACAATTTAAAATTGTAACAGCCTGCTTGTAATGATATTTTTAGTTGATTCCTTCTGCTTTTAAATACATTTCTTTATATTAGTCCTATTATGTTTCCCTCATGAACACAGAGGCTACTTTTTCAACCAAGACAATACACAGCTCTTCTGAGACAAATAAATAAATAAAATAAACAAGTCTAGTACTTAACTCTTGAGAGAGGACTGTTCTCCCTAGAGATGGTGTCTCTAAATTATTGACAGGAAATCTATTTCCATAAACCAAGGGCTTTCCGAAAATTTAACCCTCCTTCTCAAACTCCTAGCAGCTACAAAGAAGTTATCTAACCTTGGGAGCAAAAGGGAAGGGGGCAGAGATGTGAAAGTCACAGCAAGCAGGCAAGAAAGCTGGCAAATGCTGATGAATCACAGTGTATTCTGAAAGGGTGAGGTCATGCATTTTTTCCCATGAATAGTTAACTCCCTTTTTACTATGGGCTACATCATCCATTTTATTTGGGATTATTTTGTTTGGGTGTCAGGGATATTTGCTCCTATGACCACCCTCCCCCACTTAGAAACCAACATTTAATCTATAAACACAAGTCACTGTATCCTTTGAAGCAGGTAGCCCAGCACTGCTCAGCTGTTGCCCTTGACCTTAAGAGAACTGTATTTTTCTCTCCATGTCTCAGCCCAGATTCTATTTTCATGCCAACGTGACATTGCGGCCCTTCTTATAAAGGTTTTGCTAGTGGTGCTGAACTGGCCAAGTCATATCAAAATATTTGATACATATTTAATATATGTTATGTGGAACTGCAAGGAATTTCTTTGCCAAATACATTGCCCTCGATAGAGCCTGCAGTTTGATCCAAACCAGATCATGCGTAAAGGGTGTGTGTTGATTAAGAAATGTTAACAGGAGCAAAGCAAAACAAAGCAATTTATTCATTAAAAATGAGCAGTTATTAGTATCACCAAGTGTATTACTTTCAAAATTTACAGAACACAGAGTTTTTCTTCATTTTAATTTGGGGATAGGCAAGGTACAAAGAAGGGCAAAATAAGTAGAATAAACATAATCATAAAGATCTGTTTTTGAAAAGAAATTAAGGCCATGTTTTCTGCTAATATTCATGAGATGTTAGTACTATTGAGGCTAATAGTATCCCGTGTACTATGGTTTGATTTGCTTTGGTCTTTTTTGGTATTACTTTATTATTATTGTGTAAACATTTAATATTATAGAAAGCAAACCACCTGTTTATTTCTATGATTTAAAATGAACCACCCTGGAAAACTTGTGATGACCCTTGTATGCGAATATACACTTTTTCTCCTTTCATGCTTTCTACTCAGTTTTTTTTAAAAAAAAAAAACAAAAACAAAATAAACATTTATTATAGTATAATATACACGTAGGAAAGAGAGTAAGTCATAGGCATATATTTCAGTGATTTATAACAAAGTAAAAACATCATGATACCAGCACCCACTTGTTCAAGGAATAGGACATCACCAGCACACCAGAAGCCCCCCTCATATGTTACTCTTTTTTTTTTTTCAATTTATTTATTTTCAGAAAAACATTATTCATTATTTTTTCACCACACCCAGTGCTCCATGCAAGCCGTGCCCTCTATAATACCCACCACCTGGTACCCCAACCTCCCACCCCCTCGCCACTTCAAACCCCTCAGATTGTTTTTCAGAGTCGATAGTCTCTCATGGTTCACCTCCCCTTCCAATTTACCCAAATTCCCTACTCCTCTCTAACGCCCCTTGTCCTCCATGCTATTTGTTATGCTCCACAAATAAGTGAAACCATATGATAATTGACTCTCTCTGCTTGACTTACTTCACTCAACATAATCTCTTCCAGTCCCATCCATGTTGCTACAAAAGTTGGGTATTCATCCTTTCTGATGGAGGCATAATACTCCATAGTGTATATGGACCACATCTTCCTTATCCATTCATCCGTTGAAGGGCATCTTGGTTCTTTCCATAGTTTGGCGACTGTGGCCATTGCTGCTATAAACATTGGGGTATACATGGCCCTTCTTTTCACGATATCTGTATCTTTTTAAAGTGCTTACTGTATGTCATGCTGCAATGCCAAGACTGAGAAACACTTCCATAATTATTAAATAATTACAAAGGTGACATTTTTCACTAATATTTGAGAAAACACTATCTTCCCTGTGATATATAAATAACATCTGGAAAGATGGGTTCAGATATTTTCACAGTATATGAAATGAGTGATTACAATAACAATTGGAATTTTGAAGATCGCCTTCAAAATAAAATAGAAATTCGTAAACTTGTGTTATGGAAGTCATTTTTCAATGTTAAACTATAAAGAGCACCAAGACATCATTTTAATAACTTCTAATGACCATATTGCCCAGGATGTCCTCCATATTCTTGTCCAGATCCCTATACCAGCTTTCTCCACATCGCTCTATGGTGCAGAAGCTGAAACTCTACGGCAAACATCAGTGAACCACATTGCTCTCTGGCTTTCTGTGGGTTGGGTCAATGGGAAGCGCTGGTAGTAGACTGAGTCAAAGGAGGAGAATGTGGCTAGGGTATCTCTTTTTGGCTGTTTCCCTTCCCAAGTAGCCACAGGTTGGCCGCATCACTCTGCCAAAGGCCCTAGTGTTCCCAGGCAGTCCTATCCATACACATTCTCCATGTTCAAGGAACCTATCTCTCTACTCAGGAGAAGGGGTTGTAACAGCTCCCCAGAGCTATTTATCCCTTGTGTGATGGTCCATCCTCTCTTTGTCCACACCACTCGTAAAGAAAAGAATATATTTCTTGAAAAGTCTTCAATTACATCATTTGAAAGAAGCATCTGTTTCTGTCAAAACCCTAACATGACACATGTAGGGCCTATTAGAATAAAGTCCAAGAAGGCTTATTACAAGAGTTCTAAAAATAAATCATAAATGTTGTATCAGCTCCAATTTACTTTTTCTGTATTCTCAACAAGCTCCTATATTTCTTAAACCTTAGCTGCATTTATAAGTGAACCATTTAATGTTCTAATGAAAATGCATTTCCTATTGTAAGCATCCTTATAATGGTTTTAAAAAGCAGATTTTATTGCTTTGAAGAAAGAAAAAAGTTAAATGACTGTGGATTATGATGTAGAAGCATTGGTGTCCAATTACTTCCAAAATACATGATTGGATTAGACCTGCTAGCCTTAAAGTCAATCCAAGCAACTGCTTGAGGTGGTGGGCAGAGTGTTTCCTTCATCACTACATTCTAACTACCTAGTGGGGGTTGGCTCATGGTAGATTTTCAATAAATTTTTATGAGTTGAATTTATGAAGAAATCAGAGCTTATTTCATTTTCTGATATTACTGAAA